>NW_003852401.1:3254207-3317267 GCF_000181295.1 Otolemur garnettii
AAAATGCACATGGAGTGCTGGGAACACTGGGAAATTTCATTTGTAGAGCTGATAGATTGCTCTGCATATAAGTGGAGCTGTAGACGTGGTGTCTTAGGGATAGGGTTGAGGAAGAATATAATAAATTAAGTAAATCCTATCCAGGCTAGTGTGCACTCTAGTGGTTGAATGGCACATACTGGTGAATGACATTTGTGACTCTATTCTACACCTAATCCAGACATAGTGAAGGACGAAGTAGGAAGTGCAATTCAAGTAGCAGGCTGATAAATTATTCTGAACATTGGGTCAATTTATAGCACCCACCCACTACGTATCTCAACTTCAAGCACAAGCTTCAAGAATTAGCCGACCATTTTGCAAATGAAAGTATGATGTGCACCCTTAACTAACCTCTGAAATACATGAACACTAATGTTACTTTAAATATTTTACATATATTTGTGCAATCACATAAAAATCATGATAAATAAGGACAAATTTATTTTTAACAGATAAACTGAGTACATACAATTTAAAAATGTTATTCAATTGAATACCTACCTAAGAGAGTGTTTATAAGGATTACATATATTGATGCCATAAGAGAAGTGAAATTTTGCCTAACATGTAGTGCTTAAAATCTTAACATATAATTTCTCTAAACATCTCCTGCACACTTAAAATCTTAAAGTTCTTAAAATCTGATACTATTTAGCTCCCTTTGTCTTTTAAAACCTAACCTTGTGTTCAGAAACAAAGATTCGCTCTCTGAGAGCAGCAACACTTGTGTAAGGATCAGGAAGACAGGTCTTTAACTGCTTTCTTGAATTTTCTGCTCTCTTCCCCATCTTAACTATGACTGGCAGACTCAAACTTACAGTGAGTGTGATTTTTCAGACCTGAAAATTATCTTCCTTTTAAGGGTCATTTTTGGGTTTTCTGGCAAAACCAATTTTAAACCATGAGAGTCCTCTCTGGTCTTCAAACAAGGTTAGCTTTTTAAATTCCTCAGTCCCAGAAGAGATCACATTTGCTTCCCATCCTGGGTACAGAGAGAGCTGGGGTTGTCCCTCTTTCTTTGTGTGGGCTTCACTTCTGCATACACCAGAGGAGTGGCCCTATATTTTCTCTCATTCTGGAAGAATAGATTAAGCCCAGTCACTGCTCTCTGAGTTACCACTCTACAAACAATGCCCAAGGATCAAGTTCTCTTTGTCAAATGCTTCCTAGCTTTTATCACCCTGTCCAATCACAAGTTCAAAAACTGATGTAAGTTATTGGTTCATACTCTTCTGAGTATACTCTCTGGAGGGTTTCCAGCTGCGTGTTTGTATGGGACCCTGCCTAAATTACTACAGATCCCTGACATCACCCGTGTAGCTCCAAGTCCCTCCCTTTCACCGCTGTGTCTAGTAACTCCCAAGCCTACTGGTTCATGCTATAGGACCTTTGCTTACCACTCCCCTCTACCAGCAATCATCTCCATCCTTTCTACACTCATGAATATTCCATTTGTAGTTAGGAGTGTCGCTAGGTAACTAGCTTGCTAGCTAAACAGATATCTAAACCTGCCTTTAACATGACTTTACTGTAGGCATGATGTGCAAGTTTTGCCTTTGGTAATATAATATTTGGTACCATGCCAACAGATAAAAACTACATTCTCATTTCCTTCATTGAGGCATATTAGTTAATGTGTTTCTACATTTATGTGTTTTTAGATAATCTATTATGTTGGGAATTGGCTTTCAATGTTACTCTTTCAAACAGCACAACCAGAAATGTTTTTTTATTGCTTTATGATTTCTTAAAAATTAAGAACATTTAATAGTAAGGTTTGTATTGTCAAATTGCCTCCAAATATGGAATTCTTGACAAGATTGGAGTTCCTTAAGGAAGGTACTGACTAGGCAATTTAAATACCTAAAATATATTTTTGATGTGTTTATTTCCTTACTTATTTTTTTATTTTTCTTTCCTTATTTATTTATTTTTTTTATTTTGAGACAGAGTCTCACTATGTTGCCCTCGGTAGAGTGCTATGGCATCACGACTCATAGCAACCTCCAACTCTTGTGCTTAAGCAATTCTTTTGCCTCAGTCTCTCAAGTAGCTGGAACTTCAGGTGCCTGCCACAATGCACGACTATTTTTTTGTTGTAATTGTCATTGTTATTTTTAGCAGACCCGGGCCGGGTTCAAACCCACCAGCTTCAGTGGACATGGCCAGCATCCTAACCACTGAGCTACAGATTCTGAGCCCAAAACAGATATTTGTAATCAGGTATATACACAGATATATATAGATATACCAGTAGATACAGACATAGGTAAATATGTATGTCTATTCCTTTTCAAACGCTCAGGTTGGTTTAGTGAACTCAAAATTACTGGGTAAAATAATTGGTCTATCCGTAAAATAGAAGGTTATTTGAAAACAAAAGGGATTAATTGTTAATAAATGCTACGCCATGGACAAACTTTGAAAATATTATTCCAAGTGAGAAAATGCATTCACAAGAGGCTGCATATTGTATGATTTCATTTTTATAAAATGTGTATCATAGGAGCACCTACAGAGTAAGAGAAAGAACCAACATCAGGGGTTGCTTAGGGTAAGTCAGGGCAGGAGGTCAGTAGGGACTGTTTCAAATGTTCCAAAACTAGATTTTGGTCATGTTTGCACAAATTTGTGCATATACGAGTCAGTATACTTTAGGTAGGTAGATATTATGACGTATAAATTATATCTCAACAAAGCTGTCAAAAATAGTTTGCTTCGGATGGATCGTCACCCTAAATTGTGACCAAAACAAAAGAAAGCAAAAGAAAACAAAAAAAAAATTTTTATCTCTCTCCTTAACATCATCCAAGGTCTTTGAGAGGAGCATCCACTTTGATATTGTTGATTTTTGTATCTCCCACATTCAGTATTCTTCTGGCATGTAATATGAATTTCATAAATTTGTTTGAATGAATTTGTTGCATGAATGCCATTTATAAAAAAATGCCAAAAAAATGTCATTACCAAGTAGGGAAATGAAGAGGTAGACTAGCTTGTTAGTGGAGAGTTGGTAAGATTTGAGCATGTTGTGTTTATATGGCCTATTACCCATCAAGGTGAATTGTTCATGACGGTTGTTATTATGAACCTTGATATCAAGAAAGAACCAAGAACAGCTGCTTCTTCGTGTTATGATTGAGGTTAAAAAATGTAGGTATATATACAAAAGGGAAAAACAGCACATTATGACTATAGTATGCAATATAATTTTATGAGAAAATGCAGTTATTTTAAAAATCTGTATTCATAAACTGGAACCATCTAATGACTTATCAGACAAGATTAAATCATCGTGATTGAGGTATGAGAGAGTATTGAAGTCCTATCTCAAATATGAAGAGATTCTATCCTAGAACATTGACTGATGTGGGGAAAACTAACTTGTGGATATTCCCTAATCCTTCCTAGAAGTGACGGTCACATTATTGAAAAGCAACAATATCAGCAGGGAGCACTTGCTTCAAAGGATGGCTTACAATCATTTTAGAAGCTTCTTGAATTCTATTTACTGTTTAAATCAACAATAGTAAACAGTAAATACAAGAATAATTCTCAGCATCTTTTCTGTTAGTATGTCTTAGTCTTGCTTGCATTTTATACATGCTTCTTTTTACACTCTTTAGGTAAATGGTTTTTAATTCAAAATGGCTTGGGTCTACAGGATTAGGGGCAAAGTCTTAAAAGTACTGCATTCCTAAGTAAGATTCTTTACTTGGTCTACAGAAAAGCATAACTTAAAGTTAGGATAAAATGAGTGTATTTTCATGGGAAATCAAGTACTTGGATATCTGTATCAAATTTGCTTAGAATATTTCAAGTGGATAAAACACACACACAAGCCGATTCTTAGTCATTAAAGGCTTACCACACCCTTTGAATTATGCTAAGCACTTTACATACATTATTTTGTTTAATCCCCAAAGACCCTAATACATTATATATTTTAGATATGATATAAAAGAAACATAAAGGCTAGGGGAACTAGGCTATCACAAGCATAGCAGGTGATGCCTCTAAGAACCAAAGCCAGGTCCAAATAGTTCATTTGAAAGGTTAGGTAGAGGAATTTCTTTAATTTGGAGTTTAGAGATTTCAAACCTACAGATTTAAAAAAAAAATTATATCCTGTTGGGTGAAATAAGATGAAGGACGTTACCACAGACAAAATTATTTGAATAACATAGACTTATGTGGTAAAAACAAAGCAACATTTGTTTGCTTTTATGCATGTCTATATGTCTAAGAACTGACCTTTATTTAACTTCTCCATCCTCAAAATATCTTCATAGATGTAATTTCAAATTACACTATACATTTGGTATAAAATAAATAGTTGATGTTTTTATAAATTCCCAAAGCCCAGAGAAGGGCTTGCTTTCTTCTGAGAGAACAGATACCTGTGCCCTCCCTAAATAAGGCTGGCAAACTGGGGACTGCCGGGGGCAGGGCCCACGACAGCTTGCCATTTTTGCACAGGTTTTTAAAAACCAGCAACTTTCTCTTGGCCTTTCTAAAAGACAAACACTTTGCAGAAAAGCTGTGCAGTAAGGGAAACTATCAAAAATCATTCTTGTAGAACAGTGAGGCAGCGAGGCAAACACTATCTCCCTCGTGATTTTACAGTCTGTAATAGAAATTAACAGTGCCATCTGCAGCCCGATTATGCACTTTAAGATCCCTGCATGGTTTATAGCATGCATTATGGTATACAGCAGCAATTTTTGCTAAGCTAGTCACAGTTATATTCGTTTCTAGAAAATTAAAGGCTCCTAAGGACATAAAAGATACCAAGACAGAGGTGGGGGAGAAGCAATGTGAGCATAAGAAAACCTACTTCATCGGGGTGTAGCTGACATTCTTTAAGCCACTGGCATCAATTCTCTCTAGTTCCTTTCTGCTATCTTCACCCTCCTTTAGAAATAAATTTTGTTCTGCTAAACTAAATTATATTATCTGCTCCAGTGGCCTAAGTTAGGAATTTATTCCATATGTTCACTACCTTTGTGTGAAACAAGTGTCCCTGCATTTTCCATTTGCTCTTAAACTCACTAATTATTGAAGATGGCCAAAAAGTTGGCATAGTTAAAATAGGAAGAAGGATTATCTCTCGATAATTCGCAACATGACAGATAGGAAAAATATCAGGGATTTTCTTTGAAATTTAGTTTAAAATTTATTAATTGATTTAGTTTACCAGTTTTGCCAGGAAGTTTTTAATCACCAGTGTTCATTTATGCTATGGCATAATATTTATATTTAAGAAACAGAGCAGAAACAAGTGTATTAGGTCCCCCATCTTCAAAGGGAATATTACCAACATTTCCAGCTCAAAGCGCCAACATAGTATGTATTATAGAGCATGCCTATACGAAACAATCTGCTTTCATGAGAACAGGGGGAAATAAACATTTATTGGGCTTCCATTCTATAAACATTTGACAGGTGTTTTAACATTCAGCTTATTTACAACCTACAATAAATACCTCAGGTAAAATTATTAACCTCTACTTTCCAGTGGAAAAAAATGGAAACCCTAGATATTTAGTGATATTTTCCTGTAATATTCGTTGCCATGTCGATCACCAGAGTGGTTTCACTTTCTTCAAATTAAGAAAGATGTCCCCACTTATCTTTCTGTACTTCAATATTCCTTAGATTTCAAACCTATTGAAAAGGAATTATCTTCTTTGATGAAGATGGGTCTTTGGACAGGGGTACATAGTATATGACTGAAGATGCTAAAACTTTCAAGTCACTTATGTAAGATCACGTAGCTAGCAAGAATTGTCCAAGATTGGGAAGAAATTGCAAACTTGTCAGAAACTTCAAAATCAGAATAATCTTCCAGCCATTAACTAATGAAAACAGCACTTTCCTCTCTACTTTCAGAGAGGAAGTATCATGATTATGTTACATATTTTGCAAATGCAAAGGATGAAATAGCTGGAGATACAATATTAATGACGTCTCTAATAATCAAGTTATTAATTTTTATCTTAACTTTCTAATCCCAGACAAACATCCCTAACATCTGAACAGCTACTCTATAGTAGTTAAATGCTGTCTTGAGAGCAGACTTGTTTCTAAAAGTAACATTTGTTGTTGCTTCTACATAATATCATGATACAGAAATTATTTATGACTTAAAAATAAACTTGGGTGATTAATATTAATATTTCAGTTTTTTAAATGAGGGAACAGGTTCAGATATGTTAAATAAATTGGGGCAGCCTGGAGGATAACAGGTAAACATTGGGTTTGCTTCGAAAAGTACCTTTTCTTTTTATTATATATCTGTTTTCTTTTTTAATTTCTGAATTAAATTTTACTAAGTTTATTTATGTAAATGTTTTCATTTGCTCAAAAGAACGAGAGTTAATTTTTTTTTTTTTTTTGAGACAGAGTCTCACTATGTTGCCCTCGGTGGAGTGCGGTAGCATCACAACTCACAGCAACCTCTAACTCTTGGGCTTTAGTGATTCTTTTGCCTCAACCTCTCAATAGGTGCCTGCCACAACTTCCAGCTATTTTTGTTGTTGTTTCTGTTACAGTTGTCATTGTTGTTTAGCAGGCCTCGGCTGAGTACAAACCCACCTGTCTCAGTGTTATGTGGCCAGTGCCAAACCTACTTCAATTATTTTGATGAACAATAACTTCAGTTATTTTGATGAACAATAGTTAGGCTGCCTAACTATCAGGATTATATTGTGCAGCTAATATGTGCATGACTAGTTGATAAAATACAGAAATATTACTTTGTTTTAAATAAATGGCTCTTACTTTATTGCCATGGACTACTTACCAGTAGCATGAACTAGTTTATCACTAAAGTATTCAGTTTAAAAATTCCATCAAAATCAAATATACAATCAAGTAAGTGGAATGCAGGGAATGGAAAAAATTAATTTTATCTCATGTATTCATCTATTTTAGTTTTGATCATGTACTCCGAGTTAGTGGTATACTATGTAGCTTATATTGACCTTGTTTGATGTAACAGTCATTGTGGAAAGTGGTTTTCCTGTGATTTTTTTTTTTTTTGAGACAGAGCCTCAAGCTGTCCCCCTGGGTAGAGTGCCATGGCATCACGCTCACAGCAACCTCCAACTCCAGGGCTCAAGCGAGTCTCCTGCCTCCGCCTCCCAAGTAGCTGGGACCACAGGCGCCCGCCACAGCGCCCGGCTATTTTTTGATTGCAGCCGTCATTGTTGTTTGGCGGGTCCGGGCTGGGGATTCGAACCCGCCACCTGAGGTGTATGTGGCTGGCGCCTTAGCCGGTTGAGCTATAGGCGCCGAGCCTTTCCTGTGATATTTTATCTAAACTGACAAACTCCTGAGTTTGGAGCTATCATTATCCCCTTTTCTCATGCAGCAAGTTAATATCAGGGGTTACGTAATTCACCTGTGTAAGGTCTCACACTAAGTTGTAGCACAGGAGTTCAAACTTTTCTGACAGCAATGTCTATACTAAATATCAATGCTTTCCTAACTTGAACACACCTACCAATGACTCCTAACGGGTCATGTGGATCTTCCAATTTGGAAGGGCTTCAATGCAGCTGGGATCTTTCTGTTTCTACCAAGCTGTCAGGTGATGTAAATGTTGCTAGGCACTTTTTTTTTTTTGTTTAATGTTGAACTTTCTCTCTGTCTTTACCGCTCTCTGTCTTCATTCTCTCTCTTGTTCTCTCATCCCCATTCTTAGTGTTTTCTTTTTCCTCCGCAGCTTTATGGAGATGTAATTCATGTTATAAGCCTCAGATTATATTTTGGGTATTAAGGCTCCAGACTTCCATACTGCTGCCAGATATCTGTTATATCCCTGCACAGAGAAACAATTGGCCTTTGGAGGTGAAACTAAAACAAATTAGAATTGCAGTGTTACATACTTGACTCTATTCCAATTCTCCAACACAACCCTGTCCAATCCCGCCAGCATTATATGTCCTTCTTTAATTACTCAGGAACCTAATATCCCTAGGCTTCTATATAGTTGTTTGTAAATCGATGATTTTTGTTCATTTGCTTTGCTAATAGCCTCTATTGCTTCTCTCCTAAAAAGACTTAATGTCTTTAGCAATTTTTGTACATTCAAAAACAGTAGATTAATAACTTTATCAAACAATCCTTGCCTTACTTTAGGATAACTGATTTCCTTTAGCAACAAGGAAAAACTGTAAAAATAGAAATTTATTATTTTAATTACCAATGAATAGAATTGAAATTAATAAATTCATTCTCCAAGTTATGTTAGCATTTTTAAAAGGAGGCTTAAAACTGAGTCTCACAAGATTTGTCCTTGCTGGAGTTCTAGGAAATGAGGTTAATCCAATAATTCTTAACTTACATCATGTGGGCTATCACTTGGGCCAGCCGTGAACAGACTTTATCCACAAAACCAGATTTCCCTAAAACCAAATCAGAAAGGAAGTAATAGAGAAAGAGTTTAATCCATATTTTTAAGTTTTTAACAGGTAGATATTAGCTAATCTGTTTGACTTAAATAAGACAGCTGCTTACCTGGCTTCTTCTTAATTTTTGGAGATTTCAACAATGCCATTTATTATTTGCTTCCTAAAACCTCACTGTACTTTTTAAATACAGATAAACTTTAATAAAACCCTTTAAGTAATATTCATCTTCTTTTCCTGTTAGTTGCTGCATACATTCTTCCTGTTGGTTTTTTCTTTTGACATATTCTCACGTATTATGTTTCTGATAAGCATTCTGTGAGTCATTTTGTCCTCTCTCACAGTTGGTGGTTTTTAAAAGTCTAATAATTTTGTGTTCCTTCCTTTAGAACTTGGTCTCATGAGCATTCTAAATCTAATGATGTTATGATCACTTGATCTCAGATGTTCCCAGTGTGAAGCTGATTTAACATACTTGGCACTCTTTCAGGGATGAAGTCCAGAATTCACTGGCATCATGTCGGTTGCTCAACAGACTAGAGAGAAAGCAATCCTGATACACAGGCCCTGAGGAAACTGGAGTCCCTCTTTCCCTCTTGCTGCCAAAGCTAGTTTCCCTAATAATGTACTAGCAATGGATAGTCTCTGTCAGGCCCTATTTTTAGCAGCATGAATCTTAGAAGAAAATGAGCCAGAGCCAGTTATGTTGCTCTGAAATCTTGGGTGGGATTTCGATGAGGAAGCGGGTCCTCTACATCTGTTTCTTTATAATCACCCGTTGTTCTGGCTGGCTCTGTATATTTGGTCTTTTCAGTTCTCTTTACTTTTCATAATCCATAGTCCTTGACTGGAAACTGCTTCTCATGACCCTTGAGCTATTAAATGGCCCATGGCATGAGTTTTCAAAAGTGGACTTGGGGGAAACACGCATGTAGTCGTCAGATTGAGCCGTCTCTCACCCACAAATTCCAGTGAACACATGGCCTCAGTAAAAGTCAGTCCATGTACTTTGACATGTAATTTCTCCAAAGCAACACATTTTATTATAAAGAAATAATAATCTATAGTCAAAGTTAAGCTAGTATTCTAGGGCACAAAACATGGAATTTATCCTCAAATCTTCCTATCCAAGAATGATGATAGAACTTAAATATAATTTTCCTTGACCTTTTCACTTTATCTATTAAAATATTATTACATATTATTATGCTATAAAACATATTGTATGATTCCTGTTCCTTTAAAAATGTGAATTTTTTTCTTTTATGTAAATAGTTACTTTTGACTCTTAATTGAAATTTTTTCTGCATAACGCTGTGGAATTAACTTGACCCATTAACATTTGTAGCCAGAAGCAGACCAGTTTGGAAATGGGAAATCAGAAAGTCCCCAATTTTTCCTTAAGTAAATGTGAGTTAAATGGAAGATAAAAGAAAGAATGGATATTTTAAACAAATAGTCTAAACAAATGTTTCAAACTTACTAATTATTTAAATCCTGGCTGCTCAGTTAGCTCTTATTAAGATTTACTGAAACTCATATATACTAAGATATGTTGTAAGGACTTCTGAGCAAAGAGATTGTGCATTATGTATAAATGAACTAGATGATATAATAAATATAGTTCAAAAACTTATTAGATTGGTTCAATAAGGTTGGTTTATTCTATTAAAAATAACCTCATGGACTTCCACATTTAGACAAGTTGGAATAAGAGGGAAAAGATTTATACTCCCATCTTAAATACCTAAAAAAGAGAAAAAAAATGGATGAAACACTTGTTCAGATATTAGACATTAGGCAATATAAGACAATGATTTCTGAAAAAGGGGAAACAGATATGACCCCCCAAATTGCCTCTTTATTAAAAAACTCCAGGTGGCAGTGAAGTGAGAGAAATCCCAAAGTCTAGTGGGATCTTAAGACAGCTGAGAATGTAGGAAGACCCCTGTGGCTATAGTTCTTTGGAATATTGGAGACAAATGTGCAGCTTAGAGTGATGGCTTCAGAAATCTTTAGCACACTTCTCTTCATCCGCTAAATACAGATAAATATATGAGGCAATTTTGTGGGGCTAGGAAAGAACTGAAAGAATTGAAACAGAATATGCAATACATGCAGCTCACACAAGGCTAGATATAGTTCATTTTTTAAAATAACTACCATAAAGTAATCTCAATAATAAGCTACAGAAAAACAGCATTCATAAATTTATATCCTCATTGGTATGGCTAAAAGGCCTCGATTAAAGGCTGCTTTGATACTACCAAAAAATAATTTAACACAAACTTTGATAAAATACAATTATTTACAATTAAGTTAATTTTGTCCCAGGACAAATATCAATGACATTTATGGTATTAAAAAGATAATACAAAAGTAAAGGAAATTCACATTGTTTAGCAATCAATCATAGAATACCTAGAATTCTTAGAAGCAGAAGAATACAATTGATGAGGAGACAAATTAGTAAACCTAAGCCAATGAAGAACTAACACAAATGATAAACTTAGTAGACAAGGCTATAAAATGGCCATAATAAGTGTATTTCAAATTTTATTAGGTTAGAAGAAAGTATGAATGAGCTGTTAAGAAATGATACAGCAGATATTTTAAGAAAGGAAATTCCAAAGATGAAAATTATAATGCCTGAGATAAAAAATGCGATGAATATAGTAAACAGCAAAAAAAAAAAAAAAAAAAAACAACAAAGGAAAGATTAGGGAGAATGAGGTCATGGTAATAAATATAAGTCATAATGGAAGAAGAAAAGACTGAAAAGAAAGCTGCATAAAATTATAGAAAACCTGAAGCAGCCTAATACACCTATAATTCTTCAGATGTGAATAAGCACATGTATATTATATTTATTATATTATATATATTTATATATTAATATAAAATATATCCATAATTTTTCAATCTTTTTGGAAGTGATAAATTTACAGATAAGAAGCTCAGCCCACTCCAAGCAGAAGAAACTTGAGGGAAACTCTATCAAGAAACAACATAATCAAATAGATTAAAAGGAAAGGTAAAGAAAAAATCTTAAAAGAATTAAAAGTAAAAGGAGACATTTCTTTCTGGCTGTGGTGGCTCACATCTGTAATCCTAGCACTCTGGAAGGCCAAGGTAAGTGAAATGCTTCAGTTCAGAAGTTCAAAACCAGTCTAAGCAAGATCAAGATCCTGACTCTACTAAAAAACAAACAAAACAAACAAACAAACAACAACAACAAACCTCCCCAAACTTGCCAGTCATGGTGGCACATGCCTGTAGTTCCAGGGAGGCTGAGGTAAGAGAATTGCTTCAACCCAGGAGTTTGAGGTTGCTGTGAGCTATGACTCCATGGCACTCTACCCTAAGCACAGAGTGGGACTCTGTCTTAAAAAGAAAACTTTAAAAAAGGAAGAAAAGAAACATTTCATATATAACACAGATAAAAATGACATTCAACTTTCTTTTTGAAACAAATCCAGAAAGTACAGTAGATACATCATTGAAGTATTAAAATAATAATTTAAAGAAATACTTCAATGTAGAATTCTATTTACAGTGAAAATATCTTTCAAAAGCAAAAGCAAAATATAAATAACTTGAGAAATAAAGTTTCTATAAAATGTAATCACTAGCAAAGCAGCAGCTTGCCAAGAAATATTAAAGGAAAATAACAAAACCTGAGAGAAATACCAATCTTCAAAAAGAAATGGAGTTCCAGGGGTGGTAAAGATGGAGGATATATTAAAACATTTTTTTACATTTAATTTTAAAGATAATTGCCTTTTAAAAAATAAATACAACTTTTTTTGGACTATGTAGAAATATATTTATTCCATTATATATAATACATGTTATATATCTCTGTGTATATATGTATTACATATGAGATATATATCAAATAACCAAAGCATATTGTCTAGGAGAGGAGAAATGAATGCATACAGTTTTAAAGTGCTTATTACTTATATGAAATATAATATTACTTGAATTTGTATTAGGTAAGTTAATTAGATATTCTGTATATGTTCTATAAATCAAAAATGAAGTTTTTACTGTTTCCTTATTAGAAAATATAGGTTTCTAAGCAAAAAACAAATATTATCAGTCAGTAACAAAGAGGAACACTTCATTATGTTAGAGAAGTTGATCAAAAATAAAATCTTTTCAATAACTGATATGTAATTTCTTAAAAGAATAATTTTAGAATATATTAAGCTAAAAATTATTCAAATAAAGGGGAAATAGACTAAGTATAATTTTTTTTTTTTTGAGGTAGAGCCTCAAGCTGTCCCCCTGGGTAGAGTGCCGTGGCATCAAAGCTCACAGCAACCTCCAACTCCTGGGCTCAAGCGAGTCTCCGGGCTCAGCCTTCCAAGTAGCTAGGACCACAGGCACCCATGACAATGCCCGGCTATTTTTTGGTTGCATCCATCATTGTTGTTTGGCAGACATGGGCTGGATTTGAACCCGCCACCTTAGGTGTATATGGCTGGCGCCTTAGCCACTTGAGCCACAAGTGCCGAGCCAGTAAAATTGATCTCAATGTGGGAAATTAAATACTCCTCTAGTAATAAAGGATAAGACAAAATGCCCAGAGTTGGGAAGTCAAAAAAACAATTGAACAGCTCTACTAATCAACCTGATCTATTGACATTTATAGAATGGTTGATAACAGGAGAACATACATGTTATTCAAGTGAACAAAGAATATTTGTTTGGCACAATAACTATATATGGGGCAAGTAATCAAGAATCAATACTGCTAAAAGGTTTTAAATATACAAATTATATTTTCTAATCATAGTTGAATTTCCCCAGAAACCAATAAGCAAAAAAAAAAAAAAAAATTGAAATTTCCAAAATATTTGAAAATCAGAGGGTACATTTCTAAGTAACCTAAGGCTCTGTGATTGTTTTGTTCTTGTGGCAATAGTGTCACTCTGTCTCCCAGACTGCAGTGGAGTCTCTGGAGAGACTCCTATCACATCCTTATAGTTTACCACAGCTACAAATACCTAGGCTCCAACAATCCTCCTGCCCCAACCTCCTGAGTAGCAGGGACTACAGGCACAGGCTCCCACTCCCAGCAAATTTTTCTATTTTTCTGTAGAGGAGTCTTGCTCTTTCTTGCTCAGGCTGGTCTGTAACTCCCTGCCTCAAGGGATCCTCTTGCCTTGCTCTTCCGAAGTACTAGGATTATAGACATACACCAACAGGCCCAGCCTCCTAGATAGAATTTTAATTTAAGTTAGAAATGATTTTCAATATAACAACAACAAAAACAATGCTCAGGAGAACTGTACATCATTACAACTTATATTAAAAATAGTGTTATCAATTCAGTGTTATTATATACAAATTTAAGAAACAAGAAAAGGAAGAGCAATAAGATGCCAAATCAAGCAAAAGAAACTAGATAACAAAGGCTAGATGAAAATAATAGAGTAGAAAAATAGAGAATAATCAATTTTAAAAAGCTTGATTTTTTAAATCATGAAATAAAAATAATAATTATATATTGAGACTGATGGGTTGAAGAGAAATAAAAAAAACAACAAATCTCAGGACGGATAAGGGGGAATTGCTATGGATTCTATAATTACTAAAGTGAAAATATCTGATCATTATCAATGTGTTAATTCAAATATAATTAAAAGATAGGTAAAAGAGACAGACTACATGTATGTGAAAGGCGTAAACTATCAAAACTAATTCAAAAAGAAATAGAAAACATAATATTTTTAGGTGGGAATAAAACTATATTTTCGTTAAAAACCTTTCCACAAGAAATAAGTAGGCCCACTTCACTCCCACTGATGCATTCTGACAAATATTTAAGGAAGAAATAATGACAATTGTTTACAAATTCTTAAGGAAGTAACAAGAGAGAAACCACTTCCCAATTCACTTATTTTGTAACCACTTTATTGAAGTATAAATTGACATATAATAAACTGTACATATTTATAGTAAGTATCTTGATGAGGTTGGGGATTAGTATACACCATCCAATTTACTTTTTGATGCCTGCATTATTCTGATATCAAAACCAGACAAAGACATTATAAGTAAAAAATCTGTAGACAAATATAATAATCAGAGATGTATATTTTCTAATAAAATTTATCAAGTTATATTCAGCATTACATAACAAGTATACTACATCACCACCAAGTGTTTTTTACATGAACAATGCCATATTGATCAACATTTGAAGGTCAATAAATTTTGTTTGCTATTAACACACCAGAAATTAAAACTATATCATAACCTCAATAAATGCAGAAGCAGCATTTGACAAAGTCCAAAACCCATTTATGATGAGAAGTCAGACCAGATTACAAGGAATAAATAATATCTTCAATGTTATAAAGCGTCTACAAAATACTTGAAGCTAACATCACAATGATCAGAGACTATAAGTTCATGCCCAAATGATGGGAAAAAATAAGCAAAGAATTAGAGCAGAGGTTTGACTAAAGAAGCAGGTGGAAAAATACTCAACATTCTCAGAAACAGGGGTAAATACAAATGAAAACTGTGATCACACACTACTGTAAACCTACTAGAAAAAATAAAATTTAAACACAGTCGCCAAGATGTGGAACCAGCGCAGGTGCCCATCAACACATGAATGGATTAGTAATCGGTGGCATAGTATACCATGGAATACTATTCAGTCTCAAAAAATATGGAGATTTTATATTAACCTGGATGGAGTTAAAGAAGAACGTTCTTAGCAAAGTATCACAAGAATTGAAAAGCAAATATCCAAAGTACTTAATGTTAATATGAAACCAGTAGATAAACAACTACACACCCACCCGAATGGGAGAAAAACACAATTAAATTCAAGTGAGGGGAGGGAGCAGAAGAGAAAGGGGAGGGAGATTGAAAAAGGGGGATCGGTAATCTCTTACATAATGGAAAAATGTAAGGGTATACAGCATACCCTAGGAGATGGGCTCAATTACAACTTGAACTTTACTAACAATTGCAAACAATGTAACCTAATCATTTGTACCCCCATATTAATCTGAAATTTTAAGAAAGACAGACTGAAATGATTGGCAAGAATGTAAAACAATTGGAACTCTCATACATTGTTTATTGCAATCTAAAATGAAACAACCGCTTCTGAAAAGTTTGGGAATTTCTTAAAAGTTGAACATATAACTCCCACTGGGTCCAGTCAGTGCACGTCTAGGTATTTATCCAGAAGTGATGAAAGCAAATGCTCACCTAAAAGTTGAACATAAGTGTTTCCAGAAGCTTTGTATGTAAAAGCCAAGGGTCAACAGCTCACATGTCCATCAACATGGAAATGGGTAAATAAATTATATTTTATATATATAAATAATATATATATATTAACTCATCAATAATAACTAATGAATACACAAGACTATAGAGAAATCACAGAAATAAAGTGCCATTTTTATCCTACATAATATTAACATCTGTCACTCTTTGTATCAACCCTGGTCACAGGGTTCTTTTTATAGGGTTCTTCATTGTAATATCACTTCCTCCCCTCTCCCCGCTTTTCCTTTTTTCTACACTATACTCTATTGAAGAAAGTCGTCATAATTAGCTCACATTTAAGAAGTGGGAGATATGCTTCACTTTCTTTAGGGCAAAAGATTAACATATGTTATTTGAAGTTATGCATGGAAGGTGTTTACACTCTCCAGCATGTGTTCTATATTCAATAATTTATATTGGGTTATTTTATTTGCTGGGTTGCAGAGAGGTTTTCCGGTTTGGGCCATTATAAGGTTTTTCAATTCCCTTTTGTACCCGTTTCTGAGCTCTTCCTTATTTTTGAGCACTTCCAAAACCCTCCAGTATTATCTTGTATATTTCCTGCTCCAGTCCTAATATCAGCCAGTTGCGAGACACTCTGGTTCCTCCTATTGGAGACTATGCTTAGAAACCAAGACATGGGCATTAGCTGTGCACACTACCATTTGGGTTTTACTGCTTCTAGGGCCTCACAGCTGACAGAACAAGGGCATACATGTATATGTACTAATGTGTATAGTCACACAACACTATATATATATGAAACATATATATATATAATAGATATCATATAAATAATTTGTCTTTATCATGTAAAACCCAAGTTCACTATGAGGTCTCCTACTCTAATCCATTACCACGTAGATTATTTTTGTTGGCTCCCCTTTTTGTCTGTAAAATCTCATTGTGGAAGTGAGAAACCTACTTCCTACCACCTAATATAAGTTGACTTCATGCTTTAATTCCAGTATGCATGTGCAACACGATCAGTGTCAACCTTACCTCGTAACTATCAGTTAGCACCCAGTGCTTATGTGCTGCCTCCTTTCCCTTTAGACTTATGGACTCAACCCATTTTCAAACCTAGGTCAGCCCTTTTCTGCCCTCATCCTTCTCAAGGAAGTTGTTTCATGTATTTGTGACACAGTTTTATTGCACCTTCTGCACACTATCCTGGGATCTTCTGACTTTCTAAATGAATTTATTTTTAATTTACATATGCAAAGTTACTCTTAATTTGATCAATGGCCTCATGCAGGCTTCATGACAGTATCATATAGACTGTCGCACATCCTAGTTAATTCTGTGTTTCCCCTATTCACTGTCACCACCCACACATCTCTATACAGACATACATATTAAACCTCTGGCAATCGCTTATTTATTTACCATTTCTATGGCTTGATTTTTCCAATGTCATAAAGTATATAACCTTTTCTAACTGGCTTATTTTCTTATTCTTCACTCAAGATCTCTCTATACCTTTTTGTGTCTTAGTTTGTTTTTTAAGTCATTGCATAAATAGCTCATGGTATGGATGTACCATCCTTTGTTTATTCATTACCTACTGAAGGATGCCTTCATTGATTTCAATATTGGGTAATTTTGGCCAAGACTTTTATACATATTCATGTGTGGGTATGTGTATAGACTTATGTTTCTCAATCACTTGGGAACACACCTAGGGTTGCTATTGCTAGATTTTACTGAATACCATGTTTAGCTTTGTAACGAACCGTCAAACTGTCTTCGAAAAGGGATAAGCCATTAGGCACCACCGCCAACTGCGAATGAGTGTTTCTGCTGTTGAGCACTTACAAGACCCTCCCATATTATCTTGTATATTTCCTGCTCTGGTCCTAATATCAGCCAGCAATTGGCTGATATTATCACCCTTGCCAGCAATTGTTTTTGGCAAACTGTTTGTTTTTTAAACTTCCAGGAGGTGTGAAGTATATCTTACTGTTGTTTTTGGGGTTTTTTTGTTTTTTTTTTTCTTACTGTTGTTTTAATTTGCAATTATCTAATGAGAAATAAAGCTGAGTAGTGTTCATATGCTTATTTTTCATATGTATATGAAGTGTCTGCTCTTGTCTTTTATTTTTTTCTTAGCATTACTTTTTAGCATTATTTGTACATATTGGATCTAAGTCCTTTATCAGGTATGTACCATATTTTGCCATATATAAGGTGCACAATTCTTGCCCAAATTTTTGAGGGGAAAAATAGGGATGCACATTATATATGGCTAGATACGGAGTAAGGCTCAGGATCAGGGAGGCCCAGTGGGCCTGGCCCTTCTGCCTGGGCCCATGGACACCTGGGATCCTGTGGGAAGGGGCCAAAGCACAGTGATCGGGGGATGGGGCAGAGTGGGGGTGAAGACGTGGCCAGAAGAAACTGGGTGTCCTTCACAGGCTCCATGGACCTTTCTGTCTGCCCACAGGCCCAGGGGTCTCAGCAGTCCCAACTCTGCCAGCTACAGGCATGTTGCCACCATCTCTGTGCAGCCCCCAATGTGGTGGGGAGGGCAGCTTTCCCTGTGCAGAGGGAAGTGGAAGCTCCCTTGCCGGAGCTCAGAGGTGTGATCTGTATGTTTTCTAAGGACGCAGTAGCCCTCCCAAGATATTTCTCTTCTGGCTGAGCGCCAGCTGCTTTCTTGAGGGGAATTTTACTGAAAGTTTGGCAAAAAGTGTGGATATACATTACACACAGAACTGTATTTTAAATGGCAAAATACGGTTGCTTTTCAAATCCATTCTCTTTGTCTGTAGCTTGTCTTTGGATTTTCTTAGTCTATCATAGATCAGACATTTTTAGTTTTAGTGACGTTTAAATTATTATTTTATTCTTTCTTGTATTGTACCTTTTTAGAGTCAATTATTGTGAAAGGTATGGGTTTCTATTTAGTTTCCTTTTTGTACGTACTCAGGTCCAATATTTTCAGTGCCACTGGTGAACAAGCTTTCCCTTCTCCACTGAACTGCATATATTCATTTGTCAAAATTCAGTGGCATAAAAAGAATATATAACAAAATGTCCTTATTAGTCTTCTCATTTCTTGTTATTACATTTTAGAGCAACAGTATTTAAGAAAATAAACAGAATACAATCATCCATATTATGGACAAAGTCTCCAGAGTCACTTTTACTGTAAAACTCATAAAGAAAATTAGTGGCTGCCTTAAACAATTAGAAAACAAGAGAATAATTTGGACAATAAATTATTTTCACAAGAGAAATTTTCCTAATGTTAAAATTGATATCCTCTACTCTTTCAAATAGAAGGTAACACATTGTATTACCATAGTTTCATACCATTTTCATAACACATCATAGGCATAACAATTCCTACAGAACCCAGATGTAGCCTCCATACAACTAAACCTTATCTACAAAATGAGGATATCTCTTTGTCTGTTGTTTTATTTATGGGGGAAAACTCTCTTACGGAAGTATCATGGAAGTTAAATCATATCAATAGTAAATTGGCCCAAAGGAGTAAGGTGCCAGCCCCATATACTAGAGGTGGTGAGTTCAAACCCAGCCCTGGCCAGAAAAAAAAAAAAAAAATGTCTTTATCACAACAAAAACTTAAATTGTTATATTCTGAAATTAAAAAGAAACTGTATAAAATCTATTTTCCAAAACAATTACTAGTGTAACAAATAAAGTGAGGACTCATCTATTGTTTTCTTACTAAGATTGGGTCAACCATCCTGTGACAGCTATAATGAGAATCCATTTACTGGATGCAGATAAAAAGTGATAGGGACTCTATTTTTCCACCAGGAATCAATGGAGCAGCAGCAGTTTCCAGAATACTTTGTCAGTGAAATAATATCATGAGCTGCTTAAAGGAAAAAGCTGTCATTTTGAGACATGTGCATTGAGGAAGGGTATTTCAGAATGATAAATATAAAGTAAAAATCACATGTTCAGAGAAAAAATTGGGGCAGAAATAGGATGCAAAGAACTTTATAATATTAAAAACATGTTTCCAGATTATCTTTCAGACAATATATACATGTACATGTACATGTGGAATATATATATGTGTGTGTGTGTGTGTGTGTGTGTGTGAAAAGAGAGAGAAAGGGTTACTGTGGGTACAAACGGAAATTTTGATACTGTGTATTTCTCCAAGTAAGAAATAAACATTGAAATATAGTTGTCTCTGTAAAATAATGTGTTCATACCAGTCAATATTCAAAATGTTAATGCATTTATTTATTTATTTCTCAAGGTAGATCAGAAGTTTGAGATTTGTTGTAGTATAATTTGGCATGGAAACTGTTGCAGATCTAAAATCCCAACTCTTTGAATTAGTATTTTGTTCTTCATGTATCTACTAGAATTAGTTTTCCACAATACAAATTAGTTCAGTTATCTCTCTTGCTTAAAAGTTATGTATGCCTCCTCCATGCTAGAAGGAACATGTTTAATATAGCCAAAAAGCTCTTTAGATCTTGGCAGTAGTGCGCCATTGAGAAGTAAGTTCCAGTCATTTTAAGTCACAGTTGAATATGATGGGGACCGTGGCTTCTTCACTTCCTCATGCATATGCAGCTCGGTTTCAAAATAAAAACCAAGGGCACAGTATAGGGCACACATTCAAAGGGAGAAAACATATTGAAAACAACCCCTAAAACATCACCAATAATTACAGTTCAGTCGTTAATGTGGTATAATAATATCTCAAATCCTCTGTAGGAACTTTTGCGGTCATGACATAAGCTATTTTGTTACCTTTTTTTCACCGACTCCCTCAGTGTGACAGTGAGAGCCCCAGTGAGAAATTCAAAGCCCTTATGGTAAAGTGTGTCTTAGTTAGATATGTCACTTTTTTGTTAATGGTTAATATCATCCAGGTTCACAACTCTATTTCCAGAAAACTTTATCTTATTCTTTAGTGAGACAAAATCTGGAGTTACACCAGCCTTCCAGAGCACATTGAATAAGAACAACCATTCTAGACCAGTTAAACTACTTACATTTACTTAAATATGCATTATGTCCTTTCTCTGCTCTCAGCTATTACTAGGATGGATATTCCAGCCCCTCATACCCTCATCCAATGAAGGGAGACCTGTGGTTGGAAAGAATGACTATAATGAACGAATGAATGCAGGGAATAACAATGTTTTTAATAAAACATATAGTGAAGAAGCTTAAGAAGAAAGACAAAAACACAAAAAGACAGGGAAAAGATCCAAAAAATGTTCTGAAAGCTAAGAAATAGTTAATTTAAAGCCAAGTGTGTCATTTCTTAAAAGATTGCCTAATGTAATGAATTAGAAAATACTTATGGTTTCTCCAATAAAACGTTGGTAATTATGCCCAAACAATAGTGTTCATAGAGTAGCGGAAGGGGATGATATTTGATATTTCAAGGGGTTCAGAGGGGGTAGACTGAACAAGAAAAGCAATTCTCCATGGTTAAGTTCATCTAACTGAATTCTATTAGAATCATTTAGAATTATCTTAATTCAATCCACTACAGACTCAGATTCTTTTTCTGGTATCTTCCCTTAATTTAAGAATTCATAGTTTTAGATATTGTTTAATTTTCTCTTTTCAAACAGCAAACATTCTTTCCACAATATTGTCCTCCCTTGAGGCACTAAAGATTCTGTGTAGCATCCTTATTGAATGGTAATATTTTATAAAAGTTTTGAGGAATAGCATGTTTTTTTCTAGATTGTTTTTTATCGACCGGGCCCACCATATACAACATATGTGAATTTATCAATGACAATCTAACTTCCAGGTCACAATCTGAAGCCTCTGACCATACATTTTAATGCTCTAGTGCCAGCTGTGTAGCTCTGACTTCTCTTTTCCATTCCACCTTCACATTCGCTTTAGACAGTTCCTCACGGTTCAGCTCTATGCTCTCGGCTCCTTTCAGTGGAACTTCTCTTATGTTCGAATTATTTCTAAGGTGAGAAGCAAATAACATTTTTTTCTGTTAAAGATAAAGGCAGTGATTCACCTACCAGCAAACAGTTTTCCATTAAAAAATATACAGTTGCCTCTTATTTGTGGTCACATTCTAAGTTAGTCAAGAAAGGGAGAAAAGTCTGGAATCAGCCTTTAGTTTAGCTTCCTTTGGAAAGCTTCTATTTGTGTCTTTTGCTCACTTTTTTATAGAGCTGTTTGATATTTTCTTGCTGATTCGTTTGAGTTCTTTATGGACTCTGGTTATCATCCCTTTACTGGTGTACAGCATGCAAATACTTTCCCCCATTCTGTAGCTTCTCTGTTTTCTCTCCTGATGGGTCACTGGCTGGGCAGAAGTTTTTAATTCAATCAGGTCCCCTTTGTTAATTTCTGTTGTCTCTGTGATTGCTTTTGAGGTCTTCATAAATTCTTCGCCTAGGCCAATGTATATAATAGATTTTCAGGACTTTCTTCTAGCATTCTTATTGTGTCATGCCTTGGGTTCTATTAGCTATCCTTGATTAATTCTATGAGTGTTGAGAGAGTTGAGTGTTTTAGTCTTCTATGTATGGCCGTATGTATTCCATTTTTCCCAGTACCATTTATTGCATTAGCATTTTTTTTTCAAAAGTGCATGTTATTGTCCACTTTGTCAAAGGTCAATTTTTTTTTCCTTTGGGACAGAGTCTCCCTATGTTGCTCTTGGTAGAGTGCAGTGGCATCACAGTTCACAGAAACCTCTAACTCTTGGGCTTAAGTGATTCTCTTGCCTCAGCCTCCCAAGTAGCTGTACAGGTGCCTACCACAATGCCTGGCTATTTTGTTGTTGCAGTTGTCAGTTGTGTAGCAGGCCTGGGCTGCGTTCAAACCTGCTAGCCCGGGTGTATGTGGCTGGCACCATAAGCACTGAGCTATGGGCACCGAGCCCAAAGGTCAGATGTTAATATGAGGATGGTTTTATAATGGGTTTTCTTTTCAGAGCCCTTGGTCTATGACTCTGTTCCTGTGCCAGTACCATGCTGTTTAGTTATGTCCCATCATAGTGTAGCTTGAAGCATGGTAAAGGAATGCCTCCGATTGGTTCTTTTCACTTAAGGTTGTTTTGGGTATTTGGGCTCTTTTCTCGTACCATATGAAACATAGAGTCATTTTTCCTAGATCTGAAAAATAATGTTGGAGTTTAATGGGAATTGCATTGAATCTGTAGATCACTTTGGCTAGTATGTACATCTTAACAGTGTTGATTTAGCAGACCCATGAGCACTATCTATTTCCAGTTGTTTATATCTGCTGTGATTTCCTTTCTCAGTAACTCATAGTTCTCCCTGAAGAGGTCTTTTATCTCCTTGGTTAAATATGTTACAAAATATTTTATTTTCTTTATTGTTATTGTGGAAAGTACTGAGCCTTTGATTTGATTCTTAGGTTAACTACTGTTTATGTATAAGAATGCTATTGATTTGTGTACATTGATTTTATAACCTGAGGCTCTGATGAATTTATTTATCAATTCCAGGAGTCTCTTGGCAGATTCTTGGGGGTTTTCTGGATCATATCATTGTAAAAGTAACAGTTTGACCTCTTCTGCCCTATTTGCATACACTTGACTTCTTTTTCTTGTCTGATTACTCTTGCTGAGACTTTAGCACAAAATGCTCATGGTCTCTAATCATCAAGAACATGCAAATCAAAACCACAGTGAGATCCCACCTAACTCTAGTGAGATCAGCTTTTATCAAAAATCCCCTAACAATAGGTGCTGGTGTGGATACAGAGAGAAAGAATTCTTGCACATAGTTGGTGCAACTATAAACTAGGAAAACCCTTGTAAAAGTTATATGGAGATACCTCAAAGAACTAGAAGTAGACCTACCATCGATCCAGTAATCTCTCTATTGAGTGTTTACCCAAAGAAAAAAAGTCATTTCATAAAAAATATGCATCTACTGAAATGTTTATTGTAGCACAATTCCCAATCATAAAGGTATGGAATCAACCTAAGTGCTCATCAGTACATTAGTGGTTTAATAAAATGTGGTTTATATATACCATGGAGTATATGTTACTTACTCAGCCATAAAAATTGTGAACTAATACTTTTGTGCCTAGATGGGACTGGAGACCATTTTTCTAAGTCAGAGGTTCTCAACTTGTGGGTCATAACCCTTTTGTAACAATGAAAATACATCCTGCATATCAGATATTTACATTACGATTCATAACAGTAGCAAACTTACAGTTATGAAGTAGCAACGAAAATAATTTTATGGTTGGGGGTCACCACAACATGAGGAACTGTATTAAAGGGTCATGGCATCAGGAGGCATTAGGAAGGTTGAGAACCACTGTTCTAAGTGAAGTATTACAAGAATGGGAAAACATCACGTGCTTGCTATTCAATTAGAACAAATCTCTTAACACCCATGTGCACATTTGGTAGTAAAACTTAAGGAAAGCAAGAAGATAGGATGCAGTGGGAGAGGAGGGGTAATTCACACCTAATGGGTACAATGTACACCATCTGCGTGAAGGACACAATTATAACTTTGACTCAAACTGTATCATAGCAAGTCATGTAACCAAAACATTTGTATTCACTTAATATTATGAAATTTTAAAAAAACTAGAACCAAAATTACCCTTAAAAATTCTTCAACATGGAACATGAAATATGGAGACTTACCTTGGTACAGACAGCCTTAATTTTTTAAAATTATTAATCACACCTTAATGCTGTATGACCATGGAAATGAAGCTAACACCCCCACTTCACTTTTCAATCTTTTACGTAAAAATGGGGTAATAATAATATCTATATTTAAGACTATTAGGGAATTAAGGTGTGTTACACAGAGAGAAGAATGCTTAATACATAGCATATCCCATCCTCAATCTATTATTTTAAAATATATAATAACAAGTATCTAATACAAAATATGTTACATGGTGTTTTTATCATGTATAAATAAGAAGGTAAATCCTACCTAGTGGAATTTTTGTAGATTAATGTAAACACAATGTGTTGTCACAGTTCTGCTCCCTTTACATGCTTAATGAATTATTATTTTCTGAGATAGATTCTCAAGAGTAAAAATTAAAACTTATCACCCAAGAACTTTCTTTATGTCTGTAACTTTATTGTTGTGTGTTTTATGATGCATGTTGTACTTAAAAATCCAAATTATTACTCAGAGTAGGGGAGGTACTAGGAACTCATGGTTTGATACTCTTTCAAACTACATTGAATCTCCATACAGTTTTTCCTACTTTGTGTAGATTTTTCTATTGACTTTGATGATATTGTGTATGTCCAATTTTCTATAATTTCCTCACATACCATTTGCTTGTGTCTTCAGTGGACAAAGGACGGAAATTGCATCTTAATGAAGTGGGAGGAGCAAAGTGTTCTGCTGTGGAAGATTTTCTTTATAGGAAGGCAAATATTTTAATAATCTATTTAGCATTTAGGGAAAACAGAATGATCTTTTTACTTCTTTCAGAACCCCCTGTATAGCAAAGGAGAAGATTTTCTGTACCCAATGACATGTTTGTCAGCTCCTAGGAATTGTTTGCCTCAGTGTACATAATGTTACAAATTCTGCCTCAGTGTACATACGCTACAAATTCTGCCTCAGTGTACATAACGTTACAAATTCTGATTCTAAGGACAACTCCAGTTTAGTGCCCTCCTCCTTTCCTCTTGCTTGTTGTTTGTAGAAATATATTTATTATGTATACCAGCACTAAGGTGCTCTAATGATTGGTAGCACTAGGGTCCGATTTATAAATGGATGTCATGAAAAAATTAGGATAAATCAAGGGAAATAGAACATTTAATAAAAGAATTTTAGTCAAGTTTTGAAAGATGTGACCAAAGTATAGCAAAAACACTAATAATGGTGTAGTTCCCAAGGATGGATAACAATGTGGCTCCGTTATCATCCTTAGCCTGAAGGAGAATAAGATAAATCATTTCTAGAACCTTCCAACAGGGCAGTGTAAGTGGAGAAGGCCACCAGACAGGATCAGATTTTCTGGTGAGGGACCTCATCAGCCTAAGGCAATAATACAGGGAGTAAGCCAGGAGCAGACCAGCCACATAATTTCCAAGGCCCAGTACAGAACAAAAATGCCAAGCTCCTCATTAAAAAATATTGAGGAATTTTAAGACAGTAAAGCAGAGATTTAAACCAAACATGGAGACCCTCTGAGTGTGGGGCTCTGTGTTAGCGTACAAGTCTGACAGATGCATGAAACCAGCCTTGGGCAAGAGAAAAAATGATAGTCCAGCTCGTCATTCTTTTCCTTTATTCAGAATCCTTTCTGTTGCTTCCCCCTTGCTAGACTGAGCGAGAAGCCATTTGTGTAGAGACGTCATCTTATTGAGACACAGAATGGAACGAAGTGATCCAGAGGGACCGAAGTAATATACCTAATATACCCAGTATTTTCAGTAAGCTGAAGTTGTTTATCCAACACCAATTAAAAAAATTCTCACTCTCATTGTAAGTGTGAAGAGCTGACTTCTATGGATCAACTTGAAATAAATAGAAAAGAAAAAAACACAACTGATGCAAAATGCAAGTTGAATGTTGGCAAGAAAGATAAATAAATAGAAGAACATCCTGCCAAGAATAAGCTGTACATGTTTGGAAATTCACTGTGACATCGTAACTTCATGGTATACAACCACTTGTTTGCAATTGACAGAACCTTTGTGAACATTGCTGTCTTTCTTTCTTGCATGAAATAATAAATAGTTGTTTTATATAAATGCATTTATTTTGTGTTCTCTCTGATAAAGTTAGGATTAATGCATTAAATGGTTAACCGTCTTTTCAAAATCTCAAAATGATAGAAACATAAAAGTTGATAAAAAAAGATCGACATGAGAATTTATGACTACCATGTACTGATTTATCTTTATACATCTCAGCCCTACCTTTTCTTACTTTCATGATTGCTATAGAGAATTTTCATTTCTACTTCAAAGGAGATAATATTTGTTTTCTGGAATTATACATTCCTGCATACACACTGAGAAATATATGCCTATATACAGATTCTGAAAATACATTTTAATATTCTTGATGCTATTGTTTGAAGAACATGGCCTTTGTAACTCACCCATCATTCTCAATGTATAAGCCTATTATGAAATACATGTATTTTGTATAAAGTTGAAAGATCACCAAATATACACTTGAGGATAAATCGAGAATTCTTTATTTGAAATGCTAGGGGCATATCTATGGTCCTAAAGCTATCATTCATTCATTCATTGATACAATTTTTCAAGAATTTTTTTATTGAATGTTTACTATGGGAAAGGCATGTGAAAAGCGATGAGGGAAAGAGGAATACATCGTGTCCTGCCTCAGATGAACTGTATTAATAGAAGTGTAAAAACAAACTCAAACCCCAAGAAATGTAAAAGTTAATGGAAATACACATTAACTTATTGTTTGCTGGATTTCTGTACTGCTAGAACGTAAGCTTCACAAAGGCAGAACTTACTCATTGCCGAGTCTCCTCTGCATCAAGTGGCATCCGACACACAGGAGGGCTTCAATAAATGTGTTGAAATAATAAAAGTGAATGAATAAATCAATACAATACTGTGAGAACACAGTAAATAATTGTTAACTATCTATGAGAGGAGAGTCCATAATAATGAAATAATTTTAATGATAATAATCATAGGTAATATTCAATGTTCACTATATGCCAGACTGTGCTAAGCATTTTACATGCAGTTATTGATTAATCCATACTTTGTCTTATAATAGAGTTACTGTTTATATTTGTAGTTTATAAGTAAAGAAAAAGATCAAGGGAGAGGATCAGAAATCTGGTCAAACTCACAGATAAGGGCCAGAGTTGTGTCCGAGTAGACATCGAATTTCTGGGTCTGAATCACTAGACTAATTCTCAGAGCGTCTGAGAATGTAAAGCATGATTGGTAATGGGCTTGGCAGATGGGGGGAAAGTACATGACTTAGCCAGAGTGCCACAAATAAGAATAGTAGGGACAGGGTACCTATGAGAAGTTGTGAAGATAGCCTGAAAGTATGGCGTGGTCAGTTTGTGAAACTTATGACAAATATGCTAATGAGCCTGTGTGTTATTTCAAAGGAGATACGGAGCTATCGAAACATATGTTGTAACATGGACAACATTGCATATTTAGTGATTGTTCATTCTTTATAAATTCCTTCAAGTTTTACAGTTTGAATTACACATCAAAAGTGTGATATAACAGACTTTCATTTAAATACAAATTTATTTATCTCTTCATTGACTTAAACACTAATTTATTTGGCACAATGTGTTTGAAAGATCATAGTATAAGTTGCCACACAACCTGCATGTATTTCAAAAGGACAGAGATAATACAGGTTAAGTAATTTCTCATACTGGAATGAGAAGAACAAAGCTCAGAGAAACATGACTGAATGCATGTTTATATAGAGTACTTCAGCTGGAAAATTCCTTGGTGACATTTGATAGAACATTAAATTGAAACCTTCTATCAAATTCATAAAATGTACATTTAATGGAACATGCTACTTATCCTCAGAGAACTAGCAGACATTTTGTATAATAAGATTTTGTAAAACTATCAAGAAAGCTCCTCTTACACTATTTGCTACACAAGAAACATTATCTGATGAATAGAAAAAAAATTGCATTGATATTGAATAATCTATGAATCTGTTTAACACTCAGGCCCACAATATTTTGTAAGGTTTCTCTTGCTCTATGGCTGTAATTTTATATATAATGATGGGGATAAGGCCGAGGTTGATTATCTATCTATCCATCCATCCTAATCCTTAATAAGCAAAATTACACCTTTCAATGAACTTTTATATTTTGTAATTTTATTGCTACTTTTCCTTGAAAAGTGAGAAATGTTTGGAACTACCCACTTTAGCTAAAACTGAATATAATAGAATACTTTATTATAAATTTTGTTAAGCTCTAATTGTTTCCTAGAATCCCCTTTTCTGAATTTTTTCAGATTAGAACTGGGATGAACAAAGGACATTAGTGAAATCTGGGAGGCATTAATGAAGCGACAGCCCTTGTTTCCCGGAGGAAATGATGCCTAGTTATGGTGACACAGAGACACAGAAGTGCTGGAAAAATTTGGCTCTTACCTATTTTTCTCTCCTCTGTTTCCAGCTCTTTTTAGGGACCACTGATTACTGACCCTGATGATCAGTAATAGCCTCAGGTCCCTCATACTTACAGAGGTCTCCCCTAGACTTCTCTGCCACATTCCCCTAATCGGCCAGTTAACTTCTTAGACTTACTGGCTGGTGATGTCTCTGATTTTCCTCCACCCCAGGACTGTGACTGCCCTAGGTTTTTTTGTACATTTGTGTAAATCTGAACTTCCTAGAATAAGTCTGATAACTCATAATGATTCTGCTTTCTGCAATGAACATGAACTGATACTTAAAAAAACAAGAGAAAATAGCCATACATTCTTTTAAACACATGAACTCATTTAAAAAGGTGCAAAAATGACTGTTAGTTCAGTAGACCAGTCCAGTTTAAGCCTCACCCAGTTCTAATAGAACAGACATTCTTTTAAACACAAGAACTCGTTTAAAAAGGTGCAAAAATGACTGTTAGTTCAGTAGACCAGTCTAGTTTAAGCCTCACACAGTTCAGTATGCCCTTTGTGATTTTTATCAAATCTGACATAATTGATAGATAATTTTTATTTCCCTTAAATGTGAGATTTACAGTGTGTATGCGTCATCATTAGGACATTGCTATGAAAAATCAGCTAAGGTTTTATTTGTACAGTTTCTATCTCATTAGCCTTTGTGACATTCTCTTTGATCCGCCTTTGTCTATTCATCTTAAATCTCAAGTATTTATATTCTAGTAATTAATCCCCTCTACAAATCTAGTGGATTGCAAAAGGACGAATTACTCGATTTTCAAATAATTAATATTTTCATATACAACGATATAAATGTTGATTTCTTTAAACAACAAATAGGAAAAAATATCTTTTTGTAAATGGGCTAATAATTCAAATTTTGAACCTTAATTATAAATCTTAAAGCGCTGAAACTGGTATTATTTTTTGAATTGTCAATGGCCTTCTTTGAAATTTTCTTCCAGCTTTTTGGTTAAGTCGGTGCTCACTGATGAACCTGAGGGGATATGGATGGAACATACCTGTTGCAGCCTAGCTATCCCTTAAATGGTAGGGAAGATCTGCAAAGACAATTCTCTTTCTTTCCCTCTTTAAAAACAAGTTTCTGGTGACACAGATCGGGCTGTCGATAAGGGTAGACTTTCCTTAGAGGAAAATGATGATAACAGAAGTGCACTAGGATATTGTCTGGGGTTAGCTACAAAATAGAAAAGTTGACTGATCACAGATTTTAAAGGAGCCTGAAGTGCTCTTAGCTCAGTAATGGCCACTGTATATAGATAGAAGTAAAATCAAATTCTCTCGGGAGTAAGGTTTTCTGTATCCCACCATATTGACAAAGTTAAAGTCAAGAAATGAGTCCATAACCAAAAGCCAGCAAGCACAGCAGGAGGAAAGCACCTTGTGTGAGAGGCAGCGTGAAAACCTAGTAACCAATTTTGATCTTGAAAAAATATGGATATTGGAGTTATCAAGTACATAGTATAGAGGAACCTTATAGGAAATATTTAAACAAAAAAAGATGTAATTACAGAAATGACAAAAACAGGGTATCAGAATTGAATACAAATAGTTAGAAAATAAACCATAAGCTAACAAATAAATGAAGATATTCCAGATTAAATTTAAGATCATTAGAAAATAATCTCAATGGATGATTTAACTTGGAGACAATAAACAGAATTAGAAAATTAGAAGACTGTATCTCAAGAAATTATTCAGATTTAAGCATATCCCAGATAAAGAGATAAAAATCAGGAAAAAATTATTGAGAGATATGGAGGACAGAATGGTGATGTATAATATTAATTTAATTTATATTACATGCAAAAAAGATGCATATTAATTGAGAAAAAAAACTATACATTTTCCAGTACTAAGAAGCAATGGTACCCCAAAAAAGAAAAATGTTGAAACTGTATTGTAAGTAGAAAATAAAAGTGATTTAGGCCCAATTCATTCTATTGAAGCTTTAGAACACAAAGCAAAAGAGTGTTATAAAGGACATGCAAGGCTAGGTGCCTGTAGCTCAACAGCTAAGGTGCCATCCACATAACCGGAGCTGGTGAGTTCAAATCCAGCTGGGCCTAAACAACAACTATAACCAAAAAATAGCCAACCATTGAGGCAGGTTCCTGTAGTCCCAGCTACTTGGGAGGCTGAGGCAAGAGGATCACTTAAGCCCAAGAGCTTGAGGTTGCTGTGAGCTGTGATACCACAGCACTCTACTGAGGGCAACAATATGAGACTCTGTATCTAAATAAATAAATAAATAAATAGACATGCAAAAAAAATCCAGATTATAAGGGAACAATGGACAAAATGACAACATATTTTTTAGCATCAACAAATGATTGTAGAAGAATGTGATGTATCGTGAAAAAAAAATGCCAAGTTGGAACTGCATGGGCGAAATAGATAAGATACCCTTTTACATCTACTAAGTTGGACATAAACAGGAATACTGACAATGCTGATATTGGAGAGAATACACTTGAATGATAATTTACTGACAGGAGGTGAACTGTATACACTTGAATGATAATTTACTGATGGGGGTGAACTGTGTACACTTGAATGATAATTTACTGACTGGGGGTGAACTGTGTACACTTGAATGATAATTTACTGACTGGGAGTGAACTGTGTAACTTCTTTGGAAAACTTTAGCATTATTACTTTGGTAATCAATATTCACATATCCATTTTTCAACATAGTATACATGCCCCCAGAAAGGTGAGTACAAAAAAATTATAGCAGCACTATTAATTAAAATATGTAGAAAAGACTCTGATAATCACAGACAAGAGAATGTGATGTGTTACAGTATTACACAAGAGTAAAAATGACTGGACTCTAGTTACATGTGAAAGGCAAACTTCTGAAATGTAATATTAAGGGAAAATGCAAATACTAAACAACTGCATAAAATTTGATACTACTTTTATAAAGCTTTCAAACAAGAAAAATCCATTTATATACTATTTACATATACATCTATGAATGCTAGAACTAAAGTAAAAGCAAGAACAGAAGAGGCTATATAAACCCAAGATATAATATACTTATCCTGGAAGGAAAATAGATAGCACAGAAGAGAAAAAGAGTAGGTTAAGTTATATGTCGTGTTCTTAGACTTAGGTGGATTCTTGAGTAAATGCATGATCATTCAATTATTAATCAAAGCAATAAAATTAAAATAGAAAAATACATTATTTTAGTTAAATGTGTATTAAAATGTTAAAATTTATTCTCCTTTTTTTCCTTGCTCTTAAGCAAGTATTCTTTTCAGAAAAATGTATTAAATATAATTTATATCACGGTGGGGGAACCATTTCATGTTGGAAGGCCACATTAATTTAACTAGTCAAATAAGGCAGCATTCAAGAAGCTTCAATTAGGTATACTTAAACATGTACATTTTTTTTAAAACTCTAACTACTCACTACTATGTACTTAACAAATTCAAAAAATAAAAAACTATTAATTCTGAAGTTAAATGACTTTGTAATGACCTTATTGTGTCTGCTTTTTATTGGAAAAGGTGAAAATTTGGTTTCACCATGGCAGTCCACAGTTTCAGTTGATCCTCTAGAGGGATATCAGCCATTTGTGACCTTAAGGCACATTTGAGAAGGAGATATTGGTTAGATAGAAGATGTAGATTCACATCAATAAGTAGCTGAACAGCAAGAGAGCATTTTTCAGGCATGATACCAAAGGCATGGGCATTCAACTGCATTTGTCCATATTTTGATTGGATCTCTTTTAGCATCAAGCAATGACTTCAAAATGTCATATACTGAGAACTCAATCAATTCCATCTGTAATTCTTTAGGTACCTTGATGATATCAACTAGATGAGGCTAAAACACCAATTTGAGTGTGATGTCATGGTTATCAAAGTTAATGAATCTTTCGTTGTATTCTCCAGTTAATAGGTCTATAAAAGTTGTGGATTTTTCAAATAATTTACATATAACATCCTGCTCATAAATGGCCTTTGCTAACTGGGAAAAATATTCATCTTATATTTCCTTATGAAGAAGAAGTGTTTTGAAAAAAGACATCCTTTTTGAAATGCTTGGATTTTTTGCCAGAAATCATATATAGACTTAGTTTTACTTCGCAAAGAAATATTCAGGTTGATTTGACATTATATTGCAAGAAATGTGCATTCCTATAAAAAGTTTCTTTCAGTAATTCCTATTGCTGATTCTCTTCTTAAAATTTAACTATCCATCTCACAGAGATAACATTTAGGCTAACATCTGTCCCTGTAAAAGCCAACACACATTAGAATACTATACCGAATCCACACTGAATCCCTCATCCTTCAACTTTAGCATGTTACACATTGACTACTCAATGTTGCATTTGCACTGATCAGTTAATGCTGATTATAACTTGTTGCAAAGTGTCACTTAAAATAGTGGCTTAGACCAGAGATTTTACTAATACCTTGTACCTTTGTTGTACCCAGTGAAGGTATAAGAAAAGAAATCAGAGAATCTGAATCTGTTAATACTTTCTTTGATCTGTGCAATGAACCCTTCATGTTTTCCTGTCATGGAAGCTTCCCCATCTATACATGAACTCACTAAATTTACCAAAGTTAGTCCAACTTCACATTTATCTTGAAGATGATTTACTCCCTGTGTTCTGTTCACAGGAGTGTCCAAAATTAGTAACTCTTTGTAACAAAGATAACTTCTGTTATGACCCAAATGAAGTATAAACCCTGTATGGAGTCAGTAGTATCAGTTGATTCACCCAAGGCAATTGAGTGAATATATATTTCCCATTTGAAGTGTTAAATGAAGTATTCTATTAAGTTGAAGGCTAATTCATGCTGCTGATGAATTGATGTTCTCCTTTAAATAGCAGTTGCTTGTACATCAAAACACTATTGGGGTCTAAACTTCCTACATCTTTGGCAATGCATTATTTCACAATTTCTGTATCACTAAATGCCTTTCTTTTTTTTCCCCAGGGCATAAAACTACTGTATAAGTTGCTTCAGTGGCCTTATTTCCAGGTCTTATTGCTGCTTGAAAGAATTGTCTGTGCTTTAGCTTTTCATCTTTTAATTTCTGCAATGCAACCTTTTGCATGTCTCTCACTAATTTAAAATATGTGTGCTCCTTGTGAGTGTGTATTTATTTAATGTTAATATTCTCGTATCACAGAACAAGAAAATCATCTTTAACAGGAACAAGATAATATTGCAATTCCCAGTCTCTTTTTTCTTCAGCATTTTCTTGGTCTTCTTTGACATGATGGGTGGTAAAGCAGACAGAATCAAAACATATTGTTGAGCTGTGCAACTATTCACAAATTCCACTTCAAACAGAAACACAGGACACACTACCAAAAGCTGATAACAGACTGACATACTCGAACCCCATAAACTCTCACCAACTAGCCTCATGCAGTAGTGGGTCTGGTCAGGTGGGGGAAGTTAGAACTAAATCCTGAATGTAGGAGTCATCAATCAATCTCTTATGAATATCAGTGTTCTACTTGTACCAGTCAATCTGGGAGGGTTATTTTGTTGAATTTTATATTATTCTTTGGTATTTTAAATATGGTCCTCTTAAAAATAAAATAAAAATATGGAAGATGAGAAAATTATTAATAAAAATAAAAGGATTTGTTCTGTAAATTTTTGATCCTGTTAAAGGCCACCTGTGGCCTCAAGGCTGCAGGTTCCCCACCCTTGATTTATATTAATCAAATTTTATAGTTAATCCAATTGCTTATACATTAACATTTTTCTTTGTGTTTTATCATTGGATCACAGCAGTTCCCCGCTACTAAGTCATAAATTCTATGTGTATGGCTAGGGAATTTGCATTTTCTAAACAATCTAGGTAATCCTTAAGTACATTAAAGTTAGAGAATTATTTCTGAAACAAAATTGTATTCCACTCACATGCACACTCAGTATATGTGGGCCACTCTAAATTTTGACATACAGGATTGCAGGTAGACACATGGGTTTCTAAGGGAAAAGGCATATCTTGATGAGCTTTCCTTGCTAGAAATAATAATTTCATAAGCTTAAAACCAATTTTCAATTGTTTATTATAAGTAGGTTGGGAATTGAATAGGAAAATGATTGCAGATGATGGGCAAAAGGGAACAGAGGCAGGAGAGAAGTGGATCAGAGAAACCCAAAACCTGTGGCAAAGTGTGACAGCTTGAAGCCTGGCATTTTCAAGTCAACTGTCTTGCCAGAGCTTCACCCTTCCCCCAGTGCAACTTGTCTCAGAAGTCACTGAGTACTGAAAGACAAGGCTTGCCCAGGGTGGAACTGCCCTCTCAGGAAGCGTGTGTGCTTTGGGGAGTTAGCCAGGGAATGCTGAACTTGCTGGAGACAGGGTGGGTGCCTAAACCTTGTTAAGAGAGAAAAAGTCTCTCAGGAAAATAACTTGGGAAATATCTCCTTTCTTCTATCATCTTGGTATTGGCAAGTGTGCCAGTTTGGCTGCACGCAAAGCTTCCCGGGGGGTGTAATTGCCACTCCTGAGATTTGTGTGGGTGGTCTGATTGGGATCTGCCTGGACATCCTGCTTCTGGGTGTGATCCCTGCCCCATGATCTGTTTGTGTTAAGATAGTAAACAACTTAGAGTAATAATAGGATGAGACAAATCAGTTTAATTAATGTAGTTAGTTAAATAAATAGTTTGGTTAGAAAACGCAAGCCCAGAAAGTACCATGACATAAGGATTTAGCCTTCCCCCATTTGGCTGATGATTAAAACAGTGATGTGTGTAATAAAAATGGAGCTAGCCCTGAGCTAAGGGCTTCCACCATTCTCAAGTTTAGAAGTGGACATCCCCTGGCCAGCTTTAAAAATTTTTCTTCTTGTATCTTTGATTCTTTATTTTCCTTCATTCTCTGGTTCTTGCCAGTCACTGGGAAAGAACTCATGGTGTAGTTTGAGACTGGTCCCCAACATGGGATCTATTTCAAACTCCTTCCCTTAATGTCCCACTCATAATTTTGACAGTGATGGCTATATCTTCTGTATAAAATATATTATTTATTATTGATGTTATTTCTTAATGCAATTTTGTGCAGCAAGAAAACATGCCAAAAGTTAGTCTAAAATGATCCTAGTTGGCAATGTAAGTCAAAATCATTTTCTGCTCCTGCCTTAAAACTGAGGTTGGATCTGGGCCTGAAAATCAATCTCGTTGGTTCTAACTGGGCTCCGGATGAGACTCAGCAACCCTCTAATAAAGGAAGTATTTTACTGTGTTTAATGTAGAGATACTTCATTTTAATATTCTGAGTATAAAAGGGACAGGAATGATTAGCAATGAGACTTTATAATTTATTTATTGGCAAAAATAAAGTCAAACGCTCCTGATTCTGTGGAACTTCTCAGTCTTACTTTTCTATGCTGACTCTTCTGTGTGTCCTTTTTAGCTTCCTCTGTGTTAGAAGGTGAATAGAGGATCTGCACAGCTCAGTGTATCTCTGTAATGACAAGCAGAGATCAGTTCCAGAATTGCTTATATTTGGTGACACCTGAGGGTTGGCAGAGAAGGGGTGAGAATTCTTTAAGTCTTCATTTATATATGTGTCAGCATACAGCTACTCCAAAAGCTGTGAAATTGGGGGAGGGATGAGTACCATCAGTCCGACATGGGGTATAAAGAACACAGGTAGAGGACGTGAAGAATTTAGAGCCTATTGGTCCAGTGACAAAAGTAAAATTCCAACTCATTGTGTAGTTTTTAAATGTTTCACATGGTTTTTGTATGGTAGATATAGATAGTACCTGAGTCCACACAGGATAACAATCACTTTCCAACTTCTCAATGGGAAGTAGCATCTCTGCCTTAGCCATTTCACCAAATATATATTTATGAAAATCTACAGAACTTAGTAACAGTTCCCAGCCCTGATCTTACCTTAATTGGGCACCACTGGAACATCAGGCATTATTTTTCTCATCTATCTAGTGATAACAAAATATCCTTCCTGCCAACATAATTGGAATATGATAAAGTTTAAGTGAGCTTTATATGCCTTATAATTATTAGTGAATATTTATAATTTGGGTCTGGGGCAACTCACTTTTCTGGCAACCAGGTACCCCACAACGTTACAGTATTAGCCATCTTCATATCTGAACTCCAAACATGCTAAACATGCTAGCCTGAGTCCCTTTATCCCCAGAACACAGGGCAGACATGGGGTCAGCATCTGGAACTGAGAGATGAATCGCCAAGGTCCGACTTAGTAAGACGTTTCAGAAAACTAGGTCCAATCCTATAGATAGACTGTCCCCTAACTCTCTTCAATTTCTATAAGCTCTATGTGACTACAGCATCAACCAATTTAATAGACTAGTAATTATCTTGAATAAAAAATAGTATTATAGGTAAGAAAGAAAGCTTTCATTAGTGACTACCAGACTGATTTGAGCCAAACGCTAAGGTGATGAAAGCAAGCCAGGGCAGCGATTGCTTTGGGGTAGTAGATAGTCCCTTGAAATGCACAGAAGAAACTGGTGTGCAGTGCAAGGGCTTTGGAGGCAGAAAGGATCTAGGTTCACATTTGAGCCTCATCTCTTACAAAATTGGGACTTTAGCCAGCTGCTCAGACTATCCCTTCTTTATGGTCTTGATCTGTCGAAGTGGGGATAATACCCATGCTACCTCTTAGGGTTGTGCAAGGATGAATAAGAAAGTATAAGTAACAAAATTAATTAAGTACTTGGAATGGTGGACTTTAATGAAAACAAGCACAGAGATTGGAGCCAGATGGCCTCCATTTAAATATTAGCATTGGCACTTACCAGATGTGTGGCCCTTGGCAGTTTGCTTAAAAATCTCTTTGGCTCAATTACTTAGACTATAAAAATGGCAAGGGTAATAATGGTACCTACTTCATGAGGATTTAGCTAGTTAATATGTTAAACGGTTTTAAACAGAACTTAACTTTAGCACATAGTGCTACAAGTTATTATTTTTAAATGTAATACATGTAATGAAAAGTTCTTACTATTAGTAAAGCTAAGGAAATCAATCTTGTACCTATCCCCTAGTTCTTAGGGACAATTTGGGAGGTTGCTTTGCTTGTGCTATAGATCTAAGCAAAAGAAGCAAATTGTTCAGTTAATATTCTCTGAGAAGTCAAGGGAAGAAGTTTTCAAAAACCAAAACCCAAGGCTATGGTCTAGCTGTGAATAATCACAGCTGGCTCTCCTTAAAAGGTTAGAGGATTAGAATGTTCATAATTTTGTATTTCTTAAGCAAATATGTTCAAACATGCAATGAGCAGCTGTTTCCCTGGAAGAATGAGCCAGTGACAAGTTTTATCTTCTATCAGGAAAGCTATTTTTTGTCAAATGAGAGTGCAAAAAGTATTTTTAAAATGCTTTGTAATTACAGGAAACATAAATATTTTTTGAAGTTCTTTAATTCAGAAAACAGCTTGCATATTTTTTTTTTTTTTCACCTTGAGAAGCGTAGAAAGCTGATCTCAAATCCTAGGACATCAATTCTTAGGGACATTTTTGTAATTAAAAAAATAGTTTGTAGGATGGTAGCAGTGAGATCAATATATGATATATATATGGGAAAACCTTGGTTTGTTTAAAAGAGTTTCTCAATTTTTTCCCATTATCTTCTCCTTTAAATAACCTATTTATATATTTTTCTCTAATTGTCCCTCCCATGGAATTTTGATACACTGTGCAGATGTTTATGTACTATATATACGCTGTGGTTTATACATAAAAGATTAAGATGTTTTTCTACCCCCAGGAACAAACTGTCTTTCCAAAGGTGGCAATATCACTCATCCTTTTTAAGAACACTTTGTTTAAAGGGAGAAATTGCAAAAGGAGTTCTTTGGTTTTTAGCCTGTGTATGCACCAAAGTGCCTTTACTTTCAGAATGTTTTATTCACGAGCTTTTGTAGTTAAGGATGTCTTGCTTCTTCTTTTTTTCTTTTTCTTTTCATTGGTTTTATTTTTAGCATCAATAAACTGATCTCAAATATTTTAGCCTGAATTCTGGAAAGTCCACGTTCGATTGAACATGAACTTTTTAATGTGTTTAAACAAATACTTTATTATACTTCAGATAACTTTTTGTTCATCTGCTGTATGCAAAAGAGGCATAAGTTACAGGTTAACTATGTAACCTCTCTACTCCTCAGTCCCTTCATCCTTAAAAATAAGTACAATAGGCTTACCTCAGAGGGGCTGCAACATTTTAAATTAATTAATATGTATATGGTTCTTAAAACAATGCCTCGTAAATAGTAAGCAGTAAATTGTCATGTGATTTTGTATTAAAACCAGCGTAAGACAGTGATCTAAGACCATACATTATGAAAATACAGGTTGAGTTCCTGAAACTAATTAGAAGGCGTAGAGCCAAGGCACACAGCAGTGGAGTCCCTCAAAGCTGTTGGGAACCAGGCACATCTTCTCCCGGGTCCCCTCCGATTATCTCTCACCTTCAACTCATTTCCTTATAGACAGGTTTTCTCAGTTTCTCTGTTCACACAACTGACCCTTGACATTAATATTTTTATGGCATTACTATCTGGCTTTTTTTTTTTTTTTTTTTGAGACAGAGCCTCAAGCTGTCCCCCTGGGTAGAGTGCCAATAGCATCACGCTCACAGCAACCTCCAACTCCTGGGCTCAAGCCAGTCTCCTGCCTCAGCCTCCCAAGTAGCTGGGACCACAGGCGCCTGCCACAATGTCTGGCCATTTTTTGGTTGTAGCCATCATTGTTGTTTGGCGGGCCCGGACTGGGGATTCGAACCCGCCACCTTAGGTGTATGTGGCTGGTGCCTTAGCCGCTTGAGCCACAGGCGCCGAGCCCTATCTGGCATTTTTAATCTAATTTCACATTTCTTTCAGAGAGTGTCTGATTGGCCTAGGTTGTTAGGCTGTACTTTCTTCATCTAAATTTCTGAGGTCAAGGACATTGGGACAAGTATAGCACACTTGGTTAGAGAGACCCAGATTTTGAGGATGAATGACAGTTATGAAGTAGAGCTTCTTGGAATGGAAAAAGAGGCAAAAGTTGTGTACTAATAATGGGGTAAAAGATAACAGCCATCAAATTATCATCATGAAGTGTTAATTTTCAATTTTTTCTTGACTAAATATTCTCAAATGTAAATTAATAATGACAGATAAAACTGAAATGTACTAACAGCTGGAGTATTTATTAGGACAATATCTCACACTGGCCAAGACTGATAGCTTGGCTATCTAACGGCTTATATAATACAAAAATCTCTTTTGTATAGATCAGTTGAACAAGAAAAATATCGGATACGTGATAAACTGTTAAAACATATTTGTTTTTTCTTCATGCTCAACTACCCATAAAATAAAGTGATCTTCTAAAATATCATAGCTTTCTTTAAATATCAGTATCTTATTTTATTTTAGTTGCTGGCAAGTAGTGAGCTGGCTATATGTGTATCTTGGCCTTCTTTAATTTTTAAAATATCTTGCATAAAATATCTACTGTGGAAGCGATTTTAGGAAAAATGTGACTAAATGTTACTTGATATTTTGCATCAATTAAACATGTTTACTTTTGTTGTGATGAAAAGATTTTACACTGTGTTAGAATAACAACACACTTTGAAAGTTCAAAATGGTAATATCTCAGAAACATATTGCCAGATAATGTTTAAAAATAGTCCCAAGAAATAGAAGAGCTTGAAAATAAAATTTTGGGAAAACATCGCTTCTGTTCTTCACATATAGTGGTCATTAATCATCATGACATGGAAAATGTATTTAACATATCAATAAAATTAAAGATTGCCTTGCTATTTTAGGACCTTGAGGGCTCAAACCCTGTTGGAGTCATGCTAGGTTGAGTAATTTCAAGGGAATTATCTGGTTTCAACCACTCCGGCTGTCAAGCTGTTATAATTTACTGTCCCAATACTCAGATGAGAAAGGGAGATTTTTATCATCCTGTGTAGCCCAGTCAAGTTTACTTGCTGCCAGTTGGGACTGTGATTCCGTGGGAGATGGAAGGAATTTCTGTTTATCATAACTTTGCCATGGCATTGGAAAGTAAGGTGATTCAAATGTCAATGCAAAATATAGATGTAACATACAAGTATTGTTAGACATAGCAGATTGCAATGAATGTAAATAATAAAAGCTTATCAAACGTCAAAACACATACCTGAAAATACTCACAAACATATTTATAATCAAAATCAGATCACTATAGTCTATATGATGACATACTAGTGATAATGAAAATAACATACCTAATCACTTGTAGAATCATTTTATTAAAGACAAGTAGTTTTGTTCAGGTGGTCCTATTGATGTGTTTTTTTTGGGGGAAGTATTTAACATGTTTAGCTTTATTTTAGACTAGCACCTCATGAACTTAAGTATAGTGTATTTTTGTTTTCTTTGTTTAAATGAAATGGTTTTCCAACAATTTATTGTGTGCTCTGATGCTTCATTCAGCCATAAACTCATCCTTAAATGTGTAATGCGTTGCTTATATAACCTCTAGTAAAATAATTTAATAAAAATTGATAAAAACCCCAGATAATCATTAAAAAGTTTATTAACAAAGAAGATTAAACTGCAACATTCATATCCTACATACCAAATACCTTCTAGAGACATAGCATTTTAGAAATAGCCAATATTTCCGGTAACATCTGATAAATTTTCCCTTTTTATGTATGAAAAACAATTACTAAAGTGAAGTGTTCTTGTCCAAGGGCAGATAGTTATTAGTAGACCTCCACGGAGACCACTGACTTCTAATTATTTCAGACAACATTGTCCACTATGCATTTTATCTTTCACTCCTTATCAAGTTTCAAACTACATCAGAATCGGCCTCCCTAAAATTTCTCAGTTCAAATAAGCATATTTCCTTATGGTCTTCCCTTCTCTCAGGTTTTTAATATCAGGTTTTTCTTCAACTTTGATTTTTGAAAATATGAAAAATTGGCAAGAAGGTAAAAGCCAGTTTTCCTTCTAGTTACTGGCGTGAACAATTTTCGTCTTTTCTAGGAGTGTTGAACTAGTCTGAAGCAATTTCTCAATTTCATCTGAGAAAGCCGATCTTCATCAGCATGTCTGTGCGTGAGCAATTGAAACCCCTTAAACATAAGTGTTCAGCTTCTAAAACATGAGTGCGTAAAATCCACGTCATATCTCACCTTTTAAAAGTACTTTAGTGTATAGTGCGAGAGGCTTTAGATGGACGTTTTACTGTGACAGCTTTATTGAGGTATAACTGACATACGATAAACTACATATATTTAAAGTGTACTAATTGGTGAGTTTTGACATATACATATGTCGTAATGAGAGTATCTATTAATCCCAAAGTTTCCTCGTGGCCCTTGTAACCAACCCCTCCCCCTACCCTAACTCCAACACTCCTCTCCTGTCCTCAGGTATCCTAACGTATCCTCAGATACGTTCTCTGTCCCTATAGATCGCTTTGCATTTTCTGTAATCTCATGCAGTACAGTCAGACATATACTTACTTTGTTCATCAGCTTTTTTCACTTAACATAATTATTGTGAAATATATCCATGTTATTACCTGTATTAATAACTTATTTATTTTTATGAAGATAGTATCCCATTAGTATGAATGCACCATAATTTATTGATGCATTTGCATACTGATGGAAACTTGGGTGATTGGCAATTTTGGGCTACTAAGAAAGAATAAAGCTACTATGCTCAAGTTCACATAGATCACATGTTTGTAAATACAAAGCAGCATGTTTTGTGTGAATGTGGCCTTAATGTTCTCTTGGGTAAATACCTGGGAGTGAAAAGGCAGCATCACATCATACACACGTGTTTAATATTGTAAGAAAGTGCAAAGCAAGTGGTTGTATCATTTTATATTCCCAGGAGCAAGGCATGAGCGTTCCAGTTTCTCCACATTCTCTATGACCTCTGCTATTGTCTGTCTTTTGAGTAGATGATTTGCAATTATTTTCTCACAGAGTATTGTTTTTCCTTCTTCTTTATGGTACAACAGTGTATGTGTGTGTGTTTTTCAAACATATGGATATACAATTGTCCCAGAGGATTTGTTGAAAAGATAATCTTTTTTTAAAAATTAAATTGTTTTGACCCTTTTCCTCAGAATCAATAGATTATAAATGCAAAGATTTGTTCTAACTTTCATTCTGTTTCATTAATCTATCTGCCTGTATTTTCCCTTATATTAACTACTGTGACTTTATAGTAAATTCTGAAATTAGGGTAAATGCTCAAACTTTATTTATTTTTCATATTTGGATTGGCTACCTTTGGCCTGTTGCATATTCATAAGTATTTTAAAATTGACTTACTAAATTCTATAAAAATCCTGCTGGTATTCTGATATTGTATTGAATTTATAAATCAATTTGAAATGAATGGCTTTCTTAGCAATATTGTTTTCTTCAACTCAACCAATGAAGATAAAAATCTCTTCATTTATTTAGATTTTCTTTTTTTTTTTCTCAAAATACTTTGTATGTTTCAATGTAAAAAACTTGTTTGTACATTTGTTACATTTATTCTTAAATGTTTTAATATTTTTAGTGTTACTGTGGATAAATCTGTTTTTAGTTTGCTTTTTAGTATTTAACATTGTTAGCATAGAGAGATTCACTTGATTTTTGTGTCTTGATCTTTTATTCTGTAAATTTTCTGAGTCGCCTGTTAGTTCTAATAGTTTTGTTTTGTATATGTTTTTCGGAATTTTCTATAAATAAGACCACATTGTTTCCAAATAAAGAGAATTTTATTTCTCCCTTTCTAATCTGGTTGCCTTTATTTAAAAGATGTTTTCTTTACTAAAATATCTAGAATTTTTAGTACACTGTTGAACAGATGTACTGAAAGTAGACATCCTCCTCTTGTTCTGGATGTTAAGGAGAAGGAATTCAGACTTTCACTCTTACTTACGGTGGTTATGTGGATTTTTCCTTGGCTCTCTTTATGAGATGTGTAAATTTTCTTTTTACTTTATTTGAAAGTTTTTCTTGTAAATAAGTGTTGGGTTTTGTTAAAGAATTTTCTCCAGGGTGGTGCCTGTGGCTCAGTGAGTAGGGCGCTGGCCCCATATACCGAGGGTGGCGAGTTCAAACCTGGCCCCGGCCAAACTGCAACAAAAAATAGCCTGGCGTTGTGACAAGTGCCTGTAGTCCCAGCTACTCGGGAGGCTGAGGCAAGAGAATCACTTAAACCCAGGAGTTGGAGGTTGCTGTGTTGGAGGTTGGTGTCACAGCACTCTACCGAGGGCCATAAAGTGAGATTCTGTCTCTACAAAATTTATTAATTAATTAATTTAAAAAATTGCTCCATATAGTGAAATTGGTATATAGGTTTTGTCCTTTATTCTGTTCATAGTGTGTACAGCATGATTTTCTACTGTCAAACTTACCTCAGTCTCTGGTGTAAATCTCGTTTCTTTGTCGCATATAGCTACTTACATGTTGCTAGATTGGGTTGCTCATGTTTGGGTGAATATTTTTGGAGGGTGCATCTGTAAGTTTCTTCACTTGTGATGCTGTGACTTTCATATCAGCATAATATTGCCCTGTGTAATCTGCAGGAGTTTGCTAAGAATTGGTATTATTTCTCATCCAAATATTTGATAGAATTCGCCAGAGGGCTATCTGTATTGGACTACTACGTGTGGGAAGATTTTTAATTAGTATTTTGATGTCTTTACTTGTTTTAGGTCTTTACTTGTTTAGGTCTATCTTTTAAATTTGGAATAAATTTTGATAATTGGTATGATTCTAGGAATTTGACTATTTTATCTAAATTGCTCAATATATATCAAAAGTTGTTAATAATCATTCCTTGTCTCTTAACTTGTATGATTTGCAGTAATGTACTCTCTTTTAATAATTTGCATATTTTCTGTGTCATGCTTGATTATTCTAGATAAATATTTGTCAATTTTCTTGATCTTTTTAAAAGAATCAAATTTTGGCTTTATTGATTTTTCTCTCTTTCTGTTTTATACTTTACTATTGTTAGCCATATTTTTATTATTTCTTTTTCCTCCTTTGGAGTCGATTGTTTCTTTTCTAGTTTATGAAGGTTAGGGTATTGATTTGATGCTTTTTTTTCTTTTCTATTACAGAAATTCAATGGATCTTCTTCTAATCACTAATTCTGCTGCATCTCATGAATTTTGACCTATCTTTTTCAAATAAAATTCAAAAAAAATGCCGATTCTTATTTGATCCATAGATTATTTAAAAGTGTTTAATTTTCAAATATTTGAGAGTTTTAAAGGCGTCTTTTGATTATTAATTTCTAATTTAATTCCGTTGTAGGCTGAGGACACATTTTGCATGATTTCAGTCTTTAAAATTTTATTCAATCTTGTTTTATAGCCTAGCATATATGCTATACAATTTCAAAAAATGTTTACTTTGTTGCTGACTGGAGTGAACTGTCATTTACACTTGGTTGGTTAAAATTCAAGTATTCTGTATGTCTACTAATTTCCTTCCAATTATCTGTGTAGAATTGTCTTTCATTTTAGTTTTTCTTCATATATTTTGGAACATTATGAAATGCTTCTCTTTATCTCTAATAAAAGTCTTATTTTAATTCTTGGCATGCCCATTTAATTTGGTTATTGATGTTATTTTTATGGCATTTATGAGTTATTTTCTTAGATATCATGGTAATATGAGCTTTTCACAAACTCTTACAGATTCATGATTCTTTGTCTCTGGTAAAATGTAGGAAATTTGCTCAAATTAACTCAATTTTATATCACACCTTTCGTTCTATCCCTGTCATGTACATTAAAATTACAAATGTTAGAATTACAACAGCACAGCATTATAATTATTACTCAGTACACTATTGTGTCTATTAAAGAAGTAAAAAGAATAAGTGAGAAAATTATATATTTATTGAGTCTTTGGTATTAAACCAAATACACTGTGTTATGTATATATCATTTAATTGACACTTCCAATCCCCATTTTTTTTTCCTGGAGATTTGAGTAATTATCTCGTGTCATTTTCTTTCAGTCTGAGAGACTTCCTTTATTAATTCCCTGTAAGCCAGTCTGACAGAATGAATTTCTCACTCTTTGATTGTCTGGAAATATTTTTATTTCACTGTCACTTTTCAAGGATTGTTAGGATGAGTACAGAATTCTTGGTTGCTTTTTTCTTTTCCTTATAGGACTTCAGATATGTCGTCTTACTCTATCTCCTTGGTTTCACTGAGAAGTCAGATATTAATCTTGTTGTGGTTTCCTTGAGCATGATCAGGCTTTCATGTTTTCTTGAGGCTTTCAATTTATTTATTTATTTATTTATTTATTTATTTATTTTTGGCGAGGCAAGGGAACTCTTCATTTACACTGTCCATGTATATATAAATAGATCTCTTTGTATTTATTTTACCTTTTACAAATTCTTGAATCTGTAGGTGAATTTTTTTTTATCAAATTTAGGAAGTTTACAACTTTTATTTCTTGAAAAACAAATTGCCCTTTCCATCCTCTCCATCTTGGCTCTAAATACATGTATGTTGGTATTTGAAATTAAAAAAAAAAAAATTGATAAACATACTTCAGTGCATAACGCTGGCAATGACACTGTGCACGAATATCACCTACTGCTCCAAATTTAGCAAATACACCTTAACTTTGCAGAGAAGGTGCTAGTCTTCATGACCTGTCCCAGCATAGTAAACCTCCTTGCCTGCCATACAGGCGAAAGTACTGGTGCAGCTTCAAAAGAGGATGATACAAACCAACTTTCACTGTTCTTGCCTGAAACTTAGTAGGCATACAGTCACAAACATCTCTCACATGTTGAACATCTTGTCTATTTTCGGAGTTTTAAATGGTTACTTTTATTAATTGTATAGAGTTTTAATATTGCTATTGAGGGAGAAAATTTGGTCTTTTAAGTCTTGTCTCTGCTTAACTTTTAAAACACATGGGGATGAGTTATAACAGTTTAAATGTTCTTATGTACTAATTTTATTATCTATGCCAATTTCGATTGATGAAAATGTTTTCTCATTTTTTAAATTCTTTTATTCCTGCTAATTTATGTTTGTATCAGACATTCTTGTTTTTACCTACTTGGATACTGAATGTCTTACTATTTTATGAATATTCTTGAGGTTTGATCTGGAAACTTGTTAACTGAAAACAGTTTGATTCTTCTGGGTTTTACTTTTAATGTTTCTTACAATATACTTCTGAGTTTTCTACCCAAATCACATGAATCAAGGGATTTACCATTCCGACTTGTGAGAATAGGTAAACATAACATCTAGCCCAGTTATAGTGCCACATACTATTATCTTATCATCTCTGATAGTTCTTTCCCTGGGCTCGGATAATTTCCTCATATAAAAGTTTGGTAGTGGTCACACTGCTGAACACCTGAGGTGGTCTTTCTGCAGATACACAGAGGTATTTCTGTGTCTGGGGCCTTTCCTATGATCCCCACTTTCTTTGTCTCCCAGACCCTCGGGGTGTCTCTTAGGAAGTATGCTGAAATCCATGTGAGCGTCTCCTTTTATGCCTTGGCCTGAAAATTCTTTCATAGCAGTAACCTGGGGGAATTGTAGATCTCCTGACATTTGTTTTACATTAGAGATCTAGCCTTTGTTCCTCAATGACTGGAAAATGTTTTTCATATATTTGCCATGGTGCTTTTTTTCAGATGGAAGGATAGAGTCAGTTCCTATTATCCCATCGTATATGGAAAATTGCAAATTCCTTGCTTTCTTTTTTTTTTTTTTTTTTTTTTGGTAAAGGAAGAACAAAATTCCTGATTAACTTGAGCAAGTTTACATTGAGGGAGAAGATAGCTCCCATCACTGCAGCCAGGGTGTGAAATTAGAATGTAAAGTGTGATACCCCGGTAAATTTGATACCAATGAGCAAAAAGAAATCAGGAGAGCAGCAGATGGTATTGTTTGCAGCTCTGGGAGAGACTTGAGGCTCATAGTCACCATCTGCCTGCACAGCATTTTCTCAAACTCAATGTTTAGGAAGGTTTATTGCTACTAAACTTATGAGCATTACGAGACAGATTACCAAATTCCTGCATTCTACCATGCTTTAATTAAAAGAAATATATGTCATGTGCTGGATGTTTCTATAACTATCACTACCTATTACTCTTCTTAATAGCATCTTCCTTTTTAGTGCAATACCCCTTTTTTTTTTTAATCCAGAAGAGACATTCTCTAAGTTATACAACCTTTAAGAGGTCTCTGGGATCCATCAATGGGCTTTGTGCAAATTCTTGCATAAATCTAACCTCTGAACACCTTTATTAAATCTGACTCTTCATGGTTAGAGAAGTTCTCATGCATGCGATTTGTGTTTCCTTTTAAGGATAGTATAATGCTGATGGTTATATATATTGTGTATTCCCAGAAACACATGTTTAGTAAAGTTTAGAACAGCCATTGGCTAACAGCATGGTAGCTATGCACACTGAAGTTTAATCGATTGCCGGGGACATTTGGTGAGACATCCATGTAGTAAAGCATAATTAATCCCAACTTTGGACGGTAGTGCAAAGAGCACATGTAAATTTACAGATATGTTCTTCAGCGGGCATCATCTCTATTCACAGTATTAGTTTGAACATAGGAAAGTACCATTTTGTGGGTCAACACAGGTCAAAAGTCAGCCTCCTACAGTTCAAAGTAACACATAGGGTGATTCTGGTTACCTTCTTTGCCAACACTGTGATAATAATTCTGTCAATGCTATTCAGAAAAATGAAAGTGAGTAACCTTTGCCATTATATTTTTAATATAAAAGTTCATAGTGACTACCTTAGTAACTAATATTTTGGTTTGGTGATATAACTGATTATTAAATCTTATGTGAACTGAATAAAAATATATCTATAGAATCTAAGATGTTATAAATTCTTACTAATTTGAAGGCTTACTAACATACTTCAAACACCTTTTAAATATATACATAAAACTCTTAGAATAACCAAGATACTTTTGAAAACATTAAAGGGTGGGTGGTCTTTGCCCTAGTTCAGAGCTACAATAATTAAAACTGTATGTTCAAGAAACATAATGAAGAAAAGATTTATAGTGTTTTCTTCTAGTTTTTTATTTCACAGATGTGCAGTAGTAGGCATAATACTTGACATTTCTGTGTTTTGAATATGAGTAAAATGAAAATAATATTAATATCTATCTCAAAAGGCTGTTGTAAGGATTAAATGAGCAAATGCATTGTACACACTTCAAAGTCTCTTAGGCATGGTGACACCTCAATAAATGTTAGCTGTTGTTGTTGTTGTTGCCATTATTATCTTATGTGTACATTTAGTATTTATGAGCCTGACTACATAGGTTTGTATTCTGCCTTTGGCTCTTTTACTCTGTGACTCACTTGTCTTATAAGAAAATATAGATTATAATAGTATTTATGTCATAGAGTTCTTATTTGAATTAAAGGAGTTATGAATGTAAATTACTGAAGGAAGTTACCTAGTAAAAAAAACTCAATAATTGTTAGATCTAATTGTTTTTATTTTCATTATAATTGTTATCTATTAACTGATATAGGTGACAGTGCCCACTGAGGAACCCTGTCACTGCATGAATAAAAATAGCCAGGACCGTGGATTGAAAGTACAAATGCCTGCAAGAGGTGGGCTTCCCATATATCTGCAGAGAGTTCTAGGCAACCTCTGCCAGGGCCTTTTATTGAAGGATTATACAACAGGTGTGTGGGTCCACATAGTAGGATCATGTGCTTAATGGTTGCTACGTGCTCTTTCTCCAGGATTCAACTCTCACCAGGCGGCACCACCAAAGTTCAATGTATAACACCTGCTTCCTAACAAGCAATCAATCCATTAACACCTGCAGCTGCTTGAGGGCTTGTCTCTGGGCAGCAAAACATCTCCGTGCTAGCTAGGAGATTCTCTCATTCCCAGCGTCTTTTTCAAGAACCGGTGACTGCTTCCACTAGCTTGGTGCACAGTCTCCTACAACAGGTAAATATTAATGAACAGAATAGAAGGAGATGATGCAAACCCATTTATATATGATAATATGATACAAAATTATAATTTTAAGTCAGTGGGAAAAGAGTAATATACATGAAAAATGACAAAAGACCAATAATCTTTGGAAAGTAATCAACAACATTAATAAGCAAATAAATATTTAAATGCATTGCCATACGTTGTCAGAATACAGTTGACAACAAAGGAAAGAAATACTATATCGGATATGTTAGTTTATTGGTGTGGCCATACAAAGTACCACAGACTATGTGGTTTAAGCAAGGGAAACCATTTTCTCACAATTTTAGAGGCTAAAGGAAGAGCTGGTACTTTCTGTGAACCATGAGGAAAGTCTCTTTTCCTGGTATCTGTCCTTGGCTTGTAGATTGCTGCCTTCTTCCTGCGTCTTTATATAATGTTCCCTCTGTATGTGTCTATATCCAAATTATCTACTCTTATAAGGACACCAGTCATATTGGATTAAGGAACATCCTAATGACCTCATATTAACTAACTTACCTCCTTAAATATGCTATCTTCAAACACAGTCACCTTCTTAGTTTCTAATTTGTCAGAGGACACAATTCAATCCATAACACCCGCCTTTGGAGAAGGTGAGGATAGGCATGTTTTAATATGCTGGAAGTCAAGTTATATAATATTTTGATGAATAGTTTGAACATCTGCATTGAGAATATTAAGATATATAAACATTTGACCATACTATTTTATCACTAATAATTTGACTTAGAAAGGTTGAGCCACAAGATATTCATTGGAACATAATTCCTATGGGTAAAAGGGTAGAAATAAGAACAATGTTTACACTATGGGCTTTTTAAAAATTATAACCTATCCAAAAGATTGGATAATTTATGAGCATTAAACTGATAAAAATGAGGATTCAGTGATGTAGAGTGATGTTGGCAATATTTAGGTAAGTGAGAAATGTGTTAAATGTAGCGTCTATTTTTGACACTATCAATCTTATTCAAGTAAGTGTACATACACACACACTCATGACATGTCATAGAAATATTGATAGAAAATATAACATGGAAATCATATGCTATTGTTGCTTTAACTGTGATTTTCTGATAACCACTGAGAATAAGTACCTATGCACATACCTACTGACATTTGGTTGCCCCTTTGTCTCCACAGTTCCTTTATAGCCACATCCAAACATTTTGATTTCCTCCCATTTTGCATAATCTAAATGCAATTTCTTGCGCTCTTAATTTTTCTTCAATTTCTCAGAAGTCATTTCTTATTATATTTTCATCTGAGATCTTTCAGTATCTTTTTTTCATAATCGGTAAATTAAATCCCCAATTGCCAAATTTCTAAATCTTCACTGATACTTCTATTTCTTAGGTTTTGGGGTTTTTTTAACAGTATTATATATGAGTGTGGACTGATATCTCTCATCACTTTTCTCAATGGGAATTTCTGTAAGTTTTATTTATACTATTTGCTATTTACTAAATATTCCTCTTCTCTTTTGATTAGCCCATGGCAAGTAGAATTATATGACTCAACATCAGTGTAATTGTGGATAAAGTCACAAAATTACTAAAAGTTTTTATCAAATCTTTATGATCATTGAGATAATTTATGTAGTATTTATATTACTTTTCAGATTGCCAATATAAAGACATAAAAAAAATTCTCAAAGACCTTGAAACCATTAGAAATATATTCCCTGATTCCTAGAAAAAGTGATTCAACTATAAAGCTTATTTTCCTGACTGTGAAGTAGAGATTAATGGTAGATCAGACATTGGACAAGAGGACCCTCCTATTGGTTTGGGTTTTATAGCAGATACCTTAAGCAGGTTTAGAAACAAAGCTCTCCAAAGCTCAGTATGTTCTCCATTGCCCTAGGACAAACATGAACCAAACTAAGCACATTTATTCATTGAAAATAGCAATTGCTTGTGGAGTTGTGGGGCTAAGTGTGTAAGAGATACACAATAGCAAAATGAAGGATGAGAAAAAAATTTTACTTTCTCCATTATCATATTGTGTCTGACTTATTTTCAGAGTGGATTTATGAACTAGTGACTGCACTGCTTTGGCCCAGAAGCAACTCATTGACCATCTTAGCCTTTCTTTATCCTTCCTCAAAATGTTCCCAGTTCCATTGGATACATTCTGTGTACCTGGCATATTGTTTTTCTATCATGGTAATGTGCCCAAAGGGAAAACATGGCAACGAGTTGTGTTTGGGCGTGAGATGATAAATGGGAGTGGGGCCAGAAAGGAGTAGCACCAACATTCTTTGAATCATGAAAACTGCCATTTACCACAGTTTTTAACGTAGGATATGATTTTTATACGGACAAATGATGATCATTTAAAAAATATTTTTTGAGGTCACATTTCTACCTTGAAAGTAATCTAATGTTTTCTTTGAAGTGATTAGACATTATACACACATTTTTCCTCCTATTTTACTTTTTGAATAAACATCAGTCTGGACTTTTATACAATATCTATAAATATTAAGGTAAGATGGACTGGTTAAGAAAAAATTGCTTGTTTTAGACAATAGGCAAGTTCATTTTCTAATTTACAGAATATATAACAACTTCTATTTTCTACATAAAGCGATCAGGATCTTGGCTACTTTACTCAATAAGTAATACATTAGCTTATTTAAAAAATAAAAATAAGAAATTTTATATGCTTCTTGTACAAAATCAGCACAGTTCTTGCCTTAAACATGTACTTAAAATATTTTATGAGAAAGGCTATAAATCTTAGAAAAAATACCTTAAAGGAAACATAAGGCTATTTCAGTTAAATCATGCTTAAAATATTCATTCTTATAAAGTAATATTTGTGATTTATTTTATTTCTTGTTCCACATAATAACCTTTAGAAAGCCATGAGAATCTATTTCTCTGGTAATTGTAATTCCTATAGTAGATCTGCTCTACTATTTTAGACATAATGTAAATATTTGCATATTGCTATTATTCTACTCATATACACAGAGATATATCAATGTGAAAAATAATTTTCCTCATTTCTATGCCATTAAAGAAGTTCTATATGTTTCGATAAATATACTTTTAGGACCAGCATAGATAAAGCAAACATTTTCTAACATGTCTGTATGGAACTCTGACCTCTACATTTCTGAATTATAATTGAGAGTAATAAGTCTACAGGCCTTAGCATATCTTAAAAATTGTTCTTTTAATATGTTTTCAACATTCAAAGGTTATATCCAAATTGAAAAATGTGTCAGTTGTGGTTTTTACATCAACCTTGAGCAAGTAAGCGTATGGGTAAACAAAACAGATTTTGATTTAATATTTATACTTTTAATATAGCAATTATAGATATGAGCAAACAAGTCTTTGGTAGATACCTCAGTTTAATTTACACATGGAAATAATTAAAACAGTATATAATTTATGTAGATAGTTTTAAAATAAATTATAACATAATTCCATCTTGGAATACTAAAAATAATGATGCATAAGTATATTGATAGGCATTTGTAATTGAAAGAAAGCAGAGACAAAATGGTGGTTCATAGAGACACAGAAAATATTGAACATCAAATAAATAATTATAAACCTTAAATAAATGTTAACAGGGGCTATCTCTTTGTGTGGTCGAATTATGTTCACTTTTCTTTTTATATTTTTATGTTCATTCTATTACACTTGGGGGTGAATAAACTCTTCTAAAATTTCTGTTAAAGAAAAAAAAAGGTCTAATATGCCCTGAATTAGTCACATAGGTCAACCACAATGAATTTGGTGTATTGTCATCATCAAACATTTGTTGAGAACTCTTAGTATATAGGACATTAAATGAGGTGGTCATAACTGTTCAGTCCTTGGTTTCAGTACTTGAATAGCTAATGACAGGGGAATCAGAGTGCAAAATGTAATGATATATGACTTTATGTTTCTCCCTCTCTCATCAACAGGTAGCTAAATAATGTCCCCTTAAATAAGATAATAATGTCCTCTTAAATAAGAATATCTTACCAAAAATTACTAGTTTAACTAGAAACCTATGACGTTAGTATAAGAACTCTTACCCACAATCTACCATTATTGTTGAGTTAATCTCTGACCATCATGAGATGTTATGACTTAAGGTAAGTTATAAAAAGGATATAAATATTCAACCCCGTTTGATCATGGTAAAAGTCATTATTTTACCACTCTGTGGATTTAGCTGCCTGAATGTTGAAATCTTTTCAACTGAATCAATCAAAGGTATTCCAAATAATCCATGTAGAGATTTCTACAACTGTTGAAATCTCCAGTTGATCTCAGAAGTTTAATTGTAAGAAACTGAATTATCCTTGAGGCCTGCATTTATATTCCAAATCATACCCTTATTCAAATTTTCTTCTTCAATTGATTAAAGCCATTCATAATTGTAGTATGGATTCATTTGCCTGAATTGTAATGACTCACTAAACATGTTCTGTAAGTAAAGGATTAGATCAAGTTTCTAAAATTTGATTATTCAGGGCCACATTGGAATAAGAAGAATGATCTTGGGGCCGTACCTTAAACACACAAACACTAAAAAAAGCTGATGAGCAAATAATATGTCTGTGCATAATTTTTTTATATTCATTAAATAATAGCTGTGTACATTAATGCAATCACAAGGTACAGTGTGGTGTTTTCATATACAATTTGAAATGCTCTCATCAAACTGGTTAAGGTAGCCTTCATGTCATTTTCTTAGTTATTGAGTTAAGACATTCATACTCTGCTTTTTGCTCACCATCCTTAATCATCAGAGAAATGCACATCAAAAGTACTTTGACATAATTTTTGTGCTATCTACCACCACAGATAAGAAAAATGTACTGACATCATAATTCTAATTATGCATAGGCCTGTTTGGAGTCTCTATTAAAGTCAAAGAGGTCAAATTTCTGATCACTAATATAGAAAATGTACATATCTAAGTAACAAAACATCTTTTTAAGTATTTTTATTACAAAAGTAAAAGTGGGCAACATAAAAACAGTGGGTTATTTGATTTGTATTTGAGAAACTAATGCATCAATATCTGGTTCAATTGAAATATTTTCAGTTCTCAGTGAGTTCTCAAGGTGCTCATCAGATATTTTGGTTCTAATTTTACCCCCCATGTGTTTAATTCTTGAATATAGTTGTTCGAAAAGGTAGGTGCTCCAAAAAAGCCATGGATGACAAGAATAAGGTGTGATTGTCAAACACAAGATATTTGTCTCTGGGAAGACAGACCTACAAAAATCCTGAAAAGAGACATCTTCAAATTCCTGTTCATATTGAATGTCAGATTGCAGCTCTACATGTTCCTTTTGAAAACTGGCAGTTAACATTCATTTTTTTTTTTTTTTTTTTTTGAGACAGAGCCTCAAGCTGTCCCCCTGGGTAGAGTGCTGTGGCATCACGCTCACAGCAACCTCCAACTCCTGGGCTCAAGAGAGTCTCCTGCCTCCGCCTCCCAAGTAGCTGGGACTACAGGCACCCGCCACAATGCCCGGCTATTTTATGGTTGCAGCCGTCATTGTTGTTTGAGGGGTCCGGGCTGGGGATTCGAACCCGCCACCTTAGGTGTACGTGGCTGGCGCCTTAGCCTGTTGAGCTATAGGCGCCGAGCCAGTTAACATGTTTATGTTGAGTGAAAATGGAGTTGCAAATGGACCACAGTGTTGATTGTTTCTTGGAAATTATGAAGTTTGTTTTTACATTATTTCATCAAATCAAAAAGCAAGGCTGAATTTTTTATTTTATTATTCACAGGAATGTGTTCAACCAACCTGTCGAAATGCATGAAATCATTTGCCTTAATTTGATTTTGCCATAATTTCAGTTTTATTTGGAACACTGTTATGGTTTGAAACATTTTGTGGGTTGGTTGGTATTCACCTTGAAGACACATGTTTAACTCATGTAAGCGAGCAGTTAAATCCACTAAAAATGCTAACTCTATGAGCCAGTTTCCATTGTCAAGTTTTGACACAAATTTGGTTTTTGATACAACAAATGACTTGATAACATGTCTCAGATCTTAAAATATTGTCAGCATTTGGCGCTGACGTAGCCATCTTCTGAAAAGTAAATGATGTCACCATAGTCAGCATCAATACTTTTAAGGAATCTGGAATTGGTTATGATTCAATCCCTTGGCCCCTATGAAATTCACAAACTTGCTGACAATTTGCATAATATTATCCTTTTTCTAAGCGTTTTTGCATAAATTTTCTCATTGTACTCATCAATAGTGAGTTTGGGGTGGCAATTTTATTATATTCTATTCATTTTAGAAGTCCTTTTTACCTACCACTCCTGGGGTACCATCAGTAGCAATACCAGATATGTTAACAATGGACAAAGAAAAACACTTGAACATATTTTTACTGCTTCGTATAAATCTCTTCATTAAGACGTGTCCTTTAATGACACTAAAGAAGCTGTTTCATCATGACATTATGTTCATCATTATCAGTGCCTCTAATAAAAATGGAAAGTTGAGCCCTATTTATAGCATCAGTGTGGTCATTCATTGCCACAACATACAACTTAAAATTAGGAATTTTACACCCCACATTTCTTTGGATACATTTCCAGTTTTTTCTGTTTGCCTGGCTATAGTCTTGTGAGACTGATTTTAGAAATATCTCCCTTTTTTGCAGGAAAAAAATTATATCTGTCATGTTTTCTTTACATTGCTTAATAAACTCACCATCATTAAATGATTTTTTTTTTTTTTTTTTTTTGCAATTTTAGGCTGGGGTTGGGTTTGAACACACCACCTCCAGTATATGGGGCCGGCGCCCTACTCCCTTGAGCCACAGGCACTGCCCTCAGTAAATGATTTTGATACTTCTACTATTAGAGATCCTACCACATAACTAGCTTTCTCATTGGAATCTCATTGTAACTTAATTTTTTTTTTTTTTTTTTTTAGTTGATAGACCTGCTATTTTTCCTTGGGACACATCTTCATACACATGAAATTGGTGGCATGTTTTTGCATACAATGCCTCTACATACTCTAGTCTTTAAAAATTTACACAAATTTGCTACAAATTATGCATGGTACCTTTCTATTTGCTCGACAAAAAAGTAGTCATCTGTCCACTTTTCACTGAACAATTTTCCTTCATCTGTAATTTTTCTTTTAGGGGGTTCTGTTTTCTTTTGAGACCTTATAGGAGCCATTCTGGGTTATAAAAAATGTCAATAGACAAGGGACTGTGTTTACTTTTATTATGAAAACTCATTGACAGGTAAATAGAAAACAAGATTCCAGCTTTCTCCATTTCCTCTGCAGATGCAGGGTCAGGTGAAGGGCTGATTGTAAAACACGGCAGGCAGCGTGTGAAGCTGTGTCCAGGTGTGGAAGTGCCTTTAAATATCAAATAAGAATGCTCACTTGACTCCTGAATAATGTTAAACACTTAAGGTTGCAATGGTAGCTGATCCTCGCTGCCTCTCCAAGTCACCAGGAACTTATGTAACATCTGACGGTGTCAATTCTACTGCGTCTGGAGATAACACACAGGAAGAGCCACAAATTGCCAAACAACTGAAGTCATCCATGCATAGAAATAGTGAGAGTGCCCGTGTGGTTACTTTATGTGACATTATGACACCACCTTGTTGTCTACAAGGTTCATGCTCAAGAACCCCCCAGTCGAGATTCAACAAAAAATCACACCCAAAACTCATAATATTTAAGTGAGTTCACAATTGTGCCTTAGGCCACATTATAGCTGTCCTGAGTCACATGTGTCCTTCAGGCCCTGGGCTGAACACCCCTGGATTAGATAGTAAATATTTTATGTTCTTAGGCCATATGGTCTCTATTGCCTGTATTCAACCTGCCATCATAATTTAAAGGCAGCCATAGATAATATATGAGTAAATAAGCATGGCTGTGTCCCAACAAAATTTTATTTGTTAAATGGGCAGCCAGCCGGTTTTGGCCTATAGGCTACTGATTGCTGAACCAATCTAGATACTCGATTCAATTGTCTGCTTTGTGACATCTGCTGACGTTTAATTCTGTACTTACAGGACAGGTGCCTACACAAACGGAGCGGGTTCTGAGCATTGAAGAGCATAATCGAGGGATACACAGCTTCGTATGGACATGGTGCTCATTCACAATGCTCCTCAAGGTGAGACGAATTAGGATGATGAATCCGTTATAATTTACTGAAGTCTTTCTTACCACCCCAGGCTAATACCAACACACATAGCCTGAAAGATTAATTTTTATCATGTGGCAGAGGTATTGTCTTATTTTTAATCTTTGCAACAATGCTGAGATACATGTTTTTATTGCTCTCTTCTTATTGATAAATAAATTGAGATTCAACAAAAATAACTCAGAAAAAGGAAGAGAAACTATTGCATGTATACTATAACTGAAAATCTTTTAGTGCAGTATTACAGAAGAGAGTTAACTCTCAGATTAAATCCATGGTTGGGCCCTCTGATTTTGGTACATACAATGCACAGTTTTATGTGTTGGACAAATAGTAGTAGGGTTGAGTACACCACACATTATGTGACTTAGAGGATTTATGCTGTTAAATAATAAAAACTGGGACTCTCCTGGCGAACTCATTAGATGAATGTCTGCAAGTAACTTTGTGCCGGTAACTTTATTCTTAGCTTCAAAACATTTGTACATTTCATACATATGAAAGAATCTTCTTTGGGCGAAGAGCAAAATGATTTCCCACCTTTTCTGGGAAAAACTATTCTTTCACTAAATTTTATTAATTGAATTAATAGTAGCTACACTGTCCCCCTAAACTTTTTGTTATGGTGCTGCCCATTAATTGTTTTACTCAGCTCTTTTCCACAGTAAACTGGTGAGGAAACGCAAGTATAAACCGTAAATACCAGCACTGAGTGTGTGCTGCTTTTACTCATTATCAGCGTAGCAAAACTATAGTTCAGTGACATTTTGTATCAAATACGTATACACCGAATTCCATTGGCTTTGACTCATTTATTCATTCAGCACACAATTATTAAGCCCCTTGTCTGGTGTAGGCACTATGTCTTGATCTATTTTTACATAATAACACAGTAAGTTCAAGAATAGGAATTTTCAAAAGATGAAACAGAAGATAGAAAAGAGAATTTAATTTCGACCAAATTTCTAGATGAAACCCTGCCAGAGTTCTTGGAGCCAATTATTATGTTGGCTGGGTAAAATGAGAAGTGGGAACTTGGGAAAGGCAATAGCCAAAGTAGCAGAATGGCAGGAATGTAGCCGGGGTTCCTGCTCCTTCCTAGAGAAAGGTTGCCAGGAAATGGTACTCTAATGGCGAGAGGTGTCGGGGGCAGCAGCCAGGGAGGGAGATGCTATGACGGTCACAAAAGTAGACTGAAGTCCTGGTGGCAAAATGGACAGGATGTGAAAAGAAACTGCCTCTCGTCAGGAGCAAAGGAAGTTCCACAAAAACACGTGCTCCGTGATCGAGCATTCCTGTAATGGACAGACCATTGCCAGATTTCAACTCTGTTTCCATTAAAGAGTCAAGCAGGTTTCTCCTTAGAGCAGGGAAAGCTACCTAATGTGGCCCACTCGATTTTTATTTATTATAAGTTCTTATAATTTACCGATTTTATTTAAGGATACATTTTATCATTGACACCAACTTATGGCAAAGTTTTTATTCAGTATTCAGATACGATACAAACTTTCTAATACTAAATCTCCCTGTAAGGATTAAATTGGCAGGAGATATGAATTAGAAAATATACATATGAAACTAATGTAATACTGTTCTCAAATATTGTCCCTTATACTATATGGGGTAATCATTTTGTATGTGGCATTCTGCTACTATGTTATACCTTAATTTATATAATCCCTATAGAAACTATTTGAGACAGAAGAAATGATACTTAATTTACCTGTGAGAAAACTGAGTCATAGAAAGAATAAGTAAATTCTCTAGTCTTGTGCAGCTAACAAATGATTAAATAACATTTAAAGATTTAAGGACAGCTTTTGTCATCCTTTACTATATCTTAGTAGAGATCAATTCCAGAGCAGTAATGAGTCACAAAAGAAAACAAGTATCTCTCTTAAAGCCACAATATAATATATTCTTGAAAATAAAGTCTCTACAAATACTGTTCCAAGAGTCCTTAAACTGTTCCATATATACCAGTTAGGATAATCCTACCACGTGAAAGATTGGATGAATTAAAAATAAAAAAAATGATTCAATATGCTCATTTACTCTTTTGGGGAAAGCTCAGAATGCTAAAGAAATTACAAAGAAGATAGATGTAAGCAAAGCAAAAAGTAATAGGAGGGGGTATGGTTAAATAGGGGGTAAAGCAGTCGTTATGCAAAGTGTTCATAAGATCATTTGGGAGGATATGAATTTAGCTCCTGTTGCATAACCTGAGATCCTTCCAGGACTCAGGATACGACTTCAGGGATGAGAAGTTAGAGAAAGAAAAGAGGATGGGAAAGAGAAGAAAAGGGCCTTAGAGGAACAACAGGACTAGAGACCTGGTCCTGAAACGTGGGGTGGCCCAACGGTCATGATACACAGGAAAAGTGAACAAACTCATACTATGTTTTATGTTATATTTTATACTTTTAATAATTTTATATTTATATATCAAGAGAAATATTTTATAAAATTTTATAATGAATATTTTGTAAATAAAAGTACATTTAGCTACAATTTCTCATTTTCCCTACATAAGTATGTATGGCAAGCTTTGAGACACCCGTATTATTATATGTGATTTGTGCCTTAGCATGTGATGGAATTTTACTAATTTCCAAGGCTGTTGTGACAAATCACCACAAACACAGTGGCTTGTTATATGACAGAAATGTATTCTCTCGGTCTGGAGATCAAAAGTCAAAATCAGTATTACCGGGATGAAATCAAGGCATCAGCAGGGCTTCCTTCCTTCCAGAGACTCCAGGTGGGAATTTGTCCTGCTTCTTCCCATTTCAGGAGGCCGCTGAAGTTCCTTGGTTTGTGGCCACATCACTTTAATATTTGCATCTGTCGCCTTCTCCTCTTCTGTGTGATCAAATCACTCTATGCTCACCTCTTAAAAGAACACATTTTATTTTATTTCAGGCCTATTCAACTAATGGAGGAAATTTTTTTGCTTTAAAGGCCCAAGGATTAGGTCATAGACATCTTTGGAGGATATCAACAGCCTACCACTGGGACAGTTTAGGAGATATACATACAACACACACACACACATATATTTCTACATTTGCATTCTATAAGATACAAATATCATGTGTGAATTTATTAATATAAGGAAAAAGTAGGTACTAGAACACTAGGGTGGTTTATTAACTAGAGAAACAGGAAAACTGACCCATGGTTGGAAATGGTCCAGGATTCTTGGAGGAGTTAAGTACTATCAAGAATCTCTGCCTCTGATGCTGCCTGAACTGCCCTTTAAGTGATGATGTTATTTCCCTAAACCGCCTTGTTCCATATTCCTGGATGTCTTAGTTTGAATTACCCCAGAAGCAGAATCTCCCATATAACATAGTGTTTTTGAAATGCATATGGGGGTTTGGAATAATTTTCCATGAAGCTCGTGTACGAAACCAAAGGGAAAACAAAAATAAACAAAAAACCCAATAAAACTAAACAAGGAAGGAAGTAAATTTTATATGGTAAAAGTAATTTTTTTATTTTTTTTTGCAGTTTTTGGCTGGGGCTGGGTTTGAACCCACCATGTCTGGTATATGTGGCTAGCGCCTTAGTCCTTTGAGCCACAGGTGCCGCCCCCAAAGTAAATTTTCCCAAGTTCCATTGGAGATCTCTGAAAAGGAATAGATCCTATGGCACTCCCAGCTCCCATCAGTTCTTAAGAGGTCTGCTCTCAAGCTGCATTATTCCTCATCACATTTAACCCAACACACGTGCATAGAGAGGGCTCTAGTGGCCAAAAACCATGCAGGCAAAGAAAGACAGGTGTTGTCAAATACAGGTTGGTCCAGAGTGCCAGGATTATGGTGATTTCCACATGGAGCTGGATGGAACAGCATCATTATCTACAATTCTGTGGCTACAGCTACTTTCGACTTTGTATGAAACATGATCTTACTTTCATCATCTAAGAGAAAGTGGCCCTTAATCCAATTGACTTTGAAAAATCTTAAGGAAAAAGTCTATTCAGCTGGCATTTGTCAATTCTTGAATAAATTCCAACGGATTTGGGAAATTGGCTCTTTAGAAATGGGGACAACTCCATCCAGCTGTGTGATCTGAACTTAGCGATAACAGTTTACAATGAAAGATACATTATAAAATGTTTTTGGAAAAGAACCACTCTACTTGGATCTGTTTTGTTTACAGACAATAGAAGGAAGTCAATATAGCGAATAGGATGCACAATTCAGGTATTTTACGGGCAAACCTCCCAACTCACTGCAGTTTATCTGGCTTGATGCTGGATGGCAGGAAGCATCTGAGCACATATAAATTGGGCTGTAAGAGAAGAGTGGGGGAGGACTAGGCATGCTTTGAGGGTTCAAGGAAAATAACTGAGATTAAGGCATCAAATTAGTTCTAATAAAAAGGAAGTGCAGGAATAATTAGAGCCACAGGGATAGTTATGGTGAATAACCAAACATAGCATTCCTGTAAACCTAAACTACAATTGAGTAAACATGCTATTCCCCAAATAGACTCACCATATACACATGTACCATACAGTGGGGAAGAACGGTGATAGTTCTAAGTTCTGCCAGTGGTGGTAAGAGAGCTTACTTTTTCTCGTTCCTAGGTGGAAATTAGTTTAAATCCTTGATTAAACTAAACCCATAATTTGGAGGCTTCTATTTCTCTACATATGAGGATTCAGGAAAAAAAATTAATAATCCCTATAATACTGAGTCAAAAGTGTCATATTTCTACTATATTTTTATTATAGACTTATTGCTGATAAGTTCAAGTTCAAAACTATTCTGACCTTAGCTAACACTCATTTTAAATAGGCCGCTATGCATTGTAGCATCTGAGAAGGTGGTTGTAGAGACCGCAACAATCTTAATTCAGTTGTAATTATTTTGGACTGTAGGAAAATAGAGGATGGAATCACATGTGCCAGCTGTGTAAGGG
>NW_003852401.1:3317641-3319885 GCF_000181295.1 Otolemur garnettii
AAAACCCCCTACAATTCCTTAAAGATAATCATTGCTAATATTCACTTGCTTCTATGTGTATTTGTATGTAGTTGCTATAATTTTACAAATATAAAATCTTTCCTGTCTTCCTTTTAACATTATGAGCATTTTGCATCTTAAAAATTCCTCATAAGTATAATAACTGCCTACTCTTTATTTTTATGGGAGCGCCAGGATATAATCGGTCATGGCAGAGCATTTGGATTGCTTCCAGTTGTTTGCTGCCATAAATTATGGCATGATAAAAATCTCTGTACATGAATCTTTGTCCTCGCTTTTGATAATTTCTTAGGAAAGATTCCCAGAAATGGAATTGCTGGGTCAAAGAGGATGAATATGTTTCAGGTCTCTGATATCTTCCAAATTTGGTTTCATAAAAGGCTTTATGAAATTGCACACCCACCATCAATTTATAACAAGGCCTATCTCACTGTACCTTAAAGAATTGCATGCGAGAAAGTGTTTTAATTAATTGCCCAACACTAGCCCAATATTTGATTGAGTTATGATATCATCAATAAAGGAAATAATATGCATTTCATTAAAATTAAAACTGTGGATTTTATGTTGCAACATTAAACTTATTGATGATATGCTATTAAGTAAAACACATGATATAAAATGGAATATACTTCATCACTGCAAATATGCAAATAAGTATTTACATAGAAATTATTGGATAAAGAGGATGATCAATTAAAAATAAAAACAATAATAATAGATTAACTTAATAGTTGACAACTTACTGTGAAGTTAATAAATAATAGCAAAACACTATGTACTTAAAAGTCATTATTTCATTTTATTTTATAATAGTCATATAGTGAAGAAGGATCTAAAGCTCTAAGATCTTTTGTAAAGATAAAATCATCCAGGATGTTGGTATAATTACAGAATTCAAACACAGGGATGTTGTTGGTTTCAAATCTACAATTAGAGTAGTACACATTCATTTGAGTCTCTTAAACAATTTTCTATTTAATAAATCTTATAACATGCTGCAGTTTATTCTTCATAGGAGAATAATTTAAAATGCTATATTTAAGATAAATCACAGTGAATAACCTTCTTATATTATCTTAGAAAAGAAATGAATCACTAAGCTCCAAAATAAGGAGCTATACATACATTATACTACAGAGAAAAAAAAAATTTGGAAAAATGTGATATAATAATATTTAACCTATTACTCAATTAAATTCAAACAAAACTATAAAGTAGCATCCATTCCAGCCAAATTGATGATGAAAAATCAGTGAATGTTGCTTAGGATTTACCATTTATTTTTATTATTAATACTCTAGTATAAATAATTATTTTTCTAACAAATTCTCTACTTTATTGCCATGAGTAAAGATATGCATTACAGTGAATAAGTAGGCCAACTCTTCATATAATTAAAGAATTTATTTTTCGAAAGCATTCATTAAACTTAATATTTTCTAAATTGAAATGATAAAATTAGTTTTTTTATCTTCCTCAAAGAATATTTATTGATTAACAGGTGGTAGGCCCTATTATGGAAGCTATGAAAATATGACCACATCCAACAAACAAAATTAACTGCCCTTATCTTATATTATGATATGGAGTACAGATAACAAATCATTAAATGTGTATAGATTCTACTTTTATTTTGTGCACAAAGTTTCAATGGAAGGCATAGCCTCTGTGCTCTTCCTGACCCCAGAGTCCTCAGAGAAGATGTCCTTCCCATAACTTACCAATCCAAAGCACTAAGGCAATCTTACCACACAGTTTGCAGAAAAGCAATCTGACCCTAGACAGCTCCCCTATGTTCTTCCAGGTTGTTCTATTCTATGTTGATAAATGCTAACAATAAAACAGAAAACAGAGATATAAAATGTTGGAGATAAAATACTGAAATTATATCTAGGATGCCAAAGAAGGCAACATTGAGAAAGTCACGTTAAAGTGAGTACATGAAGGAAATAAGAGAACACAGCAAGGAAATACGTGGGAAGGGCACTTCAGCCAAATGGAAGTGATCCCGGCAAAGAACCTGTGGCCGGGGGCTACTGGCTTGCTTAAAGAGGAGGACAAAGCTGGTGGACCTGCACAGCATGATTAGGGGAGGGAGATCATAGACTGGAGAAGTAATAGGAGCCACATAAGATTTTGTGATTAAGATGATCATACCCCCAGGTTTATGCCTGTTGTCTTGGGTGATGATTAATAATGCTATTTCATTCTGAAAAGTGT
>NW_003852401.1:3320316-3321578 GCF_000181295.1 Otolemur garnettii
TGTATGTAAAATTATTATCACTATTTGAAATTATCTAAGGGGAAGCTGCAGTTGTTTATCCCTAAACATTTCAAATAATATCTAAGTATTTACTAGGAAAAACACCAAACCACAACAGACATGGGCCTGACAGTTAAGTTCATGAACTCGTACCAGAAAAAGTCCTACAGACCTCATTGCTGAATAACACGGTGGTCATCTGTGATGTATTCCCCTTGGGAAGTTACGCACTGACCTCAGTGCATAGGCCACCCTTCAAAGCAGTTTTGGAATTCCTTTCCTGAACTGACCATCAGAGCTGTCATATGGCACACAAAAACATGCGACAACATTGAACACCACTCAGCGAGACATTGCCACACATTGACATGAGCCTAGCTGTGAGACACTGATACACCAAGTTTATGAAATTTTACTGAGTTGTTTGTACAGTGCTTCCAACATAAGTGTATGGTGGCAAGTTTGCAAATTTGTGTCAGACTTCCTGAGACGGCAGTTCTGATGGCCATTTCAGAAAGAGTTCCGGCCTCTTTGTCTCTTCATCTACTTCCCTTGGCAGTGGAGACCCGTTTACTGTCTCTGGTGACTGGATTACTCTGTGAGCTTATATCTTGCTCTTACTCTGTAAACCTACTTTTCTCTTCCTCAGTAAACTTTGTTTCATGCTTACCTTTCTCAGGGATATGGGGTCATTTTTCTACCAAGTGCTCTAAGAACTGAGGACCCAGGTAGTTGCCTGAACTCCTGACATTTTAAGAGACAGGCAGCTGGCCTTGATATCCAACATTTTCGGTGATTAATTCTGCCTAGACAAGCCAACTTGCCTTTCACATAAAGACTGTAACCTGAATGACTAGACAGGTGCACAGAAACCAGAAAAAATGTTCCAAAATTGCTTTAAAGAGTGGACTAGGCTCTATTATCAGAGCTGTGGGGACCAGCCCAGACTATACCATGAGTTCTCTCCCACTGACTGGCAGAGAGGAGAGGATGAGGGTAAAATAAAAAGTCAGGACACAGAGAAAAAGTATTTTTAGAGAGCTGGGTCAGGGTGATCGACCACCTCCAAGCTTGAGGACCAGGGGCAGCGGCCTCTCACACTGAGCTAGCTCCGTTTTTATTACACACATCATTGTTTTAATCATTAGTCTAATGGGGGAAGGCTAAACTCTTATGTCTTGGTTCCTGCTGGGCTTGCATGTTTCATCCATGCCATTTCTTTAACTAACTACAGACTGATTTACCTCTTACTATTATTACTC
>NW_003852401.1:3321688-3324395 GCF_000181295.1 Otolemur garnettii
TTCTTCTTATCTTTTCCTGAGAGACTTTTTCTATCTTAAGGAAGCATAGATGCTTGTCCTGTCTCCAGTGTGTCCTGCATTCCCTAACTCCTCCAAAGCGCTCACTCTCCCTGAGAGGGCAGCCCTGCTGCGTGAGCCTTGCTTCTCAGCACTGGGTGACCTCTGAGCAGAGTCTCTTTCCCTGGGGAGGGGTGAAGCTCTGGCAAAACAGTCTGCCAGAAAACCAGGCTTTCAGGGTGTTGTACTTTGCAACAGGTTTTGGATTTCTCAGTATCGATCTTGGAGTCTGGATGTGTCCGTGCTTTTCTCTGATCCACTTCTCTCCTGCCTCTGTTCCCTTTTGCCCATGATCTGCAATCACTTTCGTAATTCAGTTTCTAACCTACTTACAATTAACAATCCAGTATTGGTTTCAATTTACCAAATCCTTATTTCTAGCAAGGCAAGCACAAGATTGGACTCTTCCCTTAAGTATCCACATGTCTATCCTCAAGAGCATAGCTTCCCAAGAGGAATACTTCCAGGGTAACTGTAGTGACATCAACAATGAGGTATGGAGCACTTTTTTTCTAGGATGAGTTCACAATCTTAATTATCAGATCTTAAAACTATGTAATCAAAACAGGTCATTAAACTTTATGTGATGCTCTTGTCTTCCCTACAGAACTTATTATTTTTATCCGAAAATAATAATGTATGTGGAAGCAAAGTTTTTAAAATGTACTTGGCCCAGATTCCCAGATTATGTATTTACTTGCTATGCATTTTTATTTATTTTTCATTTACAACAATTCCTTTCTTGCTTATGTCTCTTATGACTTTGCCATTTTTTAAAGGAAATGGTAGTTATTTTGTGGAATGTATCTCATTTTGTAATTGCAGAAATTTCCTCTTGTTTAGATTGTAAATTTTATTGTATTGCTCTCAGTACTTCACAGAAGGCTGTCATGATGTCAAATTGTCCCATTATCTTAACTTTGATGCCTTGGTCCAGGTGGCACATGCAGTTTGTCAACTTCTAGTTGAAATTTAACTATTCTTTCTTACATCATTAACAAATATCTTATTACCCAATAATTTTAACATCTATTGATTAACTTTGCCTAAATCTATTATTACCTTTATGGCATTCAAATGGCAATTTACTAATTCTATCATTTTTTTTAACATCTACTAAAGGGTATTTTAAGACAAAACCTTTAAGTCTTTCCTACTTTTTTAGAATTATTTATCCAGAGCACTATGAACTCGTAGAATTACATTCTAATAAAAAAGTTATAAACCTTTACAATGTTTTTCCTCCTCAAATAGTTCAGATTTTTCCAGTAAAAAATTCCTTCAAATGTCCTTCTGGAAGGTCCTCATCTTTCTTTGAGACCTTCTTACACTCTGATAAGATCATACCTGACAAGCTTTTCATTCAATTTTCCAGGCTAAGAACCTGGATACAGAACTGTGTGCACACATGCACACTCACCCCCAGTGTTCTCACTCTGTCAACAAATACTGGAAGCCACTGGATTTTAGAATCAAAATAGAGAGGAGGATGGTTGCCTTGGGAATTAAAACATGATCACATGAGGAGGGTGCTTCAGATACATAGAGGCTACAATGCTGTCTCTCAATTGAACTGAAGAAGGAAAATTGCATTCAGTTGACTGTTTGAGGTCTCTCTCTGCCAAACGTCTGGGTTTTTTGAGGCATATTTTGAGACTTGTGCCAATCACAAAATGCCGGTTATTCATTCATCTCTGATTCTGTGCCAATGAAGACAGATTTGTGTCTCCGGATCATATTCAGAAGCTGTATTTTATTTGTTTTAATTATTCTGGCAAGAAGTTTTCCCCATCACCCTCTGTTCTTCTTTATGTTCTTCCACTCCGCTCCACCAAACTCCTGCCTTTATGAGATTCCCAGAACTCCTGAGGCCCTACTGTAATATATGGCCTCTATTTTTTACATAAATAACTTTGGAACAGATGCTATTTCTAAGTTGGGAAGGGAACATACTGGCATATTATTTTTGAGGGAGAAATTAAATATTATTAATATTGCTAATTATATTTAGCAAAAGAAGTATTAATGTTTTTCTGTAAGTTTGCTAAATAATAATTGCTATCCCAGGACCAGTAACTATAAACACAGTCTCTTACTTTGTATTAACAATAGATAAAAAGCAAAAAGAATTTTACTTGTAAGCACAAGAAAAAATCATTTCAATGGAATAGAGAATATTGGTCTCACATTGTGCTGAAGCTTCAGGACGAAAATTTCAAAACAGGACAAAGAACTAAGGTTAAAAAAGAAAGGAAGGAAAAATGGGGGGGGGGGAGGAATGGAGAGAGGGAAGAAGGAAGGAATCATGAGTTCCTGTCCTCGTTCTTAACGATTACTAAGAATAGTCTTCTTATTATGTCACCTCCTCCTCTAATTGTCCTCCTTTCACACTTGTCTCATAGTAAGTTCATGAATCTAAAGTCATGTTTATCTATATTAGCTCTTAATATGATTTATTATGTGACAGAAATGGGAATGACAATAAAATTATATCAATGCTGATGGCTCAAATGTAAGTTTATTTCTTTTTTTTTTTGAGACAGAGCCTCCAGCTATCCCCCTGGGTAGAGTGTCGTGGCATTACAGCTCACAGCAACCTCCAACTCCTGGGCTCAAGTGAGTTTCCTGCCTCCGCCTCCCAAGTAGCTGG
>NW_003852401.1:3324598-3331598 GCF_000181295.1 Otolemur garnettii
TGTGATATTAAAAACAAAAAACATAATTGGGGTGGTGCCTGTGGCTCAGTTGGTAGAGCGCCAACCCCATATACCAAGGGTCGCCGGTTCAAACCAGTCCCGGCCAAATGGCAACAAATAATAGCTGGGCATTGTGGTGGGCACCTGTGGTCCCAGGTACTTGGTAGGCAGAGGCAAGAGAATTGCCTAAGCCCAAGAGCTGGAGGTTGCTGTGAATAGTGATGCCACGGCTCTCTATGGAGGGTGACATAGTGAGACTCTGTCTCAAAAAAAAAGAAAAAAAAAACACAATTGATGCCTGTGTTTAAGCCATGAACTTCTGATTTACTCATTCCTACATTATATTAAAATTACTTTTACTCTTTTGACAAATTTAAGAAGTATTTTGACTTAAGTTATTTTAAGATTTTGTCTGAAAGTTATAGTCTAAGTCATAACTTAAAATCTATAATTTTTACACATTCAGTTAGTTTCAAAACATTGAAAAATTTGATACATTTTTTTGCTGTACAACAGGCAGATATTCACAATATTCAAAATAAGCTATAATTATTTGGGAGTTAAACAGATTGAAATAACAAGGTATTTGGATAAAAAATAATATCAAAAGAAATGAAGGTACAAAATAATTTATATTTTATAAATAAAAAATAAAAACACTTAATTCTTGGAAATAGTGAGAAATGCAAATCCTTCTGCTAGCTGTCTAGAAATTTTAAAGTGATTATACTTTTTACTGCTCATGAAAGCCAAATTTCAATGGCTAATAACTTTATTTTTAGATTTATGGCAGCACACCTAACTTGTGGATGTTCAAGGTTTATGAAGTTAATTTATAGATTTTATTACCTGTGGCTTTTTAAAAGTAAGTAAACCTGGAAAATAACTGTTTTTATTGGAAAATAAAACATTTCATGCTGGAACCAAGATTGTACGATTTGATAAGGTGAAAAGTAGAGTTGATAGATAAAAAGTAGAGTTGATTAAAGCTCATTTTAACTTTGATAAAAAATAAATTCCTTTATAAAGAGATTTATTTCTGTACTTGTACACCAAATCAATCACCAGAGTAATAGATCATATATCATATATGGTAATGCAAGTTTCTCTTGATTCTTAGAAGAGATTTTTGTGTTGTAATAGAACCCTGTTAGATAGAAATTATATGTGTATGTTTATGTATGTATGTACATATGATTGTTAATATATTCATATACTTTTTAAGATATATTAATTATATGTGCATATTCAAATGTAGGGACATACATGTGTTTATATGTCAATATATATTCATATGTATATATGTATATATATTTACATGTATATAAGGCATATGAATATATATGCAGAGATATGAATTATGTCATATTATAAATGCATACAAACATTACCTAACTACCCACTTGTTTCTTAAAAATAAAACCTCATCTGATTTGTACCTTAAATCACTTCAGCATCCTGACATCACATCCTTTAATGCACAGTTATCACAATGAATGAATATATTAATCCTTTACCTAAAAAATATCATGTCTGGGCACAACCAGAAATTTAAGAAAGAATGTGCATGATTGATCAAATGATAAAAATGATCTGTTTTCTGAGTTTAATAGCCAATCTCTCATGATTTCGCCTATGATATTTATGTATGCCTAGAAACACTAAAAGTGTGTTTTAATTTTTCCTAAAAGTTGCTTTTCTATGTTGAACTGAACTCACCCCCAAAAACTAAAGAAATTCAAATGCAAATATAATTTAAAGAAAGAAACAGGCCCAGAGGGGTGGTTCCCTCCTGTAACCCTAGCACTCCGGAGGCTAATGCAGGAGACTCACTTGAGCTCCTCTGGGCTCCTCTTGAGCTCCTCTGAGCAGTAGAGACCCCATCTCTACTAACAACAGAAAAAAACTACCCAGACATGTGCAAGTACCTATTGTCCCATCCATTTGGGAGACTGATGCAGGAGGAAGGATGGCCTGAGCCCAGGAGTTTGAGGTTGAAGTGAGCGATAATTTCACTGCACCCCTGCTGCAGTGACAGAATAAGAAGCTTTATCAAAAACAAAAAAAAAAACAGAACAAAGAAAAATATATATTACATTTAATTTATTTTTATGATTCAAAACATGTACCTAAATTTGTTTCCTTGTATTTTTCAGTTAGGTATATTTATAAAAAGAAACTCAGCTGACCGGTGTTTATAGCTCTGTATATCGTGAACCCACAGGCTTTGCCCATGTTAGACCTGACTGAATACTTTTTTGTATAAACAGTTTGAAATTATAAAGTACTAAATATAAAATCATTTTAAGACTATTTAAATTATATCCTCTTTTAAAGCAACATGTGGATGAAGTTTTACTATTAAAGTGAATCTGTTGCTTAAATTGGGGCAATCAGTAGTATATCTTAACTTAAATTTTCTATATTTCTATTACTTTTCACTTTGTCCCACATATTTTATATTTTTTTATTTTCCAATTTTTCTTCTCTTGACATTAGTCAATTTTTAATTTTCCATCTGGTCCTCTATTGGTTTGTTAAGTATACATTTTTTCTTCTTAAGGTTTACCCTAGATTACAACACAGATTCTTAACCAATTATGTCTTAATATAAAGAAATAATGTTTTAGCACTAAACAGCTAATCTCGTTGACAGTCTCTTGAATTTTACAAGTTACTATTTTCTTGCTGCTTTGAAGATTCCTTGTCTTTTAGAGTTCATTTCTAATGACTTAGCGTCAGTCTCTTTGAGTTGATCATCTTGGAGTTCACTGAGATTCTCAGATGTGTATATTCATGCCTTTCATCAGATTTGGGAAGTTTTTGGCCATTATTCCTTCAAATAGTCTCTCTGCCATTTTTTCTTTATCTTATCCTTTTGGGAATCCCAGAACATGTATGTTAGTTACCTTGATTGTATCTGATAGGCGCGTTGGGTTTTATTTCTGTTCTTCACACGCCATAAGTTTAATTGTCTTATCTTCAAGCTTACTGATTCTTTCTTCTGCTTGCCTATATCTGTGTTTCAATACCTCGAGTAAATATTCAATTTCAGTTATTATGCATTTTAGCTTCAGAATTTTTTGGCTTCTTTTTAAATTTTCTATCTCTTTATTACTATTACATTTTGTTCATATATTGTTTTATTGATTTTCTCCACATCTTCCTTGAGTTCTTTGAGCACCTATAAGACAGTGGTTTTAAAATCTTTGTCTAGCAAGTCACCATCTGGTCTTTCTTCGGGACAGTTTCTGTTGGTTTATTAACTTTTTATTTTAAATGAGTCATACTTTCCTGTTTCTCTGTATGCCTTGTGATTGTTTTATGGTTGTTGAAATAGGACTTTGAATCTAATAATGTAGTAATTGTGTGTGGAGGAAATCAGATTCTCACTCTTCCCCAGAATTTGCTGTTGTTTGTTTTGTGTGAGTGTCTAATTTAGTCTGTGCTTAGGATCAGCCTGAGGTATAAACATAGGTTCTTCCCAGATCTTTTTGTTTTTGCCTTTTCTTGAGCATTCATTATCACTTTCTAATTTTCTTCATACATGTAGTTGTTTTAAATGACCTCGACTTTTAAATATTTGGCTCCCTAATGTTATAACCGCATAAATGATCAAGTGAGACACAGATTGACTGTACACACTGCAAAAGGGGAGGCTAACCATAGGTGCAGGATAGCCCCAAGCACTTCTTGCAGAGTCCTTTTATTGAGAAGATACATAATGGGTGGAAAGATTACTAAGCAAGGACATGCAGGGGCTGCGTGCTCAGGGAAATGATCTCACAGGTGCCAAGAGAGTATGTATTCAAAGAAATGATCTTCAAGGGTGGTAGGGGAATGAGCTCCAAAAGTACTACATGCAATTTTTCTCCACTAATCCTTCAAGGAACTGCCATAAAATGCTTAATGTTTAACCTTAGCCTTACTACTACAGGACTGAACTTTGCTCCTCCAGGATTACTGAGTTACTTGGTGGCTTGCCTTCCAAGTCACAAGAGATTTCCAGGCTTGCCAGGAGAATGTCTTATTCTTAGTAATTTCTCAGATGAGTTATGATATTGGTGGCTGTTGTAGTAAGTATGATATTTAATCCTCTATACCCCAAGGTTAAAAAAAGAAAATAATAAAGGGATACTAGCCCTTTAAAATTCCTGGAATTTGCTTCATCTGAAAGTGGATGGGCCTGCAACTTTTCAGGGAGGGATGCGACAATGTCTTCCTGCCTATGTGTCTTTACCTTCAAGTGGAGAAGCAGCAATCACCAATCAGAATATACACCTCAAGTTTTTGGAGAACAGGGTCTTTATTGCTCAACCTGTCTCCCACAAGCCACCTGCCAGCTGTTTCAGGAATGTGTAGATGGCTGTCTGCTCTGGGTCAGGGCCATGTATAGCTTCTATAAGCTAAAATTGACCAAAATTAATTGAAGTTTGTCCCCCTGAGATTTACTCTGTAAGTTGCAAGTTTTTTATAGACTTCAGAGTTCTAAAATAGTTATGTCAGACAGATACTATAATTTTTGCCTAGGTGTGGAAATGAATTTCTGGTATTTCCCATTCCACCATCTTCCCAGAATACTCTCCTCTTGCCTTCATATTGAAGAATATTTTTGTTGTTTTTAGAATTTTAGATTGGCAGTTGTATTCATTTAAAATGACTTCCTGCAATGTCAGTTTTGTGCTTTTGTGTTCATTGCTTCTATTTATTGTTGTTCCTTTGAAGATAATGTCTTTGTTTCTTTGGTGTTTTAGAAGATTTTCTCTCAGTCTTTTTGTTTTTCTTTTACATTAAGTTATAGGCACCAGGTGTGGTTTTCTTAGAATTTATTCTAATTAATTTTTATAACAATATTTTTATAGCTTTATTTAGTGATAAAATTTGGATATCACTTCGTATACATATTTTCGTATACAATTTCATGAATTTTGACATATAGATAGATAAAACATTAGCCATCAAGATAAAAGACATTTCTGTCACTACCAAAAGTTTCCCAACCCCCCTTCTAATCTATTGTTTCCTACAACCCAGTTTCTTGGAAACCACTGGTGTGGTTTCTATTACTGTTGATTTAATTGCATTTTATGTAATTTCATACCATTGGAACCATATATCTCTTTTGTCTTTTTTTAATTCTCAGGGTTATAAGTGTATATTTAACTTGCCAGCTTCAAAGTCATATCACAGCACTTCAACTTAGTATAGGAACCTTTAAATAGTGGACTACTTTTATTCTCCTGGTCTTTCTACATTAGTTATGGGTTTTGTTTTGTATATGCTACGTGAGATCTGACAATTATGTTTGTGAACTTGCCAAGGTGTCCTTATGGCAGACTGTACAAACAACTTTGTTCAGGTGGTGGACTAGGTTTCATATCCTAGGAATATCAGTGTCTCATGGCTATGTTCATGTTGATGTATGGTGGTGTCTTGCTGAGTGACATTCATTAATATTGTTGTGTAACTTTGTGTCATGTGAATATCAGAGCTTGACTTGGAGCAAGGAGTAAATATTACATTTCTTGTTAAACTTGGGCAAGAGCAAAAATGAAATTAAGAACTTGTTAGTCTGTGTTTATTGGGATAATGCCATGCAGAAAACAATAATGTACAAATGAATTAAATGATGTTTTTCTGAGGGGAGAGAAAGTGTCACTGATGAAAAGAGGTCAAGGTGACCAGAACTGGTGAAAATATTGCTAAAACTTATTGAATTGTGCATCAAAATTACTGGCTGACTGTGAGAAACATAGCAGACCAAGTAAACATCAATAGAAAAACAGGAAAATATTAACTGAAAATCTTGGCATGAGAAAAGTGTGGCTTTTGTATTCTAACAACGCACTAGCTCATGTGGCACTTTCTATGAAAGAGTTTTTAGCCAGTAAACCAATAACAATATTGGAACAAATCTCCCTACTCACTGGATCTGGCTCCTAATGACCTTTTCCTTTACATTAAAGATAAAAGAAATAAGGAAAAGAATAATTTTGATGAAATTTAGATTATCAAGGGTAATGCAATAATAATTCTGATGGTCATTCCAGAAAAAAAGATCCAAAATTGCTTTGCAAGGTGGTGGACTAGGTGCTAATATCAGTTCACAGCTGCATAGCTTCTCAAGGGGGGTATTTTGAAGATGACCATAGTAATATTCAGCAATGAGAAATGTCTGTAGCACCTTTTTCAGGATGAGTTTGTGAACTTAATTGTTAGACCACATGAACTCCGTGATGTACTGTTACTACTTTTGAGAAATCAATGAGCTTTAAAGAATGTTAATAATGTGAAAAATGTACCCATACTTTTACCATTTTCTGTGCTCTTCATTTGTTTTTGCGGATTTGTGTTTCCATCTGTGATCATTTCCCTTTAGCTTGAAGGTCATTCTTTAGCTTTACTTTCATGTAGAGTTGTTGATAATGAATTCATCCCAGTCTTTTAAGTCAGGAAATGTGTTCCTTTTTTCCTTCATTTTAAAATTAATTTTCACTGTGTACTGATCTTAGGTTCACTTGTTGTTCCCTTGCATGGTTTATCCTGTTTCTGATAATAAATCAGCTGGAACTGTACTATTATTTCTCTATATAATGTATCATCTTTCTATGCTTCTTTTAAGATTTTATTCTTATTGGTGGTAAATAACGTTACTATAATCTGCTTTGTTTTGTTTTTCTTTGTGTCTTATGTTGGAAGTTTATAGAATAAGAGAATATGAGAGATATGAGAGTTAGATAATTACAACAAATTTATAAAGTCTGACAATTATTTCTTAAATTATGCTTTGTTACTTTCTCCCTTGAAGAATCCAATGCTCATATGTTAGACCACTTGACATTAGTCTGCCTGCCACTGACACTGTCTCTTTTCACTTATTTTTAAGCTTTTTATCTCTTTTTTTAAGTTATTTGGATTCTAATTGTATAGCTTTGATGTTAATAATTGCTTTTCTCACATTGCCAGATCTCTTGGTATTCCAATAAAGTATTTTTTTTTT
>NW_003852401.1:3331710-3333381 GCF_000181295.1 Otolemur garnettii
TTTTACAGTTCATTCTTTCTTCCACCTTCCTAAACATATATATTCCATTATCCCTATAATATCTATTTTTAATGTCTCTATCTTTAAATTATATCATCAGTGACATCTCTCATTATTTTTTTCCTGATTAATATTTCTTCTCATTGTAAGTCACAGCTTCCTCTGTTGTATATTTCTTATTTTTTTACCATTTGCTAAACATTATGAATTTTACACTACTTATGTGAAGTTATCTTTATTTCTTTAACTATTTTTGACCTTTATTCTGAGATATAGTCACATGACTCACAAAATGGTTTTCTTTTAAAAGTTTGCTTTTTAAGGCAAGTTCACAGTAATTTTTATTCAAGAGCCAATTTGTTCCCGCTACAGAAATAGTCCCCTTCTGAACACTCTACTCTTTGTAATAAGATGTATTTTGCCTGCCTTTGTAGGGAACATAAACAACTACTATTTCTGTATTAACGCTGAGTGTCATTTCACCTCCTTTGTAGTGATTTTTTTTCATCTAATTTTGGTATTTTCAACACATGTATAGATATGTGTTCAGCAAACCTCCAGAATTCTCCTGTGAAGAAGGAGATGGAGGATGAGGTGTTGTGTAGGAAGAGGCTCAGTCTATACCACAGTTATAAGACCGTTTTACCTATGTTGATGACAAGTCCTCAAACTGTGCAGTAATTGACCTTAATTTGTACCCGTATCTTACTCAGTAACTGGCTGGAAGAGCTGAGTGTAAGTGTGTGTTACAATAACTGCCATAAGAAATCAACAAAAAGAAGGAGAAACTACCAGCTATTCTCCCTTTAGCAGAAAATCTGTGAGGAACATATGCTTGGTCACCAACAGGCTTTTTCTCTCAGCATGGTCACCTTGTTTTTTTATGATCTTCCTTGATTTCCTACAGACCTGTGTATACATAGACACACATTTGTCTATAATATATAGAAAAGAGAAAAACACAGACAGAGCAACTATGGACTTTTACGTGTCCTTAAAATAAAGATTGGTGGAATAAAAGTAGTTCATGATGGTGAAAAGGAAGAAGATAATACCACTTTGGAATGTTTTATAGTTTCATCTTCAATTAATACAAGTGATGAATATAATTCAAAACATGATTTTTCATTTAGTCATTCAGCGTTATTTAAGCTGAATTTATAACTAAGACACACACAGAAACTATATTCAATTTGAAAAGGACAAATATATTTTCAAATATTTCAAGGATGTCATGTAAGAATATTTAAACTTTTGCATATTGAAATGAAATCAAGTATGGAAAGTTACATCAAGATACATTGTTAATCAAAATAAGGTTTAACTTGCTAAAATGTCAGTTAATTAAATTTTTCAAGTATTGCCATACTTTGCTGAATAGGTACTTAATTTAACTAAAAAATAAACAAATTAAACAATCATTTATAAAGATCTTGGGGATAATTGCTTCTTTGTTTAGAATTGGAATGTGTAATCAGAGGTCATTTAGGGACAAAGGAATCTTCCAAGTGTAAATTTCTCAGATCTGATCCCCCCCCAAACCTTCATTATAAGATATTTAGTGGTCCTCCAACAATAAAGTATTTGCCCAGCAACTGTATAGTCCCTTCACGTTGGAATGGTAACTGAATAGTTTATTGAAACTTTTTGCAACTGTCTCTGTCTTCAGAG
>NW_003852401.1:3336559-3364157 GCF_000181295.1 Otolemur garnettii
GTTGCTGAAATGATGAGTGTAAATAATACATACTTTTGCACCTGCCATTTCAATCTTGTGACACTCAATGATTCCCCTTTCAGCTGGTGTTGTAGGGACATTCTGTCACCTAAAGGATAGCAAGGGGTTGGGTCCTTTTCTCTGCTACATATGTAGGTAATTATAAAGAATTCCTCCTTAGTCCTTTCTTTCAACCATAAAGAATATGCAGTACTTGAGTTTTCTAGGATATTTTGAATTCCATCATCATTGTAACTTTTCAAACATTTACTTTATAAAGGAACTATGAAACAAAATGTTAAGTTGCTAAGCACAGGATTAGTTGAATCAGGCATAGCCTAAAGTTTAACATACTGTTATGTTTATTTTCACTGTTTTTGGAGGTGGACTTCGTAATTTGTGGATAGTTTTTCATGACTAAATCTTTCCATTTGGTTTTCATTAAATATCTATGGCTCTTTTCCTTCTTTCCTTTAACCAATAGGACATGATGACATAGTTCCATCTTCAATAATGTCTTTCTTTGCATGTTACTAAAAACAACTAGAAACCTATACTTTCTTCTTCCATAATATATGTCACAGCTTATAATGCTACACTTATTTATAGGCTTATGTTACATTGCCTCCTCCCAGGCTGTAGGATTTTTCAAGATAGCAAAAATGCCTAGTTATTATAAATACATAAATGTTATTAGTGCCACATAGAGGTGTTCATTAATTGTTGAATGAGTAGGTAGTTAGGTGGCTATCTGAATATTCTTTTAGATTACATTTGGCCTAGCTGCATCGTTTATGGGCATCCAAAGAACTTGAAACTATCAAAAAGGTTTGGTCTAGTCAATCTTTCATAAGAAAATTGTAAAATGAGTCATTAGTACAGTTCATGGAACAAAATAAACCCTCAGCAAATCTTTTCCTTTTAAGTACAGGTCAGAGCTATTTGCCAGGCAATCTTTCTGTAAGTTTGTGGAGATTTCAGTTTCTCTCTCACATCCCCAGGTGCCTATTTCTCTTCTGTTTATATCTTCACTGGATCCTTGGGATCCCACTAGCCTCAATGGTGACCATGTTAATTTCCTCATCTATTCCATTCCCAGGTAAGGAGCTTTGTTAGAAATGTACCAGGCAGAAGAAAAGGATTTAGAAACAAGCATAGAAGTGACACTTTATGCCATAAAGAAAAAATATCAGAAAAAAAGAGTTGTCTAGTGATACAAGAAGAAGAGCAAAAATCCCATTAGCAATTAAGAAAAAGCTTTAAAATTTTATGACCATTTATGATTTTCCTGAGATGTTTCTTGTTTTATTTGTTTTGTTTTTAGGAAAGAAAATGTTATCATGCTCTTGAGAAAACCATCAAATCTCTGAGAGGTCCTGTAGATTACAGGAAAGAGTGATTATGGAGATGATCTAACACAGTACCAGACTGTTAAATTAGAATTGTACATTCAATAATCAGGTTTACTGAATAATTTCTAGTATATACAGAGGTCTAGTTGACATGTAGACAAATAGATAACTCAGGTCACTTACTGTCTTTTGTTAACCCTGAGGTGACATATGTACCTCCTTAATTTTTTCTTTTGTTGTTGTTGGCACAACTAGCTGTCCATATTAATATCTTTGAGATTTACCAAAGTAAAAAGGAGAGGGGAAAATAAATGCTTAACTTTATTTTTGTAAAGGTAAATGGCAGACTTAAATAAACGGTAAACAACCAAACCAAATATTTAGGTGTGGCTAGATCTGGCAGCTCCTTCCTGTTTATCCTGGCTCTTTGGAAGCCCAAGGCTGGAGGGTCACCAGAATCCATGATTTCAAAACTCACCTAAGCAACATAGGGAGACTACATCTCTCAAAAAAAAAAAAAAAATTAAAAAGAGAAAGAACAAAAGAAAGGAAGAAAGGAAGGAAGAAGAATAGAAAAAAAGAATTTCTCAGTACGGTGGTGTGCACCTTTGGTCCCAAATACTCAGGAGGCTGAAGCAGAAAGATCTCTTGAACTTGTGAGCGTTAATGATTAATACACCTTGAAACTTCTCAAAAATTCAAGAAAAAAATATTTTAGATACGAACATCTTTCTATATTCAAATTCGATATCATTAGCTACAGAATTAAGAAATAAGACTAGGTTTGGTACCTGTAGGTCAGTAGTTAGGGCGCCAACCACATACACCAGGGCTGGTGTGTTGGAACCTGGCCTGGGCCTGCCAAACAACAATGACAACTACAAGGAAAAAAAAAGCCTGGCATTGTGGTTGTGGCAGGCACCTGTTGTCCCAGCTATTTGGGAGGCTGAGGCAAGAAAATCACTTAAGCCCAAGAGTTTGAGGTTGCTGTGAGCTGTGACACTGTAGCATTCTACCAAGGGTGTCATAGTGAGACTCTGTCTCAAAAAAAAAAAAAAAAAAGAAGAAGAAGAAGAAGAAGAAGAAGAAGAAGATTAGAGTGTTAATATCTAGCAATAGCATGGGAAGCAGGTTTTATACAAAAAAACAGTAAGATGATCAGTCTTGGAAAATCTATTAATAAGTACCCCAGACTATTGGCCAAAGACAAAAATACATAGTCATAGGGGTTGATGCTTACATGACATTTGGTAAAGTCAAGCATCTAGGCCTTATCTCTAACTTAACAGCATACAATTCAGTGTATATTTTTACCTCTCAAAAAGGAACAAATAGAAAGTAGAATATAACATTATTGTAACAGCTAGAACATTTGTATGTTTGCGAATTTTAAGAACTGTAGTTAGGAAATTATAAGCAAATGTAAAAACAAAAGTATGGTGGTTACAAAGTTACACAGAAGTTAATATTTTTTTCTAAGGACAGAAAATAATAACTATTATTGTTCTTAAAATATATCTTCTAAATTGTGTAAACAAATACAAAATAGTAAAATTCATGGGAAAAATTTGGAAAAAATGTTTATTATGCAAATAAAATGAATATAATAACATATATAAAAAGTGAGCTAAAGAAAGACATAATTTTTTCTCAGATCAGAGCACTCAATAGAATAAATGTATTTTTTCTTCCAAAGCTATAAAGTTAATACAGTGCTACAGAAGTCAATGATGTTAAAATTTATTCAGAAAATCACAAGTGAGAATACCCAGTAACACTTTAAATTAAAAGATGAGTGAGGAAGTGATTGTACAGATATTAGCCTGAGCTATCAATTTAGAATAATTAAATATATATTACTAGCACAACAAAAGCAAACTGTATGAGTTAAAAATAACAAAAATACAGACTTTAGACAACTGGATATGACCTAAATGAAAAAATTAAATAGCTGTATCTTAACACACGTATTTTTATACATGTATGTGTGTGTGTGTGTGTGTATATATATATATAATGTAAAAGATAAAATTAATATGTATCAAATAAATTAATGGGAAAAAAGGATGATAAATGATTAGAATAAAACATGGTTAAACATATTTTGAAGAAAATAATAGAAATCTTTCAAAATGTAACATAAAAATCAAAGATCTTTCAGGAAAGTTGTAAGTTAACTTACTTAAGGCCCATCAGTAGCAAAATAAAATGCAAAAATACCTTAAATACCAAAAGTTAACATTCTCAATATACACAGAGTCTTTTTTTTAAAGTTTAGAAATGGGTAATATTTATTAACCATTTTCTATCTTATTTATTTATAATACTAGTAAATGATAGAAAATATATTATTTAAAAACTCACTCAAGATTAGAAATAGTTAAAGCAATATAAGATGGTCTTTTTCCAACCTCCAACAGATGAGAAAAATGAAAACCATGTAAAATGCCGGTATGCTTTTAACCTTTGGAAGTAATCACTATGTTTTTAGATATATTTTATCTAAAGATATCTAAATGTTTATTGTTAAACATATGGGAGTGTAAACCACTAGTAACCTTAAAAAGTAGCTTATCAATATGTACAATATTTTAACATATGCCTAACTCCCTCAGAAAAAAATTTTATCTCCAGAAATCGTTCTTGCTGAACTATACACACAAGCAAATATAGATATACACAAGAATATCTTTTTTTTGAGGCAGAGTTTCACTTTGTTGCCCACAGTAGAGTACTGTGGTGTCATAGCTCACAGCAAGCCCAGACTCCTGGGATCAAGTGATTCTCTTACTTCAGATAAACTGGGATTACAGGTGCCTTCCACATCGCCCAGCTATTTTTAGAAGCTATTTTGCTCTAACTCAGTCTAGTCTTGAACCCCTAAGCTCAGGTGATCCTCTTGCCTCAGCCTCTCACAGTGCTGGGATTACAGGTATGAGCTACTGTGCCCAGCCTAGAATATCTTACTTTTTTTAGATTACTATAATAGTCAAAAAACTGGAAGTAGTCTTAGTGTCCATAGAAAGGAGGTTAGATAAAATTTTATGTTACATTGATACAATAGAGTTTTAGAAATCAAACTCTTTTAAGATTATTATAAACCCATGTACGCTCATGTACAAAGGTTTCTAGCACCTGTTAAGCAAGAAAAGAGTCAAATTGAAGCATCCATGTGATCTCTTTCTGGAAAACACTGTTAGATTATTCTTTATTCAACAAAGCATTTACCCATACCATCCTGTCCCAGGTTAATGAGATTAGGATGTATTTAAAATTTACAGCTGGGTAAATTTTGTAGCTGGATGTTGTGGCAGGTAACTGTAGTCCCAGATACATGGGAGTCTGAGATAAGAAGATTGCTTGAGCCCAAGAGTTTGAGGTTGCTGTGAGTTATGATGCTACCACACTTTACCAACTTTACCCAGTGAGACTCTGTCTTAAAAATAACAAATAAAATAAAATAAAATGTATTACTAAGGAGATTTGCTAAGGTCCAGAAGGAAAGTTGTGAACTATGTACCATTACACACACACAGAGTGATTTAGGCATAGAATATATTTTTATTTGAATTGACACAGTACACATTGGTATAATTTTACATAGATAAGAAGACTTATTTGCTCCTAAGTAGTATTTGAAAATATTCTCCTATGTTCACTATGAGCATTGCTATGAAATTGTTGGCATAAAATACACAGGACAATAAAGTTTAAGTCAACAGAAATTACCATGGGAGGGGTCTTCAAAAAGTTTATAGAAAATTCATATTATGAAAAAATCATGCATGCATTTCAAAAATTTTTATATGAAAATAAACATGTACTTACATGTCTGGATAGGACCCAGTTTGAAACACTAAAATGTGTAAAATATTTGTTTGAAAAAAGACCCTATCAAAACATGAATTCTGCCAAAATTGAAGTAAGAATGAAAAGCAAATTTATGGTGAAGCTTGAGTGGAAGCTTTGTAATATCACTGTTCCCATTAGGAAAAGTTTATGGTGATAATACCCCCAAGGATATTAGCAATATACAAATGGATAACTCATTTTAAGAAGAGTTGAGATGATGTTGAAGATAAGCCTATGGAGGCAAACCATCCACATCAATTGTAAGGAAAAAAAATCTGTATAAACCATCTGCTGAATAAAGAGCCATTAGGCTTTGAATGAACCTAAGAGGTAGCTAGCTAGCAGTCACCAGTGGCTTGTATGAGACTGGGATGTTTTCAGGTGTGACCTGGCACTGGTGGCCATGAATGAATACCCAGCATTCTGCCTCCTCCAACTTCAGCAGTCCAGCACAGAGAGTGAGGGAAGAAATTGAGAGACTGTCTGATAATCTAGGTACCTCTCTTATATCTTACCTAAACTCAGCAAGGTGGTACTACCAAAACGCTCCAAGAGCCACAGAATTACTGGGCTTGGGGCACCCCCAGTGCTGATAGGGTTGCAGTGACTGGAGACTTAGGCTACAACACTCAATTTTATTTGAGTATCTGGAAAGCTTATCAGGAAGCACAATTTCAAAGAAGCCCATATTGTGATGATTAAAATAAATACCTAACACTTCAACACTCCAGATTAAACATCCATAAGCCATAAAATGAAAGACATTGCCCTCATCAAACAAACTAAAGTAACAGTGACCAATCCCAGAGTGATGGAGATAGGTGACCCTTCAGACAAAGAATTCAAAATAGCTGTCAATGAACTTCAAGATTTGAGTTTTATAAAATCCTATTACACTTTATTGCCAAACATTGAGTACATCAAGTTGATTTTAGCTAGTCAATAATCTTATACAAGCGGTTGAGAGACACCTGAAATGGAGTAGAAAGACTTTTTGAGACATTAAAAATGACACTAATGAAATTCCAAAACCTTTGATTTCAATGTTTATATCTCTTACCGGATGAATAAAGGACGAAGTACACTTACAGTGCAGTATCATTTGTCCTTCCAACCTAGTTCTCTCCTTAGTAATATATCTGCAATTTCGGTATCATTCAAGAAATTTTGGAAAAATCCAAGTCTGTTAGAAAGCATCACACAAAGATAACTTTAATATTTTCAGCTGTAAAAACTTTAAACTTATCTCAGGAATGATTTTGATGCTTCAGTGTGTTTTAGATTCCATGGTTTAGAACCGTACATTTTTCCATTTCATAATCATATCTCCCTGTCTTTAAACCCATCTATATATTTTTTCCTCTCAATATAGAACAACAAAAACAACAAAAGACCTGATTAGAATGGGGTGGCGGTGATACAATTTATGGCCATATAAGGGAGTATGCCTTATTTTATTTTACTTTTTTTTTTTTTTTTTCAAAGACAGAGCCTCACTTTGTCATTCTGGGTAGAGTGCTGTGGTATCACAGCTCACATCAGCCTCAAATTCTTAGGCTCAAGATATCCTCTTGCCTCAGTTGTTCTATTTTCAGCAGAGATGGGATCTCTCTCTTGCTCAGGCTGGTCTTCAACTTCTGAGCTCAAGCAATCTGCCTTGGCCACCCAGAGTGCTAGGATTATAGACGTGAGCCAGTGCACCCGGCCTTAAGCATCTCTTATTTAACCTTGTTGAAACAGGAATCCCATATCTAACATTGTTTTCAAATTCTAGGAAACAATATGGTTAAAATGAAAGGAGGTAATCTGCATACATGTGGAATAAATAGCAAATATTTATTAGTTTTAAATCAAATAGATTCCCAATATATTTGATAATGTAAATTGAAATTAAGTGAGCCTTACACCATTTTTAGAACCCAGGCCCTGTGGTTGGTCCAGTGTAGTCAATCATGTGCCACTTAACACTGCATCGATTTTTAAAAGATCTGATAATCTCATTTTCATATTTTCTGAATGTATCTTCCTAACAGTGAATCAGACACAACCATGCAGCTGCTATGCACATCTAAGTCTGCTGCATTGTCTCAGCAAATAATGAGCCTTCAAAGGAGGCATTCTGAAGGAAATTTGAGAATTTGAGGCATAACGGAGGAAATTTGATTTTCAAATATTAATTTCCAAATGTTCCCTTTTAATGGCCACATTTGTTCTTTGATTCTAGGAATTCAAAAAGAAAATTGGTGACTCTTTGGACAGCAAAGGACTTTTTAAGTTGACATTATCTATGCTATGGAACTGAACAAATTCTTTAGAGAACAAAATCATCAGGGTTTTACCTAAACAAATAACCATAATCCTGAGGTCTTGTTGTTTTCCCTATAATAGCCACTGTCACCAGCATGCCTTGCAGAGAGCTCTAATGCTTTCCAAATCTAGGCATTAGATTTGGCAAATCTCTGAATGTTAAGATCATTCATTTACCTAGTAAATATTTATTGGAGTCTATGCTTATGTCTTGAGGGTAAAAGATTCCAAAAGATCCTCACTTTCAAGACCCTCAACTTCTAGTTAACCATATTTTATTTTATGTTATGGCTAATTTGAGAAAGGTAGGAAATTATAATGCTACTTTATTTAAATTCAGAACAAAGTGTACAAAGTACAAATTTTAAAAATAAATTTGCATGTATAGATCAAATCTCTACACTTCACAAAAGTAATTGCTTTAAACAATGAACACACACGTATACACACAGGTTTAACACAAGTTTATGGTTGGTGCCTGTGGCTCAAAGGAGTAGGGTGCTGGCCCCATATACTGGAGGTGGTGGGTTCAAACTCAGCCCCAGCCCTGGACAAAAACTGCTAAAAAAAAAAAAAAAAAAAGAAGTACGAGGCTTGTTTGCCTGCTTTGCCAAGTAATTGAAGCACAGAAAACCTTCATTAAGTGAACAAGTGCATCTGTTGGTAATCAAAGAAAAGTGTAGTTTGGCCTCATATGGACCTAGGAGGAAAAGGAAGTTACAACAGAGGGAGGTACTTTCCCATCGTTGTTAAGGTTTTCTTTCTCTCTGTTTTATTTTTAATTCTATATGCTTATTATTGGTATTACTGGTCTTTCTGCTCCACCGTGCAGTTGGTAGAAAAAGCTTGTCTTAGTTCAGGAAACATATTATTTCCGCTATCAGCTAAAACTGGTAAACCACAGATTTTGATTCGTAAACCTCATTCACAAATTTCCAACAGAGATAATATGATTCCCCTTCAGAGTCCACATCTTCCAGTCTTCCTAATGGCAGAGATGGGGTGAGGTTTGAAGGCAGAAGTGTGGGGTGCAGACTTGCCTCCTGATGTGGGTTGAGCGCTAACTAACTGCTCGGCATCCAGAGGATGAATCTTGGTAAAGAGATTCCGGCACAGCCACAGGCAAAACCAGCCTTGCTTTAATGCTAACCCTTTCTAAAGAGGACAGCACAGATACCTAGTAATATCAAGTATCTATTATATTTCCTTCTTCTCCCAAGAGAAAGTCACAAGCTAATCAGAAGTGACAAAGATGTAAGCAGAAAAATTGAATGCAGTGGAGTAAGTGCGGTAAGAGAAGTGAATGTGAAAGGCCGCCGCCAGAGCAACGCTGAGGCTGCACACAAGGAAAGGATACACACACTTCTGTGCTTTATTTACATTTTATCTTTACTTTATTAACAAATTTATCGTGAATTATTTTATAGAAAAAGTCCACTTATTTTTGGGTATTTTGAGAGCATTTCTAGGATTTTAGGAAAATGCAGACATAATTCGTGTGAGGATTAATGAAGTTTAAGCGTAACTAGCACCCTGGGGACCTCCCTCTTGTCTCATCCTAATCATTTCTTCCCACTCACCACCTACAGGAAACCAGTCTGTTGTCTTCTATTTCCATAGATTAGTGATGGCTGCTTTTAAACTTCACATATGCATGGGTTTTAATATTAATAGAGCATTTGTGCATGTGAGATCAGGTAATGGGTTCTTTTGATGTCTGACTTTTTTTTTCTTGTCACTGTACTTCTGAGAATCACCCATGTTGTTTTGTGTAGCAGTAGTCTGGGAATTTTTATTGCAGTATAGAATTTCATTGAATAAACATGCCAGAATACATCTTTCTATTACTCTGTTGATGGACATGTGTATTGTTTCTAGTTTGGAGCACAAATGCTCTATTAATATTAAAATCCACGCACATGTTTCTTTTACTAAATGCATGCAGGCTTTTGGTTAACTTTTGCCATTATGATGGGGGGTTAGTGGTGTCTGCTGGTTGTTGTAATTTGCATTTGTTGATTACCAATGACACTGAGCACATGTTGACAGGCTTATGGATTATTTGGTTATAATTTTTGATGAGGTAACAATTTTCCCTCTTTGGCCTAACTAAATTCATTGTCTTTTTCTCCTTTTAGTCTTTCATATACTCCATTAAAATAAAGAAACTGTTTATCCAGCGACACAATTGCAATACTGTAAAGAAAAGCACCTTACTATTTAAAATATAGAGTCTCTCTTACCAGACTTTGATTTTTTTAATTCAAACTTTAGAAATATTTCTGTTTCATGAATCAGGAATGCCTATTTTAGTAAATAGGCAGCTTCACAATATGGAAATGATATTCTAGACAGGAAGATCTAACTTAAAGACTTTTTATTTTCTTTTAATTTGCATAAAAGAACTGTATTAGAATAAGCAGCTTGCACAATAGTAGTTATAGATGTTATGTATAATCTCAATGGGCAAAATCTGTTAAAAAAAAAACAAAACCTAATTCTCTATCCCCCTTCATCATTTATCTTTCTGATAATTTGCAAGAGAAGATTTCTTTAAGTCTCCAAATCAGAAAAATTCATGATAAGCAACTGAATGCATTTTCTCTTATGGGCACCTTGGCTTTGCGGGTGACAGGCTATCTCTTTGCCTTGTTCTTCCATTATAAAACATTTTTTGGGGGCAGTGCCTGTGGCTCAAAGGAGTAGGGCATCAGCCCCATATACCAGAGGTGGTGGGTTCAAACCCAGCCTTGGCCAAAAACTGCAAACAAACAAACAAAACAATAACAACAACAAAAAAATTCATTTTATATTTATAAACTACAAAAGACTCTATATGTTTATTTCTCCATACTAATCCTATCTCTGCCTTTATTTTATCATTTTCCTATGTTATTTTAAAATTTTATGTGAAATATATAATCAGTATAAAAGTACAAAAGAACCATAACAAAAAATATGTGTGTGTAAATATACTCTAGTTTAGTGTATTTATACACTTAACTAAATACACATAAGTCAAATAAAATTTATAATTAACTTACACATAGATATATGTGAGTATATATGTACACACACACACACATATATATACACACGCGTGCATAAAGAGGATGAATAAGTTTATTTTTATAATCTTCCTTGAATTCTTTTATTAGGTAACAGTAAACTACATAATAATCATGTGGTGATAAACTTATTAAATGTTTTCATTCTTATGTCTCATAATGTAACATTACATCTTCTCCAGTCTTCGGCATATGCTTGCTTAACTTTAGTTTTATTTTACAAAACGCAGATTAGGATGGCACTGAGATTGAAGCCGGCTGAAGTATTCTGTGCAGCATTTTATTTGTTTGCAAAGTTCTTGAACTATGAATAAGGATAAAATTTCAAAGCCAAACTACGGATACAAAGACCGGAGAAAAGCATTTTGATGCTAATGGCCATAGCAATGATTATAAAGCAGAGAGCACACAGAATACGCCACGGAGATGCTAAATAATATTTATGGAGCATATGGGCCTTGCAAAGCAGAAGCAAAAATCTTTTCTTCAAATTCTATTTGCCAAATTACTTTGGACATTAAGGAAAATGCTGAAGTTTCATTTGAACTCGTGGTCCAAACACCCTGACCAAAACAGCGCTGGGATTTGTGTGCTGTCATTTCATTCACCACAACATTAAACAGAACTGTGACACACTAGAATGATTCTGGGTAAATTGTCTTTTACTCGCTTGATAGAAGGATGCTGTAAAGGGAAAAAGTGGGACAAGAATAACTTCCAGAAAAGTTTGAATAGAGAAGTTTTTGAAACAATAGAATCATTATGATATTAAGGTCTAAACAAGTGCCACATTTTTCTGGAAGTTTATTGTTCCATAATTGAAATTTAGTGTAACACTATGATGCATCAGTGGGTACTTTAAGGATCTGAAAGATATTTTTTAAATATACAGCTATATCATTGGTCATCCCTGATGCCTCGAAATAGTAATTCAGCATGGATTCCCCAGTAGGTCACTGGTGGTCTTCATTTCGTTTGCTAAGATAATCATAATTAACGCCTTGCTAAGTGTCAGGTATTATGTTGACCTTTTTACCTCTAGCGTTGCAAAGTAGATTTTATTTCACTAGTTTTATGACAAGAAATTTGAGATTGTCCAAAGTCACAATGGCGAATAAGGCTGAAATTCAGTATTCCCTGAATAAAACTACTCTGTGTTTTTAAAACACACCACTGCTTTGGAAAAAAATGAAACAATGCAGAACAAAAGAAATAGATTAATCTCAGAAAAAAAACCATCAAGTGCTATAAAAGAGATGTAAGGAGCTGACTTTGAAGCAGCATCAGGGATAATTAAAATCACCACCAATTTATATTCTGTTATAGGAGAAACTTATCAAGACAATTTAGGGTGATCAAAATCAGTTCCTAAATATTTTTGAAGATCTCTGAAGATGCCCTTTATCTGATTTAAGCTGTGGATATTGTGGAATTACTTATCTTGGCTGCAGCTTTAAAAGTACTGATGATTTTGAAAGACTTTTGTTAAGAAATCCAGCCCCTCTGGCCTAAATAAATCATGCTATTTATAAACTGGCTCTCATGTTAATATAAATGTCGAAAAATATAAAATTGACACTTAGTAGAACTATCCATTTCCACAATATAATGTTACAAGAGAACATTATAGTCCCCTCCCTTCTGTTCCTGAAGTCAAGACACAATATGCGGCAGAAAATGTGTAGCTGTTTTCTCTTTCTGAGTAAATGAAAGACATCCTGTCCACAAGCTGAAGACTCTGGCTAAGCAAAGTAAAATTTTGCTAAGTCGTATACAGCAGAATAGGGTCACCAAGCTGTTCTTTTTTTAATCTATGCTGATGTTTTACTTAGTTTCATTGAACTGACTTTATTAGACTACATATCACTCTTATTTTCCATAAATTTTAGGTTCATTATTTTTGCCATATAAAGTCCTTGTTTATATTTAGTCCTTTTTTTTTTTTTTGATAAGGCATGTAAAAATACTAGTTAAAAATTTTTCGTTAACAATTTTTGTTAACATACTCCTATATAAAACATATATTCTCACAACTTATTCTTTGTCCTACTTACTGAAAAAATAATAGAAACTTTTTTTTTTCTAACATAGTTCTTTTGTCTCTTTTTCACTATCAGGTTCTGTTTTTTTCTATTATTGTTCCTGGTCTTTTAGGCCAGACTTACATCCTCTCTAAGGATGAATTTCTAATAAAGAAAAATACAAACATAAGCAACTGTCGTAGAAGTTTCTAAATGAACCCAAACAATGAATACATGTATGTGAAGCCGATAATTAGGTGGAAAAAGAATTGAAAGAGCCTATCCTAACTAGGCTCGAATAAGAAGAGAAATGTGTCAGTTTTCCTGATCCTGGTGGAAATATTTTTACTGCGTGGGAAATAGCAGCAAGGAACTTAATCCCAGGTAGGACTGAACAGGGAAGAGAGACTTTGGTTAGCTTTCTGAGTGACCTCTTGCTGTTTAACACATAGCTGACCAGTCAAGGATTACCTGGCATCATGGATAGTTCTGCATAAAATTGCCGATCGACAATGTGTTGATACTGCAACTCTGCAGGAGGACAAGAACAAATCTAAATAAGATGCAGACAGCAGTTACTGTAGCAATGTTCCTTAACACTTTCTAGTTGTTTGTCTCCTAGGACACTTTAGGTGCATATCTAATTTTATGAAATTGCTTTTTCTTGGTACCATTGTGCCAGTGCCTACAACACAGTAAACTCACATATTTTAAAAATTTATTTCTGGAGAATCAAAGTACAAGAGCAACTCACCAGTAGTAGACAACTAAACTAAAATGGTGATGACTAAAGGTAACTGTAAATAGGAAATTATGATTTCCATAGCATTTGGCTATTTAGAAGTTCATTTTATCTTCACACCTGCATCACAGATTAAGTTTAAGATGTCACAGAGGGGAAAGAAGGACAATTAAGACCTATTTAATATTTTTCATGAGCCAATAACTATATCAGGGAGATTAGACACATTTTTGCATTTGATCCTTGTTGAATCTGTTGAAGTTGATTTTCTCTACTTTAAAGAGGAGTATACTGAGGTTCTAAGAATAAGCTACTAAAGTTCACAAAATTAATGATATTGTAATGATACCATTTTTACCCCTAACCTGAAAGCCAAGACATTTTAACTTCTTATAATTTGCAGTTGGAGGATATCATTTTTGGAAATGACCGTTAGTTAATACAAATCCTATACTATCTATTTTAAGAAAGATACAGCTTTAGATTTCTGAAGATGCCCTTTATCTTGATTTAACCTACCAACTCAGTGATAGGTTCAGTACAGATCTAATAATACAAAAATTTAGGAAGATTCCACAAAACACAGTATTTTATTGCCCCTATATTTTGGCAATATCATTTAGAAGACTATAAAGCATTTCAAATGGCAAGTTCTGAGTTGAGGTTTGAGAAGCAGTTCCTTCAGTAATTTAATAGAGATTAAGTACGTATCTTTAGCATCATTTGCCAACAAAACAATGGCATACTTTGCTGCTCTAATTATAGGGTCTCAGTCTCTCCTTTTTCTTCACATAAACCAATAATATAGTTGATTATTATATCTTTGTGAAGTGTTTTGTACTCTACATAATTGTACGTGCTATACTTTCATATAACTGACAGGATGGTGTATTTGTTTACAACAGCAGCATAAAAAACACAAGGAATGCATTACGCTGTGATGTTATGATGTTTAGGAGTCAATTTCTCCTTGTTAAGACAAAAATTGAACTTAATATTTTCTTCCCTATTGGCTTTTTTCTTGTATTTGAAAGTGGGCAGATTAATCGTATGTGTGTCTTTAAAAGTAGCAGTGGCATCCAATTTTTTAGTAAGTACCAAACAATCTCCATGGATGATGGGAACCAAATGACCTAGAATTCAGGCTTTAATGCCAGCCTTCTTGAGTTTGAATTCCTGTTTCAATAATTTCTGGTTAATTGCTTTGTGCAGTTTACTAATCTCTCTGTGTCTGGGTGCCTTCCTCTTTAAAATAGAGCTTTTAATTTTACCAGCCTTATAAAGTTGTGAAACTTATCAGAGGTAATACTATGATATAAATTGACTGCAATAGTTCTCGGCCCACAATAAATATAAATGTTTAACAAATATTTGCTACCATTATTTTTAATATTATTTTTACTTAATCAAAACAGTTCGTAAGAATTAGTAATATTCTGAGACACACAGCATCCCAGAATTCCATATAGCTGTATTCTAATTAACCTCTTAATTCAGCATTTGGACCTCATTAACCAAATCAGTAAGCTTTAATCAAACATTGCCATTAGCATGCTCCTCAACACCTCCAAAGTTGATCTGTTTCCAATGTTCAAATTCTAAGAGTCTTTCTTATTCCTCATTTTGAGCCCCAAACTGTTTTCTTGTAATCTGGCTCAGTTCCTCCTTCTGAGAGAACATAAAATGAATATAATTCCACTCAAGAAATGGAATCTTTCAACTAGTTAAAAGCAGATCTCAAGTTTCTCTAGAGATTCCATTACTTTAGGCTTAATCTTTTTTGTTCCTCTTGTTTTCCTTCCAGTTGAAGAGTTTATTTTGATTCCTTCAACTGCTGCTCTATTCCATTCCTCTGGAAATTTTTTTCATTATTATATTAGACGAGAAAGCCAAGTATAGAGAGTGGCTTTCAATCATACCTGTATATAGAATATTCAGAGAGCATGACCAATACCGATCCATAACCAGAGATTTTGACTTGATTGGTTTGGGATGCAGCCAAGTTGCAGAAACACTGGCATAAAAACAACAACAACAACAACATAGAATTTATAGTTAGAAACATTCTTGCCTGTGTGATTTTCAGAAATTGCTCTCCCTCTTTAAGTCTCACATAACTTTGTTCATTTAATCAGCAAATGCTAATAAATGCTGCCTCTGGGTCAGGTATTGTGCTTAGCAGAGGCAATACACAGAAATAAGATATTTGCACTGCCTTCTAGTATCAAGATAGTAATAATCACATTGTGATAAAAATGGGACTGTATTATACATTTAGATGAGAGCTAAAAAAGGATCATGGTTCTGTGAAATTCAACAAAAACAAATCTGGTATAGTTTGTATTATAAAAGGGAAAATGTTTGTCTCAAGCTCAGAGACAGAATGGCATTTTGGCGAGGAAAGAGAAGCGTCTGTGATTGAGTCACAGATTTCTATAAGGGTAAAGGATGGCTTCTTATCCTTTTCATGGAAAATAACTACATTTTTCCCCTTAAATATTTGACATATGTGGTCGTGGAGGGTCTAAGGGACAAGCACCTTTAGTGAAGGGTGATGGAATTGGCATGTTTTTTCCTGTCCCAGGAAACTCCTAAATGCAAAGCCCTGAGCAGGAGCCATGCCAGGCATGGAGGCAGAGCAGGAGCAGTCAGCAGCACTTCACCTTGTTTGCTGGTCTCTGACCTTCAGGGGAAAATGACATAGAGAAAATAACTCGCTGGTAAAAGATATCCTCTGGGCTACGAAAATTTTTCATGACATCCTGAAATAGGACACATTACTTAATAGCTGTTTTGGTCTGGCTTTGTAAGAATAGGTTTTTAAAGTCATCAAGGGTCTAAACCTGTGCTTCAAAATCTTTAACGCACACAAACAGCTTGTGAAAAAGAGGAATCTTAGGCTTCTATTGCTATAAAAACAAACAAACAAGAGATTCTGATGTAGTAGTTCAAGCGTCTGGCTTGAGATTTTGCATTTCTAATGAATTCTTAGGTGATGCTAGTATTGCTGTTTAGTGGACCACAAGATCTAGTCACTGAACACTCTGCTTCGTTTTGGCCATGACTAAGTGTTTGATACATTATCTGTCACTGACAAGCATAACCCGGCCTCTGTCTGCGTCTTACCTTAACGACCTTCCTGCAAACCTTTGAGATATTAACATATGCATCTGTATTCCTTAAGGTCAAAATGCCTGAACATTCATCCTTTATACCAATTTCACCTTAATCATTTCATTTAGGGGTTCAATGGGAATACAATAGCCTAGGGATGCCACACTACGGATAGTGTGATTTGATTTTTTGCGCTGTCTACCTGCCATCTTGCTACTTGTCCTGACCATTGACTGAAGAAACTTACCATATCACTGATCACCAGTTATTCAATGCACTCTGAATGCTTCATTGATTAATGTGTCTTAATGATCAAATTACTTAGCCAAAAATCAATATTGCATTTTTAATATTCCACAGAAAGGCTACTTGCTTCTCAACTCTGGAGAGATAAGAGTCTCTCTCTTATCATCATAAGAAATGTTATGTATCTGAAACTTGTGCCCTATTATTTTTTGTCTGAAAGCCATAAGTCATTATTCTCCCTTAGTAGTAAAGAAGCCTACTTTAATTGTGGAAGTAGTCCTTCTGAGGTACAGATGCTCTCAATTTTGATCAGCCAGTATAAACTAAGAAGGCAAACGGGCTTCAAAGAAATGAAATCACTTAGAAAGAACTAATTTACAAGGTATCAGAGTTGTCCTTGTAGTTTGTAATTCAGATATGAAGATAGAAGACAGAAGAATTTCTGAATGAAACATTTCAATTCGTATTAATAAAATACAGGTCTGTTTCCACACATTTTTTTAAATGTTATATAAAATTTTGTGAGCTCCACAATAGCTATAATAATCATAATGAGACAACACCTATGGATTTCTTTTGCCTTTATAGTGTGGTATGGATCTATTTTTATACAGAATTTGTGTTTGTGTGTGTGCGCCCGCGTGCAGGAGGCACAGGTTAGAAAGGAAGCTATCTATTTTTGTTGTTGCAAATTCTATTTTGTGTGTAATAAGAACACAGAAGAATTTCCCAGGGAACCAATAATACATTTTACCTTAGATAAAACATTTAGGTAACAGAGAGGCACAAAAAGAATATACTGTCCCATTGACTCTCTGGGCAGGTAAGAAATGTTCAAAGTGTTTTTCAGTGAGATCTAGAGGATTTAGAAAATGAGTAGCATCCAGTGTAAATCCCCAGACATGTAAACTGCACAAATGAGAAAAATAGATATTTCTTTTTCTCCCTTGAATTGCCTCTTCAGCCAACACTGGGGAAGAATTGGTCTTCTTGGAACCATAAAAACAGTATGGTGCCTGGTTACCGTCCCAGAAGGGAGTTAGGGGCTGTTAACCAAGGAGCAGGTCTGGAACAATTTTTAACATCCCCAAGTTTGTAATTCCTTCTATATCTGTCTATTTCCCTATAAAAGAAATGTCCTGAGTGTTTGGTACCACGGGCATCAAGGGAGGCCCTGGAATGACTGTCTCTCCGTACAGCTAAACGTGAAGAATAACCCACCGGGGAGGGATCTGTCGGTGGTGGAAGAGGGAAGGCAGCCGGGATGTTCAGGTTTGTCAGAGAACTTAGGAGCTGCCTGTGTGGCTCCATAGAAAACACATACTAGATTTAACCCAAACCCGGCGCTGACATTAATGCATAGTTGTCTCAGGAAGGAGGGGCTTTGAATTACTGTGAAGTGCTTACATGTACAAATTCACTAGAGAATTTTCACACTCCTCTTCACCCGATACCAATAGAACATCTTTAAAAAGCAACAATGTCCTCTCTAATCCCCCTGGAGCAAACAGTTCAAATGTGATCAATTGGAGAATAATGATAAAAGTGTTTTGCTACGCGAGGGTTGAAGGAAACCCTACCGCTGTCTGATGGCATCATCTGTTAGATAAAAGCCCCACTTTGAAAACAAATCTAGTCGTCTGCCTTTGCGCATTTACAAAGTGGAGACAATTCACAAAACCTTAAAACTCACAGAGATGAAAGCTCTCTCAAGGCTCGGAACACTTTGTTGTTATCATTCCTTTGTTGTCGTTGCTGTGTTGTTGTGACACTAGGAATTCTGATCATCGAGGGAGATGACCTAATCAGGAGAAGAGACCCCAGTTTGCTAGAGTGAAGTAGGTACCAGCTGGCAAAGAATGGGTGGTGAGGAGACACATTATTTATACAGAGGCTGCTTGCTCTTTGAAAATTGTCCCCTTTTTTTCCAGGTTTGTAACTATCGTGCTCTCATTTCCCAGTTAGTCCCCCTTTTCAAAACACGCTCAATCAAAGGTCATTATTTATCAAAACACTTGAAGAACCTGGATGAAGCCTGTACAGTGTGTTTTGCATACTAATTCAAAAGCGATTGCCATTTTAATCAACAGAAGATCTTCAGTAAGTGTGATCCCCAAGGGATTCCAAGCTTAAAAAGAAAGTCACACTCCATGGATTGTATGTTCTTCCCAGAGTCTTTCATTTTGACAGTTAGATTGCTAGTCTATGTCAGCATGTATGCTTGTTTGTGCCTGTAAATGGACTCACAGTCTCTTACAATTTTATTATTACTGATACCACAACTGGGAAAGTGATTATAAAACAGTAGAAATATTATTAAAAACAAGTATTAAGGATTAAAAAAATGCCTAGACTACCATTAGACAGTAGAAACCACTGCTATCATTTATACAAGATTTTTCTTTCAAATATTTTCTATTCATATTTTCAAGATACATAACAGTATGGCATGCACAAAATTTTGATTTTATTTCATTTCACTTTAGCATATGAGAAAATTGCATTAGACCAAGTACCAAAACCCAAAATTATTAAAAAAGGATCATGATGATTATACTAAAACGTAAAATTTGCTTGCACCGTATCAATAACGAACAATAAAAATGGTGAACTCATAAACTACTCTCTAAGAATTTGAAACACCTGTGGACAGCACATGATTAGCAGATGAAATATTCTACAAAATAAAGAACAAGATAACACAATGGGTAAATAGCATTCACAGAACAGAAAATGTGAATACTTAGAAAATATAATTAAATATGCTGAATTACACTAGAATAAAAATGTTTAAATGCTATGTAAGTGGGCGGCTCCTGTCGCTCAGTGCATAGGGCGCCAGTCCCATATACTAAGGGTGGCAGGTTCAAACCCAGCCCCGGCCAAACCTCAACAAAAAGTAGCCAGGCGTTGTGGCAGGCACCTTTTGGTACCAGCTACTCAGGAGGCTGACGCAAGAGAATTGCCTAAGCCCAGGAGTTGGAGGTTGCTGTGAGCTGTGACGCCACAGCACTGTACTGAGGGCGATAAAGGGAGACTCTGTCTCTACCAAAAAAACAAATAATAATAATAAAATTAAATTAAAAAGTAGGAAAAATTATTTAACTTAATAATATTCACAAAAATATTGAATTCCGAAAATGACAAGTATTGGGATTTATAGAAGATGTGATGCAATGGGAAGTCTTAAACTCCTTTCTCAGAAATGCAGATTATCTTAACTACTTTAACAATCAGTCAAAGGAAAGTGAAACATGTGCATATTCTAAGGCTCTGCATTTCCATTCCTGAGTGTATATACTCCAGAAAATTTGAGGCAGAGAAGAAAGGTACATGTGAAGAATATTCACAACAATAGTGTCTTCACAGCAACAAATTAAAAGTAACATAGATGTTTAACATGAGTGAAAATAATCAAATTATTGTATATTCATAGATCAGTGTATTTCAACATAGTGAAGTGAATTAATTATAGCCAGCAGTATTGATATGAATATTTAATATTCATATGAATAATTTCATATGAATATTAATATGAAATATCCACATTTCATACATGGATATTGAGATACAAGGTGAGTCACCAAAGAAAACATGCAGTATGGAGACGATTCATTATAGATTTAAAACATTCACGAAGATGCTGAGGTATTGCTTAAATCTATCTTTCAATCTATCTGGAGCTATATGTGCATATAGAAATGCATGTGTACATACATGTCATTGGTATGTATGTTTATATATACATATATGTCATGCATCATTCCTGTGAATATATGTTTATCTGCAAATAGTATACAAACATCTATATATTCCCCATATATTGGAGAAATGATAAACGCTAACTATAGATAACAGATAGTTTTGATTGAAGAAAGTATGATGTATTCATCAGGGGAATTTAACTGTGTTTAGAGATTTTCTTAGGAATAGGAAATATGTACCCTATGGTTTACTGAATGCCAAGCATGAATACAAGTGTTTTACACACTTATATTTTGACACGTTTATTCCTCCTAATAACCCTATGGTTTAGGCTCTAATTTTAACCTAATAACAATGTTGAGGCACAGAGAGGTTAAGTCATTTGCACACATTCACTCAGCTAGCATATAACAAAGTCAGGATTCAGGTCCAGATGCCCCAGTGCCAGATGCTCTGTTTCACACCTGGCACTGGCTGCCTCATTCGGTACTTCCTGGTAGCCAGGGCATATGTGCAGACATGCTCTTTAAAGCCACCTTACCTTTCACATGTCTGAACTATTTAACAAGGTAAAATACCAATAACTAAGTTCGGGACACTAGTATACAGGCCTGAATGACTGGAATTAAGGCCTTTATAAAAGTCTGCCCAGAACTACAGACAAGATGGTGTTCTAAAAAGGCAATGATGTGAAGTAGGGCTGACTCTGGGAGTTTGTGTCTGATTCGAGAGCATGAGATTAGTTCATAGTCTTGCAGAAAGTATGATAGTTGGAATACCTTGAAGACCTGGATCCTAGAAAATTTAGTATAGTTTTAGACACAAAAGAAGAGTTAAATCTTGCCTTTTGTGAATCAAAGGAATAGAAACCATCTGAGACTAAGGCCCAAAACCTATTAAGCTTTCTCTCCTTGAGTTCAGAGTCCACTGCAGGGATTTCAGTAAGTATCAGGGGAAAGACTTCACAGAGGTGCACACGATGAAACCTGGGGCCCCCCACATCTGCTGGAGTCCCTGCTGTCTGGAGAGTGTTCTCTAAAGAGGTGTCAGAAGCAGAAACATGGAGAGAGGTGAGGAATATGTTCCCTTTCTTTGGGCAGACTTTAAAAAAAGGAGATGAGGGAAACGTTCCCTCTCCTACTGTGAGCATTAGGGGACAACGAGAAAGATAGACGCAGTGTCACGGGGTACAGGCGACACTTCTCCCTGTCACTTGTTTCATCTGCACCTGCTAATGTCCATCCCACGACATACTACTATAGTGGCCCAGGTTTTACTTACATGTTTACAGAGTTCCTTACTATAATTTCTTTGTTTTTTGGGGTGTATTATTACTGCTACACAGAAAGCTTTACTTTCACACAAATGTGATTCTGTATGAATCTTTCCCTGCAGTATATAATATCAATTAATTGTTCAGGAAAATTAAAGCATTTTGGCATTTGCATAAGAAGGAAAGGCATGTGCTTGCATACAAATGTTCCTTTTTATTTTTCTTTTAGGAAACATTTTCTAAGTAGCAAAAAATGTATTTTGCTGATTTATTCTAAAAATTAGAATTAATTCCTTACAACCACTGGCATGATCTTTCATTTAAGCCATTATTAAAGATGCTTAATGCTGAAACTGATTTCATTCTTTCCAATTAAAAAATGGGGTTGAATTAAAAGAATAAAACATATATTTAAAGTTTATGACTATTCAAGTAAATGAATTATTAGCGATATTTTTAATTGCATGCATAATTTATACCAAAAAAAGGTTTAAAAAGTTTCTAGACATTGCTTAAATGCTTTTAAAGATTTTTGCTGTTCTGCCACAATAACTATTGTCTGGTTGAAGATATTATTGTAAATTATGAGAGTACATTATTTAAGCAGAGCACTTATGCTAGAATTAGGGATGGGCTTGAAAGTGTTATCATCAGAATCTGAAATTACCAAGAATCATTAAAAGGAGCTAGCCTGTTGGAAGGAAAATCTTCCCTAAGAGACTGGCTACTTTCTAGAACTCATGTCATAGTGAAGGACCAAATTTGTTTACTCTGGTATCCATGCTCATAGATTGGTGTTGGGGGCCTGATATACTCTCACCAGGGACTCTGCATGCCTGGGTCCCAATGTTGTGGTAGATGTGAAACATTAGTCTCAATCACTGGAACAGGGCGTGGAAAGGCACATGATACACATTCTCTGCGTCTCAACAAGGTATGTGCAGATTCATTACAGGGCTGTTTTAAGAGTGATAATCTCATTCATAGCATGAAGGCCCAGGCTTACCCAGTGGAGTCTAGTCATAGGAAGGTAAAAGTCAGAGTCTGTCAATGCCCAGAGGAATTAACAGCTAACTCAAATATTTAATCCACTTGTCAGCTGTAACTGTAGGTAGCCAATGTGGATAATAAGCGCCGTCACAGTTGAGACTTTCGTTAGGATTTTCCTTTATTCTTTATAAGTGATTTACCGGGCAATGTGTGATTTTCCTTTGGAGAGTGAATGTTCATCCAAGTTTTCTCATCTGTAGGAGTAGGCATGGTCCAAATCGATAATTGACATTGAGTAAGGAATTTAAGCTTTTGGTTAGTGGGGGTCGCCTTCCGAAAGCTGACCACCTCAGAAGTAGCTGTGGGTACAGGACATAACTTTGTTTCTGTGATACTTTTATTAGGGAAATGTATTAAACCTTAGTCTTCTGCTTTCCCCCTTTAATTTCCTTTACTGTAGCAGACGATTTTTCAGGCCAAAACATTACTTCATCAGAGTCATAGATGTAATCATACCCAAAATAACCAGAGTTGAATTCTTCCTATGGGCCAAATTCAGTCAATAAGCCCTAAGCAATTAAACGATTCAAATTAACCAAAAAAATTTCAATGTATTATGATTTATATAGAAAGGATTCAGATACTATGACATATTCAAAGAAATTCTTTTGATAATAGTACCTGTCATGATTTCATATAATAGAGAGCTCATAAGTGCAATATTTTATATTTCTTATGATTGTTTGTTTATGCATGTGTTTATCTGAACTTTTGTTCTTTTGTTTGGTACCGAATATTGATATTCACAAGTATCAATTTGCACCCTTGGAGAGTTGTAATAATTCTGTTAAGGACCCTCCTTTTACTAGCCTAACTCTCTGGAGGCATTTGAGATGCAAAATTCCGTGACTAGAAGCTGCTATGCTTTAATTTGTAGCAGCACATGGTATCAAAGATCATGAAAGCAATGTTTTCATCCAATTTAACTTGCTAGGAGCTAATGAAAACTGCCCAGAGAATTTCCCTTTGTAAATTAAAGATACACAACAAGGATCGTCACTGGACTTGTTTTCAATTGGCTTTGTGTGGCACTAATGCTCTTGGTTAGCAATAGCTATGAGGAGTTTGCGTCTGTGAAGGGCAAACCACAGAGGACACTCAGATTAGCCAGAATTCGGCTAAGCTGCTACCGAAGTTTGAATGTTTATTCCAGTCATCTCCAAACTCATTAGGTCTACAAAATTGAGTTGCAAATCTCCAGAGCACATGCTTTATTAAGAGATGGCTGGAACTTCCCTTTTCCAGTTGGGCGGAAGCCCTGCAAGGACTCCATCTTTCCCCATGGAGGATGTTGGCACGTCTGCCAATAGCCCGAGCCAGAACCAAGAAGTGCATCTGAGTGTGAAAGAATGTATTCTTAAAATTAGTATTTTTAAACTCACACTCTTGGACAATTTTTAATACTTTAATTTGTCTAACTTCTAACTTCCGCCATCTTTCATTTAGAAGACTCCTTTAAGTAAAATTTTAAATCCGCTGACTGAGGCTCTGTTTGTACACAAATGCCAAAGATTTCCAGGATGCAGCATTTTCCATTTTAGCCCACTGTCTCACTCTGTGAGGACGTCTTTCAGCACTGGTACATTTATTAGGACAGAATCGTCACGAGAAAAAGGTGCGTGGTTTTTTGCTTTAGATATTTCATCTTTCGTAGAATTGAGACCAACAAAGAGGCCCAGAAAATACCAACTTCTTATAGCTTGGCTTCAGAGAGTTCAGACAGACGGAGAGGTCCCGCAAATCCTAGATTGGGAGGACGAAGTCCCTGAAGCAGCTAGGCTTAGAGCCACGGAGTCCAAGCTTGAGGCAGGTCAGATGCCAGGATTTCAAAGGTCATGTAAAGATCAGCCAAAAACAAATTCCAGTAGAAGCCAGTTCAGGTGTCAGCAGATTTCTCACAGCAGAGAGCTGGGAATGCTTTGTTCCACGACTTTTTCTCAGACTTACTCACATGAAATGGAGAAAAAGACCAAAAATCTAGTTGTACAATATAGCTCATGTACAAGAAATGTAAGGGCATTCTTTAAAGCCCCACCCATTTCATAACATTGGGAGAAAAAAGGTAAGATTTAGAGATAATTTCTCCAAAAACAAAAATGAAAAAAATTATCTTTAATATTAAAAATTATTTATAACATGCTTATACACTACCCTATCTGCGTAGTATCTTATCTGTGGGTATATGTCTAGTTTATGATGTTAATCCACATAAATTCTGTTTTTTTTTTTCTTAGTAGTGAATTTGGATTATTTAAATAAATTCCCCTTTGAAAGCATGTCTACTTTCATTTTTGAAAAAGTAGACCATCCAGGAAATGTGCTGTAAATGTTTTATCTATCCTCCCCAAATGCTTATATCTCAGAGACATGGGTATCTTCAATTATGAATGTTACTGGTGAGAGCAAGCAATGGCATACACCAAGTATAGAAGGACAGTAAAACGAGAAAGAAAAACAAAACAGTCAGGTGGACTGAATTGAGAAAGGCATGAAAGGAACCCTTTCATGAGCTGGTGAAGCCCCTGTATGTGACCTTGATCAAATGACAAACTTTACTGACCTTGGTTTTGTTATTTCAGGAAAAATTACCTCTAAATCTAAATTGTTTAGATTCATTTCTCAATGTTGCTGTTTTCCCAGAAAGGAACTGGGAAAAAAATGTTTGCTTGTTTGCCCTCATTTTATTTTTCTTAAATTTCTCATGTAAAATATTGGTCACTGGGATAATGTCCTTTCTTTGAAGAACGAAGATTGTCTGTGTTTCAATGGCTATTACCCCAGCTGGCCATTTTCCTGAGCTGGTGAAGCTTGCCCTTGAGTGAAACAGACTGCATGTCTTAGAGCCTGGAATCTTTACATTCTCTTTTATGTCCAGTGACCTCAGCCTTTATTTGGTACAGCAGTGTCATAACACTTGGATAATATTTTTTTATTAGTGAAGACCAATAGCAACTTAATTATATAATTAAAAATCTGACAAGTACAAATAATAAATAATGGCCAAAAATGAACTCATTTGCCAAAGGCATAAACAGACAGAGAAGAGACGTGTGCCCGAGGACAAGGAAACAAAAGCCATTAATGATTGTTCCATACAAAGCAAATTATAATTTGCAGAAGGTATGCAGAGAACTCTCATTCTTTATCTCCTGACAGCAGAGTGCAGCAGAAAGTGTTCTGCGAGGCTGGAGGGCTGCCACTTCCTGGCTTCACCCTGGTCTTGTTACATCAGCTCCTAGTGAGCAGGTCCTTCATCTCCTCACAGGGACGACTGTGCATCTAATTTATTATTTTTGTACTGTCCACCATGAAAAGAGGTATATAGTCTTGTAAGGTTCTGTTTGAACTTCTAAAATATTTTTTAAAGCATATTTAGTCTCTATAACAGGTCTTTGATTAACTTGGTATTTCATGTAAAATCTTATATTTAACACACACATAATTGTTTTAAAAAATGGGCGATGACTGTCATTTGATTTAGAAGCCATCAGAACCCTCAAACAGCGAACAGCTCCTACAGTAAGCATTATGAAAGATGAAAAGGGGGTGTGAGATGGGGATGGGATTTGCTCATATTACTCTCTGGGAGCATTTTATGTCTGTTATTTCTACTAACCATGACAATAATTATATGAAGTATTTATTCTCATGCTACAGAGGATAAAATTGAAGCTCCTGACACAGTTTAATGACCAGCACACTATCCCACAGCTAGGAAGTTGTAGATGAAGAGTTTCCGTCCAGGTCTGAAGCCAAATTACATCACTTTTCTAGGCACGTCATATACTTAAAGGCTAAGAAACAATTCCCAAACATTTTGTAATAATGACAATGTGGAACCTCCTTTTTGGCAACCTTGGTTGAAGACTTTTAAATAAACCTCAAATTTCCAACAGGAGGTTAGGAGGTGGTCTTTAGTATTCCAACAGAATTGACTCTAAAATCTTAACTGCTAGAATAAAGCCAGTTGGAGGACAGAAAAGACAAACTCATCCCAACTCAGTGAATGTGTAGGAGTAAGCGGTTCACTCCTAGTTCATTCTCTTTCTCTCTCACGCCCCCCACACCCAATCTCTCTCTCTTCTCCTCTTTCTCTCTCTCAAAAGTTTGCAAAGTTGGCTTAGCACCCATAGCACAGTGGTTATGGTGCCAGGCACATGCACCAAGGGTGACAGGTTCTAACCGAGCTCCAGCCAGGTAAAAACACGACAATGGCAACTGCAACAACAAAAAAACAGCCAGGCATTGTGGTGGGTGCCTGTAGTCCCAAGTACTCAAGAGGCTGAGGCAAGAGAATTGCTTAAGCCCAGGCATTTGAGCTGAGATGCCACAGCACTCTACCAAGAGTGACTTAGTGAGACTCTGTCTCAAAAAAAACCAAAACAAAACCATTTGCAAAGTTACACAAGTTAACATGTAAGAGGTACACAGAGAAGCATGTGTGTGAACAGAGAGAATAGATAAATAAACTTGTCATATTTCCAATATGGAAAGCAGTTAAAACAAACAGACTAGATAGAAACATAACAGCATGGATAGATTTTAAAAACACAACACCAAGTCAATTATGCAAAACAAAAATAGCATTATGTAAATTAAGCTATACATACCAAAAGCCTACTACATATTTAAAAGAATACATTCCAATTCAAGAACTTATATCCGCAAATCTCAGCAATTTCTTATAAAGATACAGAAAGGAATGAGGAAGGTGGATAACAGATAAATAAATGAAACATGAAAGGAACCTTGACCAGACCAATGTTGTGGGATGCTATGTATGTAAGCTCCATTAATTCAACCTGCATTACTTGATGTCTGCAATTTTTTTTCTTTTATTCTTTTTTTTTTTTTTTTTTTTTTTGAGA
>NW_003852401.1:3364177-3370121 GCF_000181295.1 Otolemur garnettii
AGACAGAGTCTTATTTTGTTGCCCCTGGTTGAGTGCCGAGGGGTCATAGCTTACAGCAACTTCAAACTCCTCGGCTCAAGCCATCCTCTTGCCTCAATCTCCCTAGTAGCTTGGACTATAGGTGTGCACCATGTGGCTATTTTTTTTAAGAGATGGGGTCTCAAACTTTTGAGTTCAGTCAATCCACCTGTCTTGGCCTCCTAAAGTACTAGGATTAAGGTGTGAGCTACTGTGCCCCACTGAGGTCCTCATTTTCTAAGGAAATAACGAAAGTCCTTATTTTGAGCTAATATCTGAGGAATCTGAAGACTTAATGTGCTTTCCTAAAAGTCTAAAGATGAACACAGTGTACACAATTAGATAATATAGCAGCATTCTGTGGTGGAATTTATACTTTCTATATGTATTGCTTTGTGTGACGAAACATTAGACCAATGTTAAAAGAAAAAATACACATTTTTAATGTTCTAGTATGAGGGAAAGTTGTAGAAACTTTAGGGGTCAGTTTCCTAGAGAGCTAAATTAGAAATTGGGAAATTCTATGATTAATTTGATCAATATGAATAGATCATTACATGGAACATGATTTTTAAATGTATATGCAGCCAATTGTGGTAATTGAGTATATGGTTGCAAAATTTTAACCTTTATTATGCAATAGAGTCATAATCAAGAGAACTATACTCAAATTCAAAAAAATGTAAATTGGTAATAGCTTTAAAGAGTTATTAAATTACAACTTCTAGATAAGCATATCATGTAGGTAGATCTCTATGGTGTATTTATTGCTGACAAAAAGAAGTGTTGATGATACTAAATCTATCCAGATGCATGTATGATCCAAATAAATAAAACTTTATTAAAATCAAAACTTTGCACTGTGGCAATCAAAACTGCCTGTTGAACATTATAGTTTCTGCTTATTTTCAAAAAGATAGTATATTATTTTTTAGTATATCTATAGACGATTTAAAATTTTAACAAAATAGGGTTACAGAAATCACTTTTACTCCCAGCATATGTTGAAGTAAATATACATGTGTTTGTGAAATACTTAAGTTTTTATACCTAATGTCAACTTTGAGCAAGAATAAATGTAGAGAGCATATTGAAAATAGTAAAAAAGGAAAAAAATAACATGTCATAATTTACCACAAAAAAGATGGAGGATTGAAGAGAGGTGAGTAGGACATGGAAATTAAAAATAAATAGAAATCCATAGGACATTAAATATTGCTTTTTAGGTAAACTGGGTTAAACATTTTTGTGGTTTTCTTTTCAGGAGAGACAGAAAAAAATAACATTTCAGAACCATACAATGCAAAGTAATTTATTGCATATAAAGCATTTTCCTAACGTAAAAGTCAATAAAGTATACAATTTTCATTTTATTCTGTGGGCTCATTAATTTTCACTATTTTAAAAATGTTCTTCATAAATTCCTGTATTAAAGAATTCTAATTCTCCTGAGCTAAGGAATTCTTATATATCATAATTCTGAACTGATTAAATGCATTGTAATTAGGCATCAGAATTTTGATGGTGAGAGTTGTCAGACCAGAAAAATGTAGGTCCTATAGGATATTAATTTTATGTGTGGAGAAAAAGCCTGAAATGAAACTTTAGCATTACATGTGCAAAGAATTTAGACTGAAACTGATCAGAGAAGGGATTATAGGACAAAAAATGGTTTAGCTTCATGAATTGTGCAGTTTTAGAAAGTAAATGTATATCCATTTGTGGTCTACTGCATATATCATAAAATCATTACTCCAAATGACATTTCACTTAAAATTCTATGTGATAGATGTGTATCTCATATGTATACATGCATAAGTATAAATATATATACTATCAATGTATACGTGTGTGCATATACACATATATAGACAGAGAGAGGAGAGAGAAAAGTAGCTTTCAATGATAAAATATTAAATCTCATCCTGTAATTTGAATCAATTATGAAAGCATAAAATATTTATGTTCTGATATTTCATAATATTATTTTGTGCCTTCACAATTCATCATTGTCATATAAAGTACAAAGATAGTTAGCATCATATAGAGAACAGCATTCCAACAATGGAGTTAATTTAATTATCTTGAGTTTGGAATTATTTGACAAGACAATTATGCATTTCCAAAATTATGAAATTTTCATGTTTTTTATTTTTCTCTTTGAGATGATTTTCATCTATACTTTCTTAAATGTATGAGATTGCATGTCCTTGTCCGTGTGCGTATGTTTGTGTGCGTCTATCTAGATAGCTGTATGCATGATTATGCAAGGAAAACACAGCATTAGAAAAGTGGTTTATTTAATTTCTCAAATTCAGAATGATGCAGTTTTTTTGTCCTTGATTGAATATGCGTATTAAAATAAGATTTTGTATCATCACAGCAGATTGAAAAGTAACTCCATGTAATACAATTAAAACCAGCCAACATTCCAAAATTATCATTTGCATTACATATAATAAAACTGAAAATTCCAAGAAGTAGAAAATTTAATATTTGATAGAATAAACTATTCACTGATTATTCACCTAAAGGCATTAGTAATGTAACTCCCATCCCCAAATTAACTGATTTATACATTTCTATTTTGTTTGACTGTATTTTCCTTATAATTATAAAATCAGAGTATTAAGTTTAGAAAATATTGACATCTTTGATGTCTTTGTTTTTTCATCCTACATTTATTAAAACCTAGTAAGATAACTAATATCATGCCATTGCCTTACTTTAAATATTTTAATTTCTATTGTTTTAATAAAATCTGAGTCTCTTATTTCGAATTCTAAGCCAGAAAGATCAAGCTACTGCTTGTCTTCATGGTGTCTCCCCTTAATCAATAACTTCTAGATACAATGGAGTCCTCTCATTTTCTTAAATATGACAAGATCTTTTTCTTTTAGAGCATTCACATATGTTGTTACCTGAATGTTATTCATTTTACTCTTTACCATCTTGGATCCTTTTCATAATTTAGGTCCTGAATTAGAACATTCCTCCTTAAAGTAGCCTCATCCTTGCTAACCTAATAAGTTCTTTTCTTTTTTTCTTAAGATTTTTTTAATGAAATCATAGCTGTGTACATTAATGCAATCATGGGTACAGTGTGGTGTTTTCATTTACAATCTGAAATATTTTCATCAAACTGGTTAACATAGCCTTCATGTCATTTTCTTAGTTATTGAGTTCAGACATTCATACTCTGCTTTTAGAAAGATTCACTTGTACCCTTGTAGGATAAACCAAAGAGGTGACTGGAGGGGTCACCTCTAATAAGTTATTTTCTAAGTGGATACTGTGGTGCATCACCAATTTTTCCCTTTGGATTGAAGCACTGATTCCTCCAGCAGCTCAGTTAGTGGTTGACAGTTCTCAGCATCATTCCTGCGTAGGGAATTATTTCTAGCTGAACAGAAATTCTTCACCTAAGACCATTATCAATTGAAGAAACCTGGCATTCAGGAGTATACAGCTCGGGGCCACTCTGAAGGATTCCTCAGCTTCAGAGCTCACCATGGAGTTGATGCAAATCCTTTTTGGTTGTGAATGTATCACAATCCAATATTCCTTATTGCCCCCTTAACTCCACAACAAATGTTAATTTCAAAAGTATTACCCAGCAACTTTCTGTACACAAATGCCCATCTCAGAGTCTGTTTACTGGAGAGTGTGAGTTTGGTATCAATTTTTTTTTTATGGAAACAGACTCTAGGGCAGTACCTGTGGCTCAAAAGGGTAGGGCACCGAACGCATAAGCCAGAGGTGGCAGGTTCAAACCCAACCCAGGCCAAAAAAAAAAAAAGGAAACAGAGTCTAAAATGCAGTTTTAGACTTGAATCTGCTGACAAGGGCACTATCTTTGGAGAAAAATGAAACACTGAGAGCCCAAGCAGGAGAAATCAGATTGATTATTAAGATTTCCACTGATGGTAACTGATAGGGGCTAACAGTCAGTGGAGATACAGTTATAAATGGAGCACCACTTGGAGTGAAATCCAAATAGGTGACCATGTGCCAGACAAGAAGAGAGACAGCACTCCGGTTTCCAAAGTAATAAGAAAGACGTTGATAGGAAGAGCACGGATCAGAGGTGGATGTTTATGGTAGGCTAGCACTGACATTAGATGATGCAGTTATAGAACTAGTTCACTAACAGAAATGAGATGATAGTATTCCAAAGTATTTGAGGGCAATGGTGACATTTAACTATCAAAAGTTAAATGACAATACTTTTATTTTTGTATCCTTTTTTTTTATTAAGTCATTTGTACATAGATCATAAAAACATTTATGTCATTATGGGATTCAGTGTGTTGATTATTTGTACAAATTGGAGTGCTTACATTGTACTAAACAACATAGCCTTCACCTCATTTACCCAATTACAGGATTAAGACACTTGTGTTTTACACCTGATAGATCCAACTTGTACTTGCAGTATGCTCCATAGGTGTGGTCCCTTTTAATATATAAATGAAAGGTTGCAACGGTAGTCAAGTCAGACTTACCTACAGAAATAGTTAATGAAAAAGTACCCTTAAGGCCAGAATATTACTCAAAAGTGAAGTAATATGAGCTACCTGCATATGTAGCTAATACTACAAGCAGGTGCAGCTTACCACTCAGCTAATTGCGTGTGGGTGCACATTCAGATGGAGTGTCATCATTGCCCAAGCACCTGTCCTGAAATTCACTTCTTAAATGATACAGAATAATGTACTATTTCAAATTGTAGTTTCGAAATTTCTAGAATTTAAGGTGAATAACTTGGATAAACAATTTAATTATCTTAATGATGTTTTTCCTTTTTACACTAAGAAATTCATACTAAAGAGTCCACCTGCCAATAAATTGGCCTTTTCTGAAAATATTTCATATTTCCCTGTGATTATTTTCCCCAAAGACTGCACAACATGTTGCAGTTCAAGATCAAAAGCAAAAAACAACAATCACAACAAAACCAGCAGGAACAGATACCTACACACCCATATGTAGACAATTTACATAAATAAAATGTTTTGAGTGACTGTCCATCGTACTTATTTTCTTATATCCAACAGTTTCAAAAACAGTGTATCTTCACTGATCTCTCCCGTTTTCTCAGTCCTAAGCAAATCTACATGTGGATTCTTGCAGAGTTAAAACCTTGCTGGAAAGAAATACATCCAATTCACTCCATCAGTTCAGAAATGATACATCTGAAAGCAGTTGGCTGCTTCTGCTTTTGTGCTGCCACACAGTTGTTTCTGACGTACAAAAGACCCAGACCAAGGCTTGGCATATACTTGATACTCAATAAGATGCTAGATTACTCTCTTTGAACCTATTGCACAAAGAGGTTGCTTATTTTTTTGTCCTCAGCACATTTACACCATCTGTGATACTTAATATTTTGGATAAGTTATTACTTGCCAAATAAATGTTGTTTTGACTTTTTACTTCATAAAACATATCAAACATATAAACTTATATAGAATATGAATGTATAAATTTAAGAAAATATCTACATAGAACAAACACTTTCTGCTATTAACAAACTTAAAGTGTGACAACAAAATCACTTTGATGCTACTCTCTAATAACCATCCCAATCATTACAGAGGGATCAAATATTCTGAATTTGTGTCAACTATTAATTTTCTTTTTGGATATGATATGTTGATATGTTATACCACCAATAAGTATATTTTCAATGCATATGCTATTTAGTTTTTCCTGGGCAAGAAATTTATCAGTAAAACATTGTTTGCTGACTTCTGTATTTTGTGCACTTCTAAGATTTTAAAGTTAATCCATATTTATTTTTTTTTTATAATTTTTTTTTTAATTGAACAGTAACTATGTACATTAATGCACTTCTAGGGTACAGTGTGGGGTTTTCACATGCAATCTGAAATACTTCCATCAACTGGTCAACACAGCCTTCATG
>NW_003852401.1:3377158-3393914 GCF_000181295.1 Otolemur garnettii
CCCCCCCGTTAATCCATATTTATATATATGTAATCATAATTCATGCATTTCTAGTACCATTCATTAAATATGTAGACCACTACTTATTTGTCATTTTTAAAATACAATTCCACTGTATTGTCGTGCAAGAATATGAGCAGAATTACTGTGTTGATGAGAATTGCCAGGTAATGTAACATACCTTTCCGAATTTCTACCCCCATACACTACTCTCAGCTGCTTATAAACGTTTTCAGTGTTCCACATCTTCATCAATGTATACTCTTGTGAGAGCTGTAAAAAAGTGACTAGTATAGCCATGCAATAGAATACTATTCAGCAATTAAAAAGGAACAATCTGTTGATCTATGGATGAAACATAATAGCAACTGGCTATGCCATATAGTTTGTGTGTGCTGTAGGTTATGCCCTGTCTTGTTGTGTACGTGCACTCTGTGATGTTCCACAATGACAAAATCACTAATGACCCTTTCAGAGAACTCATTTCCCCTCATAAGCAACATGCAAGTGTAAGCCTGTGTCTCACTCCATGACTTGCTCTTCAGTATTTCTGTACTTCAATTTTCAATGCATTACAGAGACCAAGTGGGCTACTTTCCCTTTGATTATAGTGTATAAGATCAGTGTTATTCTGGGAGGACAAAAACCTCAAAAATAAATTATGGTTCTCTTTTCTATGTCAAAATACTCAAAAGAAATCAACATTGACTTACTCATCTTTGATCAAGACTTAGAGAAAAAAGTTTTTCTTTCAGCCAGGGGCAGGGGCTCATGCCTATAATCCTAGTGTTCTGGGAGGCTGAGGTGGGTGGATTGCCTGAGCTCAGGTGTTTGATACTAGTCTGAGCAAAAAGTGAGACTCCCATCTCGAAAAATAGATAGGCGTTTTGGTGGGCACCTCTAGTTCCAGGTACCAGGGAGGCTGAGGCAAGAGAATCACTTGAGTTTGAGGTTGTTATGAGCTACAATGCCCTGGCACTCTATCGAGCATGACAAAATGAGACTCAGTCTCCCCCCCAAATTTTTTTTTCTTGTGAAATGGGATACTTCAAATTATATAGACTTTTCTTTCTTTCTTCTTTCTTTCTTTCTTTCTTTCCTTCCTTCCTTCCTTTCTTTCTTTCTTTCTTTCTTTCTTTATTTCCTTCCTTCCTTCCTTCCTTCCTTCCTTCCTTCCTTCTTTCTTTCTCGCTCTTTCTTTCTATTTATTTACTTAATTAATTTATTTAGAGACAGTCTCACTTCCTCACTTCTGGTAGAGTGTTGTGGCCTCATAGTTCACAGCAACCGCAGACTCCTGGGGTCAAGTGATTCTCTTGCCTCAGCTTCCCATGTAGCTGGGAGTACACATGCCCACCAAAACACCCGGCTATTTTTTTGTTAGAAACAAGGTCTTGCTCTTGCTCAGGGTAGTCTGGAAATCCTGAGCTCAGGCAATCCACTCACCTCTGCTTTCCAGAGTGCGAGGATTACAGGTACGAACCACCTGGCTCAGCTTACATGGATATTTTTTTTAATAGACAAGGAAGCTGAAACCCAGAGCCACTTCCATTTATGCAGCTCACGGAAAATGCTAAACAAACAGCACTTATTTCATTGCACTCCCATTTTGTCCTCTATAAAGACATTTTCAATAGTTTAATTATTATTTCCCTTATATCTTATTGACCTTTATTTCATGAAAGATGATTTAGTTAATCCTGTGGACAATATAATGAGAAATATATCTGGTATGGATTTGATGATATGGAATAAATAAGGTGGCAAATACCAAAAAGAACTTTCATTCAATAGTTCTACCTACTTTTCAATTCCTTAGAGTGTAATGGTTATCAGATAGACACATTGGTGAAAATATAATGTGATTTTTATGCTGGAGACTAATTTGTTCTCACGTTTTTTCATTACATTGGGATTTATAATAAAGGATGGAGGTTAAAGAATCACTGGAGGCAGAGTAAGCTCCTCGGTATTTCTCTCTTTGTTTTCAAGAATGAAAAGCAAGAGTACAAAGCATTCTTTCCATGGTGTGTCTCATGACCTCAGGGAGGTGATGCCTACTCAGTGCTTAGCATGGTTTTCTACAACATATGACACTTGGTAATGTTAGGCATTCAAAACTTTAGTTCCATTATTAATAGTATTAAGGAACTGAATTGAATAATTTGAAAGTTCCCCAAAACTGTCTGGATTTTTGGTGGTTTCTTTCTTTCTTTCTTTTTAATATGACACTCGTTTGTATCTCATCCATTTCCTCTAAGTAAAGGTAAGATTATAAATCTCAAAGAACATGGAAGGTGCCCCATGCCCACTTTGCGATAAAGCTACGCGGAGCATGAAGTCCTAGGAGCATGCTCTCGTCTAAATTAGCGGACTGCAAATCCTCAGTGTGTAGAAAAAAATAAACCAAATACTGCTAGTGATAGAAAAGCAACCAGTGAATTCTGAATTACAGAATATTTGTATACAGGGAAGTTAATTCCAGCAAATACTTACTGAAAATTGGTGGTATTTTGCATTCTAATCCTTGCAATGTCTGTGCTCATTTTTTTAGGAAGCTAAATTCTTTCATGATATTTCTGAATTACATTTAAATTCATCGATGGAGCTGTGAACAATTCTTATGTGAGATTCTTGCATGTTAATCTTGCAAACTCATTCAGAGTGCCTCAAGATCTGCGCTGGGAGAGGAGATAAGAATGCTAATTTTTCTATCGGTTTCCTCCCACACGGGAAGTGAATTGTTTAGAAAAAAAGTTAATTTTTGTATCTCATTTTTATGTCTGACACTGCTTTCAGGACTGCATTTGTTTTGTAAGCAAAAGCTAAATACTTATTCTATCAAAAGAGCTAACTACTATCAGAGACATCTGCAATATAAATATTCCCAGGTAGGAAGCTAAGGAGAGACAGAAGCTGAGAGAAATTTGCCTGTTTTTAAATCAACCTTCTACTATCATGTGTTCAATAGATACTTATCAGATACCTCCCATGTACCAGGAAATATTAATACAATGATGAATGAAAAACCTTGCCCTTGTCAAGTATCTCACTGTGGACAGGATGTGGTTTTTCACCTTAGCTAATGTAGACTCAGAGTAAAATTTAAAGCAATACATAAGAACCGGCATTAAAAAGTACAAAAAGAAACGCTCTGAAATTCTAGAGAAAGGAAAAAGTTGTTTTATTGGGTGAGGAAAGGAACTCTTTATTATAGAGAAGATATTTAATGTAGATATGGAACAAAGATAATATTTTCACCAGTGGAATTAACAGTAATAGAGAATTTCAGAGGAGAAAGAGGCATGAGCAGAGGCATACCTTTAAAGATTACTATACTTTTGACTTGAAGTGACTTAATTTCAAGTGGATTATGGAACACAGACACATTTCTTACTTATTGGAACATCTGTTGATAAACTCTTTCAAAGGCTTCAGTAATACAACTTGATTTATGTGCATGTTAGTTCCTTCCAATTTACCATTCTGATATTTCTAGTATATTGGTTTTCTCCCTAACCCTGGAACTCCTGATTGTAAGTTGTACTGAAATATCCAGAAATCAAATATTCTAACAAAATTACTCAAAGGCAAAAAGATGGTTAACAGTGACTTTTCTTCATCTACACTTTGAAAATGAGAAAATTCAAGTAGAGGCCTCTAGTCTACCCTGAAATACGTAGATACCCAGTAGCTGATTACAATTGGGTTTGTGTTTCACCAGGCACAAGCCCATCTGAGCATTATATTAATTGTTCACCATGACAGGTTCTTGGGTAAATTGGAACCCAGGAAAGAAGATAGTACTGTAGATGGACCTTCTGGGAAAGAAACACGCATACTATCCCTGATGGAAACTGAGGGGTGTCAGATCTAATGCTGCTATGAGTGTCGTGAAAACACAGGGAGAACTTTGTTGAAAATAGAATAAAACAGGCAAAAGACAAGGCTAAGAAAATAGCGAGCCAAGTTTCCCTAGTGGAAACATAGACTGTACGGACCTCCTAGAGCCCTTTAACTGACCTGGGGCTTATTACCATCTAATTAGCATTGCATGGGTGGAGTTTTCATGAAGGATTCTGGGAGGACTGCTTGCTAGTAAGGAAACTGTTATATGACCTGTTATGTAATTGTTTAAATAACCCCAACCTGTCAATCACTCTAAAGGCAGAACTTGCAAACCATCCTGCCAGGAGAAAGATGGGACAAACCAGTTAGCTAATAAAAGACACAGGATGCTCAGATTTTAAGGTCTTTCTCCACTTGGAGAGAAGGACCTGTCTCTCCTTCTGAGAAGTACTTTTCATCTCAATAAAGGGTGTGTGTGTGTGTGTGTGTGTGTGTGATTTTTTTTTTATCTGTGATGATTTCATCATTAGATTAACTGGGTATCTGTATTGGGAACCAGGACCAGGGAACATCCAGACAGTTCCACCACCATAACTATGTTATAATGGAATATATTCTGTGTTTCATTTGATAATTTCCATATTTTCTAAATATTAAAATTTTTTTTCTTTTTTTTTTTTTTTTTTTTTTTTGAGACAGAGCCCCTCAAGCTGTCCCCCTGGGTAGAGTGCCATGGCATTACAGCTCACAGCAACCTCCAACTCCTGGGCTCAAGCGAGTCTCCTGCCTCCACCTCCCAAGTAGCTGGGACCACAGGCGCCCGCCACAGCGCCCGCTATTTTTTGGTTGCAGCCATCATTGTTGTTTGGCGGGTCCGGGCTGGGGATTCGAACCCGCTACCTTAGGTGTATGTGGCTGGCACCTTAGCCAGTTGAGCTATAGGCGCCGAGCCTAAAATTTTTTTTCAAGAATAAATTAAAGCTCCCTTTTTATTATAAAATCCTTCTTTATTCTTTTATTTAGAAATAATTTCCTGTTCCTCTGGGTACACTCTTTTCCTTTATACTTTTTTTTTTTGCATTTGCCATAATATTTTTGTACTTTACATGATTTTCTTGATACATACTTTGCCCTTTTAGATCAGCAACTTGGGTTTCTATAACTTTTAATCTTAAAATATGATCCACATCTAGAAAGTGATATTCACGTAATAGTACAAATTAAGTACTATGTGATAATTTTAAGTAATCAATGAACCAATAAAAATGTGTACTTTGCCTTACAGTTGAGATGGCTTTTCTCTAAAGTATTTAGTGTCTCTATCTCCAGTTCTTATACAAATGCAGACAATACTAGGATAACTCCTGAATTATTTTTACATTGAAAATGCTTTAAAAATTAGAGTACAATCAACCCTGTGCAGTACAAAGGTTAGGGGTGCTGAAAGTTTATATAGCCCCAAATCTGTATATACCTTCTGACTACTCCACGATAGTGACTAATAAATAACCTACTCTTGACCAAAAGCTTTATTGATAACATAAACAGCCAATTAACATGGACTTTGTATGGGACATATATACTGTATCCTTACAATAAAGTAAGCTAGAGGAAAGAAAATGTTATTAGGAAGATAATAAGGAAGAGAGAACACATATTTACTATTTATTAACTGGAAGTGGATCTCTGTAAATATCTTCATCTTTGCTGCGTTCCCACTGAGTAGTCTGAGAACAAGGAAAATGAGGAAGGGTTGATCATCCTATCTCAAGGGTGGCAAAGGAGAACGAGGTTATGGAAGTAGCAGGCAACAGAGTTACTGAGGAAGAATTGACATAAAATAAACACAAAAAGATCAACAACCCTGTTGTTGAAGAGTTAACTATAAAACAATATTTCATAAAATCTATGACAACATCTGTAACATTTTATACTCTTTGAAAATTGATTTTATGTGGGTATCATTTAGTGTTACTGATTCAGGTGAAATAGTTTTTATTAAGAACTTACAATGCCTCACCTCTATACATCCTGATTAATGCAAATATAGTCCATGTCACTGTGAAGTCTATGAACAAACATGTGTTTACTATCTTGAGGACCATCTATTATAGTTTTAAGGGAATATAACATTTATTCTTTGGAAACAGAATATTCCAAGAATTATAGCATATGTATGATCCAATATGTATCCAATTTGTATGATCAAAGAAGACATTTGGCCCAGCTAATCTAGGCTTCAAAATTTACTTGGCTGAAATTATTCAGATAACTATTTTGGTTCTTTAATTCTCTTTATCTGCATGAGCATAGACTACATGATTTTCCCTAAGCATACTTAACTAGGCATTAAATTGAAATTTAATAGAATCATTATTGAAGTTAAATAGATTCTTTAATGATTTCTTAAAAGACGCTTATGAATGTATACAGCAATATATCCACTATGTACTTGTCAATGTTCAACAAATACTTTATATTAATAACATACTATTTAATCAGCATAATTAAATTTTAGAAAGATCTGGTTATAGTATACATGTTCTGTCATTAAATGATCACTTTTAAAACATATTTTGGGAAACTGAGCCATCATATTGGCATATTAATTGATTAAGTATCTGTGATAAGTGTTATTTGAACTTAAATTCATAAGTGCCCTAGGAGCTTAAACTATTTATTTTAAAAATTAATACTATATGAATTTGTTTAAATTACTGTGGTGGTTTTTTTTTTATAACTACATTCATATCAACTATTATATGTAATTCATTCAGATTTCTTACTGAGTTTTGAATTTCTGACTGAATTCTGCTATACTGTTATGTATTAAATGGGACATATCTTTAGAAATAGAATATTTTGAAATTGCTACCACAAATAAATATGAAAAAATGATGGATGTGTGTATAAATACACCAAATATAACATACCAACCCAAAGAAATTTTGGAAAATTCTCAAATATTTAGGAACTAAATTAGTTTGTTGAAAAATATACCAAAAAGTAAATTACAGTGTGTACTGAACTAAATCCAAATAAAAATCACTTGGGGGTATGATGGAAATTTCATTAATATTGACAGCAATTTTTAAATTGTATCATGAAACGAGTATTTTAGAAAAGAAGAAAGGTAGTCTTATTCCATGATCTCATCTTTCACCTTACAACATTGGAGGAAAAAAAATTGAATTTAAACAGATATATTAACATAATAAAAGTCACATCAAGAATTAAAGAGCTAAAAAAAAAGGAGAAAAAAGATGAAATTGAAACCCTTTTTTTTGAGATTGCTAAAATTGATAATCCTCTAGTTAGACTGATAAAATAGACTAACTGTAAATTGCCAAAATCAGCAATGAGAGAGGTGATATAATTATGGAATCTAGAAGTTAAAGGGTGATAAGGGAATCGTGTGGTAATGGAAAGCTGATGGTGGCTGCCTGTGATGAACACAGCAGGTGGGGGAGCAAGTGGTATCCCGGGGAACACAGGGAAGCTGTGGGGTTGATGACTCATCTTGTTATGATGTTTCAGTTTTATTCATAAGTTAAAAGGTATTACATCTCACAGTTTAAGTCTGGGCAGTTTATTTCTTATTAATTCTATCTCAATAAATCTGTTTGAAACATTAAGAATGATGCAGTGAGATCAGGAAGAAACTCAGAAAGCAAAGTGGATGAGGTGGTTGTGCACGATGAGAATAAAGGGACAAAATACAAGAAATGAAAGAAAACTAGGAGGGTCCAAGAAACACGGTAGATTTATTATGTTGATGAAAAGAGATAGAAACAATTTTAAAAAACAACTAAAATTTTCACTTTATATCTGAAAAATTCAGGTATAGTTTGTATTTATTGATCATGGTTTGTAAAAACATGAGTATATAGCTTAGGATCGAGTAATCCAGTCTCCATCTGATTTGTGTAAACTGAAGGACCAGAGATTGAGTGGTATTCTGGTTACTGACTTATTGTTGCTCAGCTCCAATTTTTTTCTTCAGTATATGCTCTGCCTTAATGGACCGAGTTCCTCTAAGCATCCCCCCTTTAGGGTGAGCAGTTACACTTCTCAGTGGAGGACGCTGGAAGGAAACCAGGGGTAGAAGGGATTCGGGATTCTCTCGCTGTGTCCTGCTGCGGGTGGGTGGCGAGGGAAGAACAGCCCTTGGGTCTTTGTTCCAGCCTTGCAGCCTAAGCTTGACCTGACAGTGACTGTCAGAGGTTTTGTACCCAGAATCACCAGCCTTGCTGGAAAGACCTCTGGCTCGCCTCTGCGTCTTGATGCAGTTGGCCCTTGTGGGACAGTTTCACAGCGTTCCCAGCAGGCCGCTCCTCTCTCTACACACTGACACTTCTATTTGCCGAGTGACTGCAGACCAGCTCTGACCCAGGCAATCCGGTCACCTTCTCTGTCATCTACTGAGCTAAGCTGCACCCTCTCCAACAAAACACCGACCCAGTCCAAGTTTGTTTTTCCATGGGTATGATCCTTCATTCCTAGGAGATCATATAGTTTTTTTATACTTAACAGTTACTGCTTCAGCAGAGTTCCACGATTTTTCACTTGAGACGTTTCCTGTTGAACGGTTCCGTGTGATTTCTATTTCTTGATAGGATTCAGACTGATTAAAAAGGATAGACAGTAAAACCTCAGCACGGAGTATCAGGAAGGATACGTGACACTAAACTCCAAAATGAAAATGTTCTTCTTTTGTTGTTGTTGTTGTTTTGTTTTCCTGTAAGAAAAATCAAATCTGATTTCTGTCAGGTGCATCAGACAATGGGAATGATATGGCGGAGAGGATTCAAAGACAATGCCTTAATTAAGGGACCTATCCTGAATGATCTTTAAGAGTTTATTTCCAATTGTCCATTCCTAATACATAGAAACAGAAGTTATTTTTGTGTGTATGTGTGTGTGTGATTTTGTAAAATCCACTTACTAGTTCTATGATATTTTTTTAGATTGCCTGGGATCAGGAGATTTTCTACATAGCCATGTCGGCTGAATTTGGAGAGTACTGTTTCTTTTTTTTCTAACCCATACATAACTTTAATTTCCTTTGTCTTCCCTTATTGCACTATTGAAAACTTCTAGGCCAATGGTAAAAAGAGTAGTCACAGAGGTGTTTTTATCTTGTTACCAAACCGAGAGAAAAGCATTCACTCCTTCCCCTTTAAGTAAGGCAGACTGTGTAAGTCCTGCATCAGGTTAAGGAAGTTCCTTCCTAGTCTTAGTTTGTTGAGAGATATTTATCAAGATAAATGTTGGGTTTTGCCAAATGCCTTTTCTATTTCCTATTCAGATCATAGTTTTGCCTGTTTAAAGCGTTTGGCAATATAGTGAATTACATTGCTATTTATATGTAAAAGCAATTTTTTATTCCTGTGATTAATCTCCCATGTTTATAATGTATTGCATAATTTATACATATTGTTAAATCTCCCTTGGCAGATTTTTGTTTAACATTTTTGCAACTATACTCCTATTAATGAGTAGTATTGGTTTATTGCTGTCTTTCCTTTTAATTTCTTCTGCTAGTTGTAACATCAAGGCATTTTCAGAGAACAAATTAGCAATTCCATTCTTTTAATTTTTTGGAAGAGTTATGGAGAACTGCCATTATTTCTTTCTTAAATGTTTGATAAAATTCACCAGTGAAGATGGTTGGAACAGGAGCAGTTTTGTGAAAATATTTTCATTTGCAAACCAAATTTCCTTAATAAGTATAGAGCTATTTCGATCGTTTCTTTTTGATTGTGTTGTAAGAATTTGTCTTTCAAAGAATTTATCCATTGTACCTTAAAATTATCAATAATTTAAAAAAAATTATTGGCATAAAGTTGTACATAACATTGATTACTTTATACTTCTATTTTGTTTATGAAAATAGATGGCAAGAGATAGCTATAAAATCTGTAGTGACACCACCTCTTCATGATTTTGGAAATTTGTCTTCACTCATTTTCTTCCGAATAGGATGGGATACATTTTAGAGAACTGTTTCCTGCACATACTGTGTAACAGAAACCTTGTACCCTCTGAAACTTTATACACCGCATGTCTCCTTCCTCCAGCCTCTGAAAATCGTCATTTTATTTATTCTTCTCTATGCTTGACTATGTTAGATATCTCATATAGGAAGAATAAGGAAATATTTTTCTTATAATGTCTTATTTTGCTTACCGTAACGTCTTCTAGTCTATCCACGTTGTCACAAATGATAGGATTTCCTTCCTACTTGAAGTTGAATTATGTTCCACTTTATGTACATTTACTCTTTATCCCTATGCCAAAGGACATTTTAGCTGTTTCCATATAGTAGCTGTTGGGAATAGTGCTGGGGTGACCATGAGAGTGCAGATTTCTTTTCAAGATCCTGATACCACTCATTTGTCTATCTATATAGAAGTGGATTACTGGATCATATAGAAATGGATTACTGGATCATACTTATTTTCAATTTTTTAGGACTCCTCCATACTTTTATCCATAATTGTGGCACCATTTTACAGTCCAATGAACAGTGGTCAAAGGTTTGAGTTTCTTCACAACCTCACTGATACTTGTTCTCTCTGGGGGTTTTATTTTAATTAATTAACTTGGGAATAGCCATTCTAACAGGGGGGAAGTGATGGCTCACTGTGGTTATGATTTACATTTTCTGAAGATTACTGACGCTGAGCTCCTTTTTTGCATACACATCAAATACTTGTATAACTTCTTTGGAAAAATTTCTATTCAAGTCTCTTGACTATTTTAATTACATTTTTGCTTTGTTTTTGCTATTGAGTTGTGGGACAAACTTATTCTATATTTTGGAAATTAACTACTTATCATATACAGGTTGAAATATTTTTATCCATTTCATAGGTGGACTTTTCACTCTATGAAAAGTTGTTTCCTTCATGTGCAGAGCATTTTAATTTAAGGTAGTAATAATTACCTATTTTGGTTTTTATTGCCTGTACTTTTGATGTTATATTTATTAAATCATTGCCATGACTGGTATCATGAAGTTTTCCACCTACATTTTCTTTGAAGAGTTTTATTTATTTATTTATTTATTCATTATGTATGTATATGTATATATGTATTTATTTTTGAGCAGAGTCTCAAGCTGTCACCCTGGGTAGAGTGCCATGGTGTCATAGTTCACAGCAACCTCAAACTCATGGGCTTAAGCGATTCTCTTGCCTCAGCCTCCCAAGTAGCTGGACTGTAGGCATCCGCCACAATGCCCAACTATTTTTTTTGTTGTTGCAGTTGCCATTGTTGTTTTTTAGTTTGCCTGGGCTGGGTTTGAACCCCCTACCCTCAGTGTATGTGGCTAGCATCCTACCAAGTGACATATGGGTGATGCCCTTCTTTGAAGAATTTTATAGTTACATGTCTTATGTTTAAGTATTTAATGCATTTTAGTTAATTTTTTCGTATGGTGTAAGATAGGGTTCTAAATTTATTCTTTTGCATTCAGCTATCTAGTTTTCCCAGCACCATTTCTTGAGGAGACTGTCCCACCCCCATTGTGTATTCCTGGCACCTTTGTCAAACATCAGATGACCATATATGCATAGGTTTATATCTGAGTTCTATATTCCGTTCTACTCGTCCTTATCTGTCTTTAAGTCAATACCACCCTGTTTTAATTAATGGAGTCCTAGATTTGGAAAGTAGGAAGTGTGATGCTGTGGAGATTTGTTCTTCTTTTTCAAAATTAGTTTGGTTATTTGGCACCTTGTATGGTTCCACATCAATTTTAGAGGTTTTAAAATATTTATTTAAAGGCTGTTGTGATTTTGATAAGGATTTTATCAAACCTTCAGTTTACTTTAGGTAGTGTGGATTTCTTAACAACATTGTCTTTCAATCTATGAACATGGGATATCTTTAACATTGTTTATATCCTTTTTCTTCTTTCTTTTTAGTTTATAATGTATAATCCTATTACTTATATAGTTAAGTATGTGATTGTTTTATACTTTTTGATGCTATTTGAACATTATTTTTCTACTTTTTCAAATTGTTTATTATTACTATTCCACCTGATTTTTGTATGTCAATTATGTACCTTGAAATTTTAATGAATTTATTCCTAGCAGATTTATTTGTGTGGAGTCTTAAGAATTTTCTTTAGAAGAAATCACATCATCTGCAAAAAGAAACAATTAAACTTCTTTCTTTACAATTATATAACAGGAAAATTAATTCTTTTTGCGGTAAAATAGTGGTGTAAAGGTAGTAATTACTAATTTGTTTATTTTTGTTTTTATTAAATCATAACTGTGTACATTGATCCATTGATTAGGTTCAGTGTACTGATTTGATATATGATGTGAAATGCTTACATTGAACTGATTAACACATCCATCACAATTATACTCTTTTGTTAATAGTTTTGAAATGTACCATTTTATCATGTACATTATGTGAGGCTCCCCCCAAGTACCTCCCTCCTCTCCTCCCCTCCCCTTGCTCTCCTCTTCCTTTCTACTTTCTGGACTATAGTTATGCTTTGCCATTTGTATTAATGTGTAGGTGGTTATATATTGATTTCATAGTAGTACTGAATGCATTGGATACTTTTTTCCCCATTCTTGAAATACTTTACTGAGAAGAATATGTTCCAGCTCTATCCAAGTAAACATACCAGATGTTAAGTCTCTATTTTTATGGCTGTATAGTATTCCATGGTGCACATATATCCAATTTGTTAATCCATTCATGGATCAATGGTCATTTGGACTGTTTCCATGTATTGGCAATTATGAATTGGCTACAATAAATGTTCTGGTGCAAATGTCTTTCTTGTAAAATGATTTTGGTCATCCTGGTATATACCTAGTAGAGAAATTGCAGGATTGAATGATAGATCTCCTTTTAGTTCCTAGAGTATTCTCCAAACTTATTTCCAGAAAAGTCATATTACCTTGCATTCCCACCAGCAGTGTAGAAGTGTTCCCTTCTCTCTGCATCCACTAAACCTTTGATTTCTGATGTTATACCTGTGTCTATGAACATGTAGGCATAAATTTTTAATTTATTTTAATTGAATTAAATTAAATAAAATTAACTGGTTATTGTATTTTAATTGAACTTCAAGTAAATATTGTGCATAAATTCACATTTAGAAGCATTCTTGCTAATATAGTTTACTTGAAAGCTTCTAACACTTACCAAATGTTGATATCCTTACTTTTAAACCAAATAAATGCTTATTCACCTCACTCTCTGAAATATCTGAAATGGGGTGATAATAGCAATTGAATTCCACAAAGAAGATATATTCTCAGGAATATCTAATACATGGCATAGCTGTGTACTCTGAATTACATGGTATTCAAAAGGGATGCCCTGCATGATGGCTCATACCTATACTCCCAGCTACTTGGGAGACTGATGCTGAAGGATTGAGGCTAGGAAAATGAGACCAGCCTGGGCAACATAGTGAGATGCTGTCTAAAAAAATAAACAAATAAATAAAGGAAAAGAAAACAAAAATGGCACTGAAATATATTGAGAGAATAGAAGCCACAGACTATATATTCTGAATGAGGAATACTGAAAACTTTTAGAACAACTAAAAGGAGAAAGAAAAAGGACAAAGAAAATGAAGAAGAGGAAAAGATATAAGTTTGAAATTCAGACCATTTCGTATCTCTAAACATAAACTGCCCATTGCTATTGAGCACCGGCTGATCACTTTAGACATCAGTGCATTTGCTTCCCCTCCATAAGTACAGGCTATGTGATGTCATTTGTATTCACCTCGGGCAGATACAGAGCCTCTGCTCATTTCATCAAAGGACTATTTATGAGGCTGTAAAAAAGATGAGTTTCTCCGAATAGTCTCCAAATTAAACTTTTTAAAGTTTAATGTTGGCACACAAGAATAATTACAGTTATAAACCATTAAACATTTAGAAGAAATTTATAGGATTGGAGGTAGAAAATTTACAGCTGTGGCCTAATACAATAAATTTCCTCTGTAAAAGCGGAACCACAGAAACATTTCTATTCAGGACTCCAGGAAAAGAAAATGCTTTATTAATACCCAAACATGCAGGGACTATATTTGGGCATTATTTATATAGAAAGATGAATACTTTTGTAAGATATAGTTAATTAACCTTATAGCCAAAAGTCAATTTAGTCTTTTTTTTAAAACATCAATAACTAGAGTACATTAAATGCATTTTTTAAAGATTAGGTTATATATGCTCTCTTATCCTAGAACACAGTCCAGTGCCTCAGAATATTTTTATTTCTTCAAGGAGTTACGATGCATCAATTATTACACTCCTGTGAGGGCTATTGTTGTTGAGGATAGAGTATGGATCTCTATAAAGTTCTGTGGTGACGTTTCAAGGGAAAAACCACCCAGCCCTACAACTACATTTTAGTTCTGGGGAAACTTCTTCACTGAAACCCTAATATGCCTTCACAGTATAGGATATGCTTGGCTTTGACTGAGTTTACCTTAACAAGGACTGTGTTGTAACGCCATATTAGTGTGATTCTAATGCCCTGTTAGAGTGTATTTGGTAAGCACACAAATTGACGATTCAGTTCACTGATGACCTACTGTTTAAGAGCCCAGTTTACCTGCCATACAATTGTAGCCAAAAACAATCTTGATTTTATTCCTGGTGAAGGCTTATTTTGTGACCTTTGGTATTATTGATGATTACTTTTCCTATAAGTCTTGAGCACTACTTCTTGTTTCTTGGGTAATTTCATATATATTTTGCTTATGAACAGATCATTTTCATTAATTTTATTACCACACTCGTTGCTGTTATTCACCTCTTTATTGAATTAACTTATCAGTTGTAATTTTAATTAATTCTCTTGGGATTTCAAGATAAATAATGTCATCTAGAAATAAGGATAATTTTACTTTATTCTTTAATTTTTGTTCTCATTTATTTTACACAGCTTTGGAAGACTTTTCAATGATTATGGTGATTCAGGATGTCTTTATCTTACTCCTTGACTTTATTAGAGAGCTATTTCATAGCTTGTTCATTAGATCTAATATTAACTCTTATACTGGTCGAAATAATAAGTAAATAAATTGGTAAATCAAATTACTCTTATAAAATAAGTTCTTGTGGAAATCTTTTAAGGAGACTTTTTGCAAGCATGTGTCATATCTCTGACATTTTACAAGCTAAGGAGGTAATCGTATACGTTTTTGGCCTATTTCTATGGTTATTTATGTTAATATTATAGACATATTAATAAAAATAAATCATTGTATGCATGATATAAGCCCTACTTGATCAGTTATATTATAATTTGGATATTCAATTATTTGATAAAATTACATTAAAATATGAAAAAAAAAATTTCCCTGTAGGAGTGATGTTTCAGGGATGAACCTTGAAAATGCTAGTGTTACAAAAGAAGACTAACTAAAACAATAGTATGCTTGGTTAAATTTATGAAAACAAAGAATTTAATAGATGAGTTAACTGCATAGCTTATTTATTTTTGCTTTCATACAGACTAAAATGAAAGTAAATATGAGTTTTTATAAGTGACTGTATTACTATTATACATTTTTAAAGTGATAATCTAGTATGATATTTTTTAAACTTTATTACTCTGGTGATTGTGTTCACAAAAATCTTATTAATGAAAACAAAGCAAAAGCCTATTTTTCTAAAATTAACCCCATTTGTATGTTTTGAATGAAAGAGGGGGGAATTTGACAACATTGTCTCCAAGGAAATAACCATTCAACTAGCAAAAAATTATGCTAAAGGATAACTTAAAGTCTCAGAAAATTAAGTATATGCAGTAAATAAAGAAACATTCACTCAAGAATATCTACCATTTAATTTGAATAACAGGAATTTATGGCATTTGAAACACAACTTCCTCCTACCTGCCTTCTCAGCTCTGTTTATGAAAATTGCACTCTGGATGAGTGGGATGAACTGTGTGTTTCATAATTCTTCCTATAGCAACTCCTCACCTTTCTTTTCTTATTAGTCCCAGTCTAGGAATAGAATTTCACCACAAGATGGGAAGTTACCAGTGTATATCATGAGTCCCAGCCACTGCCCTGTTCTGGGTGGATATCTGACAAGTGGATAGATGCTTCTTTCATTGCCAAAAATAAATGAATATCTTGGGGTTGACCAATTAAGAGGGGCTGGTAGCTCCATAATACTGATAATCAAAACAGTGGTACAACCACAGTTTAATAGAGAGCAACAGGAAAGGATACAGCCAAGAAGATCTTCCTCGGGATCATACTCAACCATGGGTATGAGGAAGACTGCATATTTATTGAACTGCATCACTCTCAGAGCAGGAGGGGCCACACTTGAAAACAAGCCTCAAGCCACACAAAGATCCATTAATAAAGATAGAAACCACCTGGCACTTGGGACTTAATCAAAAACTCTACTCAGTGTTGGATGAATGTTAGCCTACTCTAATCAAAGAACAACTCTGGAAATTAGTTTATTGAAAAATAGAATTGCATGCTCCCTTGGCAGTCTGGAACAGTGTGTATGCCCATGTACTCATATAGAAGTATATTAGATTGGAAAATTCCAAACCACCCGTCCATGGCTGAATGTGAGGCAAAATCTGACTGTGGTAACAGTGTAAGTACCACGCTCATTCACTAATAAAGAGTAGAAACCCAACTGGTCAGAGGGGCTTGAACATACTTTTTGTTTGATAGTGGATTATGCCTACCCAGTGGCAACTCTTAGTAGTCAAGCTAAATGATAAAAGCAAAGGAAAACTCTATGTAAGTACGTCAGAGACTTCAAACTGCACTATAAATTTCATGTAATTATTTCAATAAAGACATTAAACAAACAAAAGACTTATCAAATAACAACAACAAAAAAACCCATTAATGCCCTGTGTGTGTGTGTGT
>NW_003852401.1:3395513-3406196 GCF_000181295.1 Otolemur garnettii
CAATCTTGCATCTCAGAGATAAAACCTACTTGGTCATGATGAATTTTTTTTTCATGTGCACCTGAATTCAGTTTGTTAAGATTTTACTGAGAATCATCATAAAAGTAGAGATGTTGACCTATAGATCAGAACAGAGACCTAAGAAATAAAACCATCCTCACATTCCTATATGGTCATTGATAAAGCAGGTAAAATATACACAGGGGAAAAGAATATCTAATTGATAAATGGTGCTGAATAACTGGATAACCACATGTAAAGGACTAGAACAGAACCCCTAGATCTCACCACTCATAAAATTAATTCACAATGGATAAGACTTAAACCAAAGACACAAAACTATCAGAATTCTAGAAGAAAATCTTAGAAATCTCTTATAGAGCTCAGTCTTTTCAAACAATTTATTAAGAAGACCTCAGAGGTAATAACAACAACAGAAATAAATGATGAATGGGACTTGACCAAAGTAAAAAGTTTCTGCACAGCCAACAACACAATCTATAGAGCAAATAGGCAAATTACAGAATGGGAGAAAATATTTGCATGTGATACATTTGAGAAAGTGCTGATAACCAGAATCCACAAAGAACTGAAGCAAATCAGCAAGAAATGATCAAACAACCCTATTAAAAAATGGGCAAAAGACTTGAACAGAAACTTTTCAAATATAGATAGACTAATGGCCAAGAAACACATGAAAAAAAAACAACTCCATGTTTTTAATCATCAGGGAAATTAATATGAAAACCACTGACACACTGTCTAACTCTAGTGAGAAAGGCCATCATCAAAAAGTCCCAAAGCAACAGATGCTGGTGCAGATGTGAAGAGAAGGAAAGACTTACACACTGAGCACAACTTCTATGGAAATTATGGGGAGATTCCTCAAAGAACTAAGAGTAGACCTATCATTTGATCTAGAAATCTGAGTACTAGATATTTACCCAAAGGGAAAGAAAGACATTTTATTAAAATACACTTATACTCAAATGTTTATAGCAGTACAATTCACAACTGAAGACATGTGGAAACCACTCAAGTACCTATAAAATGTAGTATGTGTATACATACTATGGAGTACTACTAAGCTATAAAAAGTCATCATTTAGTCATTTTTGTAAAAATGTGGATGGAACTGGAGACTGTTCTTCTAAGTGAAGTATCATAAGAATGGAAAAAAAAAATAAACACCACAGGTACTCATTTCTAAATTGGAACTAGTTGATCAACCCGTATGTGCACATACAGAAATAAGACTCATCATAAATCAAGTAGATAGGAAGTGGGAGGAGAGGTTGGGTAAATTACACCTAGTGGTGCAATGCACATATTCTGGGTGAAAGGGACACTTAGAACTTTGACTTAACAGGTATAAAAGAAAATTATGTAACCAAAACATTTGTACCCCTCTAACATTCTGAAATCAAAGAAGAAATCTGATAAGTTTAAATATTATTAGGTATAATAAATGTATTTATGCTTTCAGCACAGTATATATGCATGCCTGTGTCTATATACATAAACACAGATGCACATAGTGAAACAAAAGTTTAATGAAACAAAATGTGCTAGATACAATGTAAAAACCTACATAAAAATGAATTCTATTAACAAGAATTTTTATATAGATGTTTATAAAAGACTGTACAATTATATAAATTATATATTCATTCTCTCTTCCCTTAATTTTTTTTTTTTTTTTAGACAGAGTCTCACTATGTTGCCCAGGCTAGAACAGTCATCCTTATAGCTCATAGCAAACTCAAACTATTGGATAAGGAATCCTCTTCCCTCAGCCTCCTGAGTAGCTAGGATTAAGGCACCCACAATGATGGCCAGTAATTTTTTTTATTTTTAGTAGAGACAGTGTCTCACTCTTGTTCAGGTTGGTTGGTCTTGAAATCCTGAGCTCAGGCAATCCTCTCACCTTGGCTCCTAGAGCAGTAAGATAACAGATGCCAACCACCAAGTCTTGCCCCTTAAATAATTTTTAAAAATTGAATAAAATACTATGTATATAACCATGTTCTCAGCTTATAGTCTGTGTGTAAGGGGGTGGTGGATGTGGTTTGTGACATTACATAATGGCAGCATAAAAGAGTCAGGTGGGGAGAAAGCTATATTTGTGTACAAAACTGAAAAACAGTGGTAACAAATCTAAAGGAAAATTAGGAGAATCAGCTGAAAATGTTCTATATTACATTTTGATAACAATTGCACAGTTTGTGATTTTGCTAAAAAATAGTTAAATTATATTGTTAAATGGATTTCTGAAGAAAGTGTTATTTGAAATATGTAATTAAGAGATAGAATTTTGGCACAAGACATACAATAGTCCACTTTAAATCTAAGGATATTCAGTGATAACATATGAATTTTGTGAGCAGGAAAATGGACATTCAAAGATCAGCCATTGACAGAATTATGTTGCAAAATGCTTACTAAGATTTTTTTTTGTCTAATTGAGTCTTAATTTGAAAAGTTAATTTTATATAAGTTTATAGACAGAAATAGTCATTCATTCATTCTTTCCACAAATATTTTCAATATTAAGTAGAAGCAATTTCCTTGGTGTTGAACTTCATAAAGTTGTTTAGCTTGTTTGAAAGTTTAGAAAAAAACCAAAATTAGTCACTCTAAGGTTACAACTATGACTTACAAAAATGATGTTTTAGCTGAATTGTCTATTATGGATTAATAAACATAAATTATCAGACAGCCTTCTGTAGAGAGTTATTTAGACATAAATTATAGGTTAAGAGTTAAGATACAAAACAGCAGTATTTATAAATAAATGTTGTTTGCACTGTAGATTTAGAAGACCTAGTTTTCCAATAAGGGAGAAGTATAGCTTGGTCAAGATAAAATAGCAAATAGGAAGAAAAGAAAGGGAAATGAAAGGGAGGTTGAAAAGAGAAAAATAAGTAGGCAGGCATGTTCCTATTCAAAATAATATTCAGAATCAGATATAGTAGCAATACCACATTACATGCACTAGGATTTTTTAGGTGTCCCTTCTTGATTCATTTCTTAAAAAGTGGCATATTCACGGAGACTTTGAAAAGCATTTATTTTTATGATTCTGTGTAATAGTGCTTGAAAATGGAAGAAGAAAGATGGTATAAAATTGAGATATGAGAATTAAAAAACACAAAAACAGAAATATTTCTTTAGCAGATGAGGTTTGTGTTCCTTTTTTTTTTTTTTCTTTTTTTTCCACTGTCTTCCTGCCCAGGATTTGTTGACTGGTGTAATCAAGTGAAGGAGCGGTGATGATGGATGTCAGATGATTATAATTTCTGTGTTGTTGTTCCAGCCATCACAAGTCTGAAATATTTTCAGAATTGCTGCAGCTGCAACTGATGCCATTTCTGAGCAATGATCATAACAATTTGCAAATATACATGGATTAGTGTGGCACTAATGTAAGCTTTGGAAACCAGTATACTGTGCAGCTGTTCATTTACAATGTATGACTGTCCAGTCCCATGGGAACAATGGTTTTGTATGAGGATGAGGTTGTCCAATGGCTGTCAGAATGCCACAGGTATAAATTACAAATTAACCTAATACCCAGAATGCATATTATTTTTCTTTATACACCAAAAGTTAGGAAATTAAAATTGAACATTTTATCTATGGATCAACATTTTGTGAAAAGAATGTGTTTGTATGAATCCTTGAATTAATTGACTGGATGTTTGGTTGAGTTATACTGAAAGTAATGCTTAGGGGTTTTGTAATGATGTTTAAGCTAAAAAGCTTCTAAAAAATTTGTTTCCCACAAAATTTAATTTTTGCTTCAGAATAAAGCCTTATCTTTGCAGTCTTTTTTGATATATCACATTTATCTCTGATAAAATTGAGAGAATGATTTGTGGCTTTTAGCCAAGGGACTGCAAAACAAAGACAGGATATTTCAGTTTGGTCTCAATTGTACTTTGTATAAATTTCTTTTTCTTTCTTTTCTTTCTTTCTTTCTTTTTCTTTTCTTTTTTCTTTTCTTTTTTTGTGAAAGAGTCTCATTTAGTTGCCCTCCCACGTAGCTAGGACTGTAGACTGCTACACTGCCCGGCTATTTTTAGATATAGAGGTCTCACTCTTGCTAAGGCTGATCTCAAACTCATGAGCTCAAGCAATCCACCCACCTGGGCCTATGGAGTCCTGGGATTATAAGCGTGAGTCACTGCATGTAGCCAATTTCTATTTCTTTTAACATAAATTTTTAAAGAAAATATTTATTTTCTTTAATAATTTTTTGAAATAGGTCTGTTTTTAATTATTTGAAATTAATTTGCTGTTCAGGAAGTGAAGTATTGTTTTATAGAAACTAGATTTTAAACTATGACATCAACTACAAGGTCATCAGAAGAGTTTTTATTGATGTTTCTTATTTTCTTTTTGTGATATTTTAAAATGTTACCCATAGGGAAGGCATATGTGAATACAGACATATATGTACTTTTGCTAAAAATTTCTTGTTATTCCAAAAATGTTTAATAAATTGCAGGACTTTGTTTTTTCTTTGTTGCTCATCACCATCAAAATAAGGTGAGAAGTGGCCAGGACTGGTGGCTCAGGCATGTAATCCTAGTACTCTGGGAGGCCAAGGATTGGTAGGTAGATTGCTTGACTTTAGGAGTTCAAGAATAGCCAGAACAAGAATAGAACCTTTTCTCTACTTAAAATAGAAAAACTGGCCAGGCATAGTGGTGCATAGTAGATGTTCCATCTACTTGGGAGACTGATTCAAGAGGATTGCTCAAGCCCAGTAGTTTGAGGTTGCAGTGAGCTATGATGATAAAGCACTCTAGCCTGGGCCACAGAATGAGACTGTGTCTCAAAACAAACAAACAAATAATAAGGTGAGAAGTAATGTTTGTGTTTTAGAAATCCAGATCTTAGTTCAGTTGCCCCATCTACAGCATGCTTGAGAAATAGTGAGGTACTTTTAAAAAAGTCCTTGGGAACAATAAGTGACAGATCTGAGGAATGCCAGAGGAGTCTACATTTCAGTGAAGCCTCTTGGCAATTCTTTGTCTTTCACAAATGGACCACAGGACAAAATGCACAGTAGAAGATCCAAAAAATTACATTTAAAAGTATTTGTCAGTGCAATGGCTCATGTCTGTAATACTAGCACTCTGGGAGGCCGAAGTGGGAGGATTGCTTGAGCTCAGAGGAGTTTGAGACTAGCCCGAGCAAGAGTGAGGCCCCATCTCTACTAAAAATAGAGAAATTAGCCAGGTGTTGTGGCAGGTAAGTAGTTACAGCTACTTGGAAGTTGAGAAAGGGGGGTCACTTGAACACTAAAGTTTGAGATTCTGTGACCTAGGTGATGCCATGGCACTGTAGCCTCAAAAAATAAATAAATAAATAAATCACTTCCTTTATGCATAATACAGTTCTTGGTGCTGTTAGAGATAGAGCATCCCAGAATTATCATTATTAATCTGAAGGAGCTACTTGTGTATTGACGTTTTGGAGGAAATTGAAAATGCACAGGACAAGCAAATACTATAAAAGGATAGTCAATTAAATAATCAAAATTTACTGAGGAACTTCAATATTATGGGAAATCAGTGAGGACCAATGTTGTTTGATAATTTTTCATATAGAAGACTTCGTTGAGAAAAACTTGAATACTCAGGGGTGAGTATATAGGATCTTCTTTGTCAATACTGTAGATTTGCGACTTATGGAATAATAAAATTAAAATACTATCGCCATGTTGAAAAGAATTGAGAAAGTATATCAAATTAATAGTGTGATATCAAGTGATAAGAAATCAGAAACCAGGCAAAGTAGCAGATTATGTACTGATTGTGCTGGAAACATCGTGCTTTATGTGGTCAGGATATGCAGACTATTTCATATGATTTGACAGTGATCTGATAAAATTTGAGTAAATATGGAAGTACTGATGGCTGATGATTTAATAATCTGTTACCTCTTTAATGCATTATGTAGAACAGAAGACAAAGCATTTCAACTTTAAAACCCAATGTAGAAAAGGTCCCCAAACCTTTTAATCCAATTGTCTTATTCTCTATCACACAATTAGGAAAATACGTGCCATGATACCCAATTCTAGTTTCTTTCTCTTTTTCTAGTTACATCAGGATGAGCTATGCTGAAACACACCAATATGTATTAATTTCTTGGGTTATGGTTACTTTATTTACTTCTTTGCCCTCTGATCTGTTTACTTGAACTATTTATTTCTTGTCTCAGCCATATAATACTATCTTTATTACTATAGTTTTATATTAGCCTTGAACTAGTATCATATTATTTTCCTGACTTTGTACTTTTTCAATATTGTCTGGACTATCTGGGTCTTTTGTCTTTTCATATATAATCTTCAGAAATAGTTTGTTGATATGCAAAAAATAACTATTTGTTAGGATTTTGACTGAAGTTGTATTGATTCCATAGATCAAATTAGGAAGAATTTACACTGTCAGAATATTGGGACTTCAAATTCTCATTAATGGAATATTTCTTCTTTTGTTTTTATCTTCTAATCATATTTTATCAGAGAATTAGGTTTACCTCCTATAGATAACATAAACATTTTGTTAGATTTCTGAGTATCTGTGAGTACTAATGAAAATGGTATTTTGTTTTTAATTTCAATTTCAATTTTTTACTGATGAAATATAAAAAAAATTGATTTTCGTACATTAGTTTATACACCCTGCAACTTTGCTATTTTTACTTAATATTTTTGGCAGTTATTTCTAATTGTCATTGACTCTTTAAAATTATGCATGTAGACAATTATATCTAGTATGACTCAAGACAATTTCATTTTTTCCTTCCTATCTGTATGTGTTTTATGTTATTTTCTTGTCTTATTATATTAGCTGTGACTTCTAGTATGATGTTGAATGAGACTGAGAGAATGAACATTGCTGTGTTCTTGATCTTGGCAAGTAAGGATCTAAGAAAGCGTGATGTTAGCTATATATTTTTTTGTAGATGTTTTTTATTTAATTGAGAAGATTACCCTTGTATTTCTTATTTGCTGAAGGTTTTTATGATGAATAATCATGCTTTTTAAATTTTTTTTGTATTTATTAATATGATCATATGAACAAATTTTTCCTTAACCTGTTGATATAATGAATTACATTAATTGATTTTTCAATTGCTAGACCAGTCTTGGTCACAATGTAAAATTCTTTTTACAAATTATTGAATTTAATTTTCTGTAGAATGTCTGTAAACTGACCACCCAAAGGACTATAAAAGACAGATCAACACACAGAGGTGGTCAACATAAGTAACTATGCTTACTATACTGATACGTACATAAGGTACATATTCAGTCTATGAAAAATAGGTCCACTTAAGGAAGTGGTCAATGTAGGAGGTGGTCAAATATGGAGGTTTTACTATAGTTGGTTAAAAAATTAAAATCTATGTTCATGAACATTATTGGTCTATGGTAGACCTTTCTTTTAATATCTTTTCTGATTTGGTATTAGGGTAATGCTGGTCTCATAGAATGAGTTAGGATGTATTTGCTATGATTCTGTTTCCTGTTATGCAGAGAGAATTAATTTTCTAAATTCATCTTTATATATTCACTAGAATTTATCCCTGAACGAATTTTGTCCTAGTATTTTCTGTTGAAGAATGATTATTAATTACTAATTAATTTTCTCCAATGAGGATGAAGTGATTCAGGTTCTATCTTTCTCCAGCATGAGATTTGGCCGATTATGTTTTTTGGTTATTTTGTATAGTTAATTAGCCTATCAAATTGGTGGGCAAAGAGTTGTTCATAATTATTATTATTTAGTGTCCATAGGATCAGTATGAGCTTTTGGTTTGTAGATTTCCTTTATTTCTGCTCTAATTTTTATTATTTTCCTCTGCTTATTTAACATTTAATATAAACTCATGTTAGAATTTCTCTCAGAATTTCTATAGGACTTTTCCTTTGCGTGATATATTTTCAATATATAAAAATTTCTAGCTTGGAAGCTTTGGAAGCTATTCCTAAAGTTTAAACATGGTTTAAACAATCTAATCCTTTTATCACTTCTGAAGGGACATTAGTTGTAATTCAAGTTTTTAAATTTTCAAAATAAAATGTTTTATTTTCTACCAGATTTTAAGAATTGTTTGTACTTCTTTTTTTCTATTTTTATATGCCTAGGCTGCATTTTCTTTGCTGACTTATTAGGTAGTTTCAATCTGTGATTTGACATATTTTATAAATTTTGCAGTATTTTCATGTATTGTCTTCTTAAATATGTCTCCAATTACAAATTTATCAAAATATTGACATATGTTCCACCTGTTTCTTATATTGTCTTCTTGATTTTTCCATTTGTTTCCTCCATAATTTGTAGCTTGAATCTTTTTATTGCATTTCTTTTCCTCATCATTTCTTTCTTCTGCTAATTATATTACTAATCTTTTGGTAAATCACCTTGTGGCACTATTTTTATGCAAAATACTAACCTTGGTTCTAGACAAATGTGTAAGGCAAAGAAAATAAACCCTTATGAAGATTAGAAAAAAATATATTGAATTGTTACTATTTGCCAAAAATGTGATTCTATATATAGAAAATCTAAACTAAGTCTATGGACATACTTTCCTAAATAAAGGTGAATTTATCAGGTTTATTGGTTAGATGACCATTATAAACAACAAATAGAAAATAAAGTTTTTCAAAGGTTATTATAATAGCATTAGAAAGATTAAATGCCTAAAATAAATATAGCCAAATATGTACAAGATTTCTACCCTTAAATATAAAGCATAAGTGTTCATTGAAAAAGAACTTTATAAATTTTTTTTTCTTTTTTTTGAGACAGAGTCTCATTATGTTGCCCTGGGTAGAGTGCTGTGGCGTCACAGTTTACAGTAACCTCCAACTCCTGGGCTTAAGCCGTTCTCTTGCCTCAGTCTCCCAAATAGCTGGGACTACAGGTGCCTGCCACATACCTGGCTATTTTTTGGTTGCAACTGTTGTTGTTTAGCAGGCACAGGCCGGGCTTGACCCCACCAGCTTCAGAGTATGTAGTTGGCACCCTATTCACTGAGCTATGTGTGCTGAGCCTATAATTTGTTCATAATAAAATGTTAAAGGACTTTAAAATACTTTATTTTAAAGTTATGCTATATATTCAATAACATCAAATTCAAAGTCCTACAAGGGTTTGGGCATTTGTGTAAATTTACAACTTTATTTTGTAGTGTACATGGCAATCAAACATCCAGAACAGTCAAAGATAACTTAAGAAATAAAAATCTAGAGAAATTTTGGATTTATGTATTAAAATGTATTATTTATATATGGTAATTTAGTAGTTGTGGTATTTTTTATAAGAACAGGCAATGACCAATGGAACGTATTAATGGTCTGTTGATTAATAACTACAGGTAGACAAGAGAAAAATTGTTTTTTTCAATAAATGATTTTAGTTAAATTAGATATCTACACTTCTTAAAGAGAACAATCATCCTTGTTTAGCATCATATACAAATGTCAATTACATATACAAAACCAAATTAAAACATTTTGGTTTTAATGAAAACAATAAAACTTTTAGGTAATAAAAACATACTTGTTAATCACTAGGCAATCTTTTTATTTTTTATTAAGTCAAATACACATAGATCATGGATACCTTAATGCATATGCAGGGTACAATGTGCTATTTTTTTTATACAATCTAATGTGATTACATTTAACCAATAAATATAGCTTTCACCTCAATCTTTTCTTCAGCAGAATATAGTGTGAAATGGTGTTTCATAAATTAGCCTCCTTTAAAACCTAGGATTAATTAGAATGCACCATTAAAAAGATGAAAGTCAAGCCAAACAGTGCGGGAAGATGTCTGCATTGCATTTATCAAGCAAAGATTTGGAACCACATCACATAACAATCTCTCCAAAATACTATGAAAAAGACAAACAGGCCATCAAATAATGGATAAATTGTACAGGCTCTTCACAATGAGGATGTTCCAGTGGCCAATATCCATGCTTAGTGGTATTAAACTCCTTACACCTCAGAGATATAAAAATTCAAAGGAAAATTAGACACTAGTACACAGCCAATAGAAAGGGTTAGATAAAAATGTCACACAATACCAAGGTTTACTGAGGATATAGATTAATCAAATTTTCATCTCCTTATTTTGGGAGTATAATGGGCAAGATTGTCCTGAAGACTCCCTCTTGGGGGGGAGGGGCGGAGTGGGAAAAGGGAAAGAATATGCAATCATTTATGAAACAAATAATAAATGTATTCTTTCTTTAAAATTAACACTTTTAATTATATAGCCCCGAAGATGTCACAGATATGTCTAGAAAGACACACATTCATCCTTAGGTTCATAAATTAATCAGAAAAAAATTCTGAAATTTTTATTACTAATTTTCACACATATCACACTAAACCCTTAGAATAAGGTAGTCCAGGGAACACTGCATTAAGTATCTCTATTATTACAATAATTCCATCAGAGCTTATTATGTTCTAGTTTGTTGATAACTTAAGTGTGATATGAGTTAAAACTTCTGTGCTTAAATTCTGTGCTTAGAAGTCTTCACTGCAGGCTTCTCAGACCCTGCACAGCAGAAGCCAGTGCACACTACAGCATGCAGCAAACAGACTGTCAAATACAGATGACTGTAGCATCTTTTCATGAA
>NW_003852401.1:3406259-3408570 GCF_000181295.1 Otolemur garnettii
TTCTTCTTAAATTCAATAATTTACTTTATATGAAAGTGTCTGCTTTTCTCTTAGTATGTATTTCTTAAACATCTTGTATTATCTAGGTACTGAGAAATTATGTATGAAAGTGGTTCCTGTGGAGGTGTCTTATATTTTGTACTCATTAAGACATCTCTCATGTTAGATGCACTTATCAGTCATATTTTCAAATTTGTTGTTCATAGGAGTCAATAGTTGCTTGGGAACTAATATTATACATATAAACCTTCAAAAGTACCCAGATGATTAAAATTAAACTGCATAAGCTAGAATTTACATAGATACATCTTAACTTGTCACCTATATGTCTCAAATCAATCCTCTAAACCATGGATCTGTGTCAGACAGAACAGCTGAAGCAGAGGAACATTTAATGTCTTAGATTAGACATCAGTGGTCTCATAGGGTTAATACAGTATATTATTTTTAAATCTGAGCTTTATATGACTGGGTACTTTAAAGAGGAGAGTTTTTAAAAGATTTCTTCGTTCCTGTGGAGGTGTCTATTTGGCTTTATAAACTAGTGCATGTTGATTATGCATCAATTGATGGTGAAGAGTATTGAGAATTTATTATAAGAGAATCTGTGTAATCAATTTAAAATTATAGGACACTAATATAATTAGATTTTTAACACATAAAAATGTAGAGAATTTTTATGCACTTAATCAGAATTTTTAAAGCTAGTGATAACAAGTTAATAATTGTGACAACTGATAGAGTCTCTAAATAAATGTCACTATTTTTATTAATTGATATTTAATTTGCTGTAGCCTGCCTGAGTAAATGTTAATTAAATGCCAGAAAATTCCTTATAATTTTAACATATTAATAATCTTATAATCATGTCTTTATTGCTTACATAATTATGAGTTAATTACACAGCTACTAGATTTACTGTACCCTTTATAGAGAACTCAAGAATATCATTTTTCTCTACAAGTCAATAAATGTGATTGCTTGGTAATGACCATAGATCACAGTAAATCAAAACTTGTTTATGAATAAATATATGTTTCCATAGAACACAGCAAATATCACAAATTTAGTTATAAAAAGTGAAATAACAGAAATTTACCTTTACTCCTATATTAATATATTATCATTTGCCTTAGAAAATATATCAGCATTTAGGAGAAAGTAGAGGAATTCTTTTTTCTTTATACATATTTCTAAAATGATATAGAGGAAGAATAGTTTCCTATCTTTAAAAGTACTTTTATACTTGTAGTCTAATTTTATATTTACAATAATCTTATAAAATGCAATGATCCTTATTTTTCCGGTGAGAAAATGGATTTCGATGAAGTAACTTTCTCAGTAAAATCCCACTTGGTATTTCCTTACATACACTCTGATCTTTTTTTGTTTTACTATTTGAATTTTCACCCTCTCTTTCCCAACTATCAATTTTCAACTATCAGTAAGTTGTCACTACCCTTTTTCTCAATTTCTGATAGTTAACTAAACATATAATGACAAAGTGTAAATACGATAATTGGTTCTTCAACAAATCTGTGTTTTCTAACTCAGCTTTTCAACCATTGTCGTTCAGCTTGATGAAAGGCCACGCCTTATACGTATATTCATTCCTGGCTTAGGGGCTGAAACAGAAATGTATTTTACTATAAGAAACAGAATTCAATTTCTGGTTATAAAATGTATACACAGTGGTGTTAAAAAGTCACATGAGGAGATGTATACTCAATGAAGTTAAGATTCCTATCTGCTGGGACAGAGCCTGTGGCTCAGTGAGTAGGGCACAGGCCCCATATTCTGAGGGTGTGGGTTCAAACCCGGCTCCGGCCAAACTGCAACAAAAATAGCCAGGCATTGTGGCAGACGCCTGTAGTCCCAGCTACTCTGGAGGCTGAGGCAGGAGAATTGCCTAAGCCCAGGAGTTGGAGGTTGCTGTGAGCTGACTTCACATCACTCTATGGAGGGCGATAAAGTGAGACTCTGTCTTCTACAAAAAAAAAGAAAGAAAGAAACTAATTGGTTTTACGCTGTGTTAGGATGGCAGAAGTGACGCCTGTAGTCCCAGCTACTCTGGAGGCTGAGGCAGGAGAATTGCCTAAGCCCAGGAGTTGGAGGTTGCTGTGAGGTGATTTCACATCACTCTATGGAGGGTGATAATGTGAAACTCCGTCTCTTTAAAAAAAAAAAAAAATCCAAGTAGGGTAGCAACTTCTCCAAGCACCGAAGACACAGCAGTGAGCAAAACCAAGTCCCTGCTCGCCTCGATCCTGCACTGTTAGACACCTGGGTAGGTGCTGCTAGAAGACCACAG
>NW_003852401.1:3408590-3415420 GCF_000181295.1 Otolemur garnettii
AAAAAAAAAAAAAAAAAGATTCCTATCTGCTTAAAAATGGTAATGACCTGGGCAGTGTCTATGGCTCAGTGAATAGGGTGCTGGCCCCATATACCAAGGGTGGTAGGTTCAAACTCAGCCCTGGCCACACTGCTGCAACAACAAAAGGCCTAAATTACCTGAGGAATGTCATAATTCCAATCCCTTCCTCCAATTTCATGTGTTTATTTTTGTCTAGATTCTATGTCAATTTTGTTTACTAACTTTTAAAATTAGAAATGGTGCATTTTTTATAACGTTAAAGTTTATTTAAATCATTGGCTTCTGGAATTTTTTTCTACATTTCTCTCTAGTCTGGGATTCTGCCCCTAATCTCCAGCACATTACTATTTATATCTCCTCACTTCACCAAAGAGACTGGCTTTTGTTTGAGTTTCCCTCCCTGGGTCTACTGCCTAGACATAGTGGCCCTTGGCCTGAAGGACTGGGCAATGGAAGTTTTTGTCTAGTTTGTTTCCCTTCCATAGGTGTCACAGTCTTGGGTTGCTTGTTCAATGTCTGAAAACAGTTGTTACACATATCTTTTCATTTTTCCAATTGTTTTCAATAGACAATTAAGTAAAGGTCTTGTTATGGCATTATAGCCTGAAGCATAAGTCCTCTGTAACTTTGATATTAAAGTTTGTCAGAAAGAAAGCACTTCAGAAATTTATTTGGATGGTGTAAGTGCCTTTACTTAATCCACATGATTTTCAGCAATGTCAGAAGTTCTGAACAACAAATGCATTTTGAAGACAGCTTGCAAAACATTTTCAGTAAGGTATATGTTTATTTACACTGTTGTGACTATAAGAATTCTATATGTTTTGATTCTAGTATAGAATTGGGAGTTTTCAAATGATAAAAGCACAATGTAAATAAATGTTAAAACAAACTATAGGAAAAAAGAATAAAACTAAAATATTCTAAGAAACATGTAGCAAAAGAAAATATAATGCTGAAACCACATGTTATTAAACCAGACAACTAATCATCTCCAAGGATTTATCATGAATACAAATATCATCTCAGCTTAATCTTTAGATGATTCTACATTTACTAACTATTTAATGCTTTCATAAACATGACTATTTGTTGATAGCCTAATACCAGTTGAAATTTTTAATTTATGCACTCACCATTGATATTATAGTTTGACCTTTTTTTTTTGGCATTTTCAGTGAGACCAGATTTTTTTTTTTCTTAAAGGCCAGGATATTTAATCATTAGAAATTACATTTCTTCTTTTGCTCGGAATTTTCTTACATTCCAATTATGTAAGTACTTCATATTTATTTTTATAAACAATTGGAACAATAACTTCTTCAGGTTTAAGAGCTATTACAGTCTGATTTTTGATACTTCTTAGATGTTAACATGTAACAACATTTTCAGAAAATATTTTACTTTCAAAACAAAATGATTTTAGTAAGCTCACAGGCAAATAGAGGGACTTGAATGACTTTTCTCTAAAGAACACAGCCAGTCTTTCTGAACTTGATTTACAAGGGGGATTCTTAGTCTGGGAATTTCTTCCTATTTGATTTGTGGCATTTTCTATAGCAACTATCTTATCAAATTTTGCAAAGCTAGGAGCTCAACTTCAAGATTTAACAAATTGTGATTGGTCCACTAAGTTTTTTCGCACATCTAAATATGACTCATTTATGCATGTCTGTGGGGACTCTGAATCTCAAATAAAAGAAATATTATAATCCATGAATTCAGATCCTTTTGTATTTTTTGTTTAGTAATTCAGAAGAAGTCATGATGCTAGGACAAATCCAAACAACTTAACACAGAGGGTGCCTATATATACCCATTTAAAGAAATAAAAAAACTATATTGCAGTACTCAGATATACCAATAACATTTGTTATCTTATATATTATATCTTGCTTCTCTTGTAATTGCAGAAGTCAAATGTGACTGTAGTATTATAATTTTAATGAAGACTTTTCCTTTCTTAATTTTTTTTTTGGCTGGGGCTGTGTTTGAACCCACCACCCTCGGTATATGGGGCCAGTGCCCTACTCCTTGAACCACAGGCACTGCCCTGCTTTTTTAAAATGTATATACCTTTTTTTTGCATCCTCAACATTTTTCCATGCCACTAAAATGTTATTACACAAGTCACACAATCTCTGTAATCCACTCAAATTTGATTAATGCTTTCATATATTTCTACATGTTTTCTCCCCTTTGATGGTAGATCTGTTTATTTCAATTAAACATAAATATGATATTTTATATGTACTGGCATACTCCTATCATCAATGCATATATAAAGAGGTTTCTGTGGAGTAGTACAGCTAAAAACACATTATAAAAGCTAATTGTGTTTTCTCTGATACAATAGTAGGAGGAGCTTCTGTCACTTGTAGGTGTGGAGTCAATTAGTATTATCAGACAATGTCAAGATAAAAGGAAATACAAGTACAGATACGTATGAGGAGAACTACCGCAGGGGAGACAAAGAAAGCCAAGTCATTTTGATTATTCCTTTTACAAGAAATGAAAATATCATTAATCACATAGGACCACAGGGTCCATGAGTTGATTGTGAAGAAGTAGACATAGTTGGCAAAAGTGTTACAGAATCTAATAGTCATGTCACTTTACCAAAAAAAAAAAAAAAAAAAAGAGTGAGGGGGGTGGGGAAGAGTCAAGGACAGGTTCTGCACTCAGTATTTTCACTAGTAAAGAAGACCAGAAGGCCATTAAAGCAGAATTAGTACAGACTGGCCATGGAATACAAATAAACCAGAAACAGAATTTGTAAGAGAGGTGACCTTAAATTTTGAAGCCCAAAATATGCTTGAATAAAAGGAGTCTGTGGCATAGTTTTCAGACAACATGGCTTATTCAGCCCAAGTCTGTGATCACCGTGGGCCACATAGAGTTTCCTCTATAAGAAAAAAAAACAAACAAACAAAAAAAACAAACCAGTAAGATCATACAAATTTGTGATTCTGGCATGACTTTTTTCTTTTTCTTGGAGTGAAATGTATTGAAAAGCAGTCAATCTTTCAGAATAACCAGTAGGCTGGATTTTTACTGAGAGTTTTTATATGACAAATAATCATTTTCAATGAAGTACATTTACACAAATGTTAATAAAAATTTTAATAGTAAAAGCATCAATCAACCAATTAACCATACCAAATAATCCAATTTGTGAGGTCTAACAGTTAAGTCTGCAAACTCATCCATGTGCTACATATGTCATTGCTGAATATCACTGTGGTCACCTTGGAAACACTCCTCTTGGCCATCTGATGAACCTGGTGATATTCAGCAATGACATATGTAGCATTTTTTTCTAGAATGAGTTTATGAACTTAATTGACCTCATAAATACATATATCCATACAAATAAAGTGAACCAAAAAATCCATGACTCCAACTTTTCCTTTGCTGTAATTATAAAATTTAAATCTTTTGGTCATTTATGTGATCTGCTTGTTGGCATTAGGGCCTATGCCTAAGACCCTGCTCTTTGCACCAGAATGTTGCTGTAAGGGTCTCACAGAAAAGCCATGTCACGGAGAATAAGTATGCTTATTGAAATTGTGTTTTTTAAATAAAGGTGACCATTTGCTCGCTCAGGCACAATGGCAAGCTTCTTTATTTGTGGTTGATTTATATAGGGAATTTTGTACATGAGCACAATACAGCAATGACCTCATTGATCATTTAAACATCATGTGACTACCGTGATAGCTTCGGATAATCCACTCCACATACACCTTTCAACATAACCCAATTTAACATAACTTAATGGAGAATATGTTGTTAAGCATTACTTATTTGTTTTTAGCTGATGATGCCTGAGGCTAGGGAGGAACAAGGTAGATTAAATATCTGCCCTTACTGACCTTACCATTTGGAGGCTGTTACTTCAAGTCTTTAAACAAGGCATAAAGAAACTTCTTGGGCATATAGGAATTTGTGTGCAAACCTCTGCTCTCATGTAGGCCTTAAGTCAGGGGGTTTTTGCTGGAAATTTTATAAGGAATTCTAAGGCTGGACTTCTCAAAAGCCTTTCATGAGCCCAAGTTTCATCTGTGCCATTAGATACCTGTATACATTGGGTAAATTCCTCTTCTCTTGAGGTCCCCAAGCACATTTCCAATCCCGATCCATCAGCAAGTGACCTTCATCACTTACCACAGATCATGAAAGGTTAGTGATGTGTATCTGGCCAGATTTCCAAAGAGCTTTTTCATTGGCCTTATAATGTCAGCCTTAATTCCTTAACACAGTCTATTCCAGCCAAAGCCTTGGTGATGTTAGGCTCACAACCAACTTGGCCACATGGAATTCTGCCTCAGTTTCTTACAAGTATTCCTGCACAAAGTCTTTTCACTGCTCTCTCTCAAACAGCTTTTTTGGCCAGAGGCATATAGGCTTTTCACCTGTATCTGTTTGATGAGATACTGGCAATTAGGTTAAAAGAAATACTCAACATTTGTTTCACCTTTTTATTAGATATTGGTTTTACGTAAGCAACTGTTATGTCTAGACACGATGGACATAAACTTCTTGTGCTTTATTATGTTAAACTATTAAATTGCACACAAACTTTACATCCCTGCTATATGTTAAGAAAATAGGCCTTTAACTAATTTTCATTGTAATTTTCTATTTGTTGGTTTTAATGCCACAGTCTTATATGTTGATATACACAGCTATCGAAGTTCAGGCTTAGAATATGGGTTTTAGGAGAAAGACTTCACCATCTAGACACCAGGTCCATATTCATACAAGTACTGGTGTGTTTTTCCTGTATGTATAGAATATTTTTTTTCTGCACCTAACAATTGTTGGGAGAATGTTGCTTTAAGACCTCTATAATTTAGGAATTTGCCTTGTTTCTGTCTTTTTATAAGCTATACTACAGCACTTGGGTGGATGTAAATATGAGTAATTTTATCTACTAGGAGTTAAATTACAAACTGGCATCATGTATTTCATTTTATTTCTCCTGTGTTCAGTACAGGAAATGCTGGGAGATTAGTATTAGGATAATGATATTTGATTTTTCAGATTTAAATATATTGTTCAGATGATGTCAGGTTAAGATAAAGTTTGGGATAATGTACAAGTATTATGAACTTTCAGTATGTCTTTACATTTGAATAGGTGTGGCAAATACCTAGTATTTGGCAATTCGTTAAGATTAGTAATTAAGCCTTTATTACTTAGATGCTTTAAAACAGTGTAAAACTGTTACTTGGAAGGTGCTAGTAAATTGACCTACTTCTCAATTTGCTAACTTCTACTGTAGTTTCTCAGGCACTTCTGTAAGAATTATCTCTTCAGAATTCTGAAAATAGGAGTAGTCTTAACTATTAATATGAACTAATGTGTATACAAAGTAAACCAATACAGAGACAGTTATAAATGAGTGTTGATTTAGCTATCAATAATAATATTAAAAGAGACATCAAATCCGTAGGGCAGTTACATTGCTCATAGATTGGGATATAATTTTTCTAGAGTAATCAGGGATTGATCCTGTGGTCAATAATAAACCAGGCTTCTATTACTTTCTAGGTAATTCTAATATTTAGAAAATCATGATATATAAATTAATCAGTCAGCTTTGGTGTTCACAATTTTTGAATGCTTTTTGATTAAAATACGAATTCTAGTAATAATATTGTTAGTTAGGATGGAAGGCAAATAGGTGGCAAGGCAAATGGAGGATATGATTAAGCACAGAGAGGGAGAACCGATCAGAATGCAGAAAAAAATCCACCCTCTGTGACTAGAGACTTCTCCTAGTTAGAGGATGCACAGTGTGGAGGTCCTAGTGACTTTAACTGATGGGGTCTCATTACCATCTCATTAGCATCATGGTTTTGACCCCCAGTATGTTTTCCACGAAGGATTCTGAGAATCTTGATAACCCCAACCCGTTATGTTACCTGCTATGGAACCTTTTTTATAACCCCAAGCTGGAAATACCCCAACCCAGGAAATATATATAACCCCAACACAGGAAATGACAACCAATTCCAGCCAACGAAGAGGCAGGGCAAGCCAGTAAACATAGAAGTGATGGTAAAAAGACTGTGTGTACTAAGACTTGAGGGTCCTCTTGTGGACAATGACACATCTCTCCCTCCAAGATACACTTTTCCTTTGCAATAAATGCTATGGGTGTGAAATTGCTTTGTATTTGTGGTCACTGTGTTATTGGCTTGACCAGGGAATAGAATACCAAGAGAGACCTAAACATATGAGGACATTTTATTTTTTAAGTGCCAGTTAAAGTTTGGAACTAAGATAAGTAAATGCATAAGATTATATATACATACACACACATATTTATACACATATGTACACAAATATACATATATATATTTTAATTTTTATTTGCCAAACTAGAAACATAAAAATATTCACATTTCCTGCAATTGTATTGGGCTGGTATGTGGCATTAGGAGTGGTAATTATTCATTGGTTGTATTCATTTAAAATTTTGTGTTGTGTTGAATGCTTATCTTGGTAGTAATAAGAGGTGGCTTACTGATATCCAACATTTATTATAGATATATAATAGATGTATATTTGTGTTCTCTTCTATGATTCTATAAACTATTTTATATTATATATATATCAGTTATTCATTAAGATTTAGATATGGTAGGTAATCAGTAAGGAAAGGATTGCTTTTTAGCACTCATAAATCACAAGCATCTACCTGTTATTCTAGCCATGCTTCATTAGAGATATATATATTTTTTAAATCCCTCTTACAATATGTCAAAATCCTATGACCTGTACCAGGTAAACAACTTCTC
>NW_003852401.1:3415669-3437961 GCF_000181295.1 Otolemur garnettii
AAATGTTAATTATTTTGGAAATGTTGTCAAAACTTAAGTTCTTGTATGTACTGTGTTTTAACCAAATGCATGGATAAAGTATTCAGTTTCTATTATTTTATTCATATGCTTTTATATTGGGAGGGTTGGGGTCCAAAATCCTTTTATATTCTTGGAGATCTTTCTTAATAACTCCTTGTCAAGATATACTAGATTTATCTTGTATATTTTCTGCTGTTTCTCCATGAGGCTCTGGTTACTTGTAATAGGAAATGATATCCTGGAGCATTACTGATGGTAGGAAAGATAATTGCTTCTGATATGCAATAATTGCATAATTGCTTCTGTACTGTCATTGTTTCTAGGATATTTTTAATAGACAGAGCTAGGAATGTATACTAGCTAAGAAATATAAATGTGTGTGTGTGCGCATTTTTAAAGGTAATATGCATTCATGTTTTCATATTCATATTTCTATTCACTATATGTCATTAAAGAGTTTTTCATAACCTCTTCTATATTTCATCTGAATCTTTTCAATTCTGCACTGAGAATTTTGGTTTTCAGGAATAATAAGAGATAATAAAATTAAAATAATCCAAAATTACATACTTACAATATCTTCTTTACATACAACAATCAAAGATTAACAATACTAATACTGTTGATCCCCAACTATATTTACCGAACATAGTTAAAATATGCTATCCTCATTAACCTTCTCATTTCATATTGGTTGCGATATATTTTAATTATCAAATCAAAGTCCTAGTACATGCTATTCTCTCCCTTTTAATTCTCATTTGGTTTTTACTTTATAGAAACTATGTATTTACTGCTTACCACTTTTGTCAAATTCTCTCTAGTCTTTTGTTTTCTTTGTTCTTGAGTAAAATCTTTAGGTAGGACTATTAGGAACTAGATCATCTATGTTTTTGCCAGTTGATGAAGTTTGACTTTTTCCTTTATACTTAAGGTCAATTTTCTTGGATTAATTCTATGGTCTGTATGTTCATCCATGAATATCTTAATTATGTTACTCTATTTTTTGTATAAAAATATTGTGGAAAATCATGATGAGAATCTAATTTGATTTTTCATCCAAAACTATGTTCATTTTTTATTTTATTTGAAATGTGATAGTTTTATTAGAGTAGGTCTTTTTTTGATAATTATAGTCAATATATATCTATGTATATTGTCCTTTAATGTAAAATTCAAACTTTTCAAAGGAAAATTTTCCTCAGTGCCCATTTTTATAATTTTCTCTGATGTTTTTCTTAGTTTAATCAGGAATTTTAGTATCTGTACGTTTAATCCTTTTTATTATCAAGAGTCACTAATTTCTCTCTAATTTTTTATTTCCTCCTTTGCTATTTTATATTTTGTTAATAAAAATTCAATTCTTTCTGATGTCCATTTCTACAAGGAGAATTTTTATTGTGTCTATTCCTTCTTATTATCTTTAAAAAAATAATTTCCATGGAATTTAAGTTCAGTACATGCCTATGGTTCATTAATATTTTAATTTGTTCATTAATATTGGATTTTACATTCATTTCCACAAATGTAAAGGAAAAGACTTGACTTGTAGTATTTCTAACTTCCCAGAACAAATATCTCTTATTTTAGAGTAGTTTTAAAAATTATGGTGGGCTGCTTTCTCAGAATCCTGGTTCTCATTTCTTCCTTTGTTTTATACTCTTAGGTGAAATTTCTCTTGCCTCCTCCCTCTCAGAGGTCTCTTGTTAATTTTGACAACACCCTCTGCAGTTGTTCCTCAGTGGGAAGGTGGAAAGGGACTCTTCAAAAGTGCAGTAGGCTAGATTGTTTCAGATCTTTTAGGCCTTAATGCTAGCCAAAAAAGTTAGATTGTTTGCAGCACAAAATAATATCATTGTTTGCAAAGGACTGAATCAGAACACAGTTAACAATACTGGTCATTTATTACCATTCTCTGACCATTTTATGGGTTAACGATAGTTTTTATATAAAAATGTACTTAAGGGAAAAAGTTGAGGGTTTTGTTTCCTTGAGTCAAGGCAGAAAGTGAAATCCCAGATTTGCTTTATTTTATTGCTTATGATTCCTGACCTATAATTTCTTCCTTTAAGGAAAATTAAACAAAAGTAAACAAGAAAGACAGCAAATCTTGGAGAAGATTTTGAGCAAAAATCCCCGTGTTTATTTACATATTCAAACCTATTCGAGGATGTCAGAATTAGATTAAGTGTTTGTTATTACCTGATAACATAATAGAAAAAGAAAAAAAATGTTCAAAGGTTGCATTTCATGATTATTGGCTAAGAAGGCTAAATTTCCAGAAATCTTAAGGGGAATGTTGTATCGATGAATACAATATTTTTGAAATATACTCTCATACTTGTGACATTTGAAATAATCACAATAAATTCAGTAGCAGTAAATGAAAAGAAAAATGTATCCATATAACACTACTGCTAGAAAAAAAAGAACATAATTTCTACAAATACTAATATTGAATATAAACTCATATTTCTTGTGTGTCAATATATATATCTACACACATACGTATATATATATACATACTATACAGTTTATAATCTCCTAATTAACCCACTTTCCTTAACTTTATTTTTCAAGCCACTGAATGAATGTACTATGTTTTACCTGAATATTTCATGGCATTTGATTATGCATTATGTACATATTGCAAAATGCCAAAATGTGTATCGAAATGCAAATGCTTAGAGCAAAGTCTGAATAATATGGAAGTGAGATTATCACTGCAGTGCTTTAGGACAAATTTTCAATTAAGAAACCATTTGTTTAAAAACCATGGGACCAAAATATTCATGTTTTATTCAACATTGATATCTCCTTAAGGAAATCCTGTAAGATCATGGAATTTTGCTCTTACCTTTTACTGTCCTATCCCAGGGGCTTGTCAGTTTTCAGAGTAAAAACTCAGTAGTTGGGATTTTCATTGCTGACTATCATAAATTTCCTGGAAGAATGAACACGGTCCGTTAGCAAGCAGTAATTTGACAATAAGCTATAATTAATGAATGTTTTTCAGAAAATACAATCTTCATCTATATGAAGGAAAGCAATTACTTCAGGATTCAAAATACCATTTGAAAATTGTACATGCTGTGTGTCTTTACTTTCCTTCAGACATAAATATGTGCATGTTTTAAACGTATGCTCACACACATAAATAAATTAGTGTATTTCTAAATGTATGCATACAATAGAAAAGTAATTACAAAAATGAGTGAAATAATTACTAATTTTTATAACAGCTTAATTAGTATATAATTCATGAATATACAATTCATGCATTTAAAGTGTATAATTTAATGATTTTTACATATTCAAATTGTTGTGCAATTGTCATCACCATCACTTTAGAATACTTTATGAATCTACAAAGTAGAAAGGTCACCTCATACACATTATCAGTCATACTCAATTTCTTCTTTTTTTTTTTGAGTCTTAGTATGTCACCCTCTGTAGAGTGCATGGTGTCACAGATCACAGCACTCTCAAATTCTTGAGCTTACAATTCTCTTGCCTCAGCCTCCCAAGTAGCTGGGACTACAGGTTCCCACCACAACAACTGGGTATTTTTGTTGTTGTTGCAGTTGTCATTGTTCTTTAGATGGCCAGGGCTTGGTTTGAACCTGCCAGCCTGGGTGTATGTGGCTGGTGCCCTACCCACTGAGCTACAGGTGCCAACACATACTCTGTTTCTTCTTAACCTCTCACTCTTGTACCTCTTTACTTCCTCCCAAGGACCAGGTAATCAATAATCTTCTTGTCTATATGTATTTTCTTATTGTGGGCATTTTATATAAATGAAATATTACAATAGGTAGTATTGTGGTGAACTTTGCACTTAGTAAATTGTTTTCAATTTTTTAAAATTTTATAGCATCTATCAATACTTCATTTCTTTATTTGATTTCTAAATGATAGTCTATGGCTTTGTTTATCCACTTAGCAACTGATGGGCATTTGGGATGTTTGGTTAAGAAGAATGCTGCTGTGAACTTTTGTATGTAATATTTTTGTGTGGATAGGTGTTTTAATTTATTTTGTATACATAAGTATAGAATTGTTGGGTCAGACAACTCTGTTTTACCTTTTAAAATAGAATCTTCCATAATGTTTTCGAAAGGGATAAACCACTTACCAACTCAACAATAACATATGAAGTTTCCGATTACTTCACATACTTACTAAAACTTGTTACAATCTATCTTTTTTATTATTTGGCACATAATGGAAATTCAAACAAACACTGACCTTTAAAAAATGATTTTATGATCAACTCACTTAGAGATGGTATAAAATCAATCTGTTTTTATTGAGCATGCAACGTGAAAGCCAGGACTCCACCTCCATGAGGTGTGAATCGTCTGGTGTTTTGGATTTGCAGTCTCCTGTTTGCCAAAAATATCAACGATGACCATTTGCACATCTTGTTTGGATAATATTTATTCAAATTATTTGTCCATTTTTAGGTAATTTGCCTTTTATTACTGAGTTTATGAGTTCCTCTTATGTCCAAGTGCAATTTCTTTATCAGATATTCAACTTGCTAATATTTTCTCCTCTTCCTGAATTGTCTTTTTCTTTGATAGCACAAAAGTTTTAAATTTTGATGAAGCTTAATTTTGGGGGCATTTTTGTTGCTTGTGATTTTTTATGTCAAAAAATCATTTTATTCTACAATTTTAAAAGTTTCAGCTCTTGGCTGGGCACCATGGCTCATGCCTTTAATACTAACACTCTTGTAAGACAAGGTGGGAGGATCCTTGGAACGTAGGAGTTCAGGACCAGGCTGAACAATAGTAGACCTCCTCTCTACTAAAAATAGAAAAATTAGCCTATCATGGTGGTAGGAACCTGTACTTCCAGCTATTTGGGAGGCCGAGGCAAGACAATCACTTAAACCTGGAGTTAGAGGTGGCTGTAAGCTAGGCTAATGCCATGGCACTCTAGCTTGGGGCAACAGAGTGAGATACTGTCTCAAGAAAAAAAAAAAGTTTCAGCTCTTATCCTTAGATAATTTATGTATTTTATTTTAACTTTTGCATATAATATTAGGTGGGGGAGATATATATATATATATATATTTTTTTTTTTTTTTTTGCATGGGGCTATATAGTTGTTCCAGTACCATTTGTTAAAAAGAATATTCATTTATCATTTAATTATCCTAGTATCTTGCTGAAAATCAGTTGACCATAATGGTCAGGGTTTATTTCTGGACTCTCAATTCTATCCCATTAATTCATGTCTCTCCTTAAGATATTATCACATTGTTTTGACTGCAGTATTCTTACAATAAATTTTAGAATAAATGGTCTTATTTTTCAAGATTGTTCTGTTTATTCTGGGCCTTGAATTTCCATATAATTCTTAAGATCAGCTTTTAAATTTCTACAAATAAGTTATGAAGAATTTGGATGAGAATGGCATTGAATCTGAAAATCAGTTTGCTGAGTAATATCATCCTACTAATATGAAATCTTTCACTTCATAAATATGGGTATATTTCCATTTCTATAGTCTTTTTTTGCTATTTACAACAATTTATAGTTTCCATTGTAAGTTTTATATTAATTTTGTTAAATTTGTATTTAAAAATTCATTATTTTGATACTTTTATAAATGGAATTAGTTCTAATATTTTTTTCTGAGTTGTTTACTGCAAGCATATAGATATATATTTGACTTTTAAAAATATATGTTGATTTAGATCTTACAAGCTATCTGAACTTGAACTGCTAGATATCATAGTTTATATCAGTGGATTATTTAAGGTTTTCTTCAATTGGTGTTATGCAGAAATACTACAAAAATACTTAGTCTAATTCCTTCTTTTATAGTCAGATAACTTACAATTTATATCTTGCCACACTGTCCTGATCAGAATGTCCAGGAAAATGTTAGATAAATTGCAAAACCAAACATCCATGTCCTATCCTTGATCTTAGGGAGAAAGCATTCACTCTTTCCCCATTTAATATGTTGTTTGAGAGTTTTTTCTATATCCCTTTTATCAGATTGAGAAAGATCCCTTCTAAGTTACTTCAATATTTTTATAATGAAAGACTGGTTAATTTTGCCAAATGCTGTTTTTACCTCTTTGGGGATGGTTACAATAGTTTGTATTCTTTACAATATGTAGTGCAGGGGTCCTCAAACTTTTCAAACAAGGGGGCTAGTTCACTGTCCTTCAGACCGTTGTAGGGTCTGACTGCAGGCCCTGAAACAAGTCGGCTGCTAAGCAGGACAGGCAGTGGTGGCAAAAACACCTGGCAGGCCAGATAAATGTCCTAGGCGGGCCTCAGGTGGCCCGTGGGCCATAGTTTGAGGAAGCCTGAAGTAGTGTATTACATAAATTGATCTTCAGATGCTAAACGCACATCTCTAGGATAAAATCACAATTGTTCATGGTGTATTATCCTTGTTATATGCTCCTCTATTCAGTTCTTCCAATTATGTTGAAGATTTTTGTACCTATAGTCTTAATAGTTACTGGTCTATAATTCTGTGCTTATTATGTTTTTGTCTGGTTTTGAAATCATGTAATACAGGCCTCATAAGACTAGTTAAGAAATATTTTCTTTCCTTTTTTTTTTTAATTTGTGAAAGATTGATATTAATCATTCTTTAAATATTTAGTAGAGGTCACCAATGAGGCCATTTAGTCCTGAAATTTCTTTTGGATAGTTTTAGGTTACTAAATAATCTCTACTAGTTAAAAGTATCTTTAGATTTTCTATTTTTATGAGTTAATATCAGTACTTGGTGACTTCCTATATTTGTGTCCATTTCATCAAAGTAAATTAATTTTTTGGAGCTTTAACTGGATTATATGAGTTTTAATAAGTGTGCCTTCAATTTTAATTATAAAAAATTTGAATTTCCTTTGTGACTTCTTCTTTAACTCATTGGTTATTAAGTATATGTTCTTTAATTTTTATATGTTAATTTACCAAATCACTTTCTTGTATTGATTTCTAATTTAATCCACAGTTATCAGAGAACATTGTATGATTTCAATACTCTTAAGTTTATTCACTACTGGTTTATGACCTAGCATATTACCTTCCACTTTTTTTTTCATAATTTCCATAGAAGAAAAGAGAAAAATGCTTATTCTGATATTGTTACATTGAATATTCAATGTCCATTAGTTCTCCTTACTGTATAGTGTTGATCAAATCACCTATTCCCTTGTTGAGATTTTGCCTAGTAATTGTATACATTATTGAAAATAGAACATTGAAGTCTGCAATTATTATCACTGGATTATTTATTTCTCTCTTCAATTTTGTAAGTTCATGTTTCACATAATTTAGAACGGTATTGTTAGGAGCATATATGTTTAAATAATTTAAAAACAATTAACTTTATCATCACAAACTTTTTGGGTTTTTTCATTTGTTTTAAAATCTGTTTGTCTGGTGTTAATGCTGACATTTGAAGTATCTCCCAGAAAGTCTATGTTGCTTAATTTTTCTAATGCATATTCATCCAACTATCCTGAGTTTATATTTCTCATATTGTTTTTCTTAAAATGTAGACATCATAGATATTGTAGTAACTCTGAATAATGATTCCTATCCACCTCAGGGCTTTTTTATATTGTTTGCACGTTTATTTGTGCAGTGATTTAGCAGGTCTATTTTTATGAAATCTGTTTTCCCCTAATATTTACAGTTTATTATTTTATTTTTCAGAAGCCTGGCCTTGCACATACACAGTTACCTTAAGAAGGCAATAGTTTATCAGAAATATTTTTCTCTTTCCCTGATCTGTCTGGTAAAAAATGTTAAGTATAAGTAAATACAGAGAGGAGAAAGCTCATGAGGGATCAAAAATACCTGGTTTTCTTCCTGTCTTATGCTGAAACATTTTAATTTGATGTTTTCAAGTGAAAAAATGTTTATTACTCTTTTTATTACCTGTGCTTTTGGTGTGATAAACAAAAAAAATAATTACCGTTATTAATATTGAGGAACTTTTCCCTATGCTTTCTTCTAGAAGCTTTTATGTATTCAGGACTTACATTTAAGTTTAATCTAATTTGAATTGATTTTTATACATGGTATAAAATAAGGGTCTGATTTCATTCTTATTCTTGAGGTTTCAGTATTCCAACACCACTTGTTGAAGAGACTACCTTTTCCCTATTGTGAAGACTTTATGCTCTTATCAAACATTAGTTGGTGCTAATTGCTTGGGTTTTTTTCTAGGCTATCCTATTTCATTAGTCTCTGGTTTTGTTTTTATGTCTGAACCACAGTGTTTTGATTACTATAGCTTTGTAATATAATTTGAAGACAGGAACTGTGACATTTCCAACTTAATTGTTTTTTTTTTCCTCAAGATCATTTGGGCTATTTGGAGTCTTTTGTGGTTCCTTGTACATGTTAGAATTTTTTCTTTTTCTGTAAAAAATGCCATAGGAATTTTTTACAGGTGAAATTTGTATATCACTTAAGGTAGTATAGAGTTCATTTTTCCATTTGTTTTAAGTTGACATATAATAATTATAAAGATTTATGATATACAATGTGATATTTTGATACCTGCATGGAATGTTTAATTATAAAATCAGTATAAATAGAAAATTCATCACCTCAAACATTAATCACTTTTTGTATTAGGAACATTCAAATTTCTCTAATAATTTTAGAGAATATAAAAGAATATATAAAACATTATTTTTAGGTATAGATACCCTACTGTGCTACAGAACACTAGAATTTATTCCTTTTACTAGCTATAATTTTGTTATTAGTCTACTTCTCCTTATACTTCTCTCCCCTATCTTCTTTCCAGGTTTAAAAAATTATAATTCTAGGTTCAGCACCCATGGTATAGTGGTTACAGTGCCAGCACATACACCAAGGATGGCAGGTTCAAACTTGGCCCAGGCCAGCTAAACAACAATGACAACTGCAACAAAAAAAAAGCTGGGCATTCTGGAGGGCTCCTGTAGCCCCAGTTACTTGGGAAGCTGAGGCAAGAGAATCACTTAAGCCCAAGAGTTTGAGGTTGTTGTGAGCTATGATGCCACAGTATTCTACCCAGGGCAACATAGTGAGACTCTGCCTCAAAAAAATAAATAAATAAATAAATAAAATAAAAATTCTACCATGAGTTCAACTCCTACACATGAGTAAGAATATGTAGTACTTATCTTTCTGTTTCTAAATCATTTTATTTAACAATATGTCATCCAGGCTCATCCATATTGCTGCAAATGACATAATTTCATGGACTTCATTCTCTATTATGGCTACGTGGCCTAGTAATACTCCATTTTTCATATATACAACATTTTCTATATTCATTTATCTATTAATGAATATTTAGATTAGTTGTATATCCTAGCTGTTGTGGATAGTGCTGCAATAAACCTTGAGGGCAGATATGTTTGTTATACTGATTTTCTTTCCTTTGGAGAAATACCCAGTAGTGGGATTACTGGGATCATATGATTTTCTATTTTTATTTTGGAAAACCTCATACTATTTTCTGTAATTGCCATACTAATTTATATTACCACCTATAGTGTAGGCAAGTTTTCTTTTGTTTATATCCTGGACAGAATTTGTTATGTTATATCTTTTTTATAATTGCCATTCTAATTGAGTGAAAAAGATAATTCACTGTGGTTTTGATTTACTGTTCCTTGATGATTAGTTATGCTGTTGAGGACTTTTTTTCATATACTTTTTGGCCATTTGTATGACTTTTTTTTTTTTATTTCTTGACAGGTTCTGTCTCCCTTGTCCAGGCTAGAATGAAGAGACATTATTATAGCTCACTGCAACGTCAAACTTTCAGGCTTAAGCAGTCCTCCTACATCATTCCCTTGAATAGCTAGAACTATAGGTGAGTGCCACAATGTTTGGCTCATTTCTGCATTTTTTTTTTTTTTGTAGAGATGGGGTGTCACTTTTGCTCAGGCTGGTATTGAACTCCTGAGCTCAGGTAATCCTCCTGAATCAGACTTCCAAAGTGGTAGGATTAAAGGTGTGGACACTATCACTGGCCTCATTTGTAGATTTTCTTTTGAGAAATGTCTATTTATATACTTATCCTGTTTTAATTGGATTATTTGTCCTTTTGCTATTGAGTTGTCTGAGTTTCTCATATATTTTGTGTATTAATCCCTGTCAGATAGTTTCCCAATATTTTCTTTTGTGCTAAAGGTTGTCTTTTTATTCCATAGGCCATTTCCTTTCCTGTACAGAGATACTTAGTTTGATATGGTCCCATTTTTCTTTTACTGCTTTTTATTGCCTGTACTGTTGAAATGTAACATGCTATCTTTGCTTAGCCCAATGTCCTGAAGTGTTTTAGTAAAGTTTTTTTCTAATAACTTCATAATTTTGAATTTTACATTTCTCTTTAATCCATTTTGAGTTGATTTTCATGTGTTGTGAGAAATAGGGACTTAGTTTCATTCTTCTGCATATGGATATCCAGCTTTCCCAGCACCATTTATTGAAGAGAATGTCTTTTCCTGTATAGGTGGTTTTGGCATGTTCATCAAAAATTACTAGGCTACAAATACATGGATTTATTTTGAAGTTTTCTATTATGGTCAATTGGCTTGTCTATTTTTATACCATACTATGCTATTTTGTTACTACAGTTGTGGAGAATATTTTGAAATTAAGTAATGTGACACCTCCAGCTTTGATATTTTTGCTCAATGTTGCTATTACTATCCAATAATTTCTGTGGTTTCTTATAGATTTTAGAATCATTTATTATATTTTTGTGAAGAATGTCATTGTTGTTTTGTTAGAGACTACATTGAATCTACAGATTATTTTGGGTAGTATGATCATTTTAAGAACATCAATTCTTCTAATTCATAAGCAAGGAATGTCTCTCCAATATATAGTGTCCTTTTCAATTTTTTAAATCTGTTTTTTATAATTTTGTTAGTAGAGATCTTTCACGTTCTTGGTTAACTTTATTCATAGACCTTTTTAAAACTATTGTGAATAAGATTTCTTTTTTGACTTGTTTTTTAGGGTAGTTTGTTATTGACATATAGACACACTATTGATTTTAGTAGGTTGATGTTGTATTCTGCATTATTACTAAATTTTGTTTACCAGTTATATGAGTTGTTTGATAGACTCTTTAAATTTCTCAATACATAAGATTATATCATAAGCAAAGAAGTACAATTTGACTTCCTTTTTTCCTATTTGAATGTCCTTTATTTATTTTTCTTGCCTAATTGCTTTGGCTAGACTTCTAGTACTATGTTCAATAAGAATAGGGAAAGTGGGTGATCTTATCTCGTCCCAATTCTAAGAGGAAAAGCTTTCATCTTTTCCTCATACAGTATTTTAACTGTGGGATTGTCATATACAACCTTTATTATGTTGAGGTAAGTTCATTATATGCCTAGTTTATTGAGAGATTTTATCATGAAAGGATGTTGAAATTTCTTAAGTGTTTTTTCTTTGTCTACTGAAATGGTGATTCTGTTGATGTTATTTGTTATATTTATTTGCATACATTGAACTATCCTTGCATCCCTGGGATAAATTCCACTTGATTACGATGTACTACCATTTGATGTGCTGTTTGATTTAGTTTGCTATTATTTTATTAAGAATTTTTGCATCTATTTTCAACAGACATATTGGCCTGAAGCTTTCTTTTTGGTTGTGTTTTGTTTTGTTGTTGCTTTTGGTATTAGGACAATATTAGCTTCAGAATGAGCTAGAAAGAATCCTCTCTTCAATTTTTTGGTGTTAGTACGACTTTAAGTGTTGGGTAGATTTTGGCAGTGAAAACATTCCATCCTGTTTTTTATTTTGTATAAACAGATTTTTATTACTGATTCAATGACATTACTTGTTACTGGTCTGTTCAGGTATTGTATTTCTTCTTGGTTCAATCTTGGATAGGTTATATAACCAATAATTTATCCATTTTCTCTAAGATTTTCAATTTTTTGGAATACAATTTTTGTAATAGTCTCTGATGATACTTGCTGTATCTGTGGTATTGGTCTTTAGTTGATATATCTACTAGTTTTTCCAATTTTTATTTATCCTTCAAAAAAGCCAAGTTTTAATTTCATCCAGGAGTGGGGGACAACCTGCAGCTTTGTTAACTTCAAAATCATTCTTTTTCTTCAAGATCACCAAATGAGGCAACATCTTCATGTTTCTCTGCTGTATACCTTTTAATGAAAGGATTTGTTATGTAAAATTTGGATTTAGTCAAAATGCTTCACTTAAGAACCAGAAAGGTCACAGTTCCCTTAAAGCTGCATGTTCCTCACTCCTATTTGGCTTTAGTTCTGGTTGAGTGCTGTAGTGCATATACACAATAGCAAGTAATGAGTCCACACTGAAAGTGATAAATAGGCATACACAAGAGGTTTATGATGTCTTTACATTCCAATAAACCCATTATAAATAAAAAAATATAAGTTGAAAATTTATTTAGTATACCTAACCTACCAAATGTCATAGCTCTCCTAGCCTATCTTTAACAAGCTTGAAACATTATGCAATAACATACAGTTGTATAAAAGCATCTAAAAGAAACCCTATTTTATAATAAGGTGTTGAATAGGTCATGTAAGTTACTGAATATTGTACAGGAGGTGAAAAACAGAATGTTTGTATGGGCATTTGAAGTAGTTTCTACTGAATGCACATCACTCTCATACAATCATAAAGTGGTAATGTCTATATTAAAATTAGAAACATGGCAATATGAAAAAATAATTACTATATTAATAATTTGTGTTTTGTTTATACAAATAGAATTTCCTTTAAATTGAGAAAATTACTTGGCCCTATGATAAGTAACAGTAGTGCCAAACATAGTTTCTATGTTATAGAATTCAAGAACAAACAAAAATATCTTAGCTTGGGGAAAAACATGTACTTTTTCCTGTATGACAGCAGTATAAGCCAATTAATTACTTATCAAGACTTAGAATTTGCTCATGAAGAGCTGGTTCAAAATTTTTAACTTTCTGTACCTACCATTCCTAAGTTGTTATGTCAAACATTGTGACCATTCCTAACTAGTGCCCTCCCCTGGTAAGTTTTGTCTAAAAAATTTAGTCTACATATTAAAACCCTAAAAATATCCTACTCCAATGGCCTCCCTCCAAGAAACTTTTGAGACTCTTTCAGGGGGTGGTTCTTAAGAGACTATAGATACAATAAAGTTAATGTCAATTAACAGATTTTTTCTGGTGATCTTTCAGGAAGTTAAAACTTGAAAATATAATTTATGAATACAATGGTGCATATTTAATGGGACTAAAGGTGGTTAAAAGATATAGAAAAAAGTGAATTCATTCAAAAATTTGGCTAGGTAATCTTTTTAAATTTTTAGACATGATTTTTAAAATAACTCATTTTATTCACTCATGTAATTTAAAGGTAGATATTCTAACCCTTTAATAATGAAAAATAAAAAAAATTACTGTGGCAAAATGGTTTTATTAATTATATAAAAATACAATGTGAAATTTTTAATACAATTTAAGCTTTATCTTGAAGATTTTTTCTAATGATTATATAGGGAAAATAGTTGTAATTAACAACTCACTCTCAGCATATCTATGTTCATACATTTCTCTCTGATGACTGGTATTACAAAAACATATTTAATATACCTTCCAAATGATATTTGATGTATGTTTTCAGATACCTCCCATACATTTAAATTAGCACCTCCTTTTTCATAAAATACCTAATTTCTTATTAGAACTTTATTCAAAAACATTAGGCTTCAATAATTATATTATCCTAAGTCCTATATCTCTTCTCCAGAAGAGTATAATGACATAGGAACTGAAATTCTGGTGTAGATTGGTAATATAAGACAGCAGAATTTACGTTTTCTGTAAAAATAGAACATTCAAGAATGCACTACTAATGAATGATTAGAAGAATAAAATTAATATAAATGTGGTAGGAGAGACATTTTCAAGTATGGTTTCAAAAATATTAAGTTTATAAAACAATTCAAAATAACCTAATTATTGGCAGATAGAGATTCCTCGTCAATTTTCTATTAGCTATAATTTGTTCATTACATCTTTCATTGTGAATGTTGTGATAAATGTCTTTTTATAATATAAATTTCCTCTCAGAATTTTATCAATAGAATGCAAAGATGTGTATGTGATATAACTGACATTGGAGACTCAAAAGGTGGGAGAGTGGAAGGTAAAGGATAAACAATTCCCCACTGGCACACTGTGTACTCCTCCAGTGATGAGGACACAAAAGCCCAGACTTCACTGCTATACAACTCATCTATGAAACCAAAACCACTTGCATACCCAAAGTAATTAAAAGACAACATCTTGGAAAAATACAGGATGCAAAGCAATCTGTGTGATTATTTTCATGATATATGCTAAATTAAATGGGTTTTCACTAAAGAGATTTTTCTGCATTGATTTTTGTATAAATGGGACAAGCATATTACTATAAAAACACAGAAAACACACACATCAACTTTTAAAGGTATAATTCAAAACCAAACCCCCAAGTCTTGAACTAGGCTTCATTTTCCTGCTATTAAAGGAAAACACCATTAAGCAAATAAATGTGTAAGATGTATCTTTGATTCTCTTTCTGGGATAGTAATTAACTCTAATGTACATAAAGGGAGAATTTGTTGTTGCTATTTTGTTCTTGTTCTCATGAAAAGTATGATTAGTTTCTTTAGACACCAATATTGTCCTTGGTGTCATAAGCTTCTACTACGAAGAGCGTATTATAAGTTCTAAGATTTGATATTCAGTGGTTATTATAGCTGCATATATGTGGAAATGTTCTTTCAAGGTTATTTTATTTCCTATTTGCCACACTTCATGCCACAGAGTAGTACCTAAAAGTTAAATGCATTTTCTTGAAATGAGCCACATGATAGAACAGTGCATAAGAAGACGACAATAGGGTGCAGTGCAAGTGTGCTGTGAAAATGAGTAAACCAGATGTCAGCAATGCTTGAGCTCAGTTGTGGATGTGTTAATTTTCCCCTAGATCTGCTCAGGAAGCTGGCAGGCAGAATCCCTTGCCTCCCAGATCAGGGAAATAGCTCTGAGAAGGCTCAGAGGCAGAAAATGCAATTGACAGGGGAAATTCATTGAAGCCTATTTTATTTTTTAAGAGAAAGTGAAGTTGTTATTTAGTATGCTTTTCTTTTTAAAATATTGTTGTTTGTTTAAAAGTAGACTTGCTACTAGTAACTTCAAGATATAGAATGCAATGAAACCGAATAGGATTTATTGAACTCCGGATTATGTGAGCGAGTTAATAAATCCCTATTCTATATTACATTGATCAAAAAGAAGAATGAGAAGTTAAGTTACTTAGTGAATACTTGTTCTCCAAGTCAATGGCAAAATGGATACGTAACTGCATATATCCAGATTTTATACGCAGTACGTTTTCTTCTAAGTCAAATGTGAAGTTTAAATGTTTCAATGAATATTCAACATTCATTCTTCCAATCATTTGTTAAGGTTGAAAAGCAGCTATGTGTAGACCCTACCACCATATCTCCATATTTTGCATGAATTGGTTTTGCTATTCCTGCAATCAAAATTGAGTAAAAAGTAGTCCTTTTTCTAGAGTTTTATCATAAGCATTTATTAAGTGATGTCCCAGAGTCTATTACTGTTTCACCAATATCTATTCCACCTATTTTCTATTATAGAACGGAGAAATTTAGCCACATATCTGTCTTCCAGGAATATTCTGCTTTGAAACTTCCCTTGGAATTTTGTTCTGTTACATGATTAATTAATGGCAAATGTGATATATTATAAGTTGTATGTGCAACTTTTGCTAAGTGGACTTAAATGGGGATGTGGACATGGCCTTCCTCTCTTTCTTCTGCTACACTGTTTACAATACAGACAAGGTGGCTAGAGAGCTGAGGTTGGCACATCTACCTCGAAGCTTAATGCTTTGCAATTCAGAAACCTACTTGCCTGGCAATGGGGGTATCATGTCACCCCTACTATGTGTCTGGGATTTGTAAACAATGGAGGAAAAAGAAATCTTTGCCCTCATGGAACTTACACTCTGGCACAGGATAGCAAAAAAAGAATTAAAAGATAAAATATTCAGAATGGTTGACTTTTTTTTTCTTTTACATAAAGGAGGCAGAGCAATGGTCTCTGATAAGGTGATATTGGACTAGAAGGAAATGAAGGAAGTTGGGGAACAAAAATTAAAATCCTTGATGTGGGAGTTTATTTCCTTTGTAAAACAGCTGGAGGATCAGAGAGCAAACCAGTGTGCCAGTAACAGAATGAGTGGTGGAGAGAGTGGTAGAGAATGTAAGGCCCGGGAGTTCACTGAAAGACTGAGTCTTTGTCTTTGACGACCGTGAAAAGCCATGAGAAAGAATTTTTTACATAGAAGTAACATGACCAGGCACATTTACAAGGGTTACTCTGATAACTGTGTTAACTTGACCAATAAAACAAGTTACAATATGGCCAAATTTTGAAAGGACACTTAAAAATATATAACCTTGGGGGCGGCACCTATGGGGGGCACCAGCCCCACATATTGAAGGTGGTAGGTTCAAACCCAGCCCCTGCCAGAAACTGAAAATAATAATAATAATAATAATAATATATAATCTTGGAAATCCAACATGGTTCAAGATCAAAAACTTGATTGTGATAATAGTATTTTGAATACAAGTCAGTAATATATATATACTTGAATTGCTATGATCCATATGCAGAGATTTCATATTCAGTAATTATGTTTCTCATTTACATTTTATCTTCATGGAAACCAAAATATGTTTTGAATTCTTCATTTTACATATGAGAACAAAGTAAATCAAAATTTCTCAAGGTTGCAAGTTTCAAATTTGAAAAATTTGAGTTCAGACCTACATGTCTTTGGGGAGACTTTCTTAACAATTACACAATATTGCTTTCAAATTAGATAATCTTACTGCTTGTTTAAAGACAGAATATACGGATGAAGTGACTTGTCATTGTAAGGAAACATGTCCCATCATGATGCAGGTGGAGCATGTAAGACAACCTGCATGTTAATTGCAATGTGACTCTAATATATATTGTGTGACCAGAATAGATACAGGTATACATCAGGATTCGATTTTAGTTAAATTGGTGGTAAGTAAATGGGATAGTCCAAAAAGGGTTAAAGAGTCCCAAATTCATAGTAACTTTTAAAAGCCCCTTAGGGTTTTGTTTATTTCTAATTGGTGGTGAATTAATTTGTCATGCTCCAGGGGGTGCCAAGCTCCAATTAACACCCTATGTGTGGTTAGCACATTTGTAATGCACTGGCTGTGTAGTATGATAGAACCAAGAGACTCCTCCACAAACAAGTGATGGGTCCACAGTTTCTGGGCTTCAAGTTCAGCCAGGAATAGGTACAGAGGACCTAGCCAGCTCATTAGGTACTTACTGAAAATCAGAACACCACCCCTGGCCATTTTCCAATCCAAAGGATGCCCCCCAAAGTACTTTGATTTGATATAACCTCCAGGATGCTGCCTTAATTATTATTTGGTAGGTAATACTGGTTTTCTTTGTAAAAATTTAAAGTAACTCAAATGTACATGACATATAATTAATAACACTTACATAAACTAGTATTTGTTAATTTCATCCAAGTCATCCAAGTTTGTTTGTTTGACTAAACAAACAATCCAATTACAACTATTTGTCACGAGACAGTCATACTTTTTAAATATATAGTAACATTCTGATAGTAACATTCTGAATTTGTTCATCCTGCTTTGTTACATGCATACTATTTTGTACGTAGTGATATACTGACCAAATAAGCATTGTGATTGAGCTCTAGTGTGGATAAATTTTGTAATAGTAATACTAATAATAATTTAGATTGTTAAAAGATAGAGTTTAAAATTTTAAGCCCTGCATTATTAATGCAATGGAATTCAAAATGTTTCCTATTACAAGTTTATTTCCATAATTGTTAAGGTCTGTTTTCTCCATTTAACAAGGCAATACTTGTCAGTAGAGTAAACTTTTTAAATGATGGAGAAATAACTGTACCTGTAGTCAAGATAGGTCTTAATAATAAAATAAAATGGTGAGAAAGAAGTGAAAAGATTCAGTGATGTAATTAAAATAATAATAAATGAAGTCAAATTGTTCCAAGTGCAATAATTAAAGTCATTTCATAGCACCATTCCCTGTGAACATTAATTACACTCCAGTCAATTTCTTCAGGAATATAGGGATGGGGGTGGCAATCTGCACTGTGAAATCATTCATTTATGCAGGTTTTATTTCATTTGATGTGGCAAAATACAGGCAAACCTGTTTTAGAGAAGGATTTAGGATTTTAGTGAGTGAGCTAAAAGGCACCCTTCACAGTTGAAAATGAATTCTTATCTCAAAATATCGAGCTTTATTCATTGTCTCCTTGTCAGTGCCTCAGTTGGCCACACCTGCAGGCCAGCAGTTTTTCTGTTTCTGGATACCACGCTCCTTCTCTCCATCGATGCCAGTTCTGGTCCTATACTTAAAAGATAGACTCAGGAATATTTCATTTCTCCTTGGAACCATTTTTTTGAATGAAAATACTGAGGGAGAAACAATAAGAAGAGAAACCCTTCTCCCTTGTTTGGTGGGACATGGTTCTATGTGCAGGAGCCTAGAAAAGACACCTAACAGTTCACTGTTTGTAAAGAATATTGGCAAGTGTCGGGGCAACAAGGAAATAGATTAAGAAAGCGGATAGAAGGCTAAAAGCAGCCCAGGTTCTGCCCCCTTCCGACCGTTATGTAGTTGCCTCAGTTATAATGTCCATAAAGGGAGTGCCCACCTTTGTTGTTGTTTGATTTGTCCTTCTTTTAAGGACAGTTAAGAAAGTTTTTCTGTTTTGGAGCACACATTACAGAATGCAATATCATACTAAAAGCAAGGCCCTAAATAAAACCTTTTATTGAATAATGAAAGAAGGATGATATCAATATGTTTTCTATCTGGTCAAGAAATTTCTCCGTAACAGTCTTTTGGTGCCCAGAGTTCTAATGGGCTTATGACTACTAATGGCTTTTTAATCTCATCGTCTGCAATGTTAGAGTTTTAAATCTATTTACTTCAATTTCCTGACATACATCAGAGACAAGGAGGGTATTTACTGGCTTTGCGGGCTTTGTGTTACATTTTTTATTACATTAGAAGGTGCCCAGACTTTTGCATCAGCAGCTTGACTGGACAGCTTTGGGGAAAGGGAAAACAAAAAGAGGCAAGTCATCAAATATATGGTTTCAGCATCATTACCTGAACTGATAGAAAGGTTTACATTACACTCATGGTATGTAATTGTTTTTGTATCCCCCCCCCAAAAAAAAAATTGCAAATATTGGCAGCCTATTTGTTTTGAATGAGCCAGCCAGAAAAAAACATAACTTTCATCTATGTCATTTACATTAGAATGTAATATTTACATTATCATCTGCTATTCACAATCCTTTATGGTTCAAGAGCTTACTTTGTTGTGACCTATGTCCTGTATCTAGAGCTAGTATATATATTTTTTATTTTCCCTTAGTACAGTGATAAGGAGGAGAATAACTTGGGTTAATTTGAACATTTCTCCAAATTTCTCTTATTCTGGCTTTACAAAGATAAAAGATGAACATAAGTATTTTACTTTTCTCATAGCTTCATAAAAGTATGCCACAGGCCTCATAATTTCTTTGTAAATTTCCACTTTTTACCCAGAAGCGAAGCATTTCTACAATGGGGAAGAGGAAAAAAAGGAAATTAAAGCAACTAAGACAATCATAAATGCCAAATGAAAGCATTTACCTTAAAGGTCTATTTGCTGATTTCTATTCACAGTACCATCTCTCTTAAAAAATAGTACCATAAAACAAATTCTTGTGTGTATAATTTCTCTGCCAGACATCTAAGAAAGGTATACTTTTCATGGAGATGAACAAAAACAATATGAACTTAATTAACATCTTAAAAACTTTGAGAATTTTAACGTTTATTAACTTTTATCAACTTAACACATATTAACTTGATTATTGAGCCACTTACTGCTAATGAACTTCATCCTCTGCTCTATCACAGCACTTTGTTTAGCTCTTGGTAGAGTGCCTAACATGTCCTTGCTTTGTAAAAAATTATCCTAGTATAACAGAGGGTCATGTTCTGTGACTTAGTTTTATGAGTCCAGTACTAAGCATTGATGCTTCGTACAAATTATGGTCTCAATTATTTGAGACAAATTAGGATCCCAATTATTTTGATTGAACTAAATCATTAAGTCAACAACTCAAGGATATTTTAAACTATAAGTGATCAAATATAAACTCAGTATATACAGGGTGGTCATAAAGTTCGTGTGCAATTTATAAATTAAAATTGCACACGAACTATATGGCCATACTGTATTTTGTAATTAAGTAAGATAATCCATGCATTTGCAAAAGCTTTTTAACATTAACTGTTAAAAACAGGTCATGTTTCTCATTGTTCTTCTGTTAACCAGAACTTCAATCACAATTTCCAACTTTCTCAGTGCCTCTGGTAACTAAGCTTCTTACTCTATCGTAAGAAGAATTATATTTTGAAGAAATATATGCATGTGTATGTATGTGTTTATGGGTGTTGGTACATATATCACTTTAACAAAGTTAAATTTGCCTTGGAGACCTAAATTATTGAAATAAATTCTTCAAATATATTTGCCACTCATGGTTTCTGTTTCCACTTAGCTTTACAGGACCAAGGACCTAAAGCAATTTCTAAGATATAGTAACAGCAGATAAATTTGCCTAGTCAGGATGGGCTAGGACATGTCAAGATTGTTCTGATAGCTCAAAGTCTTATGACAAAATTATAGTTCTTGTCCATGTGAAGCCTGATAGTTTGTTGAAGTATTCAGGACAGTATCTCTCTGTCCAGTGACTCAGCAGCTGTCTGCTGCTATTTTTTGAATCTATCAATGCCAATGCAGACAACAGAATATCTGCATAGGGGGAGAGAGAGCTGGAGCATTACAATGGATTGTACTTAAATTCAACTGGGAAAACATGTCCATCACTTTAACTCACATGTCATTGGCCAGAACATGTCTAATCACCCCGCTGAACTGTAAAGACAGAGGAATGTGGGATAGCACATTGATATTCAGGTGACATCAAATGTTTTTACCAGGGAGAAAAAAAATGAGATTAGACCATTCAAGAAGCTTTTATAACCTGCCTAGAAAGGATAGTTCAATAAACTGGGAACATTTAGCAGAAAGCATAGAAATATTATCATTCAAAAGTCTAGCCTGGCTTGGTACTAAATGTGTGTATGTACACACATATTCATATACACACACACACATACACCTCTTTATATTTGTCATAAGGTAAAAATTCACAGTTTTTATATGTCTTGAGAATCAGACTAATAATGTCAAATACATTATTTATAACAAACTACTCTTACAGATAATGTAGTGATGGTTAAAAACATTGACTTTGGAACTAGAATGTGCGGGTTCAAGTCTTAATTCTACAAACTCCTAGCAGTGATTTAGAGCAAGGTACTTAATTTCATTGTAAGTATCTTCATCCAGAGTATGAAAATTAAATGTATCTAACTCACATAGCTGTGGTAAGCATTAAAGGAATGAGTATTTACAAAGAGATTAGTGTGCACCACATAAAAATAATATTGGCCAATAACAAATGTTTTAAAAACAAAAACTTCATTAATTCCTGACAGACTCTAAGTAGTTTCAATGCAGAATTATAAATATAAAGGATAATGTGTTTATTATAAAAATCAATCCAGTAAACAATATAATAAAGAATCAGAAAACATTTTAATTGGAGGCACTGGCTATTCTATTTCACTCCGTTTTTACCATCTTGACAATCTTTTTCATAAAGACATTACTTGCTTGCACAAAAACAAGATTAAACTGGATTCATTCAGAGTTGAATTCTAAGTTAAAAGGCTCTAGAGTCAGAAACTGTACATACAGATCACAATTTTTTATTAAAAAAAGTAAAAACAAACAAAATGACCAAACAAGCAAGTGAATAATATGTATTAGATTAAGAATTGTCAAAGGGATCGTAATGAACTTTAAGATAAATGCTATTATATTCTCTCAAAGAAATTCAAACCAAAAAAACCTGTGAAAAAATAGAAATAAAGTTACAGTTTTTAAAAAGAAAAGAAAAGGCAACTAAATTATAGAAAAATTGGAAGAATCTGGGAAATAAATTAGAGTTCCATAGCA
>NW_003852401.1:3439916-3447191 GCF_000181295.1 Otolemur garnettii
AAAAAAAAAAACAGAGTTTTTGAGTATTTTATTTATAAAATACAACAGCTACATATCTAGATATGTGAGGTTGGACAATTAGGCTCACAAACACATCCTAGAAAAAGTGTTGCATACATCATTGCTGAATGAATATCACTATAGTCACCTTTGAAGTACTCATCCTGGAAACTGTGTACTGATGCCAGAGTCTAGTCCATTCCTCAAAGCACTTTTTCAAGGATGAGTTTATTAACTTAACTGTCCAACCTTACACATATAAGTAGTACATATATATTTGTATGTGTCATTATATAATATACATATATCATACACCAGGATGCCAAAAACACATATACGTGTAAGAGATGCTAGCTGTGTACTAGATATTATATTATGTATGTACTTTGAGCATCTTTTGCAAGTGCAGAACTGAATATGATTTGCATTATTTGTGTTATTGGTTATATGGACTATTACAATTTTAATATGATTTTTTCCTTTCTTAAATTATATATGCATTTTTTGTCATCCTCTGTATGTCAGACAATAAACCGTGGAACAGAAAATGTTTTTCTCTTTTTAATTGGCTATAAACCTCCTTTAAAAATATGTCAAGCCATAAAACTAACATTAATTTCAAACAAGTAGAATGTATTTTCATAAAATAATGCAAAGTGGCTGTCTACACGTATGCGTATGCATTTGTTAACTGATCTTTTCCAGCTATCAACATATGCATTTTAAATTTTTATTCTGTGTAGGCCTTGCCGCTCTGAGATAGGGACAACTTATAAATGTTACTTTGAATTCTATGGTTCAAGTCTAAATAAGGGTACTCAAAATAGGAGAAATACATGTCTATTCTATGAGCACTCCTTCTATTAATGCAGGTATTCCATTTTCTGAAAGTTTGCATTTCTTCTTTGTAATTAACATAAATCCTCATGCCTTTCTACTTCACAACACTCCACTTCTGTCAAGCCCTAGGGATCCTGCCCATATCTCCTCTGGACTTTGTAAAGCAACAGATTATTAGAACAGATATAGATAATAACATCAAAATACGATTGTTGAGAAATACCACCTACTAAATTTGCTGCTTTTTTATTAATAAAAGTTATTCAAATCTTCATTGCTATAACACTGGGGACTTTCTCATAGCTCTTATTTACATTAGAGAGAAATGGAATTTTCAGATAAGAGGACTTGATGATTTTTTTCCATAATTATGATGTACTTTTCAACATGACAAAGTTTTCAGTGGGGATGCAAATAGTTTTCTTAGTACTCTCCCATGCCTCTTCCACACCTCTTCTGAGCACTGACTGAAATACTAAGGTACAGAATAAGGCAGACATCAGTTTCATTTGAGGTCCATTCACTTTGTAGCTCTGAGAGCTCGAGCAAACAACAGTTACTGTGAGCTGCATGTCCTTCATCTGTGAAATGAAAATCTTAGTATGTGCTTTGGAGTCCCTAGTGAAGCTAAGTAAATAGTAGTCATTATTATTATTGACCGCAATATGATACTTATTGGCAGAAATAAGTATCACTTATAGTTCTAGTCCATTGACAAATTTAAAATCAACTATCTGAACACGTGCAACAGCAAAGAGAACACTCCACAGTCTACGTTTTGCCTGTTTTCCAACTTGGCAATTATAACTCCCATGGTCTAAAATGTTTGTACTTTAACACCTATTTAATTGTATATTATTTGGTCTTTTTGAGTTTTTTTATGTACAATGTCGTACTACAATAACACGTTTGAGAAAATTCCCTAAACAAAGGAGATAGCGATTATAAAGTATCATAATAAAACTAATTGGAGAACATTCTATCAACCCTGATATCTTGAATTTTAGCTGCGATTCCTATTAGAATCAAACTTTAAGTTGTGTTTGAAGAACACTTCATATTGTCGTAAATTAATTTTATTAGTTTTATCTCAAAAGTTAATTCCAAAATATGACAAGAGAATGATGATCTTTACCTAAAAGAGGAAGTAGAAAGTTCTGGATAAAAAGATCACCTGTTAATGTATATATTTAGATATCTTAACTCATTCTTACTTAACATGAAATATTCTCTCTCACCACTAAGGTATAATAACTTAAGAGTTAATTCAAGAGTAAATCTCTGAATTATTGTTAATAGTCAGCAGGTTAGGAAACTTTAAAAACCCTTGAATGGATTATAACAAAAGCGCATTGCTGCATACTTCTCATCCCTTCAAATTCCTGTAGGTAATGTATTTTTTGGTGTTAACTTAAAAAAGAAACCTTATAGTTAGATATTTAGTGCAATTCTCTGATTGGATTTTATAATTTTTTCAGAGATTGCTACACAATACTTTGGCAGCATTTATTTAACTTTACACAGCCAGTTTTGGAAGCCTGTTTGGGAGGGGAGGGGAGGGAAGGGAAGGGAAGAGAAGGGAAGGGAAGGGAAGGGAAGGGAAACTTTAAAAAAGGGAGGGAGGGAGGAAGAGAGAGAGAGTTCAGCACCAAAAGGTAATCGCCAACAGATTCACTTCCTTTCTCTCCCTTTACCTCCAGAACTCTCTGATGGATTGATGCACATTCATGGAAACCACACACTTTAATTTTTGAAAATATTCACTTCTTCTCCTATTATATCTCTAGGAATTATGCAATTGTATCTTAAAATCTAGTAGCACAAAATTAGGGTTTGTTTCCACTCAGAGGTAGCTAGATGTAATTTGATATGGAGGAATATCTGGCTTATTATCACCCACCATATATGCAGAAAAGTTTTGGAACTTTACACACAAAAATACTAATGCAGTCTTTACTTCATATTTTCAAACTAAGACTAGAGGGAGAGATCCTGTGCATCCAGCTTCATTCTCTGACTCTTTCTCACTTCCCAGCCTAAGCTTTCCTGTGGTGATCTACTTTGTCCTTAGTCTAATCAGCTTCCTCTTCATGCTTCCTAGTTGACTCTGTCTTTACAGACACCAAAACTTATTTTTTAGAATCTGATGTACTTAACTTTATTTTTATTACTTTCTGCCAAGTCTTCATTGTAAAAAAAGTAAAGTTACCATTTTCATTATCATCATAATCATCATCATATTTAATTCTTCTCCTTTCCTAAGCATCCACTTAACTTGAGGGACTATATATCCAAGGAATTCTCTAAAACTTGAGAAATCTTGATGAGTTTGGGGGTTTTAGATCTGTAAATGGAATCCAAAATAGCATTTCTTGGAGGTATTCTAGCAATGACTTAACCCACTCTAAAACCCTTCGCTGAAGGAAGACAGAACCAGAAATCCCAACTGCAGTGCAGAGCACTGGCAATAATAATACATGCATATTTGACAGGACCTCAGAGGCCTTTACACTTTTGAAAGAGTGATCACGTCAGCACGATGCCTGTAGCTCAGTGGTTATGGGGGGCACTCATATACACCAGGGCTGGTGGGGTTCCAACCCAGCCCGGGCCTACTAAACAACAATGACAACTATAACAACAAGGAAAAGAAATTACTCAGGAGTTGTGGTGGGCACCTGTAGTCCCAGCTACTTGGGAGGCTGAGGCAAGAGAATCACTTAAGCCCAAGAGTTTGAGGTTGCTGTGAGCTGGGACACCACAGTACCAAGGGGAACATAGTGAGACTCTGTCTCCAAAAAAAAAAAAAAAAAAAGTAATCATCTTATTTATCTTTTGCAGCCTTTTTAGGAGGCCACAATTCTTTGTTCAATTTGTTCTCTAGAATTGGACAAGGCTGTAAAGTTTTCCCAGTTGAGAAATTCTTTCTCTTTGATATAGCAGTGACAGCACTTTGGGTGAGGAAGGCATCTTTATAGTGGTTTTTTCTTTTTTTGTTTTTGGTTTTGTTTTATTTTGATGTTGTTTTTGTTTGTCAGGATCTCACTCTGTTACTCTCGGTAAATTGCAAAAGCATCATCATAGTTCACTGCAACTTCAAACTACTGGGTTCAAATGATCCTCGTGCTTCAGCCTCCTGAGTCGCTGGGACTATAAGTGTGCACCACAATGCCAGGATAATTTTTCTATTTTTTTTTGGAGAAATGGGATCTTATTCTTGCTCAGGTTGGTTTCAAACTACTGAAACCTCACCCTCCCAAAGTGCTAGGATTATAGGTATGAGCCACTCACTCTGCCAAATCTAGACAAATAAAATTGAAAAGATAGTTAAAAAAAAAAAAATAGGAGCCAATGGAACTGAGAATATAACTTAGAGAATTATAAAATAGCATGATGTGGTTTGAATTATTTTTCTCTCTAATTTAAAACCTACATGTGGTACTCCATTTATCTTTTAACATCTATAGCCTATGACTAAAAAGAATAAGATTTTATAATATTAAAACTAGAAAGAATTATCATGTTTAATAATAATGTAAAAAATCAGTTTTAAATATATAATAGCACCCCCTGCCCCATATGCAATGGCTTTTTGGGTTAAGGCTATAAATATAGAAGACCATAAACATTTCCAGTGTTTTGCACAAAAAAGTTAGTGGAAACCCTGAATTAAATATTAATATGTCAAGATTCTTTCTTTTCTTTTTCTGCTGGAAAGGCTTTGCATTTAATCAGTATAACATGGATATTTCCTTCCTTTCCTTGTCATAAAGGCTGTTTCTTCTAACTTAGCAAGGTGTGCAAATAAGGTGGATCTTACCAAATTTTTGAACTGTCCTCTTCGGAGAATCTTCTTTAGTTTCATGCTGTTCTCTTATATTTAAAGATCCAGCCTAAACAAGTACTTGATGAAATACTAAACACATACTTGATGAAATCTAAAGATTACCTTAAAATTTATAATTACTACAAAATACTAGCTGTCTTTAAACAAGGAAGGAAGACTGCAGATACATGTGAAGTCTTTGAATTTGGGGTCATTCTTCACTCCTTGAGTTTAACAGATGACATTGATTTGCTCTATTTCTTTTTGCATTTTAAAATATACTTTATATTTGTTAATTAGAAATAAACAGAAGTGGTTTTATCCCTTTATTACAGAGGTGGTTATAACTTTGTAACAAACACAGCTAAACGTTCAAGTCTTTGCTCTTTGCAGAGGAGTCATTTGTAACTACTCTTCACAACAATGTATTACTGGAGTCAGTCCTTCACTGGATCTTTCCACACCCTCATCAACAAATGGGCAAAATGCCTCTGCGCCTTCAGGATAAGTAACATGAGTCCTCCAGGCAGGGGTGGGGGGAACTTGTAGACATTGTCTCCTGTCTCCACATATGAAGTAAAACTATGTTTTAACAAGGGCTTATAATACCTGATTAAATGAAGTGAAACGTATTCTTAAATATGACACAGGAAGTTTGACTGTGGTCTCATAGTCAGTGGATCCAATGCTATCAATATTCTTTTTTTATTTTTTGCAGGTTTTTTTGGGGGAAGGGACTGGATTTGAATTCACCATCTCGGGTATATGGGGCCAGAATCCTACTCCTTGAGCCACAGGTGCCACCCAAATATCAATATTCTTATTGAAGCTATGTAAGTAACTATATTATCATGAAAATATAGGTGCCAAAATTCGTTTCTTGAATGTGAGGAGTAAAATGGAATATCATTAAAAATATTTCAGTTCATTTCATAAAAGTATAATTTACCAAATCAAGGATTAGAGATTAATCAAGAGAAAATCAAGAGAAAAGATAATAGCTTACACATTTTTATCAAAAAAGAAAAGATTAAAAATGCCTGAAATTTCAAATTCACCACAATAAAATCCCTTTTATCGATTTATTCATCCTCAAATAAGTAATTTTTTACCCTCAGGTTCTTACATCAGCAATTTGCTCTCATGAAGCATATCTGCTTCTGATATTAAAAGAATCATCAAAATTCTGACTTAGTCTTCTGGTATTGTCTGAAAGTTTTCTAAGCAATACAATGCCAGCTGTCAGCTCCCAAAACCATTCTTTGAAACATCATCATTTAAGGTACCTGGCACAGTGCTAGACAAGAGGATCTGCGACTGATTTTGCTGAAGGTCAGGTTCAGCTTCATAACTTAGAAAGGACTTTTAGGCAAACACAAGAGGAAAGAAGAAAGTATTTTTTATGGTAAAATTGAATGACTATGATTAATTTATTATAGTAACTAATAATGTAAGAATGGAAGATAGTAAAATTCTTTATTGGGGCACAATAAAAAATATTTTATAAAGACTTGATCAATTTTCCCCTTGAGAATATAAAACATTTAGAGTGTAAGAACAGAGAGACATCTCTAGAGCTGTTCTCTAAAGAACAGCCTTTAAACTATATCTGTGTTAGTAATATCTTGCCTGACCAGACATAGATGTCACCTGCTATATCCATGGTTCTATTTCTACATTGCTTCTGAATTTGAAGGTGATTAATGCCGAGAAATGTTCATACCACATACCTGAAAATGAACCCCTCATTCCTCCCCTCACAATCTTCTGCAGGCTATGCTCAGTTTCATCACAAGAAAACACACAGCCTTTAGTTTAGAATGCAATTATTGTATTTCTTTAGCACTACAAACAAAGTATCTAAATAAACTCAAGTGAGTTTATTTCATTTGCTGAATTTATTTTGTGTTTCTTCCTCACACTATTTCATAATGATGAGCAAGATAGATTAAATGTAGCCCATATTTACATATTATTCCTTCCATCCTCTAGAGTCTACCACTTCAGACTTTACCTGGGACCTCAGTCCTGTAGACCTCCTTTCTTCCACTCCATTATGCAACCGCCATAGATAATACCATATTTTTATAGATATATACACCTGGTTGTGTTTTTTTAGCCCTTGAATTGGTACTTGGCTTCAACTAGGCCAATGGTTCTCTTTCCCAGCATTTTTGATCTTGTATCAATATTTGAAATAGACTTTCTCAGTGACAGAATATGTAGTTTATAATTTTTCAGCAATTATCTTTTTTATATGTCCAATAAATAATTTTAAATAAATAAAATATCCATGGCACACTCATATTATCAATCAAGCTTAAGTTTCTCCATTCCGAAAGAGGGTTGGAATAGCAATGCAAGTTGGCACAGACACACGGAAATTTTCATTACATAAAAGTGCAAAATCATCATACTTTATAAATAGTACTTATAATTAGTGAATACATTGAGGTGCTACTGATAGCAAAATATGACTACATTTATTTTTTATGTAAAATGGTACTTATGTACATTCTATAACTCATTTTAACATAATGACAATTTCTAATGTCAGAGCAATGATGCTTAAACATTGTTTTGACAATTAATGGGCACTAGGCAAACAT
>NW_003852401.1:3447907-3452809 GCF_000181295.1 Otolemur garnettii
GTTGGGGGTGGAAGGGAAGTGCAAATAAGGCACTAATTACACAATGTAATATTTTAACCTTTGAGCAGATGTTTTAATGATGACTTTGCCTCACTTTGACTGTATTTAGCCTTCTTTGAGAAAGGAGTATTACCTGAATGTTTGAAGAATAGCAATAAAGCCAGTGTTTATGGAGCAGATTAAGTGAGCTCAGAATAGTAAGAGACACGTTTAGAGAGGTGTGATACAGGTGGGACAAGCTGGCTTGTCTTTTCCTAAAATACAAGCCTTGGGAAGATTTGAAAAGAAGGGGATCTAAATTTCAGTTTTGAAGAATAATTTAAAGTATTGTGTTGAAAATAAGAAATAAGGGATATTGATGAGAGATGGGTGGCCAGTTGGTAGGTTAATGTAGATTATGGTGACTGGATTTAGGATGATTACAGTAGAATTGGAAAGAAGTAATTATATTCTAGGTTCTGGATTTGAATATATATATGTGTTTTGAACGTTTGAAAAATGAAACATCTTTCCAAGACAAGGATTTGAAAATCTGTTAATTTTGCAAAACACTTGTAATGGCTAGTCTAATCTATAGAGTATGTAATTTCTTTTTTTTATCTTTTTTTTATTGATTGGGATTCATTATGGGTACAGAGAATTAGGTTACACTGGTTGCATTGGTTACATAAATTCCCTCTTATACTTGTGTCATTTATTGTGACCCCCCAACCACCTCTTTCCTTCCCTCTCCCCACTCTCTGATTCCCCTGCCTCCCACCGTGTATTAGGTCATCTATTATCTTCATATTAGTATTGTGTACATTGGATTCTTGCTTCTCCATCCTGTGGTGCTTTACTAAGAAGAATGTGTTCCACCTCCATCCAAGTTAATACAAAAGATGTAAAGTCCCCACCTCTTTTAATGGCTGAAGAGTATTCCATGGTATACATTTACCACAGCTTGTTAATTAATTCCTGGGTTGGTGGGCATTTAGGTTATGGACACATTTTGCTGATTATAAATTAAGCTGTAATAAATAGTCTAGTGCAAATTTCTTATGATAAAACATTTTTTTTCTTCTGGGTAGATGCTGAGTAATGGGATTTCAGGATCAAATTGGAGGTCTAATTTGAGTTCTTTGAGGATTTTTCATACTTTCTTCCAAAAAGGTTGTATTAGTTTGCAGTCCCACCAGCAGTGTAATAGTGTTCCCTTCTCTCAGCATCCATGCCAGCACCTGTAGCTTTGAGACTTTGTGATGTGGGCCATTTTCACTGGGGTTAGGTGATATCTCAGGGTGGTTTTCATTTGCTTCCCACAGGGAAGGGTCTCTTGGTCTCTTTGAGCCAGACTACTGCTGTGACCTACCTGCCAGACCACAGCTGTGACACCCCAGTTCTCAGTGAACAAAGAAATAAAAGAAAGAAAGAGATATAATAATAAAATAAGAATAGATAAAGAAAATTAAAAAATACCATTGGATCAAATTAAGGAAGGCGAGGAAAGAGGAAAAAAGAAAGAGAGAGAAAAAAAGAGGGGTATCTTAGCTATTGCAGGAGCTATTTATGTTGAAGAGATAAGAAAAGTAGAAGAGTCTCTATCAAAAGACAGAATTTATGAGAGTGAAATAGAGAGAGACAATAAATGAATCTAAAATATTATAACCAAAAAAAATACAAGAGTCCTTGCTCTTGATGAAAGTAAAAATGGAAGTTAAGAATAGAACCAACCAATTAGGAAAAATCAAAACACATCAGAACAAAATAAAACAAAAAACACTCTAGTAACCAAAAAGAAGCAACCTCAGCAACAAAGAGAAGGAAAAAACTAACAAAAAAAGTATATATATAAAAAAAAAAGTGTGTGTGTGTATATATAGCAGAAGGGACCAACTTTAACTAGGAAAATATGTATGTTTCAATATACTACCAGCACACCACCAGGTGGCATTTTTTGGTGGGGACCTAGAACATAGCCAGTAACTTCTCCCTAGTTCACAGGCAGAGTCCTGTTTCTCAAATAATTGTCTGAGTGATCACCTGATTGATTCCTCAGCATCCAGACCCCACTGGTTGGGATCTTAAAGCTCCCTGGAATCCTGCAGAGGCAGGTCTCACAGTGCCCCCTGACCCCAGTTCCCTTGGGAAGCAGGAGTCACTAAGCCTGCCCCAAAAGTGGAGGTCTGATCCCAGCTAGCAGATCTATGATGGCCCCCAGTAATAGGTCCACCCTCATGACCTTCTCATGACCCTCCCACGATGGCAGCCCCCTGGCTGCTGAAACCACCCAGTATGGTTGTCTCACCTGCCACCAGCCCAATGGCCAATCCACTCCAATGGGCAATCAAATGTGGCTGTTGTATCCTGTTGAGTCTGCCCACTTTTCTAACCTTTCCACTCAATGTAGATCTTCATCCAGAACTGGAAACTGCAGAAAGGCTTCCTTTCATCCCGTCCCGTCCACAGCCAGCTGTTCCTTCCAACTCACAAAAACTTGCCTAGAGTGTCAGATCTCCCCCAGGCTGAATCACACACTGCCTCCCATACCACCACCTCGCTGCACACCCCGGGGCCACGACTCCAGGTAAGGTATGGCTAGGTTCTCTTTCTTTCCCCAGCCACCCTAGGAAAGCTCAGCCAAATGATCCTTCTGGTCTGCCATCTTCACATTATATTTTCAATACATTGCCGTAATTGTCTATCAAAACTCTCAACACTAGAATAAATAAATCTAATTTATTTGGTATCCTATTCTTTGTTCACTCATATAGTGTAATATACTACAATGAAACAAAAGTAACTATAACACAGCAGATGAAAATTTTGACCAGAATTTTTTTTAATATTAAAAATGCATTAATTCATCTGAAAAAATAAATACAAGTTGGCCACATCCAGTTGTGCAAGAACATTGATTTTTTGTTATTTTCATTATAGTGGACTCCAAAGGTGTTTGTGTCCTAATCCCTGATAATGTAAATGGGTAAGGTCATTTAGTAAAGGAGAACTAAAGTTGCAGACGGAATTATGTTTACTTAAAGGAATCAGTTGAATTTGAGACAAGATAGTATTCTGGATTATCCAGGCGGATCCAGGGTAACACAGATTCCTTTTAAGAGGAAAGCAGCTGAGTTAGTGTCAGCAAGGATATGATTACCGAAGCAAAGTTAAAGTGATCTGACGTAGGACTCAAAATGCCTTTTCTGATTTTGAATATGAAAAGGACCATGAGTCACGGAGAAGGGGGAGGGGTGAGCTCTTGAAGGTGGAACATTAAAAAGACAATCCCTCAGAGCTTTCATAAATGAATGCCTTTTACCAGCATCTTGATATGAATCCCTGAGACACATTTCAGACTTCCTAATTCCAGAAGTGTAAAATAATATATTTCTGGTTTTTGAGTCACTAGGTTTAAGTCACTAGGTAATGTTTTTACAGCAGCCATAGAAAACTAGTAAAAATATGAGTCTAATGTTTATTAGACTAACCTGTATCTACAGTTAGAAGTATTAAGCTGACATTTTTCATAGATTTAGTAGTTGGTTTGGGTAAACGAAACCCAACACACCTTCTAGAAACAGAAAATTACAAAATAGCCCATTTAATAATGTCTCAGCTCTGACTAATAAAAATACCTCCTCCTCCCTTCCCCCAACACAAAAAGTACACTAATATGAAAATTTGTAATTATAACTTTGCTTTTATGTAAGTTTGGGATTAAATATTATGTAATCTGTGTTGTCATTGAAACCACAATGTAATAAATTATTCTAAAACGGTCTTGCATTGAAAGTGCCATAGGGCACCTCACAGAAACAGGTGCAAGTTTTTCCCTAGAATATCTTTACTTTATATCCTTCAGAATATTCAAATATTAAGATGAAATTACTAATGTAAGCACTGAAACTAATAATTAGATGGAAAAGACACATCATGAAAGTAAGCAGAAATGGCAAATAGTAGAATTAAATTCCAACATCTTCAAATATGGCAACTACAGAATATAAAATTAGTATATGAAATGTAGATAAAATTTAGGAAATCAAAGACCAAAATATTATAAAAATGTGCTGTCTAGGATATTTTCAAAGAACAAAATAGAACTTAAAAAAAAGTATTTTGTAATTGTAGGATATAACAATTCAATAGACAGGTGTAATAGCGTATTGTATAAAACTGAAAAGACAGTGAAAACAACAAACTTTACAATAGTCAAAGAGAAAAGGCAGATTACTAATCAAGGAGCTACAGTTATTTGACAGATCAGGAGCACTAAGAGAAATCAGTATATTCACTCAGGAAATTTATGGACACTTAGGTAGATTTCAAAGAAGACAATGTAACAATTTTCAATTGGTAATCAGCATCTAGAGTATTGAAAGTAAATAAAAAAGAAGCAAAGATACAATAGAGTAATTAACTGAGTTGAAAACTATAGTCGCCTAAAATTCACATGCAACTATTTACTCTTCCACTGGGACATACTCAACGAAGGCCAAGAGGATAGCAGATGGATTTAACACCAAAACACAGACATGCACACATATATGTTTATACAAAATAAAGTTCTGGTTACCATCCAACAACGGAAGTCTATTGCCTAAATAATATTGCCATTAAAAATAAAAATTAGAAAACTTGGATTTTCCTTTCTTTGGTTATTTTTAAAAATAACGAACACTAAGAATTCAATGTCACCATATTTAAATACCTATGCTTAAAAATTATGAATATAGTTGTTTTGGAACGTATTAAAATATCAATTTCTTTAACACTGATAAAACTGCTAGATAAGGTATAAAAAGAGATTGGTGACTATAATAGATGATATTGAAGTAAATGATATATTACTTTCAATAGATATATTGATACCAAAATTATGACCTAAAAATATTGACTACACACTACATTCAAGGTTTT
>NW_003852401.1:3453582-3456504 GCF_000181295.1 Otolemur garnettii
GGAGGTGGTGGATTCAAACCCAGCCCCAGCCAAAAACTGCAAAAAAAGAAAGAAAGAAAATTGCCATTGCCTTTAAGTGTCTAGTGAAAGTAAACACTAATCATTTTTAAAACACACTTCCAACAGAGTTCTAAATAAATTTTTTAAAAATTACAGTGAAAAATCACAAGACAGCTGATAACACAAATAGAGAAATAATAGTCTTCTATGAATTCAGGGAAAAACTCCAGAGTAGGAAAACCAGCACAGCTTTTTAATCTATGGTAGAGTTTACTTTCAGTATGGGAATGGAAGAAAATTAATGAAGGACACTTCATAAATTTAAATATTGTCTAGTTTTAAGGAATTTTTTTTAACGCAAAGTTCCATTAAAATGAATGTTGTGGTCTTTACATATGTTTAATGCTGTGCATTTAAAGGGCCAAAAGAAGATATAGGAGAACATGGGAATGATGTCCCAAGTGCAATTCCCATTCTTTTGACACTTGAGTGGGCCTATCGAGGCCCATGAGGATCTTAGCTTTAGGGATTGTATCTCCAGTTCAACATCCAGTTTGGAGCTAACACTTGTTAGAAAGGGAATCCCAAGGAATCAAGGTCCATTTATCAATACATATCCTGAGTGTATTACTTTTAATGACAAAATAAAGTATTTTTCCTATACCCTAATTCATATCCTAATTAGTGAGTTGCTGGATAATTTTAAACAGAAAATAGAAGAACATAATTTTATTAGTATGGCATCTTCCCAGTGAATAGGTGCACTTCACCTTCCCAGAGCAGCTGCCCAGACAGGTACCCTATAGAGTAGGAAGGGGTGGGTACAGAAGACACTGCTGGTGCCCTCCACAGCGCCCTCTAGTGACACACTCCACTTAGCCCTCAACTTTTCTAAGTGGTGTCCGCTAATGGCTCATAGTGTCCCTCTTCTAAGAATGGCCCAGAAACCAGGGAGTCCATCCTCCAGGAAAAATCTAGAAAAGTTATGCTCTCTCACAAGAGGCAGTAAGATCCAATGGCTTATTGAGTTAGAAGTACAAAAGGCTGGGCCCTGGGTCTGCAGTAACAATTTTGTGGTAGTATTTATTTTCCAGAGCTCCCTATGCATTTTAGTTGAATCCAAATTTTCCCTAGCTCTTTCCTTCCTTCACTGTCCTACAGATTTCCTCTGAAATTGTTCCCTCACTAAATCACTTGCTCAAGAATCATCATTTCAAGTTCTGTATCTAGAAAAATACTATCTTGAAAAAATAAATTGTTGTAGACTTTTTGTTGTGGCAAATTATACACAGGAAAACATTTGGGAGCTACTCATGTAGAGTCCAGAATATAGGAATTGTTCATTCCTTCTTAACCATTGTGTTAAGTGGATGTTGTTTGCAGCATGAGTATAAGTGTGTACGTGAAAAATCGGTAAGTGAATGTGTCTACAAGTATGCTTTAGTAAACTAAGTATATTTATCTGTGTGTTAAACTTCAAACAGAATTATCCAGCATATTTTTTAATTTCTAGGACATACTATTTTTCTTAAAAATAAAACTTGTAGTCTTTATAGTACTTTAAAGTCTTTATAAAATTCAACTATAGTCGTGACTGTGTGTGCCTGTGTATGTGTACTGTCTTCAGGTAAAGGTTGTTTTAAAACAAGGGAATCCAGGACTGTTTCAATATGTTACTATTTGTATAACCCATCATGTGAGGGACTCACCGATTAGAAGAGACATTATTGGGATGAAGTAAAAGCACAGATTAATTCTGTAAAAAGTTGAGGTTATAGCACAATAAACATTTTTATAAGGAGAAATTTTTAAATAGACATTTCATTGGTTAAGATTAACCTCAGTCTGAAAAAAGTGAGTTTTCCTTTTAAATCAAATATTTATTTTGTTTCCTGGTTCTTCCTTTGGAAGTGCTGGGACCTTGTTTATACCACTTTCGCAACTCTGCAATGGTCTCACTAGTTTCTTTTAACCATTGCATCCAATTTTAATTACCAAGGAAGAAGCCTCGTCATTAAAATCCCCCAGTGCCTTTGTACAGTAGAGAAACAAAGATGTCTTGTGCCACATGTTTGAATTTACTAAGCTAAGGGGATTTATATTCTTTCTAGTTAGCCTTTCATACACACATGCATGCATACAGTAATTCAAGGAGCATTTCTGAAAATTTAATAAGTGCAGATAACAATATGACAATTTGGGGGAACTGACAGTAGGTATGGCATGTTTCTGTCCTAAGAAATTCCCAGCATAGAATTGGAAGTCGTGCATGTGACAATAGGTCACAAAGCATCATCACCTAAAGTCTTAGAGACTTGTAAACAAGGTCCAAGGACTTTAGAAAAAAGAACCAGGGAAGAAAAGAGAAGTTTTCTCAAGAAAAAAAAAGGATTATTAAAAGGATTATTAATTTTTCTATTCCCTGGTTCATCAGAAATGAGAAAATCTCTTATTTAAAATACTGGGATTTAATATTTGCTGTAAAGACTCTATAAAAATTTCATACACCCAAATATTAATCCACATATTTCTATATGATAGGTATGTGAAAGTAAATTTTGAGGGGAGTGAAAGTCAACCTTATTCAGTTAAAAAGTAATGAAAAGGAGTATTTGAGCTATTTTTACGGGCCATCAAATTTCTATATCTTGTAATACATTGAAACAGCCATGTCAAATGTAGAACAAATGCTGTCAGAATTTTCTTCAATTTCATTTCAAAGCTTTCAAAATGCATTTTTGACTACACCAGAAAATCTTTAATAATGTTTATCTTACAGGATACTATTCTTCCCTTGGAATAAGGTTCTTGGATTCAATGACAAAGATTGTACCTTGGCAAAAACCTAATTTTTCCCTTCTATCACATGCCCAACATATTCCTTGAATACAAGGTGGAGTCTTTTTTTCCAAGAAGATGTCC
>NW_003852401.1:3456721-3505142 GCF_000181295.1 Otolemur garnettii
TGTTGTTACAAATTTAAAACGCGTACCTTTCTTATGGACTAAAATGTTTACAATCATAAATTGACCTTCTTTACCTCAATAACATTTTATGTCATTAAATCTATTTTATACTAAAGTTAGCATAGCAATGCCCACTTTCTTTTGCCTAATACATCTCTGGCATATTATTTTTATTTTTTCACTTTCAGCCTCATGTTTTAACTCTGCCTGCCATGTGCAGCCTCTTTGGCTGGTTGGTTCAGGCCTTCACCCTTTCCGTCTAGGAGGCTCCTGCTTGTTTCCTGTCATCCTCCCAGGGACATTGCTCATAGCTGCTTTAAACTGAATTCTCAGCTGGAGGTGTTTTGGACCACACAGGTGACATGAATTTTCTCTGCCAATCAACCTGAGGGCCAGATTAGTGTAACAAATTCTTAGGGATCATTTAGCTTATATATTCAGCATCAAGAATTGGGATTAGAAAATTGTCTTGCTTTCTGCTGAAAAGTGGGGTAAATTTTAATTTACTCTCTCTCTTTGAGATCTCTGAAGTCTCATTTTTATGTGGCGGGTTGGGTGACATTAAAAATTAGGAGATGGAGATGATCTTTTCCCCTCCCAAGCAATGGGATGATCCAATGAATACTGTGGGAGTTAAAATTTTTCTTTTCACACATGTGTTAAGAACATAATCAATTTATATACAATGTATGGCAAAGAGACCACAATTTCAAAAAGCTTTCAGTCCAGCTGCTTATTGCTTACAGTCATTTTACTATAAGCATTCAAGTGAAAAAGGAATTCATATTCCCCTAATTCATTTATGGGGTTCCCCTGATACTTGTTTGCTTATTTATTAAATCATGCGGAGGATAATGTCTCCTTGATGTCCCATCAAATCAAGACCCTCCACCCATCTTTGCACATGTACCTTAATCCCATACCTCTGAGGACCCAGCCATTCTGCCCTCTTCCCTTTCATTCCGGACTCTTCTTACTGAGTCCAACATTGGCGGAATATTTTTACTGTCTCCACAGCATCTCTCTCCGGAATTTTCTGTCTCTAATGTCAAATTTCAAGTTTCAAAATGTATTCAAATTAATCATTTTTGACTGTATGTGTACAAATTCACATTAAATTCATTATGTCTGAAACTTGTTCATAATTTTCCCTAACCCATGGTGTCTGGTGCTCTGAAATACAAACATTCACTGCTGTAGGATATGAAGGGTATTTTTGTATAAGGCAAGGTGGGAATTAGACATTCACAAAAGGGAGAGGAGAAAGAAAACTATCAACCTTGAGTCTCTAAAATCCTCTCAATCCTTTTTTATTTATAATATTCCACTACCCCCTTTAGCCTTTAGGTTTAAAAGAATATTAATTTAAGTTTTTGTATTTTAAAAGAGTTCATTTTGTGCAATGTTCCCAAATGTCAGGAAATAACTCTGAAATACCTCAGTCACATGGTTATTCATGGAGCCCAGTCCTGTTACTTCCTCTAAGAAGCAATCCATCTGATCATGAGGCAGTCACTTCTCATGCTTGTTAGCTCTAATTGTTACCTTTTAAAAAATAAAATCAAATCTAGGCAATGTCTTTTTCCTCCTTATGCATTTGATTCTATTTCAATACTCTGAAATTTTACTAGGACTCACTGCATTTCAATCAAACTTTTTATGATTATCAAATAAGATGAGAATAGGATTCCATCCAACCACTCACCTATTCCACAACCAGGATGAGATCTTTGTGCTTATTTGGTCAAATTCCAGCTCTCATCCATTTAGGATTATTTGTCAAATAGTGACATTTTGTGCATTGAATGCTATGCCCGCAGTAGGTCTCAATCTGGCTGCACATCTTGAGTAGTTAGAAATTATTTCAAAATATCCATCATTGGAACCCACCACATGGACGTTAAATTAGGAAGGAGACTGGAATGGACATTTTTGAAATTCCTCAGGTGTTTTTTTCTTTTATTCTTTTGTTGTTGTTGTTGTTGTTGTTGTAGTGGTTTGAATCCACCAGCCCCCATGTATATGGCCGGCACCCTAACCACTGTATGGGCGCCAAGCCAATCCTCAGGTGTTTCTAATATGCAGTCATGTCTGATACACAGGGTTGAGTTCCCACAAAGACGTCAAGTTTCATTTTAAGTTCTCAAGTGCTTACTACCTAAAGCCTACTTTCCAAATTCCAATTGACACTAAATTTTTATTTGAAAGAATTTTCCTTGTTGAAAAATAGTTCAGTACTGTAATAGCATAATGTACCTTTACAGGGTAGAATTTTCTTTCTACTCCCATTTTCTATCTCCTTCCATCCAGCGGTCAAACATCTATTTTCCAAGCTCTAAATCCACTAAAATAAGAAATTCTCCACTGTCAATTAATTTTCTCTTAATTAAATCAATGTTTTTCCTCTGATATGTTCTCCATATGGAATGCCATTCTCTCTTTCACTGATACATTTTACTTTTCTGGTTATAGAAGTTGCATGAGTCAGCAGATGAGCTGAATGCTACTAAGAACCAGAAAGATCGTTTTCCTTAAATTCTTGATATTTTTTCCCCACGAAAATAGCAGTATTCTTGTAAAATTTTTTTTTTCAGCTTTTGGCCAGGGCCAGATTATGAAGCCAGCACCTCCAGTACATGGGGCCAGTGCCCTACTCCTTGAGACACAGGTGCCGCCCTGTTAAATGTTTTTTTTATTATGACTAATTATTATAGAATAAATGTCACATTTTGTGTATTTTGCAACCAGCTTTACACACCTGGCAATGTTACGTGAACATTTGCTCTGCGGTGTATTCTAAATGTGCATTTTGTTCTTCCACAATGTTTCATTTCATATTTTATCCATTCCCTCGGAGCTGTTTTTGAATTGTTTGCTATTATAAATAAGCTCATAATAATTAATTTATGTAGATAGATACAGTACTGTATTTGTGAAAATTTCATAGGTTCTTTTTCCTTCTTGTAAGGAATTTCAGGCATCCAATGATGAGTTTCAAGCTGAAGCATATTGCAAACCTTACACAATCAATGCGTAATGCTACCTAACTGGAAATCGTTCTAGAAATTTTACTGTAATATGATCATACCATTCAAATGAACTCTTCACTGTGTGCTGTCTTGTATTTATCTTTCTGGAGCCCAAGCTCATTTAAAATTGTTTCTGAGGAAAGGAGGTTATTTGAGAATAGAGTAGTATTTTTATTACCTTTTTTAGATAACAGATCTGAGATGACAAAACAGATGTTTAATGAATTAAAAAGAAAACTTCAGTTCTCTTCACTTATCACTTCTTTTCTGACATATTATATATGGTGTGACCATGTTTACCAGGCAAAAACTAACATACACAATATGCCTTTTGTGAATGAGCTTGTGGGCATATGCGACATGATCATTAAAACCGGCGACTAAGTCATACAAAATTAAGAATGCTTATTTTATTTTGATAACACCCCTCATCGTTTTTTTCGCTTACAAATGATAATTATAAAACCACTAAATACACTCATTCCTTTCTCTGGTATTAAACATGCCACATGAAAGAAGACTTTCTCCCTTACTGACAAAAATGCTATTTCTCATAGTTATGGAGCTCAAAACTCCATCTGCGTCAATATGCAGTGCAGTACGTTTAAAACTTTGTGTGTACTAGCTCGTTATAAAATAATTTACCTGGAAATTTGAAACTAGACAAAATGGCATAAACTGAAATATAAAGTCTCTCAAATCATAAACAGAAAATGTTCAAAGGATGATATATTTTCCATTCTGAAATGTAAACTCAAGTGTTAACAGCGCTTGAGTTGCTGTCTTCCTCTTGCATTATTTCCAGTGAAGAGTTAGTCTAACTTAAATCACATAGCCTAATGATCAGTGATAGTACAGCTACTTTTTTTTGGTAATCACTTAGAAAGTGTAAGAGACGGTAACTACTTTGAAATATATGTTGGCAATGCTAACACCTAACAAATACATTTCCCATAGCTCAAGTGATTTTTTTTCCCTCATAATCTGAGGCTTTTACATTTCCGTATATACCAAACTCACCTTTATTCTAATAACTATTTCATTTAAATATGTATCTGAAATGTTGGTCTTAAGAAACAATGAAACTGCCCCTAATTACCCAGAAATGATTAAGATAATTCAGTGAGTTGATTTATGTGAATCTGCTTTCAATTTTCACTCTAGAACAGATACATATTTAATATAAATGTTGTAAAAAGGTCTTCATTGTTATAATAAGCAATCCAAAACAATCACTTAAAAATACTTACAATAAACCCTGTTTACTAGACTATTTATTAGATGCTCTGGTCTTAAAATTCCAGCCTGTCCATAAATATGATAATTTTAACATTTGCCATCTATTTCCTTCACAGAAGTAATACTCTCAGCAGGCTCACCACTTCTGACATTTTCTTTCGTTTTACAGAGATAAGTGGCATCCTGGAAGCACCTTCCCGACTCCCTGTTGCATTAGCATTCATAATATTAATTGCCAAAAATTACCAGCTGCAAGAAGTTTTATCTAACAAAGCTGCTCTGTGGCTTTCTCAAGACAATTTAGTAGCATTTATGTCCCAACCAAACACTTGGGTATGTAAATAGGAAGAAGCCCACAGTATAATTAATATTTAAAAGGTAAAATGTCAAACTTGGCTAAGCAATTTTTAACATGTTTCATCCCCCTTCCCCTTTGCTTTAAACTGCATGTTCTTCCTAGAGATGAGGTCTGGGGTTTTACTGAAAAAGCTACAATTGATCTCAGCTAAGTGGTTTTGCTGACAATTACCCAGGCATGCAGTGCTGAATTCAGGTTGAGAATGAACATATTTATTCTGAAACTTCTCTTGCACATTTGAATACTTCCACTGATAGAATGTGTTTAACCCAAGAAGGCAAAGTATTTGAATTAAGTTAGTACAACATGATTTAAATCAGGGTCATGCGAGTCAGAAGCAGTTTGGCAGGAAGAAATTCTTCACAATTTGATATATATTGATTAATAACTTGCCAATAAAAAGCAATATATTATATTCATTTCCAAAATACAATAAATTCAAATTACCTCTATTAACCAAGAAGTCATTTTAGTCAGATGTATTGGTGATTTGTGAGAGCCACATCCATTTCTGTCACTCTTAAGAGAAGTCACTCAAGTTAAAGAATCTCTTCCTTTAGGTGAAGATGTTGATTTATAGCAAGAAATAAAGTCTGTGCAATTATCTGAAATATTTGCTTATTAGAAAAGGAGGGCATTGTGATGGATTTGAAATTCTAATTCCTAAATCATAATTTCAAGTTCTTTCTTGAATGCTTCTCGCTCTTGATAGACGTAGGGAATTAAATAGCAGGAGATGGTGTAAGTTAAATAGAAATGACGACTTCAAACTAGGAAAAAAAGAACAAATAATTAGGCAAAACCAACTCATCCAACAGTAACTACAAGAAAAATGTTCACATTTTGGCAAATGGTGAAGGAGAGCCACTCAGCATGACTCAGCCCTGACTAAGAATAAATCACAGGCTGCATGGTCTGGGACGAGGAGGTGAGGTAACAATAGAGTGCCAGAGTGGAAGCACGTGACGTTTCCTAGACGCGCAAATCAATAATTATAAATATCTTACAAAAGTGAAGATGTGTGGCAGATCTTGGCTATTTCTAAAATACGCATTTTTTAATCTCTACATACGTGTAAACTCACGTGCCAATTTATATCATTATGAGGGATTTTTGTTGTTAATATATTTCTGCTACTTCGAAGTTAGTTTTTACAATTTTCTTAAACATGATTCTTTTAGTATAGAACGAAAACTGTTTCAATGAGCCACAAAACTTTTTTTCCTATGTTAGGATCCCATCACAGTTTTATCTGATATTATTAGAAAATTGGCTGGAGCATATAAGGAGTTGTCCTGGAAATGTTAACTATAACTTAAGGTGTTTCCTCACAATCACATATTAACTATAAAACAATATCTGTATTGTGTGGAAATTTCTTAAAGGTAATTTATACACACTATTAAACAAGGAATATTCAACACAATGCTATCTCCAATTTTTTACATTTACCATTTGTAAAATGCATTATCTGGCTATAGTATATTACCACAAAATGTGTTACATATTGATTTCTAAATGGACTCACTGATTGCTTTTAAAAAAATATTGTATCTGTGGATTCTGGTTATTAAATCTTTGTTGGAGACATAACCTGTAAATATCTTCTCCCATTCTGAGGGTTGTCTGCTTGCTTTATGTACTGTTTTCTCGGCTGTGCAAAAGATTTTAGTTTGATCAGATCCCAGTGATGTATTTTTCATGTTGCATGAATTGCACGGCGGCGGGGGGGGGGGTCCTCCTCTACTAGGTATATATCCAGAAGACCAAAAATCACTTTATATCAACAATATTTGCACCAGAATGTTTTTGAAGCCCAATTCATAATTGCTAAGTCATGGAAGAAACTCAAGTGCCCATGGACCCACAAATGGATTAATAAATTGGGGTACATGTACACCATGGAATACTATGTAGCCTTAAAGAAGATGGGGACTTTACCTCTTTCAGGTTTACATGGATAGAGCTGGAACATATTCTTCTTAGCAAATATCTCAAGAATGGAAAAAAAGTATCCAATATACTCAACCCTAATATGAAACCAATTTATAAACACCCACACTTCCATATGAAAGCTATAACCCAACTATAGCCCAAGATGAAGGGGAAAGAGTAGGGGAAGGGGAGGGGAGGGAGGAGGATAGGTGGAGGAGGGGTAATTGGTGGGATCACACCTGTGGTACATTTTACAAGGATACATGTTAAATCTACTATGTGTAGAATATAAATGTCTTAACACAATAACTAAGAAAATTGGATTATGGCTCTTTTAACCGATTTGATGAAAGTATTTAAATTGTTTATAAAACCAGCACATTGTACCCCATAATGTACACAGCTATGATTTAATAAAAAAAATTGTATCAACTATCTTATTTACTTATCTGAAGGATTATCAGCAGTCATTCCTGGTAACAAGCATTGAATTTTCCTTTTGTAGTTTCTCCTTCAATTAATATTTCTTGTCTATGAATTAAGAACATAAAATGTTAGAAATACTTGGAACTTAAAGAATAAATGATTCCCAGTTGAGGGCCTGAAGAGTTCATATATTTAAAAGTGCACATAATTTATACCTATGAACACATTTTTCTCTGCTTGTTTGGTTTCTCACATGCCTTTAAAATGCTAGTTGAAGTAATTTCCTGAAATTCTATTTAGTTGAGTTCGCTTCTTTAAGTAATGTGTGATTGAACTCATTTTTTTTTTAGACATAACCTTTTAAAAATTCTGAGAGAATCAATAAAAAGTGAATGGTGGCTGTTTTGTTATAATCATTTATTTGGTCATGGTTAAGTCACCTACTTTCTCACCAAAAGCCTAAAATGAGCATAAAGCGCCGTATAGCAGTGTCTTAAGTGTAGCTAATCCAGAGAAATCCAGGGTAAACAGTGAAGAATAAGAAAACAAGCAACATAATTAAGAACAGGGTGAAGGATTGGAACATATGCTTAACTGAAGAAGGTAACACTTAAGAAGGTCATAAACAGGGTGGTGCCTGTGGTGGGTTCAAACCCACCCCGGCCAAAAACTGTTAAAAAAAAAAAAAAAAAGGTCATAAACATGATTATTTAGCAGGACAGGTCGTTTGAAGTCACAAAGCATATCAAGTGATTATGTCAAGGTATACACCAACGTCCTGTAACATAGGTGCAGTTAGCAGGAAGAAAACTCCACAAATCAATAATTATTGATTCATTAACTGTCACCCAAAGCACTATATGTTTCATTTCTCGCTAACATAAATTTACATTATTGCTATTAACGGAGATATTTTATTCATTAAAAAATTTTAAAATGGGGTGTCGCCTGTGGCTGAAAGGAGTAGCGGACTGGCTCCATATGCCGGAGGTGGTGAGTTCAAACCCAGCCCCGGCCAAAAACTGCAAAAAAAAAAAATTAAAATGATAATGCCAAGTGCTGCTGAGCACATGGAGCAATTGGAACTCTCTTGTATTACAGTAGGAATGAGAAGTGCTACAGCTATGTGGAAAATAGTAGGGCACTTTCTCGTAAAGTTAAAACTTCAATTCTTGCATGAAAAAACAAATCTATTCCTTTACTCAACAGAAATAAAAATTTCAGTTCATGCAAAACCCTATATGTCAATGTTTTTAGTAGTGATGTCCATAATTGCCAAAAATTGAAAACAATCCAAATGTCCTCCAGTAGATGAAGAGATAAACCGAAATAACACTAAAAAATCTAAAGGAAAAAACTATTGATCCATGTAACGATACAAATGAACTGCCAAAGCATTCTTCTAAGTGAAAGAAATCATATCCAGAACACTATATGCCATATAATGCATTTTTATCATATTTTGTAAAAAGCAAAACTCTAGTCATAAAGAATAGCTCGATAGTTTTCCATAGATGGTAAGGTGAGAGGAATTGACCACAGAGACACAACATGAAGGAATTTGGGGGAGGTAATGATTAAACTTTTCTGAATCCTGATTTTGGAGGTAAATATTTGACTTCATGAATTTTTCAACACTTAAACTGTGCACCACAAAGAGTATATTTTATTATACATAATTTCTTTTCTTTCTTTCTTTTTTTTGGTGGGGGAGACAGTGTTTCACTTTTTGCCCTTGGTAATGTGCTGTGGTGTCATAGCTCACAGCAACCTCATATTCTTGAGCTCAAGAGATTCTCTTGCCTCAGCCTCTCAAGTAGCTGGGACTACATGCACCCGCCATAATGCCCAGCTATTTTTAGAGATTGAGGTCTTACTCTGGCTCAGGCTAATGGCAAACCTGTGAGCTCAGGAATCCACCCACCTCAGCGAGAGCTAGGATTATAGGTATGCACCCCTGTGCCTATACATAATTTTTTTAGAAAGGTAAAATGTATAAATGAAAACATGCAGAATTTGATCTATATACCTTACAACAGCTATAGCAAATGATATCAAAATAGTTTATATTAAGCCTATGAAAATTATGTTTAGACTTTGCAGATATAATAAGATGTGGGTAAAGCAACTAAAATCAAATAGGAAAACAAAAAACTTTGAAAGTCAAACATGGGATACTGAAACACACACACATACTGTATAAACATGCCAGCAGAGAGCAAAGTGTAGATGTGGATAATAGATAGTATATATTATCCATTTTCCAACTTTAGTTTCATGCTAGTGATTGTCCAAGGGAGGGCAATGTGTTGGAAATAACGAATACTATAATTGATTGTTGGTACAAAGGAAAAGTAACAGCACACATATTTGTCATTTCTCTCTAAGGAGATTATAGGAGTATGTGGAACAAAAGGGAAGCACAGCTAATACAATTAGGAAATTTAATGCAATAGCAAAATATTACTTCTCTTAACATAACTTCTAACACGCAACTTCTCTCCACGGAATCTTAATTTCACCCAACTGGAATGAAGAATTAAAATAACAGATTATTGGCAAAATCTATCAAAATGTTACAAAACTTGTGTTCCTTTGGAACACAACTAGAAAATTCTAGTCTAAATTCATCAGTGTACAAGTACAAGGCAATGGTACTTGTTCTCCCCACCGCTGCTGGAACAAAACCCACAAAGTTAGAATAAAAATGAAACAAGTTACAAAGGTAAAAGGAAGGACCAACATTTGCTGGAATGCTGTTAGAATCCCAAGTGTCTACAGAGATAGGCATAAGTGAAAAGTATTGCCATTCAAATGGCTGTACATTTATTTTTAGAATATAAGAGAATCATTATAAATTTTAGTCATAAAACTAAAAAAAAAATGAGATAGATGAGAAGCCTTTGGAAAGAGAAATGTAAAGTAGGAAAACTAGAAAAATAAACTAATTGTGAAACATAAAACTAGGTAAAAAGATTTGTATATGTAAATATATCCGTAAATTATTTCTGTCCCCTAAACATGTCATTTCTCCCATTTTTTAACCAGCCTTTTGCCATGCCCCTTTTCCTCTTTTCAAACCTGTGATCTTTCACATTGCAGCACAAACGTGTCTTCCATACAGAATCTTCTTCCCTGTGAAGTAGGTAAGATCGCCTTTTCAGGCACTTTTATAGCATCATGAATGTCATGCACAAATGCACACTTCATAGCACTAGTTAGGGTTTTAATGGTGTTTGCTCATCATTGCATTCATAAAGCCTAATGCGGTGACTATTAAATAATGTTTTATTAAAAATTAAATCAATAAATCAATGGTATCCAAGAAAATGGTTTTGCCTTTTTTGGCAAAAGTTATTACAAAATATATGATTTCATGGCTCTATACATGCTCTGGGGATCATGATAATGTGGGGGCCAAACAGAAGAGTTAGGAAGCAGATTTGACAATAGGCCAAATACAGTACAGCCTCATCTTGAGCATAAACAGTTGATTCTTCAAAGGGAACACACAAAATTCTCTCTTATATAGGTACTGAAGTGTGCTTTCTGTCTACTTGCGAAACATGACTTTGCTTTATACCTCACATTCAAATGCTTTGCTCACTTAACTACCAGACTTTGACAGTCCCTTTGAACAGGTGCTCTATCTGAAAGGGAAACACCTGCCAGGGGCATAACAAGATCCTCTGCATGTTTTTCAGGATTTTACCATCCATCTGCCTGCACTCTGGGTCAGCCTGATCAGCAGCATTATCACAAACTCCTATGGACAGTCTTTTCCCTTTACCTCTTTATGCTATCTCCAAAATAAATACACGGAGTTGATCAATGTATTCAATGTTGGCATCAAATCTCTTAGTTTCTTTTAATTTGATTTATTATATATGTGGGACCTGGATTGAATTCAAACAAACTACTAATCAGGATCTATGCTACCAATCCCTTACAAGGCGACTTCTCTAGAGTCCCTGGAAGAGATATTTCCACCCTGTGCCATAGAAATTGCTCAGTTCTCCATGTGTTCTCCTAGAGCTTCTAGAAACACTAAAGGAAAATACATTATTCCTTTTCCTTATTTTTTCTTTTTCCCTATGTTTTGCAATTTGATATATTTAGTGTACTAATCACATCATATTATAAAATTAGATAAAAATTGGTTTGCAATCCCACTAGTATTAAGAATCCTCAAAGAGCTAGAAGAAGACCTTCCAGTTAATCCTACAGTCCCATTACTAGGTATCTATCCAGAAGAAAAAATAATTTTACCATAAATACATTTATGCTGCAATGTTTATTGGAGCTCAATTCACAACTGCCAAGATGTGGAATCAACCCAGGTACCCATCAACTCATGAATGGATTAATAAACTGTGGTATGTGTATACCATGGAATACTATTCAGCCATAAAAAGATGGAAACTTTGCATTACTTGTATTTATTTATGTATGTATGTATGTATTTTGAGAAAGTCTCACATTGTCACACTTGGTAGAGTGCTGTGGTGTCACAGCTCACAGCAACCTCAAACTCTTGGGCTCAAATTATTCTCATGTCTCAGCCTCCCAAGTAGCTGGTATTTCAGGCACCTGCCACAACACCCGGCTATTTTTAGCAATGGGATCTCACTCTTGCTTAGGCAGGGCTTGAACCTGTGAACTCAGGCAATCCACCTGCCTCTGCCTCCCAGAGTCCTGGGATTACAAGCATGAGCCACCGCGGCCAGCCTTCATTGTTTGTATTTACCTGGATGGAATTGAAACAAATTTTTCTTGGTGAAGTACCACAAAAATGGAAAAATAAGTATTCAACATACTCAATACTAATATGAAAACAATAGATAAACAACTATACATTCACATGAAAGAAAAAATAATTACATTCAAGTAGAGGAAGAGGGGAGGATGGAAGGGGGAGAAGGGGGTGAGCAGCATTGGTAAGCTCTCACCTAATGTGCACAATGTAAAGGGTATGCAGGACACCCCTTGGGTAAAGGGCTCAACAATAACTTGACCTTTAATCGAAATAAAAATATTTTTTTTTAAAAAATAGGCAAATTGGGTTATAGCTTTCATATGAAAGCTATAAATTAGTTTCATAGTAGGACTGAGTACATTGGATACAGTTTCTTCCATTCTTGAGATACTTTGCTGGGAAGAATATGTTCCAGCTCCATCCATGAAAACATGGAAGAGGTAAAGTCTCCATCTTTCTTTAAGGCTGCATAATATTCCATGGTGTACATATACCACCATTTATTGATCAATTTGTGAGTCAATGGGCACTTGGGCTTCTTCCATGACTTAGCAATTATGAATTGGGCTGCAATAAACATTTTGGTACAAGTATCTTTGTTGTAGTGTGGTTTTTGGTCTTCTGGATATATACCTAGTGGAGGAATTGCAGGATCAAATGGCAGGTCTATTTTTAGTTCTCTTAGTGTCAGCCAAACATCTTTCCCAAAGGAACGTATTAGTTTGCATTCCCACCAGCAGAGTAGAAGTGTTCCCTTTTCTCCAAATCCATGCCAGCATCTCTGGGTTTAGGATTTTGTGATAAGGGCTAATCTTACTGGAGTTAGATGATATCTCAAAGTAGTTTTGATTTGCATTTCTCAGATGATTAAGGATGATGAGAATTTTTTTCATGTCTGTAGGCCATGCACCTGTCTTCAATATGGGGAAAGGGAGAAGGGGGGGGAATAAGCAGGAGGTGGGTAGTTGTGAGACCATACCTATGATGCATCTTACAAGAGTACATGTGAAACTTACTAAATGTAGAATATAAATGTCTTAACACCATAACTAAGAAAATGCCATGAAGGCTATGTTATCCAGTTTGATGAAAATATTTCAAATTGTATTTAAAACCAGCACATTGTACCCCATGACTGCAACTAAATAAAATAAATAAATAATAGGTAAAAACTAAATAAAATAAAATGAGATTTAAAAAAAATTAACATCTACCATCCTACCACCCTTTCTAATCAGCTACTATAATCCTAGCCCACATTTGAGCATGGTTTTTATGATATTCAGTGCTAAACAACAGTTTTGTGTTATTTGACTTAATAAATCCTAAGGATATTTCTGTGTAAAGATTTGACTTGTTATTTTTTACTGTGCCCCACATTCATTAATTTTCTTAGAATCTGTTTTCAACATAATCATTTTATTCAGCATAGACATTTTTTAATACAATGTGGTTACTTTTAGGTGTGTTTAAAGCAGCTTCCAGAGGTAATGGTTTTAGGAAATTAGTAGAATTTATTCTACTAATTATTCTGAATTAATAATGATTTTAAAACATTTCATTTGTGTATTGGAAGCGAGATGTTAAATACCAATATCATAATTTATGGACTATGTTTGCTTTATCATATCTTAGTATTTCTGAATTTGTAGTGCACCTTCCAATTGAAGACGTCCTAGAATTGCTGTTTTCTACTGTCTGTTATGATGTAGTTGCTGTTGTCTGTACATAGAATTGGTCTGATAGAATCCATTTCTGTGGCTCAGAAGAAAATTATGTAGTCTAGTGAAGGACATGTTTAACTTTTAGAAATCAAACGTTTAAGGGATGGAGCAAATGAAATATTTTGAATTACCTATCATTGTCTTTCCTCTTTCCCCCAAATAATATGATTATATCCATATATAGAGAAATGAAAACATTTGATACACACCATCTATATCCATATATAGAGAAATGAAAACATTTGATACACACCATCACTAATTTATAGTAAGACACTTATAGCAAACTAGAAATCAATAGAACTTTCTCAACTTAATGCAAAACATCTACAAAAAAAGTATATCTAAAATCATACATAATAGTGAGAAACCAGAAGCTTTCCAGCTAAGATTAGAAAAAAGGCAAGGATATTCTTTCTCACAACTCCTACTCATCGTGTACTGGAATTCTTGGCCAAGTCAATAAGAAATGTGCACAATCAGACATAGATTGGGAAAGAAGAAATAAAGTGTCTTTGTTCACAGACAATTGTTTATGTAAAAAGCCCCATAAAATAAACAAAAACACCATCCCGCAAAACACAATCCTCATAGAAATAATAAGACATTATGCCAATGTTGTAGGCTATAGGAGATTTTTAGGGTAGTGTGGAATTTTTAGGAACTGTTGTGTATAGGACTGCAGTGATGGATATGTTTAACTAAACGTCTCAAAATCCATAGAAGATAAAATGTGAAGAATAAAACCTAATGTAAATTATGAATTTTAGTTAATAATTATCTAATAATTTCAATTTGGCTTATCAAAACTGTATGGATATGTTACTAGGAAAGTGTACATAGAGAGTGGAGGAGTTTATGTCGACTTTACAAATGCTGTATACGCTTAGGCAATCCTAAACGTATAAAAAACTTTCTTTGTTCAACAATAAATTACCCTCAGCATATGTGACTTTTTTACTTTATAAATTTATTTTTAAAGGTTTTTGACTCTTTTGTGTTAACACTAGATATAAAACACAGACACATTCTTCAGCTGTACAAAAATGTTTTCTTTATATCTTATTCTATGAGCTATTTTTCTATTTTTAATATCTTTAACCTTTTAAAAATTTTGTATTTAAAACTCAAAACACACATTTTGCCATTGAGAGATCTTCAGGTGCTGTAACATGCAGAAAGCTGTCACCTCCTACGATAACAACATCTTCTTCCAGAACTCCTCCCAAAAGTCCTTCTTGAGGCTATTTTACAGTTAAATTTCTTATGTAAGTAGAGGGAATATACTGTAAAATAATTATTAAAAGTATAGTATAGTAAATTCAGAAACCAATAAAAGTCATTTTTTATTATTATCAAATATTATGTACCATCCATAATATTCAGAAAACATATAATACATAAAACTTATGTACTAACTTATGCTATATTTTTATATGACTGCCAACATAGTAAGTTTGTGTAGTGAGAACACGACTAAGCAGTAAGAATTTTCAACTCCATTATAATCTTATGAGGCCCCCATCATATATGTGGTCTAATGTTGATGAAATGTCATTATATGGCTCATGACTGTATATTTAAGGCAAATGTGTACAAACCCAAGGAATTTACCTCTTATCAAACTGTCAAGGATAGCCATCAAAACACATTGATGACATGACACAATCAACCTAAGACATAGTTTTAAAGGATGAATAACATGAAAAGAGATTGATGGAAAGGGTAAAGGCAGGGAAATAGGTGTTTATTATAGCAGATAAGGATTAAAACTAGGCAGAGTAGAACAGAGACAGGGATTTTTGTAGAAATTCAAAGGAATATAATCCCTCTAAGGGGTTTATTATTATTTTAATTCTGCAAATAAAAATGAGAGTTCTATATTTTTCTTAAGGACTAAAGGGGAATACCAGGAACTGCTTTTAGGACAGAAAGTAAAATCTCTGAAATAAAAAGAAATAAATAATAGCAAATTTGATATCGGCCTACAAGGACAAGGACTTAACAATTTCCTCTGAACTCTAGATAGAGATACCATAGACCTTGTTCAGGAGCCTAGAGAATGACGACGATGATGTAGAATATTGGGATAGCGGGACTATTATATATGGCACTGTAATGATGGATACATGGAATTAAAAATGTGTCAAAAATATCCAGTCTATACTTTAGATGGTAAAATATAAATAATAAAAGCTGATGTAAAAATCCTGCTATAATTATAACGTAACAGTAACAAAGATGCCACACATTTGGAAGCAAGTGATTTTGAAAGGAGAATTTCTCATAACTATCATTTGAAGGTTGATTTCACAAGGAAAGGTTGTTGAAATCCAGGTCATGGTGAACCGCTGGAGTTCTTAAACTAAAGACTTCGTGTCTTGTAGCTCCCAAATGGAAACTTCCTGTTACACTGTGCTATTACAAGGGTGAGAAGATCACTGTCCATGTGAGATGAATGGTCAGATTTATGTTATTATTTCCATAGAGATGGTTACTTTATTTACACTTAGTATTTATTTCATGATTTTATTAGGTAAAGTCTCCTTGATAATTTAAATAATGCAATAGAGAATTCCCCAGTTTCATACTGATCTGTGAAGTCTGTACATATTTTGCAGGAAACTACAGAAAACCTACAAGGTGAGAGTTTTTCAATAAACAGGAAAAGCACTTACGGAATTGGATTTCAAAATAATTGGAGCCCAAAGACCTCTAATAAAGGACATCAGAGGCCATTACAATAAACCTCATTCCCAGATAAGGATCTTTTAAGTTATGTGAAGAACTGTCATCCCAAACAATAAACTGGGAGAAATTTAGGTTTAAGAGAAGGTAAAGGAGGACATGTTATATATCAAGTCTTAGAGAGTTCAGGTTCACTTAGAAAATTCTTATAACCACTTGAAGATAAGGTTTATTATTCCTAATTCTTTGAAGGAAGAATTGTGGCTTAGAGAGTTCAGGATCCTGCCCAAAGTCAAATAGTATAAGATAAAAAACTGAGATTAAAAGCAATCTAAAAACTAGTAAATGCATCGATTCCTTAGATAATAGCCAAAGTGGGCAAACATTCAGTACATGAACATAGATTTTTACTTTTAAAATGAGAAAGGAAATGCCCATTGTTGCTGCCACCTATAATGACAGCTGCTGAAAGTTATTTCTCTGTCAGTGTAACTGAACAGCCACTGTCTGGAAAAGATGGAGTAACCTCTACTGGAGGTTATTCCGATGGAGCATTTTGGAAATCACAACTCCAGCCAAACTACTGAAGTGAGACTTGCAGATAGAAATGAATCTGTTCTGGTAGTTTGGTTTCCCTCTTTGAAGTAAGTTGATAACACATTGGCTTGACAGGAAACCTACATGTTCATAAAATCTGAAGGCATGATTTCTTTTCAATTCAAGTGCTTTCAGAGGCAATGGCGATATTGCAATTGAACTAAAATATGCTGTTAAAGTGAGTCTAATGATTCAATTTGCACATCTTTGATAATAGACTTTCAGGTCAAATGAAGATAGAATGAAGGAAGCAGTACACAGGCAAATTATCTCAACTTAAATTTAATACGACAGTGAACAGATGGAAAATCTGAATTATCATGAAAAACGTAGAAAATATGAGGAACATAATATATGGATGCAATATATTTGTATATGGGCACGAATGATACAGGCTGAGAAAACATGTCCTCTGTTAAAGATATGATTTTTAAATGACAATTTCATTGATGTTTGAAAAATGAAAATTAGCACTTGAGTATTTATGAGAGTCAAAGGAAATCATATAACAATACCTATAACACTAATGACAGCAACTATCTCTTTAAAATAAATAATCGACTGGTTTCTTTACCTCTCTGCCTACTTACCCTGGCAATGGAGGCCTCTTCTCTGTCTATGGTGAATGTTACTTGCTCCATAAGCCTGTATCTTGCTCTCACTCTGTACTCTACCTTTTTCGTCCTCAATGAACTTTGTTCCTTGCTTGCCTTAAACATTTTTTAAATACATAAATAAATAAATAATTGACTAGCATGAAGCTAAATACTTTACATGTTTTATAATATTTAAACCTCAGCGAAGTCCTATCAGGTCAAGAACCTATCAAGTTACTTTTCTTATTGGAGAAAATGCACCTCCTGGTGAAGCAACATGAATTCTAGAATTTCAAATTCCAGCTACTTTGCTAATTTACTGTGTGGTCTTGGGTAAGTCACTGTTTATTAACATATGGACTTCCATAGCAGTGACTGCATTAACGTGTTAGAATATTTAAATGAGAAGCCTGGGAGGCTACATGGAGCCTCAAATTAGTGCTTGATAAAAATTACTTTTATATTCAATGTCATCATTTGTAGATAAAGAATTAACAGACAAGAAATGTGTACAATGTGGTAGTATTGGTAAGTAACAAAGCTGAGATGCTGATGTTTAGAGAAATATTTCACAATCTGTGTGATGTCATATACAAACATAAAATCTAGTGTTACTATACCATCCTAATTTTCATTTTAAACTATTCCCAGCCTCATAATCCACTTTAATAAATGGTCTATCCTTTGGTTAATATTAGGTACTTTTGAAATTTAAAATTAAGGATCAAATCAAGCCCATTTGCTCCTTCCTCAAGATAGATTTCTCTTTTGCATAGACTATAAAACACAAAACCTTTCTTGTGTCTGAAAAAATATGATAAAATCATGTGATTTATACGAAAATGAATCTTCAAGCTACTATTAACTAAAAATAAAATTCCAATCCCCCTGCTAACTGAATGGATACTTCTTGGCCAAAGGTACCCCCAGAAATACCTTAAACCTAAGTTTCTAGCCAGGTAAGCCTGGGACAGAGATAGCACAGTTACATGCCCATTAATAAATATTCATGACTCCTATAATTTGTTGAATATGTATCTTTGACTATCCCACTCAGTTTAAAATTCTGTTCTCTTTGTCTCTTCTTGGAAGCGATCGTGCCTGGCTTCTGGCCGGGGCTTGGCTTCCCAACCCGTTTGAATGGTTCCCAACAGCCTGTTACCCTTTATGAGGAACAAAGCTCTCCTTTCTCCAAGGTGTTAACCTCATTAATTCTTTTAGATAGAACGACCATCCAAACTCTTTCTTTCCTCTAATACTGAACTTTTAAAATAAGATAGCACTGCAACAACAACAACAACAAAAATAGCTGGGTGTTGTGACGGGCTCCTGTAGTCCCAGTTACTTGGAAGGCTGAGGCAAGAGAATCACCAAAGCCCAGGAGTTGGAGGTTGCTGTGAGCAGTGTGACGCCACAGCACTCTACTCAGGGCAATAAAATGACACTCTAGCTCTACAAAGAAAAAAAAAAATAGCATCACTAATTCCAAATCATGTATGGTCCCATTTCTTGGTCTCCTTTGTATATGCCTTGTTCAACCATCTTTCTTAAATTTCAAATTTGTGGGGGTTTGTTTTGGTCTGCCCTTGTCCTTGTTTTCTCTTCCTACATGTTCCTACAAAAAGATCATATCTGAGGGGAAAAAAAAAAAAAAGATTCGTATCTGAGTTCATAGTTTCAACTGCCACCTATATGCTGATAAGTTGAAATATATGTTTTAAAACATATTTAAGTTTTAATCCTCCACAACTCCCAACTTACAACCACACTTCCAACCATGCTGAAAACCTCAGAGTCACATCCAACTCCCATATGTCCATATCTCTCATTCCTCATAGGTAATTAATCTCTAAGGATCGTTTATTCTCACATAATATGAAGTTACTGGTCTATCTAAACTGAAGTCACCTGTTTTCAAAAGCAAAAGATTCTTCACATTTAAAAAATATTTTCTAAATTCCCATATCATCCAGTGCTTTCCAAATGGCAAAAAGTAAATAGACACACAGCAAAAAGTGAATATATACGTGTGTGTGCGCGTGTGCTGTTCTCTTCCAGGAACTCTACCACAGACATATCAAGTAAAAATGTTTTTCCAGCTGTCTTGGTATCCATTAGTCCAGATCAGGTTCCCTCACTCTGATCAAATTTCTATATTGGGGTATATATTTCTGTATTTCCCCGCTGATTGCAGCATTAACCACAAACATATTGCCTTGTCATTTTGAAAAGAATGCCACCGTAGTTAACAGCAGTTCACAGTGGAACATCAGACCCGTGTTCACACCCTACTTTTGTCATTTACTAACTATAAATTTAGGGATATTATTTAACTTTTGAATATTTCTTTTTAATTTAAATTGGTCACTTACCCCATGAAACTAAATATGGTAATGCCTATGAAAAGTGTACCATGGTGATAGGCAATTAAAATATACATAAATAAAGAATTCCTATGGATTTACTGATTATTAATCACACATTAGTGAATAATAAATTTGCATCCAATTTGGAAGTATGTGTAGGGGTGATCATGTAAAATGTAAAACTAATGAAAGGTGGCTTGTGTCTGTAATGAGTCCCAGAAATTTGGGAGGCTGAGGCAGGAGGTTCACTTGAGACCAGAAGTTAAAGACCATCTTGTGTAACAGAGAAAGACCCTGTCTGTGTTTAATCCAAAATATAGATTATATTCCCTTTTACTAAGGGCTCTATGGAACACAAATAAAATAAGAAACCATTCTTCAGAACAACTGAAATTGAGTAAAATAGAATGCCCATGAGACTGCTGATTAATAAAAATATGCTATTTGGTGGAGTGTTGTGGATATAGAACAAAGCAAAACAGAGCAATGCAAAAATGACACGGGACTTCAGAATCTGATTCATAACAGAGATATTTTTTCCGTGGAGAACTATGCAACATATGCTCTAGGACGAAGAAGAGCGCTTCTTCACATAATGTTATGTCAACTAGTGCTCAGTCAGTGCCAGCTACTCTTGGAAATGTGCTGGTTAGCACTTCATAGAGTTTGGTCTCTGTTGACAGTCTGCCTATAATTGTACCCTAACTGCACGTCTTACTAAATTTGCAATCTTAGGCCTTTCAGTTTTCTCACCTGTAAATGCAGATAACACTACCTCCCACTTCATAGAGATATTGCAAAGATTAAGTTAGCTTGCCCAAGTAAAATACTTTGAAATGGTAGATTTTAACATGTCTCAACTTTTATAATTATTTCATAATTTTTACCTAAATTATTTCTCTTCACATCCCAGTATTTTAAAATCAAAGCAGTAATATCTATATCATGACGATGTCAGTGTCCCTTATGTAGCTATAACCTTGCAACTGGGCTTCCTCCTGCTAGATACCTCTTATTTATATCTACAACTGAGGAAAACAAAACAAACCAAGATTTGCTACTCTAATCATGCCCCCCTAAATCTCTCAGTTTATAAGGCTTTCTATAGACCTCTGAAAAGAGCTGATGGTTTGTCATGAGTATTTCCTCAAAACCTTATTTATAAAAAATAATGTTTATGAAGATGACTTTGTAGGTAGGAGACATTGAATAGCCTTAAGAGGAACAGGTGAGACCTATTTGACAGAATGAGATTTTACTAGAAGAGCACCAGGCAAATTGGTAATGAAGGATCAGAGGAAAGTTCCTTTTCTCTTGTGGTTTCCTATCAGGGTAGAAAATTAAAGAAAAACTTCAGAAAATAAGTTATGTGGTAGAGAAGGTGCCCACCACAAGAGTGATATTTTGGAGGCATTTACTGCACTGCCGTATTACTATATTCACCACTATCTCTGCTTTCTCCTAACACCTTATGGAAAGGAGAAAAATGAATATAGAAATACCTAGCAGAGTAATTAAGAAAAATACAAACCAACCTTACGGACTCTATTATTGGTTTTGTCTCATACTAGCTAGCTACTATTTGGAAATAGCTTAATGTCTTAGGTCAAATACATCATGTGAAAAGAGCTCAAACTTTGTCAGCTACTCTATATAAAACTGAGTTAAGGGTAATGTAACGGTAGAAATAGAATAAAGTTATGGGTAAAAGGAGCACACAAAATATATTTGCTATGATCTACACATGGCGAAGGGTAGACAGATCTATTCAGGCATTCTGCCAGCATCTGCACATTCATGACTTTGCAAGCTGGGCCACTCTCACTGTGTCAGGTGATCTCTCAGGGTGGTTTAGTTTGCATTGCTCTGATCATCAGGGACAATGAGCATTTTTCATGTGCTTGTTGGTCATTCATCTGTCGTCTTCAGAGAATTTTCTGTTCAAGTTTTTCGCCTCTTATAACGGTGGTTGCTTGTTCTTTTCTTATTGATTAATCTGAGTCCTCTATAGATCTAATTATCAAGCTTTTATAATATTCATAGCATGCAAAAATCATCTCCCCTTCCGAAGACTGTCTGTATGCTTTGGACGTGGTAGTCTGATCTGTGCAGCTTTTCAGCTTAATTGTGCTCCATTCATTTATTTTTGGTGTTGCTGTAATTACCAGGGAGATCTTCCTCCTAAAATCTTTTCACACGCCAATAGTATCAAGCTCTTTCCTCAGTCTAGAATGTTAATGGTTCGTGTCTTAAATTTAAATCTTTAATCTAGTGAGAATCAACTTTTTTCAATGGTGGGAGGTGTGGATCCAATTTCCTTCTTCTACATGTGGCTAACCAGATCTCCTGGTACCATTCATTAAAAATAGGGATTCTTTTCCCCAGTGCATGTGTCATTAAGTTTCTCAAAGGTCAAATGTGGTGATATGTGGCTGTGTTCATCTTTTGATTCTCTACTTCATTCCATAGATCTGTATCTGTATTTTGGTGTCAGTACCAGACCATGCTGTTTTGATCACTATAGACTTGTAGTATAATCTGAAATCTGGCAATGTGATGCCTTTAGATTTGTTTTTATTTCTTAAAACTTTGTTAGATATTCAAGGTTCTTTTCTGGTTCCATATGAAACAAAGTACTATGTTCTCAAGTTTTCCAAAGTATGACACTGGTGCTTTGATGGGGATTGCATTAAATCTGTAGATTGCTTTGCATAGTGTAGACATTTCGACAATATTGATTCTTCCCAACCCTGAGCATGGTATGTTTTTCCATTTGCAATATACATTTTTAATGCTTATAGATATATGCACATACAATGGACATGCTAGATGGTTTTTACACATTAAACTCCAGGAAATGCTATAACACCCTATAACCTTCTCTCTTCTGAATGTTACTTTATTCTAAAGAACCTTAACAGTCAGGACTTCTGTTTTCTAGGTTGGTGTCATCATTTACCATTTACACTCTCTGGAAAATTGTATGGTACCTCAAGAAGAATATGGGTACTGTCCACATGATTTTGAAGCCACACAAAGTTCTCAGTCAGATTTATTGTGAAGGTATCCCTACTTGCTTCTTCCTTTCCTCCCCATAACATGTAACAGTCCAACCCTTTTTTTTTTCTTCAGAGCCTAAGTTCAAGTTGACAGTATGGAGGTTGCTCCATCTGTTTTGTGCAAATGCATTCTCTGTGTTCCTAGGGAAGGATGTGCCTCACCACATAGGATAGAGAAAGGACTTCATGTATGCGTGCAGTTTGTTAAGCAATATGGGAGCAGGTAATTTAAAATTAAATATGACTATATATATATATATATATATATATATATCTCCACAAAGTTTACTGGTGCCTGTATTTGTGAACTGATCAGATACTTACTCGAAAGGCTATATATTTGTATGGGTCTTAATTTCCTCTCTGAGGGGAGGAAAGGGAGATAGTTCACTCTGCTTCTCACCTCATTTGGCTAAATTGTTTCTAATTTCTGTGCAGGAATTTCTAGAGAGTTGCTACATTCCCAGTCCTCTTTATCAAGCTCAATCTACTATATGCTATTGGAGAAATTCTGATTTTTTTCTTTCCTGCTCAAAAAAGTCACTTTCTGGTATTGTTTTTCTCCAAAAGAAGAAGTCACTAATCTGTTCCCAAGAGCAGACAGTTATTTATCTTCACGGTATGCAGGGAAGGGATTGTGTCTAACAATAACATCCGCTGATTTTATAGCTTACGAAAATGACAGGTCCCCTGGAACTAAGTTGACCTGATAATTTATAAATGGCAGAGCGTTAGGGTTCTTAATTTCTCTGAATTAAGCTTTAGATGCCACCCTTTCTACCAGGAACAGTATATGTGAATTTTTATCTGCTTTCCAAACAGACACTAAGTTCAGGGCCTCCTCAGTCATCAGGTATATAGGCAGTTCATGTTCAGTTTCTCCCTGTGGCAACTTATAAACGTGATTTCAGTCTCAGCACACGGCTATTTCTGTCCATAGAGTTATTTCTATATTCTGTCTCAACTTCTTCTTACCAATCTCTCCCACCCCAGACTTATTATTTGCTTCATTGTTAGTGGTGGATGCCATAAATATTGTTAGTAAGAACGTTCTAAATGATACTTATTAAGAACATTCTCACATACAAAGGCACTATGAATCTAAAATTTGAATATGTAAACCGGATATTTTATCAAGTTCAATATCAAGCCCACAACACACTCTATAACAACAATTTGCCAAATGGAGAGATGTCATGGTCTGAATGAACATTATCTTTCATGCTGAGAGGTGAAATTAATGAAATAATTAAAAAGCCATAAAAAGAAAATGAAGAGTGTCAGAAGACACCAATAAGATGGAAAACAAAACATTCCTGGCATGGTAATGCGATTGCCAGAATAAAATGCACAAACAACAACAATAAAAACTTTTCTCCAATCTCAAAAAGGAGAATGAAGTGTGTCGTGATCATATTTTCTGTAATATTCTAGAGCCAATCTATGTCACAGTGGAGTGTCGTCTCCATGCTTTATCAAGATGAAGAACCCTAACCAGGTACTATATGCAGGAAATTTTAAAGAAAAAATTATACTTTAGCCATATTTTCTATGAAATATCCGTTGGCTTTTGCAACATATAAGCTTAGAGACAGCAGCAGATAAGGAACCACAAAGTATCTCAGATAACAAATGACATAGAAGGAATTATTGTATTTTTTATAAATTAGAAAAGTTGAATTAAAAAAGCACCCTTGTTGGCTTACAGTATTCCACTATTGTCATGGACAGAGACCATTTTCTCATTTTTTTTTCCAGTTTCTATTAGAATAATACAAGAAGCAGCTGAGGAGCAGCAAAATTAAAGAGCTGTTGATACCGGAATTTTGTCTTCAGTGGGTTCTCGATCTCGGTGATTCAAAGAATGAGTCCACAGACCACAGATCAGTGGTAAGACGGGATTTAATTACAGAAAGAAAAGAACACAAAAATCAAAGCTCCTGGCAGAGAGTGAAAAACCAAAGGTGGAGGAGAAAGCTCGCTCTCGCTCGCGCGCGCTCTCTCTCTCTCTCTCTCCTGTCTCTCTCCCAGCTCCTTGCTCAGGGGTATACAGAGTCTCATGGGGTTATTTAGCCAGAACTCAATTGTTACATATAGCGGTGCGGATCCTCTAAAATTATATTCAGCTGGAACTCAGTTGTTACATTTAGCAGCATGGCGCAAGGTGAATGAGTGTATTAATGAATGGACACAGTCCCTTCTACTGGGGCAAGGTGAATGAGTGTATTAATGAACGATACAGTCCATTCATGGAATTGAAGCCTAGGAAAGTTATGTAAAATTGACCTACACATAGGAAATGGGGGTTCCCTGTTCAGTCATAAGTGCAAGGGGAAGGAGACACCAAGGTGCTAGTGTCTCCCAGCAGCTACTAGAGCCTGGGGGAGGGGGAGGTCCTCCCTTGGCTACCCTCCAGCCCGCTGGTTCCTCTGCTGGCTGCTGCCGCACCAGCACCACCAGGGCGGAGGCAGTAGGTCCTGTATCACTGTGATTTCTCACAGGGAAGAAAAGCACTGGCCAGAAACCTTTCTATGGAACAATCATCTTCAAAACGCTCTTAACTTTTGAACATTTGACTTATTCAAAAACTCAAATACAGTTGTTCTGTAATATGAACATGCTCTATAAGAGAAGAAATCTCTTCTGTAATATAAAGAGTCTTGTTTGTTTCTGGTGTCCTCATTTCAACCAGAAGGAAGAATAGTATTTGTTGGTGTTTAGAAACGGAAGGCAAGGGGTTCCTGTCAATTGTGATAGGAGCCCTGTTATCCCAATCACACTCTCCCATGACTTTTCTCTAGTCTGTCTGTACCTTATAAAGAGACCAGTTAGCGCTTTCCCTGAGAAGGATCAGACAGACCACAACTGTATGAAGAAATGATCCTTTATTTCCTACACTTTGAATCAAAATATTATTTGAAGTCAATTCCCATGGTGTAAGGTATTAAAAAGGGATGGGGCAATTAGATTCTGCAAATGGCCAAAATTTTAAGAGGAGCTATTGCAACATTAGTAATTGTTGCTTGCCACTGTGATTGTTGCCCAAATGAGGAGCAGCTATTACCAAGGGTGGAAATTTCCATTCTATTTTGTTGTGAAATAGGAAACTGCTTTTCTTCTCTATTGCAACAGGTTAGTGAATCTGGGAAATAAGGTACAGTATAATAGAACTTCCCGTTATACTGAGTAAAACAGCTACTTCCGCATCTACCACCCGAGTACATCCACTCATCCTTAAAAACACAACATGATGAAAGACCACCCTCATTTCTTCTTTCTCTTCACAGGCATATAGACATGTTTAGTTGACAGGTCTGAGGATAAAGCAGCAACATGGCAGTTTTGGTGACATGTGGGTGGTTATATTACCAAACCATTTGGGGAAATATGTACCATAGTATCTTTTTCAAAGTGAAGAATTTAAGGCAACTCTCTCTCTCTCTTTTTTTTTTTTTTAGGCATCTCTTGAGAGAGGGCGCATATCTACGCTCTGAGCTGGCAGTAGATTGGCACTCTGAGGAACCAGTGCTTCCAAACAGATGAGCTAGCAAGGATCAAGAGGAGAAGTGTGTGAGTGTCATTGTGAACATACCTTGAGGGATTAAGAATGTTTACATGATCCATGTGGCAGGTGCTGTGATCTACCGTGCTACATGGATCCCCTTTCAATGATGAAGGATTTACTCTCCCTGTTAGCTGACAAGTTTACTGCCCTTATCAAGGGTTCTGCACCCAATGATTGATGATTATCGGCATGTAAATAAGCAGTCACCTCACCCAGCATAGGCCAGGGAGAGCTCACTATCGGGTGGGTTGATGTTTCCCATGAAATAAGTTTCTGCTCAGCTCCTCCCTTGGCCTGGCCTGGTTCCTTTCATCCCATCTTTCCCTCCCTTCCTTCCCCTTCCCTTCTTCATCTTTCCTTTCCTTCCATCCCTTCACTGTATCTTCTTTAGACCTAATTTCAGGAGATCTTCTAACAATAAATTTTCCGTACACTGATCTGCTTGTGGGGAAGCCCATCCTTTAGTGCCAGGTACTTTGGAGCTTCCTCCATAACAGTCAAATAAATGATGCTTCCGGGTCCAGAGCTGCTTGCCCTTTTCATATTTTTCTACCACTTCTGCTGATCCTAATTCTCGATGTGTATTGAAGGCCAAAGGAAGGTAAAGAAAATGGAAGATCTAGGTGCACCTAATTGATCCTGGATAGAGATGCTTGAAGTCTCCCAAATTTCTCACATGCTTTCAGTTGGGAAGTATATCAGACCTGTCTCGTGATTTTTATAGCTAAAAGGATGAGAATTATTCAGGAAATATGTGTCGATAACTCCTGATTTCTCAGCCAACTGACAAAAATGCACTCTGTAATAATTTATAATACACATATAACAATTTTATGTGAATAGATCAGTAAAATTAGGAAGTAGATAAGAAGCTCCTGATGAAGGAAATTAGATGTATCGGTTTTCTACTGCATACGTGGCCCTGTGCTGGGCATCACGCACAGGCTAGCACTGTTACGACAGTAGTGCTGTGCGGTTGACACTCTACATTCTTTTTATCAATACAAATAAAGTGATCAAAGATCAGAAATATTAACTTACTTGCTCAAGGTCAGAAAACTGTAAAAACCATTTACATAACCATCTGATACAAAACTCCATAGTTTTCGCCTGTGTCCTACTCCCAAATTAGAAGAAAATGAGAATATTTTCAAGTCAGATTACATTTTGATAATTTATATTTTATCAATTAAAGCATTTAGTCAGAACCAACTGTAGTGTATTTCTCAAGGTAGACGGTGGAAAACAAATTACTCTGACCTCATAGCATCACAGATTTGCTAAGTCAAACATATTCTGACTTTAGTCACTTGTGCTCTCCCCACTGATATTAGGGATTTTTCAGCAAAAGATTTATTATAGTCAAACCAAGCCTGAAAATCCATAAAATTTTATGTGCAAAGTTATTTCTTGCAAAGAAAAAATACTTATGCATAATAAAGGTCATGTCTCGCGCCGGTGCGGATGTTTGTGTTACGGTGAGCCAGAAAATCCTTTGCCCTGGTTTTCCAAAATGTGAATTGCCCACTCTTTACACTGTTGCTCATCTCACAGTACAGTGTTTTAATTCATGGTAATTACAAAAAGGTTTTCTGATACACTGTGGGGGAACGTAGGGGAGGACCAGACAGAGGAAGCAGAGGCAGTGGAAAGTGCCTTTCAAGCATACATAAATTGGATTGTTCATGAAAAGTTGATGTTAAGTGTAATTTAGGGCGTGCAGATTGCAGATAAAGGAATAGAGGGAAAACAAAAGAAGTGGCTGAGAAACCGAAGAGAGCATGGACACAGGGAGACCACAGTGCTTATCGGGAGCCCCTAAAGCCTGTTGAGCACGACTGCACAGCCTCAAAAAAGAAGACAAAAAAATGTCTTGCTGAGGTCTGACCTCTCCCCCTCCTCGGAGCCTGTACCAAGTGCTCGGAGGACTTCAGGAGCTGCTGCTAGAAACTGGGAACAGTCCTGCAGCTGGCTTTCTGAAGAAGAGAAACAATCTCTTGGAGTCGAGATGAGAGCAGCTTCTTTCTCCTCCACTCCCGATATGGCTATGGCCTCAGCCTACCTGCCCGCAGAGACCTAGAGACTTAATTGCCTCTTTTGGTTGCTGTGTGCGTAGTTATACCTGTTATTTGCTCTTGCGTCCTGATTCTAAGTCCAGTTCCTTGTTCTTTAAACCTTATCTCATTCCTCGAGGTTATAGATAACAAAGAGTGGAATATAAGCAGTTAGAAAAGTTAGTTACAGAGTAGTTTACTTGAAATTAGAAACACTGCAAGAATGATGAGGAATAGTGCAGTTTTAGCCTTGCTCATTTGCTTGCTAATTTAGTGATAATGTGTGTAATAAATTCTGAGTTACCCCAGAGCAAAGGGTCCTCACTGTTCCATGCATAAGGTGGCAAAGGTCCCCCTGGGCCCGCAGTTTTAACTCCTACTCTGTGTCTTTGCCTTTATTTCCTTCATTCTCTCATCTCTGCCAATCCTTGGGGATACCCACAAGCTCTGTGAGGGCTGGCCACCCCTCCAAAACAATATCTCACGGAGGAAGTGTGTTCTAAAATCTATTTTTGATTACTCTAGATGCTGATATTAAAATTTTGAAAACTATATCTTATCCAATTTGAATTTTTCTTAAGATTATATCAAAAAACTAAAATAATATTGAAAAGAAACTAAGAAAATCCTCTCAATTCACCTTAAAAGCAACCTAAAATATCTAAATACCAAGTGTAATAATTAAGACAAATTAAGAGAAGAGGTAATACTGATTGCATATTTTTAACTAAGCACATCAACTGATTAAGTCAGTTGTGAGTCTTTGGAAAGTGAATTAAGGCTGTACACACTAGGGGCTGCCATGGGCCAAAGAGACCATCTTTAGAAGCAAGATGCTGTCAGATGTAGGCATTGTGCCAGTAATGTGCATTTCATTATGAAGTGAAAAGAAAGAAGGGGACAAACTCAGGGACATAATTTTTTGTTTCTCCCAGGTTCTAGAGCTGAGCCAAAGAGGAAAAAGATAGGGTGACTCACGAGTTTCTAGTCCTATCCTTTGCCTCCTCTATCTCCCAAAGTTAAAAGGTAAGACTGCCGAAAGTGGAACTTACTTCATTCTGGCTAATGGACAGTGGACTCTAATTGTCTTGGGAAATCTTATCCCTATGAACCTCTACTTGTATTATTATATTAAGACAATTAAACGTATGCTGAAATGGATAATAGGTCTAGGAATCTGACAATGAATAACCATCATTGATTACATTTCACTGTATCCTGAAATAATTTCAAGCAGGGTTTGCTATCCCACTGTGAAATGTAGGTGCTTATTGTCTTGTCTAGCCTGTTTATTACTTGAACCAAATCACAAATCAACATTCTAGAGAGTATGATTGATTATACATATAGATTTTAATCAATCATCATATGTACCTCTTAAACAACTACTAAGTGCAAGACAGCCTGATGTGGGAATTAAAAAGAATACAACTCATGACCCTTATGTTATAGATCTTATAGGTGAGAAAAATATAAGTGTGAAAAATTAATGTTTTGTAGAAGTTTATGAACGTCAAACCACCCCAACTTTACCAATATAAAACAAAGAAAACTCACGCATAACAATAGAAAAAAGTTCTGAGGGTACATTTACTTCTCTTTCTTTACCTGCATTTATTTTTTGATAAAAGCCTAAGAAAAATAAAGTCTATGTTGTTTTATAATGTGCTGACAAGATTAAAAACTTTTTAATCCTATCTTATAGTAAAGAACTGCTTGAAGCTGAAATTGTTGAACTGTTTGCATTTTATTAATCTTATCATTGAGTTTTCTAATTAGGGGTCCAGTTAAATTTTTAACTAAAGGCAAATAACACTATGTAAAATGGTGTATGTGGCTGTATTAATTACAGAATATGCCTCATAATTCATTTATACTAAATTATATTTATGAATTTAGAAGTAAATTTAGAACCCCTCATTTTATAGTGAAAATCCAGAGACTATAAATCTTGTTTGTGGCAGTTAAGCTGGCAGATGACAGAAGTTGTGCTATTGGTCAAGGTGTCCTTACTAATGAGTCCAAGTCTCTTTCTGTCTTGCCAACTTTGAATAGAACTTTATAACAAGAGAGGATTTATACATCTTACATCGTTATTACCCTTGACTCTGATGATGCTGCCTTGAAGTATCTTCCCTGATGCTTTAAGGGAAGAGATTGGTTGATATTTACGGAGAGGATGCTGCAAGTCAAGTATTTTTCTAGGCACTTAACTGTTCAAAAAACTGTGGTTTATAAAAGGTTAAATCTCATATCTACCAGTTGTATAACTAATAAAAAACAGAGCTAAGACATTAATGAAGGTACTGTAACTTGATTCAGTGTCTTGCGCCATGTGGCACGCTACTCACCAATATAATTGTATCTGATTTTCCTCACCTGAAAAGTAAAATTCATTAAATATATAATATGTGGTAGTGAAAAATATTACAGCTCAAAATTAAAAATAAAAGACACACCCAGCCATTAATACGCTTAAAGATTATTGTCTGATAGCAAATAATAATCATTTAAATAAACAACTGCATTGCAGAGTGATGAGTTACTACCTAATATTGGAGGTGTCCCGATCAGGTACGGTGGCACATGAAGGCCCTCAGAATTTTATAGCTGACTCCTTCACTCTCCTTAGGTTAAAAAAGCAAATAGAAATAGAATATTTTCTTACAGAATTTGCCACAATTTACTGGGCTATATATTTACTAGGATTTCCATCTGTTATTGTGCATATGGCAACAACTTGTACGGAAAGTAGTTTAAAACTAGTATTAACTGTAAATTTTGTTTGAATTGTTTCAGATTCATTGAAGGTTCAAAGAATTAGGTTACACTGATTGCCTTTGTTAGAGAAAGTCCCTCTTAACTGTAAATTTTAACTGTTTCTTCTCCATATATATTTATAATTGGTTATTATTTAGTTTTACTACTTATACTACTTTATGGCTACAAAGAGGTCAAAGATAAAAAAATTAAAAGAAAAAGGAAAGAAAAGTATTGGTTTGTATAATTCATTCATTTTAGTTTGGGAACAGGGCAGGGAATACATAGGGCATTGAGAAACAGGAATTCAATTTTGTCCATCAGTAGAAAAAGTGTTCTTCCCAAAGAATATATCACATTGACTGCAAAAACAAGTACCCCTCCCCAGGTTTAAAATGTGATATAATTTCAATTTTTTTGCATAGAACATGGCTGATTTGGATTTGCAGTTTCAATTACCTTTTATGAAAGAAATATGTACAGTGGCAAATCTTAAAATTTGAGAGAAAAGGGATAGTGTGGAGTTTGTGCTGTTAGTACCACTACTAAAAATAATTTCAGAGTCCTTTCAATTTATGATATTAAAAAAAATTACATACATTACCTTATTTGATCCTTCTAAGCACCTTGAAGTTTGACTTAATATTGCTATTCTGTTTTAAAGATGATAAAATTGTAATTGAGAGAGATTGAATGAACATAGCTATTTCACTTGGCTACTGAGAGACTGAGGTGATAATCCGAGCCAGGTCATTAATCCTGCCCTTTCCATTATGAAGGGTGTCCCAAAAGTTGCCCCTGAAGTAGTACAGGAAAAATGGGAAATTGTAGTTAAGTGCACCTTTATTTACAAAATATTCATCATAAATTTTACAAAGAGGTGGCTGGCCAACATGTAGAAAATACTTTGTAAATATTTTGCAAAATTTTATAATGAATTTTCATGGAGGCAACAATTAATTTGACAATTAAATTATGATTACTGGAAACAAAAGTCAATTTTACCTTTTAATAAAATGTAAAAATTTGTTAAATGATTTTCTTCCCATTCTCTTCACTCCAGTAGTTTACATTTCTCTGCTATAATCTTAATAAGCTCACTATGGAGGTTAGGGAATATCTCTGTACAGACTGACATAATGAGTGAAAAATCTTAAAGTAGTAAGAGAGTATTTATAAGAAATATCTTTTGAGAAAGTGGCTATGGTTCATTGTGACAGAAGTTGGCTAATAAGAAGTATCTGGGAAATTTCTGGAGATTACCTGGAATCACAAAGTGCATTATCTTCTAAAGCATGCAATGTTATGGTTCTCAAAAGACAAATTACCAATGTCCTAGGTGCTAATGCTCTAAGAATATTATCAACATGATTCTATTCTATTCTTTGTGTAAAATAAATATTCATATTTCAAAAAATTTCACTGCTGGCTCTGTGCCTATGCCGCATACACTGGAGCTAGCAGGTTGGAACCCAGCCAGGCCTGCCAAACAACAATGACAACTACAACCAAAAAAATAACCAGGCTTTGTGGAGGGCACCTGTAGTCCCAGCTACTTAGGAGGCTAAGACAAGAGAATTGCTTAAGCTCAAGAGTTTGGGGTTGCTGTGAGCTGTGACACCATGGCATTCTACCAAGGGTGACATAAAAAAAAAAAAAAATCCACTGCTTAACATTTTAAAAATGTATTTAGATTCATAGAATGCAAAGAAAATCCAAGGAAGAAATGGTTGGCCCCCTTAAGTCCAACTTGTGCTATATGGCTCAGGCAAAAAATAACCTTGGTTTGGCTCACTCGGTTTCTATCATTAAGCCACAGAAAGATTTTATCAATCTATTTGTCAGTACCTGAATATCACAGCTTATAAGTCATAGGAGAGTTCTATAAATGGAAGTATTCTAACATATTTAAGAGATTAATTCTACAGAATAGAATGTTTTGACAGGACTCTGATCTCCCGCAGGCAAAGCTCTAGAGACATTTCCTTTCAAAGCGACAAACTATTATCCTGTCTCAGTATTCTAGTACTAATGGCAATTTTTTGTCATGTTCAAATGATTGAAAATAAATTTGGCAAAGAAAGAAGCACCCTGGCCAACTAGATGACTATAGTCCCTAGGAGGCAAGGTCATTGAAGAATAAAAAAGAGATTCTGGGCCTCTATTTCAAAGATTCTTTATTCCCTCAACAATTACGGATTACCCCAAAACAGACTGCCTCCTCACAGAAGAGAAATTGCTTTTTCTAGGCATCCAGTCATTGGGTCTGGATTCTGGCACAGTGTAGCTAATGTGACCAAAATATACTTAGACAGTTATGCACAATGGAGGCTCTGAGCCTGGCCCGTGCAGCATTATTTCACCCAGTGCTTAGGCCAGTGTTGATTTGAATAAGAAGGAGCAAATCCCGTGGAGGAAACATGCTCAGTGGTCTCATACAGAGACATTGTTTCAGGAGTGTTCTATACCAGAAAGCTTCCAAAATGATCAATGGCATCACATTCCATTAAGAAAAAAATGAATAATTGAACATTAGAAAACTCCAGAGTAGCCCCTCCTTGCTGCCCTGACATTAATTCTGTGCTTTAGGTATGATCTTTTGGTACTTACAGTACCAATAAATTAGTGACATACTTGCTTACACAAATACATTCATAAAATAGATTATAAACTGTATTAATATGGGGCTAAGTCTTCACAATTTTTTTTATCGATGTCTCTCTCTTTTTTTTTTTTTTATTAAATCATACCTGTGTACATTAATGCAGTCATAGGGTAGAATGTGCTGGTTTTATATACAATTTGAAATGTTTTCATCAAACTGGTTAACATAGCCTTCATGGCATTTTCTTAGTTATTGTGTTAAGACATCTCTATTCTATACCTAGTAAATTTCACATGTACCCTTGTGAAAGATGCACCATAGGTGTGGTCCCACCAATTACCGTCCCTCTACCCCCTCCCCCCTTCCCTCCCTCTCCTCCTCCCCTCCCTCTCCCCTTCCCCTTCTTCTTTGGCTATAATTGGGTTATAGTTTTTATAAGAAAGCTATAAATTGGTTTCATAATAAGACTGAGTACAATCTATGTCACTCAACCTTTTCCAGAATATAGAAAACGATGGAATACTACCCAATACATTCTATGAAGCAAATATTGCCTTGATCCCCACACCAGGAAAAGACCCAACAAGAAAAGAAAATTATAGACCAATATCACTAAAGAATATCAATGCAAAAATATTCAACAAGATTCTAACTAACAGAATCTAGCAACACATCAAATTATACACCATGACCAAGTGGGTTTTATCCCAGGGTCTCAAGGCTGGTTCAACATATGTAAATCTATAAATATAATTCATCACATAAACAAACTAAAAAACAAAGACCATATGATTCTCCCAATTGATGCAGAAAAAGCTTTTGATAATATCCAGCATCCCTTCATGATCAGAACACTTAAGAAAATTAATATAGAAGGGACATTTCTTAAACTAATAGAGGCCGTCTACAGCAAACCTACAGTCAATATTGTGTTGAATGGAGTTAAATTGAAATCATTTCCACTCAGATTAGGAACCAGGCAGGGTTGCCCATTGTCCCCACTGCTTTTTAACATCGTAATGGAAGTCTTAGCCATCGCAATTAGGCAAGAAAAGGTGATCAAAGGTATCCATATAGGGTCAGAAGAGATCAAACTTTCACTCTTCACAAATGATATGATTGTATACCTGGAAAACACCAGGGATTCGACTACAAAACTCTTAGAAGTGATCAAGGAATACAGCAGCATCTCAGGATACAAAATCAATACTCATAAATCTATAGCCTTTATATATACCAACAGCAGCCAAGCTAAAAAACAGTCAAGGACTCTGTTCCATTCACAGTAATGCCAAAGAAGATGAAATATTTGGGAGTTTACCTAACAAAGGACGTAAAAGATTCCTATAAAGAGAACTATGAAACTCTAAGAAAAGAAATAGCTGAGGATGTTAACAAATGGAAAAACATACCATGCTCATGGCTGGGAAGAATCAACACTGTTAAAATGTCCATACTACCCAAAGCAATATACAATTTTAATGCCATCCCTATTAAAGCTCCACTATCATACTTTTTTGTTTGTTTTGTTTTTGAGACAGAGTCTCACTTTGTCGTCCTCGGTAGAGTGCCCTAGTGTCACAGCTCACACCAACCTCAAACTCTTGGGCTTAAGCAATTCTCTTTCCTTAGTCTCCCAAGTAGCTGGGACTACAGGTGCCTGCCACTACACCCAGCTACTTTTTTGTTACAGTTGGCATTGTTTAGCAGATCCAGCTGGGCTCAAACCGCCAGCCTCAGTATATGTGGCCAGTGCCGTAACCACTGTGCTATGGGCACTGAGCCAATATTTTTATTCTAAATGCTTAGCAAAGTGCTTTGCACATAGGTATCACTTCAACTTCTGACTGTTCAGCAGGTTTTCAATGAACATTCCTTTGTATACATTAGACTATTCTCCAAATGAAGATTTAAAAGGAGAGGTTGCAGATATGTCACTCATACTTACTTTGATTAGCCATAGTAATGAATATTTCTAATTTTTCAAATTAATAATCATTACTTTTTATGTGACACCCAAATAGATTTTCAGTTTTGGATTCATGTGTCCTTCTGTTCATTGCAATATACCCACTACTAAGTAAGTACTTACAATTTGCTAACCTTCTGGTGTATGTTAGGGAAAAGAATGATACCTGACATAAAAAAAATTTCAGTGAATGCCACACATTAATCAAAAGCAGGGTCCCTGCCTCTAAGAAAATCTAGGCAGACATGTAATCTTATAACAGAAACATAATAAATTATAAGCCAATAAACGAAATTAACAATGCCATTGAATTAGAGAAGGAAACAACCTGAATGTGAACAGGTTAGAATGGTCAAGAGTAGAGGTGTATAAAAGTGTATTAACACCAGGTAGGAGTCGTTAGTCAAGTAGTGACAGATGACCGTTAAAAATAGTATAGAGAGCACATTTTCTATTGCAAAAGCTGCATTTCATAAAACATTCTAAAAAAAATCCTCATATTTTCACCATTACACAATGACAATATAGAAACATTTAAATAATGCAATGTGATGTATAATTGATGCTACAGATGTGCAAAGCATGATAAATGTAAGGACTCACATTAATTAAGAAGCTTTCACTGAACAGAGAACTGAGTGGTAGTTTCATAGAAAAAGTGGCCTTCTGGTTGAGTTGAGGGAATGCCTAGTTCATATGAAAGGCACAAGCATAACAAAAGGCATGAAGGACAAAATGCCAAGAATTAGTGAACGGAAAGCTAATTGAGATCCACACAGTGACCTTGTCTGTTAATTGGGCCCTGGACCTCTTAAAAACCTCACCACACAAGTGTGTATCTCAATGTAAATAAGATTGTAAAACAATAAGATTTAAAATTGTAAAAACAATTGTAATTGAGACAAATATACTTATAGAAGGTGAAGTTCAAATCAAAAGGGGATTTATTACCATTCAATACAACACAGAAGAGCAAAGTACAAATGCATTGATTTGAGTTTTCCAACTTTTCATCTGTCTAAACTGATCATTTTCTTATGTAACTTTTCTTTTTTTTTAATACAAATAAAGTTCACTAATAATTAATGTCTTTCAGTTTTTAGTGCTTTCCATTTCACAGCTGAGCCTTAGGGTCAGCTACCCCTTTTGCTTAATTAGAATGCTCATTTTTTAATAACAGTATAAATATAATAATGACTCAAACATTATTAAATTAATACTTTTATTGCTTTGGTGATTTTATGGGTATAAATTTTATAGGTATATACCCATATACATCAGGTTGTAGACATTAAATCTGGACAGATTTTTGTATGTCAATCATACCTCAACAAAAAAGGTTAAAAAATAATTTTCTAACTTTTCTTCTCTGATATAGAAATCAGCTATAAACACATAATAAAAATTATATAAAATACACATGCACTACATATTCATAAGAATATATATTTATTCATAAATATACAAATATTCCAAAATAATCTAAATAGTAATTGGGGCATTAAATGGCAACATAGAAATACCACTTGGTGCTGATAAAAGAATAGGTGCTTAATAAAATCTCAATGTGGATTTAAAGTTATAGTTGAAAAATGGATAATGCATAGGTTAATTGGCAAATTTCTGAAATATAAAGCAAGACTCCTGAGGACAAAATTACACTTTCAGCAGGGAGTGTTGTTCCCAACAGAGCACAAATGAAGGGTTACTATAAGGCCAACTGGGGAAGGCGAATCTCATCCCTGTTCATTGACAGAGTGTAAAGGTTGAGTGAAAAGATCAGAACACTAGAACTTTGAAGGACAAAACAGCAGTTGTCAACAAAGCAAAAGTTCAGACCAGGGAAATGAACAGTGGTTTGTAACCACAGCATGAATGTAAAGTTGTTTCCATTTAAATTGTTATCCACAATGGTGATGGTTTAGTGAATGAGAGGAAAAGATCTGGAGTTAACGTCACATATCCTGATGTAGACGGGTTTGGAAAAGTCTAATGTTTCCAGCTGGACTCTGCTGAAGGTGGATATGAATTTTCTTAAGTTGAATATATTCAGATTTTTCTTATAATATCAATACTTTTCTCACATGCATTTTCAGAACAGAAGAAGTGTCTGGTTCTAACAGATTGGATTTCATCGTCTTCATAGATTTTTTTTTGCTCTTTGATTTCAAGAATGGTTCTTCCAGTTTTACTTGGTAGTTTTTCTTTCATATCTTTTAAGGCTAGTATATTTTTCTCTTGCTTATGATAATGTGTGAGCCTTATTGCTTACCAGCAATTAACTCACCTGAACATATTTATACATTTATCCAGTGGCCTACAATTAAATGAAAAATAAACAAATATTAAATAGTTTCTAGTCATCACAGACTGAATAAAGAAGTAGAGACATAATCCTCTGACTCCTTATTTCTCCCCTCCCTCCCTTCCTCCCTTCCTTCTTTCTTTCCTTCCTTCCACAACTTAGCGTACTGTGCTCATAACTTTCCATGGAATCTTGGTACAATGAAGATTGTGATTCAGTGGTCTGACATGGGGCCTGAGTCTCATGTCTAATAAGCTCCCAGGGATAGCTGCTACTGTTGGTCTGCTGAGAGTGAGCTTATTGGGATTACAATTATTAGATCTTCCAGTTTCCTATGGGATTGGATTTATACCAGGCTAATCATGAATTCTTACTGATATCTATCTCTAAAATGTTATTACCTGTAATCCTCTTGATTATACATGATCTACACTCCAACAATGAAAAAACTGGTTTCTACCATCTGGCATTCATTTAATTGTTCAAGTGTAGTGCATGAGTAGAGGTTTCGGAATTATTGGGGCCTACCCTCTGGGAAACAACTTTACAGCTTAGAGAACAGTGCTTATTAGCAATGTGATTATGTGCTTTGCTTTTGGTCTCACCCACTCTACTCATTTCCCAAGTCAGCGGTTAACAACTTGCTTCCTTACCACTTTCAGAGTGGTTGTTTCACACATGTGTAATAGATTCTCTTGTCACAGAGTTCCACTTATTATTAGATCACATGCCACCCTCCTAAGATACTTTATTTTTATAAGTAAATAATATACCATTTTATGGCCGAACCACAATGTGTTTACCGATTCTCTGATTCAAGGAAATCCTGAGTACTAGCATTCCACTTGTGGGTGACATGAACACAGGCACAGTAAACATGCACATGAAGCTTTTTGTCCAGACACAAATTTTCAAATCCGTTGTAAATACCTATGCGTGCAATTACTGGATCATATGGTAAAAGCGTGCTTAGCTTTGTAAAAATGAATGAATAAATAAATAAACTCCCCATTTGTCTTCCAAAGTGGTAGTACCATTTCCTTATAAGTGAGAACACGCAGTGCTTCACTTCCTGGCTTTTAGTAATTTTACTTAACAGAATGACCTCCAGTTCCACCCGTGTTGCTGCCAAATCTTATTCTTTGTTATGGCTCAGTGGTATTCCATGGTGTATATGCACTACCTGGTTAATCCAGTCGTATACTGATGGGCTCTTAGGTAGAGTCTATATCCTTACTCTTGTAAAGAGTGTCTGAATAAAAGTAAAAGCACAGTTATCATTCTTATATAGTGACTTATTTTCCTTTAGATAACCAGTAGTGCTATTGCCAGATTGAATGGTAGTTCTGTTCCAAGTTCTCTGAGATATCTCATTACTGTTTTTCATAGAGGTTGTACTAATTTACATTCCATCCCACAACACATCCTTTTTGCTGCGTCCTAGCCAACATCTATTATGTTTTTTGCCTTTTTAGTAATAATGATTCTGATTGGAATCAGATGGTATCTCACTGTGATGTGGAGATGATTAGTGATGTTGAACATTTTTACTAGGCTTTTTGGTCATTTGCATGCCTGGTTGGCCCCTTCATCATAAAAAAAAAAAAAAAAACAACTTTGCAGTATACCCCATCATTTCTCTGCTCCTGATATCAATTTCCTCTAAATTAATAAGCGTATTTCATCTTTCTTTTGAATAGTTGTATCATGATTTGTATTTCTCTATCCTTTCATTTAGACCTATCTCAGTCTTTATATTTAAAGTGTATTTCTTGTACATGCTTTTAGGTCTTGGTGCTTCATGCACTCTTAATTTGTCTTTTTTTTTTTTTTTTAGACTTCTCATATTTTAATCAAAGGTCAGTCATAGCATACAAAAGAAGTTTTTAAAATGTTTGACTTTGACATTATATCCAAAACAAAGCAAAAAAATCAAGGTCAATAAATATTTTTACTTATTGAATGAATAGGCTTACGATTTAAATATTCCACATTGACAAGAAAATAAGTAGAACGGGGCTAAGCCACTAATGATGGAATGAAATCCAGTATAACTCTTTGAAAGATACAGTTTCAAAGCACCCAGCAATTAGAATTTTGAAATTAATAATATAAAGTTTAAATAATGATTAATCTAAAAGGATAACCATGTCATTGTTACTTATACAAGAATATAAAAGTAGCCTAGATATGTAAATAATAAAGATTTATAAAAGAATCTGATGGATTATCCTTACAGTAGAATGATATATGTCAGGGAGCCACTACAATTATATCGTGATTAAATATTGTACTATATGTACTTAATGTCATGAAAGTATTTCACATACACTGGTAAGTTAAAAATGCACATTTTCAAAGAAATCTGCATAGAGTATATCTTGCTTAGAACAGTAAATGTCTATATGTATACGGATACGTCCTTTTTCTAATTTCAGATTAATATAAGGGTACATAGGATTAGGTTACGTTTTTGCCTTTGTTAGGTAAAGTCCAAGTTGTAGTTGAGCCCTTCACCTAGGGGCTGTGCCATATATCCCTACATTGCGTCCATGAGGTGAAAGTTTACCAAACACTTTCCGTCCTCCCTCTTCCCCTTCCCTCCTGCCCCCTCCTTCTTGGACTTAACGTGTTTTCCTCTCATGTACGTGTGTAGTTGTTCATCTACAAGTTTCATATTAATATCAAGTGCATTGGATGCTTGCCCTTCCATTCTTGTGATACTTGGGAAGATGTTCTCTAAATCCATCCAGGAAAATACAAAAGATGTAAAGTCTCTGTCTTTCTTTATGTCTGAACAGTATACATATACCACAGTAGACATATACCATCATTTATTTATCCATTCATCTAAATTTGTCTTTAATTCTTGTGTTCACCATTCATATTTATAATCAGTAGAAACAGATGGGTTAATATCACCATGTTATTCTAACTTCTCCTGTTTTAGTTGAGCACTTTATATGATTTTGTTGTGTGACTCTCTCTTAGAGTATCAGTTAAATTCTTTTATTTATTTTTGAGACAGAGTCTCACTTTGTCACCCTTGGTAGAGTGTCGTGGCATCATAGCTCACAGCAACCTCAAGCTCTTGGGCTCAAGCTATTCTTTTGTCTCAGTCTCCCATGTAGCTGGGACTACAGGTACCCACCACAGCGTCTCACTATTTTTAGAGATGGGGGTCTCACTCTTGCTCAGGCTGTTCTTGAAACCGTGAGCTCAGGCATTCCACCCACCTTGGCCTTCCAGAGTACATGGAATTATAATTCTTTTTAAAAAATAGTATTTTTCCTAGAGTTGGCAATATATAATTTAATTAATCTAATTCTATTTTTTATTTATATTTTGGCAGGTGTAGGCTGCAAATGGCTTTTGGTTACATGGATGAATTGTGTATTGGTGATCTCTGTGTTTTTAGTGTACCCATCAAATGCTTGGTTTTGACAAAAAGTTCACAGTAATTTTCATTCTTTTTGTTCTACAAATAAAGTGAATTTTTTTCTGGCTTCTTTCAAGAGTTTGTATTTAATTTTCTTCAATTTGAAGATGACATTCCTAGGTATTTATTCTTCTTATGGCTCAGTGAGCTTCCTGAAAATGTAATTCAATAACTGTTATTAATTTTTTTCATCATAAAATTGGGAAATTTTTTGAACTCCTTTATTATTACTTAAATCATTTTTTTGCCCCTTTTTCTCTTCCTTCTCCTATTAATTTTCTTATTATTTATATATTATGCCCTTTGAAAATTTTGCAAAGTTCCTGGCTATTTGGGGATTTTGATTTTTTTTTTTTTTTTAATTAAAGAGTTGAATGTTTCTGTTGATCTCTTTTAAAGCTAACTGATTTTTGCCTGCTATGGCCTGTCTGTTGAAAAGATAAGCCCTTTTCAATCCAATTTTTCTGTCACCTGCCAGCTCCCCAGCTCTTTCTTATTTGGGGCAGGAAAGAGACTGGTGGTTTGCTTGTAATTAGCCTACAGTTTAAAAAGAGAAAAACATAAGTATGAACTCACTTGATGCTTTTATTATCTATTTTAGGTTACATAAAATATAAATTTTTGAGTATGACATTCTTTGAAGCAATCTCCAGGATTGAAGTCCAGGCTTCCTCTTGCACGCATCACAGCAGGAAATGGTTTCTCCCCTTCTTCCTTTCCCATTTCCTCTACTGGCAGTCCTTTGTTGATTTGTTTTTCATTTTGTATTATGGAATGCATCTTTCCATTCAGCCATTCCTCAGTGTCATAAGATGATGGTCTTCCCCCTTGCTTCCAGTGCTTGCAAGCTAAGCATTGGGTTTTCTCCTGTGAGAAAGGTGTGTCTGCACTTTTTCTCCACTCTCCTGATCTAATCTGCAAGGGATGTAGCCATTCATAACTGCAACTTCCATCAGTCAGAAGAATAATTTTCTCCACCATGTGTAGGCCCATCTTGTAAGAAGATCACATCCACAGTACTGATCAGCTCTGTCCACTCTTCCCATTAACTTTGTATATTCGAAATAATGGTCAGTTTTTCAAATTGAACAGGCTGTTTCTTCCTATAACCAGTGATCCACTGAGTGGGAGGGCCCAAGAAAGAACTGAGCATTGTCACTAACCTCTTGTCTTAGAATGAGAGGCACCAGTTCAGATGTCTTTGACATCAGAGTGGAACAGGAACATTTTTATGTCAAAATTCAACATAGAATCAGAAAGGGAAAGGTCTTCTTCTATTTTCTTTACATAATTTTGAATTTTGGCCATTCCTTTATTAAGGGTTTGGGTTTTTTTTTTTTTTTTGAGACAGAGTCTCACTCTTTATTGCCCTTGGTAGAGTACCATGGAGTCACAGCTCACAGCAACCTCCAACTCTGGTCTTAGGCAATTCTCTTTCCTCAGCCTCCCCAGGAGCTGGGACTACAGGCACCTGCCACAACGCCCAGCTACTTTATTAAGGTTTTTTTCTCCCTGATCATATTATTCATTTCTTTTAGTATATTATCAACATTTCTTCCATTTGAGCCTTTAATCTACTAATCATAATTATTATAAATCCCTACCTGATAATCCCAGCATCCATATCATATTTGATTTGGTCTATGATTCCTGTTTTGTTCCCTTGGTTTAGCATGCCATGTAAATTTGTTGAAATCCTGGTATATTGCACTAGGTAACAGGAACCCAGGAATATAAGCATTAACATGAAGATTTATGTTAATCTGTCTAAGAGTTCAGCTGTGTTTAATGTTCTCTGTTGCTGTAAGTGTTAGGAGTTTCAAATTTCTTCAGTGCCCTTGTTTTGAACTCATTCTTGACCTTGTGCTTCCCTGAAGTATTTTTCCTCAAAGAAAACCTCAGTCTTGCTGCCTTTTCTACTATAACCCTGTTGGTATTGTAGTAAATTGTAGGTAAAGGAAAACTTCCTATTTTTATGATTACATTTTTAGTGGGTCTGTGTTTCAAGACTGTGCCTTAAACTAATGTTTCTTCAGGCGTATAGTTTTTCTGTTTGCCTTATGTGGGACAAAATAATTCAGTCAGGCTGGAGTGGGAGGAATGTTCTCCAGACTCCCTTATGTCTCTATTAAAAATTTTGTGCCCTAGAGATTTATGCCTTTATTATGGAAAACATGCTATGTTTCATAAGGGTTATGCTTTTATCGCTTTTCCTCCAGAACCATAGGAGATTTTTCATTAATCTTCATCATTGGATCCTGGTGTGATTTCTGGAAGTAAAGACCATGAAATTGTAAGAGTCTCCTAAGTAAGTTCTGTTGAGGGAAGGACTTGAGGCTATCTATTCTCAGCATGCTTCCACTTCTGCTCCCGGGCAAAATCCTCAAACCTCTGGTCTGGTGCTGGGGGCAAGGATAATGGTGCATTTCTTTCCACTATCAAAACTGAGGGCTTGAGGAATTGAAAGGGTGACAGATTCAGATGTTCCTGACTTACCTTTCTTAATGTAGAACCCCACTCCATGAGCCCAGACAACAAACAGACCCCAATTATTGTCAGCAGTTCCAAGCCCATGTAGAACCTCTGTCTCACAATTGGGGCCTGCGTGAAAGAAGGGAACCCCTACCACGTGGCCTCACTCATCTGAATCTTAGCCTCAAAGCAAGAAGTTTGAGGAAAGATAAGAAATGCTGGTATTTGCCTGTATCACAAAAATAGACCTCTTAATGGGAACGTGGAGAAGGATAGCCTTCTGTCTTGGCTGAACCACTCTGGTGCGGGCTCTTTGCCTTGACGAACTACGAGGGCAAAAGGATTAGCCTGCATATTGGCTCAAATATAACAAAGTCAGTCTAGTCTTAACAATTTTTAGTAGATTTTTTTGAAAATATTTTCCATTATTTGCTATTTGTCTGAAGAGCCAATGGCACAAATTTTAAGTGACTGATTTTGTAAATAGAAGTTGACAGTTTCATGGGGAGTGAGTCCATAGAGGTCATCATACAGTCATGTCAGAAGTGAGAATTCCCTCTAAAAAAGTTTTTCTACATTGATATTTCAAACTCTTAGTTATCAGAAATGAAGGCAAGTCTATACTCTATAGAAAATAACCTTAGTTTTGCTTTCATACATGCAGTATACCAGAATTCATATCTAATACAAAAGATGTCATTGTTCAGACTCTTACTCTATGTGCTGAGTTTGAGGAGTTTCACAAATGTTATTAACTTCATTCTGTCTGATATATTCTGTGGTAGTTGTTAAAGCTAGGAAGTACAGACATATATGATGATCACAAAAATGAAACTTAATCAAGAAAATAAGTAAGAACACAGTGCATGCTGCATATTGGCATGGTTAATTTATTCAATATCAACAATCTCTTTGAAGGACAAGCTATTAATCATGCACTATGCAAAATGTGGTGCTGTGTGTCTACATAACCACAATTCATCAAAGAAGAAGTAAAGGCAATATTGCACTCTCGGTAACATGGAATGATGACAGCTTACTCCAATTTTGTTAATTGAAAGGCTTAATATTGTGACTAGAAAATCAACATCAATGTTGGTTTGTCTCAAGTTAATTCATAAGAATACTAGCAATTTGTTCAAGATTATTAAAGTCTAAGTATGGTAAGAGAGCCCCTGATGAAATGTTAACAAGAATGGATAGCAGAGAATTCTGATTTCATAACTGGAGGGTAAGAACATGCATAGCAAAGTTGCTTCAAAAGAGGTAAATGCAGATGAAGAAGTTTTATAGGTTTATTATGGAAGGATATAAGCTGGTTTACCAACAGATTGTTTGTTAGTTAGTTTGTTCTTTTGTTTTGAGACAAAGTCTCACTGTGTTACCCAAACTAGAGTACCATGGTATCACCCTACCTTATAGCAACCTCAAGCTCCTGGGCTCAAGCTATCCTCTTGCCTCAGCCTCCCAAATAGCTGGGACTCCAGGTGCCCACCAATGCCAGGATTACAAGCATGAGCTGCTGTGCCCAACCTGCCAAGAGATTTTTAATTCAATAATGTTTTATTTGACTGATTGAATATGTTTCCCTATATTTTATAGTCACTAAGAAGAAGAAAATTATACCTAGTTTTAGAAGTTTAAGGGACAACACAATCTTAATTGTTGTATATAAATCCACAGCCTGTATGAACTTTGTGCTCTGTCAATTAGATATATGAATAAGCCTTGAAAATTAATGTATTAAAAGAGCCTGTACTTCATATTTACTAAAAGTTTTGAAGGAAATGAGGTGTATAAATCACCTATCATGATGTCTAGCTAAATAGTAGATTTCTTTCTCATTCTGTGGACAGCATAAGATCACTGGATGCTTGAGTTTAAAAGGAGGATGCCTTGGATTGGTTTACCTAGAAAACAAATTTTGAAACTATGAGATTTTCCTGCAGGAAGTCTATTGAGGAATTCTTTAATACTTAATTCCTAATAAGGCAATGAAGAGAGAAGGACTGGTCAGAGGGAGAATTTTATCCATGCTACAATTGCAGTAAGGGCTTAGTCTAATTCCAGAAGAGGTATTTGTAGGCAGCTGGGGAATAAACTCCTCCATTCAGAAGGGAGGAACCCAAGGGTTGACTACATTATTTTTTTTAAATTGTGACAGTTATCATTTAATACCTTGTAAAATGTACAATATATTATGGTGAATTATAGGTACAGTGCTATACAATAAACCTCTAGGACTTATTTATCTTGTTTCACTGAGACTTTACATCCACTGATTCTGCATTTTCTCTTAACCTCCAGCCCTCCCTGATACCACCATTCCACTGTTTGATTCCATGAATTTGACTATATTAGTGTCTTACATAGGTGGAATCATGCAGCATTTGTCTTTCTGTAACAGGTTCATTTCACTTAGCATGATGTATCCTCAAGGTTCATCTATGTCATTGTGTACTGTAGAAATTTCTTCATTTTAAGGACAAATAATATCTCATTGTATGTATATACTACATATTATTCCATTCACTAACCTGTTGATGTACCTCTTGGCTATTGTACAGCTAATGCTGCACAGGAGTATGCGAATGCACGTATATATTTGAGATCATATTTTATCTCTTCTGGATCAAACTCCAAAAGTGAGATTTCTGGATCATACGGTAGTTGTATTTTTGATATTTTAAGAAACACCTTTTCTGTTGTCTATGCTAAGGACACTATTTTGCATTCTCACCAACAGCAGGCAAGGGTTTACACTTGCCCACATCCTCATGAATACTTTACCTCTTGATTTTTGTTAATAGCCATCCTGACAGGTATGAAGTGATCCATCTTATCTTAGTTTTGACTTGCATTTCCCTATGATTAATGATGTTGAGCTATTTTTTATATATATATAAGTTGACCATCTATATATCTTCTTTAAAGACATGTCTATTGAAGTCCTTAGCCTATTTTTAATTAGGTTGTTAGTGTTTTTGTAAACTACTGAGTTGTAGAAATTTCTTATATAATTTGAAACTTAACCCCTTATAAGATATATAGTTAACAAATAAATTTTTGATTATTCAGTTTTCCTTTTCACTGTTATTTTGTTATGTCGCTTGATGTTGTCCCACTTGTTTATTTTTGTTTTTGTTGCCTATACTCTTGATGTTATATACATAAAATTATTAAGACTAATGTCCTTAATCTTCCACCCTATGTTTTCCCCTCTAGAGTTTGGGGCCTTAACACTGAAGTGTTTAATTTATTTTGAGTTAATTTTTATGGGTGGCATATGGTCAGGGTCCAATTTAGTCCCTTCTGATATTAGTATCACACAACATTTTCTACATCATTTGTTGAAGAAACCATCCTTTCCCTATTGTGTAATATTAGCACCTTCTTAATATATACCCAGCCATACACATGTGTGTTAACTTCTGGGCTCTGTACTCTGTTTCATTAGTCAATGTATCTGTTTTTATGCCATTGCAACACTATTTTCCATTACCCTATCTTTGTAAAATATTCTGAAATCAGGAAGTATGATGCTTTCCACTTTGTTCTTCTGTCTCAAGATTTATTTAGCTATGCTTTTTTTTTTCTGTACTTGCCTGTGAATTTTACAATTATAATTTTTACTTCCCTTAAAGTTTCCAGAAAGGATGACCACTCTCATCACTTGTATTCAACATAGTACTGGAAGATCTAGTCAGAGAAATTAGACAAAAAAGAATAAAAAAAGAAATAAAAGGTATCCAAATCAGGAATAAATAAAATTGCCCCTGTTTGTAGATGGCATGATCCTATACATAGAACCCCTAAAAAAACTGTTAGAACTTATAAATAAAGTCAATAAAGTTGCAAGATACAAAATAAACATAAAAATCAGTTGCATTTATATATATCAGCAGTGAACTTTCTGAAAAGGAAATTGGGAAAATGATCCAATTTACGATAATATCACAAAGAATAAAACATCCAGGAATAAAATTCACTAAGGTGATAAAGTCCTTGTATACTAAAATCTAAAAAGTACTGATGAAATTAAGGGAAACCTAAATAAGTGGAAAAGTATCCTGTGTTCATGGATTAGAACATTTAATATTGCCAAAATGTCCATACTATGCAACAAATTATCAGTTTTATGCCTTTCTGATTGAAGTCCCCAGGACTGACCACATTACTTATGGAAGATACTAGTGGAGGATGCCTACAATAAAACCACGAAAACATGGCAATTAACTCTGTCAGGCTTATTGGGTAAAGAAAGGTAGAGAAAGAGGTGAATCTTGGATTAATAAAATGTGGTACATGTACACCATAAAGTTCTATTCAGTCGTAAAAAAAGGTGATTTAGTATGTTTTATTGCAACCTGGATGGGATTAGACACAATTCTCCTAAGTGAAGTATCACAAGAATGGAAAAACTGGCTCGGCGCCTATAGCTTAACGGGCTAGGGCGCCAGCCACATACACCTAAGGTGG
>NW_003852401.1:3505345-3513431 GCF_000181295.1 Otolemur garnettii
CTCAACACGAAATTGGAACTAGTTATTAACGCTTCTGTGCACATATGGAAGCAAAACTCGATAGGATTCAAGTAGGTGGGAGAGGGAGGAAGGAGCAGATGGGTCAATTTGTAACTAACAGACACAACGCATGCTTTCTAGGTGAAGAGCATATTTACTTTGACTGAAATTTTTCAGAATCAAAGTATGTAACCAAAACATGTATACCCCTATAATACCCTGAAATTAGTATAAAAAAACTTTAAAAAAGTGAATCTTGAGTCAGTTTGGAGGTTTTGATATAACAGAAACAAAGGTGGAAGGCAGTTAAAAAAAATGGGAAGTGTGTTTTCAAAGTTTTCCAAAGATGTACATTACCAGCCCCCTTCAAAAGATTTCAGAACTCCACAAGAAAAGAGAAATATGTCATTTTAATAGGCTCATACGTGGACAACAGATTACAGGATTTTTACATTTATGTAGGTAATTTAAGTTAAAAGTTTATTTCAAATTTAACTGGGAATCTCCCATGATATTTTTATTTAATATCAAATATATAAATTTCAATAATCTAATGAATTTGTGTGAATAGTTACATATAATAATATCTGAAATTTTAGAATGGCAAAACATCATTAAGATATTGTACACTCGGAGAGAATTTAATTTTAATTCTGTTTGAATTTAATTTGAACTTGGAAAATGTCATAAATTAATTCAGATTAAAATAGACTTGTCAATATCACCTTTTAACTTCCACAATTAGCATAATAATAGACATACTATATTTCTGAATAAAAAGTTTAAAAATAATTATTCTGAATTATTTGAATCCTATGACATAACCACCATGCAAGTGTCGCATCATTTGATATTTCTTCAATCATTTCAATATTTTTTTCCTTCCAGTCTTCAGTTTATTTGGGTTTGATGGCATTCACTTTATGACAAAGACTTTACGTTTCTCAACATATCTATTACAGAAGTATTTTCCTTTGAGGATTGAATTTCCTTTCCCACACTAGGGAGAAAAAAGTTAGCTCTTTGGTTCAGTGAGTTCAGGAGCAAGCAAAATTGCATCACTACAATGGGGAAGAACTTGGCCATTTCCCTGTGTGTAGTCATTTATTTATTATCCCACTTCAACTATTTGAACACTCGTGTGCAAGTCACCATGAAGCTGTATGAATTGAGAACCTGCACAGGAGAGTGAGGACACTGAGTTCCTACAAGGTGGCATTTTCATTTCCCCTGAGAGTCCACAGTCCCTTTAGCCCATCTGCAGCCCTGTTTTTCCTTCATCCGTAACAACTTTCTACATTACCTTTACACATAAATGTCTGTGCCCGCTATAACTTACCTTCAGTATTTCTTCTATCCTTCCCAATTCGCCTTCCCCCTTACATACTCTTCCATTATCACTGTACTGTTTGATCTTCTTCGATTGCTGTATAGTCGGGGAACTACAGCATGACTGAATTCTCAATATAAGCAGTTCCTAGCGATTGTTGTTTCTGTAGACAATCCAAGCACCTGAATAATCTCTTTTATGATCAATATACATATTATCTTCTTCTTCATTTGCTTCCTGATTCTCTAGGAAATTTTCTTAAAGATACTCCCTTTAATTGCATCCTCTAAAGTCCTCTGAATGGGTCTGTGTTTATTTGAATATGATAATATTCCTTACTTTGAATCAGCTACCTTAGCCATAGAATCCTTTTACTTATGTATCAGTTTATTTCCACTAGATCGTGTTTATTGAACACCTTGCTCTCCTTGAAGTCCTTTAATGATTGTCCACTTCATTGTAGCCAGTCCGTAAATCTGTATGTCTAAAATTGAGGGACTATGAATAGTTGAATGGGAGCACTCACTGCCTAAGACGCTGTTGGACCTCCTCAGGGAGGAAGTGATTTAATCTTGTATGACGGCCTCTATGTAACTTTTAAGGACAATATTCCAAATTTGAAGGATTTGGGAAAATAAAAATTAATTAGATGTCTGAGTGTAGAGGAGCTAAAAAATCAGGTAATGTGAGACTCTATCTAAACACCTTGCCAGTAGATGAACATAAAATCAGTGTATTAAGCATATAGGTAGAGAGATTCCACAGTTTTATTCCTTTTTCTTAAGATTGATTTGACTATCCAGAGTTTTTCTGTGGTTTCCTAGGAATATTAGGATTTTTCCCATTTTGGTGAAAAATGTCATGGAGATTTCGATACTGGTTGCAGTGAATTGTAGATCATATCTACGTTGATCAGGCTATTGGCCTGTAATTTTCTATTATTGCAGTGTCTTTATCTGGCATTGGTATTATGATAATGCTGGACTTGTAAAAGGGAATTAGATGCATTCTTTCCTCTTCAGTTTCTCAAAACAGTCTGAGAAGGATGAGTGAATTCTTTTTTTTTTTTTGAGACAGAGCCTCAAGCTATCCCCCTGGGTAGAGTACTGTGGCATCACAGTTCACAGCAACTTCCAACTCCTGGGCTCAAGCAAGTCTCCTGCCTCAGCCTCCCAAGTAGCTGGAACCACAGGCACCCGCCACAATGCCTGGCTATTTTTTGGTTGCAGCTGTCATTGTTGTTTTTGGTGGGCCCAGGCTGGATTTGAACCCACCACCTTAGGTGTATGTGGCTGGCGCCTGAGCCACTTGAGCCACAGGTGCTGAGCCAAGTGAATTCTTTAAATGTTTGATAGAATTCAGCAGCAAAGCCCTGGGGTCCTGGGATTTTCTTTCATTGGTGATTTTTTGGCCTATGAGGGATGTTCGGCCATATCCCCTTCTGTTGGGTTCCCCAGCCAGAATGCCTGTCAGTTCCTCCAGTAGCAAAAGCTATCAGTGTCCACCAACAGGCTTTGCCTTCCTTCTGTGTAGCCATCTCCTGGTACCGCTGGTGTGCATATCTTACCAGCAATCCTTTCTATGTGGATCATCTCTGTGTTTTTTTCTCCATGGTGTTGCTGGAGATTCTTTAATGGGCCTTTAAACCCTCTCAAGACTATCTTCACCTGTGAATTACTGTCTATGTTTGGTTTTGTGAGATGCAAGGGGCTACTTTGCCATCTTGCTGATTTCACGTTGGTCTGTTTCTTTAGTGAAGTCTGTGCCTCTTGACCGTATAGTTCACAAGTGTCTTATTCTTTTTTTCCTTCTTAGGTAGAACAGGGTAGCTGGAGGGGGCTGTTGTTAGGTATTTCTCAGGCTGGTTAGGCTTTAATGTTGCCTCAACAGGTTAGGTGCTAATGAAATAATGTCTGCTAGGCATGGGCCTTGTTAAAACAGAGTTGCTCCGGTGTGTTCCAGGTGGCTCCTTTCCCCCAACAGGAAGCAAATTTTTTTTTCCCTTGGCATTTACTGTGAGAATCTGGTTGAGTTCCTGGAGGTAACATTTGCAAAAGTATGTGGGTCCCTCTGTAATTTAATATCCCATGAGTTTTCCACTGACTCAGCAATTTGTCCATTCTAGTTAAGATTTTTCCTAACCCATCCCCCAGTTCCAGCAGGAGAGATTTCCACTGAGGAGTTTTTGCTCTAAGGAGCTGAACCCCCCTGGATTTATCTGTTTGTTCCACCAATTTGGGTGCCAGTAGTTTGCCCAGTTTCCTCATCTCTTTTAGGGATATAACAGGATTTGTTGATTTTTCTGTCTGACCAGCTATTTAAATGTTGTAGGATGCAGTGGTTACTTGTAACCGCCTCGGAAGAGTTGCTGGACGTGAGAAGTTCAGTCTCCCTAATTTTTGAGATGAGGTCTAAGCATAAAGGAGGGAGGCAGCATTCATGTCAGGAAGCTATCTTAAGAGAAGAAACCAAACGACAGACATGGATACTAAACATCAGTTCAATACTCAAAGATTAAAACAGCAAAAGCATTTTAGCACTATAATCTCCCTGAAACTAAATTTGAAAGTGAAGTAAAAAAAAAATATTTTAAAAAACATTGACTCATTTAAAGGTACATAACAAAAAACTGGAAATCTCTAACAATCTCTAACAATCTCTAACAAGTTTGTCTTATAGACAAAACTTTACAGATTGTATGTTCTAAGAATTCACAGAGCTGAAAGAATTTACTGCACACATTTACAACTCCACAGCACGAGTACCTTGCCACAAGCTTGTTTATGATTCAGTTTAACGTCTGCTTTCTGTAGACTCAGAAGAAAGCAATACTCTTCCCATAGAGCTTAGCAAATGGCAATTGGTGATTAATCAGAACCTCTGTCTATTAAGTTCCCATTTTGCCATTTATTTTGGCTGTCAGATAAACAGATAAACAGAATTTTATAATTGTAACAAATATGTAATTTGTATAAGAATCATTATATATGCAAATTATTTACATATACTCTTATTCTGTGAACATTTTATTTCTAGTGTTTCTAAAAATGTTGCTCTATTTCTCAGGGAATGTTTTTGTTTGCATTTGTTATTGTTTCTTTGAAGACTCTATAAGTTCTACAAAAGAGGGCCATTGATCAAGTGAAGGTAATATATAATGCTTGTGAATGAGGAGAGCAACAAAAAGAAAAAAAAACTGCCAAGGAACAAAGAATTTCACATCCTTCTCTTGAATGTGGAAACAAGCCCATTTTTAGTTGTGAATCCTTAAAAGTAACATGCATATCCTAGGATGGAACTTTCTTCTCCTTAAAAAGAGTTCATCCAGGGCCGCACCTGTGGCTCAAAGGCATAGGGCGCTGGCCCATATGCCGGAGGTGGCAGGTTTAAACCCAGCCAAAAAAAGAAAAACTGCAAAAAAAAAAAAGTTCATCCAAATAGTGTTGAGATATTTAATTCTAAAATTAATGTAAATATCATAAATAAAAGATACAAAATAAAAAATAACACATTTCATAAGTTATTCCCAAAATATATGCAAGTAAATGCAGATATTATGTTTCATGATCAAAAGATATATGTAGCATGATAATCTAATCTCACTCATTTATAGAAGATCAACATGAAAGATAGTTAACAATTGTTTACCTGATCAAAATAAAGAATCTTCCACTCTAATAGTAGAAATCTGTTTTTTATATAAGTCAAGGAAATATTATTTCCATACAAGACTAATGAAGATATGAAGATATATAACTACAAAATGTGATTTCAATTTATTTACACTTACTTTCCTAGTTTAAGTGCAGATTAGAGTAGTACCTTTAAGATTTTGGACGCACACATGTAATGCTATACAAAGCAAAAAAAAAAAAAAGGCAGAATCGCACCTTTAAGCCATCTTAGATTTTTGCTTCCAAAAAACCCCATAAATCCTGATTTCTAATATATTTCCTTCCTTTATGGAGTCTGAATTTTTTAATTGACTCTATGTTTCCTAGACGGTTCCCACCATTCTGTATTTGGGATCATGAACCAAGTGATTACCAATCACATTTCATCTCTGCCCAGTTTTATACCATAAAGGTTGCTGGATAGCTTTGTCCTTTCTCTAAACGGGAAGAAGGGAAGAGGGAGAGGGTAGAAGGGATGGGGTTTGGTAAGCTCTCGCCTAATGGGTACAATGTAGGGGTACATGACACGGCACACACCTACTTGGTAAAGGGCTCACCTATACTTGGAATTTACCTAACAAATGTGAACAATGTAACCTAATGATTTGTATCCACAAATTAATCTATATAAAATTTAAAAAAGGAATGCTTGGCAATAAAAAAGTTTAGTGATAGACATTATGATAAAGGAAGTAAAAACGGTAAATGCCTTAATGTTCTGCCCGTATAGTTAACTTTTGGACAACAGGGTTTTGAACTGCACAGATTCACTCAGACCCACATTTTTTTCAATAAAATTTCCATCAAATATGCCTCTTGCCTTCTCTGCCTCCCCTTCTACCTCCTCCACCTCTTTTTCCTCTGCCACCTCTGAGACAGGGAGACCAAGTCTTCCTCTCCCTCCTCCTCCTCGCCTACTCAGTGTGAAGATGCAAAGATGAGGAACTGTATCATGATCCATTCCAGTTAATGAATGCTAAATATATTTTCTCTTTCCTATGATTTTCATAATAATATTTCTTTCTTTATCTTACATTATTGTAAGAATACAGTATATAACACATAAAACATAAAATAGGTGTTAATTGACTGTTTATTGGTAAGACTTCTGATCAACATTAGAGTATTAGTAAAGTTTGGGGAAGTCCAAAGTTGTAGATAGATTTTCAACTGTGCAGAGGTTAGTGCCTCATCCCTCTCATTGTTCTATTAGAACAATTCTGTACTAATTCAATTAGAAATATTTAACATCTAGCTGAACCAGTTCCTAAAGTTAGTACTATTACAACTGAGTTAATGGACCCCTTGAGATAATTCACTCTCTGCTCAAATTGCACATTAGTATTTACTAAACACACACATTCTCTTCCTGTGTCTAAAATATATTCATCATTAGAATAAACATTGGAATAATAGAAATAAAAAGTATAAAATAATTCCATCCTTCCAGATAAGTAGATAGTTATGTAAAATATATACACTTATCTCATAAATAGAGAGATAAGAAAAATAAAATACATCACACGTGGAGTGGTAATTTTTTATGAAACTCACAAAATCAACCGCCCCAGCTGGTATAAATGATGGCCTTTGTGGTCTATCGTTAATTTTCCAACATGCATAGGTATATGATATGTTTCATTTCCGTCTTACAGGTCCCCTGTAGAGACCAACAGTCCAAATACAATGATAAATGGAAACTGACTAAATGCTTTAGGGTTGAGAAGTGAAAACAGATTTGGATATGGTTTGAAGTAACAGTAGCATCTAAGTCTTGTACTAATTTTCCAAGGGAAGTCAGACATCAGTATTTTTTACATAAAATCCATTGACTTTTAAATATTGGTGACTAATCTGTTTTAGTTCTCTCTCTTTTTTTTAATTATCCTATTTTTAAAGCACAGATTGTTCCATCACTTTGCCAATTCACCAATGATGAGGTTGCCTTAGCAGGTGGAGGCTGTTTGTTAAGAAGAAAAGTAAATTTAAACAACCAGAGGAAATTTACTATCCTTTAGGTGTCTATGTGACAAATGTAGTCCCATTTCTCCCACCACAACTGAAAAACTTTACTAAACCTTCTTTGATGACTATCCTCCTGTAGGGAGGATGAGGGCAGCTGGGTAAAATGTTCTTTATCTCTTTTATAAACTTCAAGAAAGGTCAGCCCTAACAGTAATGGTAAACCCTCTTTAAGAACCAGAATACTTACAACGTCTCTTCCCTTCCATATCCCCTCCAGCCCTTGTCTTAACTGACATATTCTGCTACCCATCTTATTAATCCCAGATTGTCTATCCCTCCTGTGCACAAGGCCTTCTAGTCTATTTCAAATACATAAGATGACAAACTTTGATATGACACATTAGTACCTTCTTTTGCCACCCAAATGCACCAGGCATAAGTTAAAAAAACAAAACCCTGCTGCTATAGCTAGCATTCAATTAAAGGTATTTAAAAATAATACTGGAAACTAAAAGTTTGGAAACATTTAAAAATATTTCTTAAAAAATATTCAGGCTAGAAAACACCCCTCATTCCCCCAAAGACATAAAATAAGCAAAGGGTGTGTTGTTTGCCTGTGGCTTTTGGCATCATTTGAGAGTAGTGCACTTTCAGTAAGAGTCATCTCTCCACCCTTGACTGCTGTGTATAAGTCAGGGCAGAAATGGTAGAAAGATAAGGAGATAGTTATTGTTGATCCTAAAGTTATTACATACTGTTTTATTTATTTTATTTAAATACTTAGAGTTTTTCATTTTTTTAAAGAACAAGTTTGATTTCTTAACCAATTTCATTTTACCAAATTGTTGGAGTTAAGAAATGAAAGCATCTTGCTGCCCGTATCTCAGTGGTTAGGGCATCAGCCACATTCCCTGGGGCTGGTGGGTTTGAATCTGGCCCAGTCTACTAAATAACAATGACAACAACAACAACAAAGTAGCTGGGCGTTGTGGCAGGCGCCTGTAGTCCCAGCTACTTCGCAGGCTGAGGCAAGAGAATTGCTTGAGCCCAAGAGTCTGAGGTTGCCATGAGCTAAGATGCCATGGCACTCTACCAGGGGTAACAAAGGGAGACTCTG
>NW_003852401.1:3513451-3535803 GCF_000181295.1 Otolemur garnettii
AAAAAAAAAAAAAAAAAAGAGAGAGAGAGAGAGAGAGAGAGTGGAAAGAAGGAAGGAAAGAAGGAAGGAAGGAAAAGAAATAAAAGTGAGGTTCAGTCTACTCTATGATAATGATCAATTTTCATATTTATGCACATCAATAATTGTGTACTATTGTGAAATTGAAACAAATACACACTTAAGTGCCAGCACCTAGCACAGTCTCTTGTATAAAATAGGGTATGTAATACATTTTGCTAGATTCAAATTTAAGTCTTGGTGATCATACCCACAAATACTTTTTTTTTCCCTTGAAAAGACCTGACTTGCCAGTTTGCCACCTGCTTTCTATCTTTCAAACTACCATATCCTGTCGTAGCCATTCAATTAGTTATTAGATTGAAAAGCTTGAAAATTGCATATCTCCTTACAGAGAGGCAGGAATTAGCTGAAAGGATTAGACATTTTTGGGGGGGTGCCAGGGCTGGGCTTGAACGTACCACCTCCAGCATATGGGGCTGGCGCCCTACCCTTGTGAACCATAGGCTCTACCCCTGCCTGAAAGGATTAGATTTTTAAGCAAGCTTTTTAGCAAACCACTGTATGAGCTGTCCTTGTCTTGCACTGGTAACAGTTACGCCAGAAGTCAAAGAAAGAACTGTCTTATGGGTTAATATTTTGTTTATCATAGTGTTTAATATTTCTAAGCCCTTCACAGAGAAGCATGCTCACATTGAGAGACTGATATTCCTCTGGGATTTGTTAAAGTCACTCAATCCCAATATTTTAATATCCCCTTAAGAAAATCATCGTAAGATTCCATCTGTGTTGACATTTTTCTCCCTTCCCATCTCACTGGTTCCTGACAGTTCTTCAATACCAGTGGGTCACAGAGTTCATTTCATCAAAAATTGAGAGTTTTTACATATCTGTTTGTTACCAGTGGTTTACAAATGCTGTTTCAGGTTTAAAAAAAAGTTCCTGTTACAGTAATTTGCATATCTTACTGTTGGTTTTCAATTTTTTTATCCTTGATTACTATATAATTTCTTATGAAAGAATCAATATATTGACTATGGGTTTAGCATAGAATCTTCTAGATAGTGAAAACTTCATTCTTTATATCTTTTCAATAGAGCAGGTTCATGGAGAGGAGATATAAGAATATTTTTACCCTATTTTTTCTTACTTTAAATAAGATATTTGTCACCAACACAAAGTGCTTTTGTATGAGATATTATTAGTACTCATTAAACTTTAAGCAATCAGTGCATCAATTTTATGCAAAAAAGAAACATTAAAAATAATCTACTTAGACCTTCATCCTAAGAATAGACCAGAGCTATTGTTTAAAATTATTTTTGCATTCTGGAATTGAAGACCGTAGATTTTGGCTTGAGAAATTGCAGCTCACTTCATTTCCTTCCCATCGACCATATAAAACCAATAAAAACACTAGAATGAGGTAATCATATTAGGAAAAATAAAAAGGTTTCTTATCAAATGGAGAATAACAATTTGCTAAAACAAATACTACTACTTACTGATCTTTGCTATGAAAGAAGTCTCATCTGGTTTGATGACAATAAAAAAAAAAAAAATCTGATACTTCCAGTGAGTACATTAGCTAAGCATTTGGGTTCTGAAGATAGACAGCCCTTGGTTAAAACAATGGCTCTTCCACTCTTAATATCTATTCAGCTTAGGCATATTACGTAAGTGTCTAAGAATAGTTTTATCACCCATAAAATGAAAATAGTAGTATTTTCCTCATAAGATTGACTAAGGATTAAATGATATTAATATAGAATTCATTTATCATAGTAATTCACAAATAATAGGATTTCAATAAATACTAATTGTGGTGACTACTTACTCTGGCTTCTGTTTATTCTAATTCTCATTCTTCCCACTACAAACCCTGGCAGGAGTAAACCTTTCACAGATAAAATGTTTATAAATTCCTATCTTTGAGGCCTGTTTAAGACAAATGTGTCAGAATAAAACTTTTAGAAGAGTTACTAAATACTAATGTTAGCAACACAGCATGTACTTAGATAAGAAAATCTAAAAATAGAGACTTTATGCAATCTGGAAGACCTGCCTATTAGTAACAAACAGCTGGCACAAGTTTGCAGGACTTATCTGGTCCACTTTGTTCCACACTTGGCAGGAGGCACTCTTCTGCTGTAAGGATTAAAGGCATCAACGGAAAAAAATGGGCAAAGCTACAGGATTTTCGGGAAAGCTGTTGGATGAAACTTGAAACATACGCAGGGATTCAGGGGAAGCTAAGTGGCCACATCCGTAGTAATTTCAGCCTCTGCTGCAGAACCTTCAAGTGTCCTTGCTTTCACGGACGTAGATACCGCCAGACTAGGTGCTACCGCCTCTGCTGCTGCCACCTGCTGTCGGAATGGATTCTGCTCAGCCTCTGCGTCTCTGCGTCCTTCATTCCTCATTTTCAAGTTTGGGATGGTGTGGTCTGATGGAGAGAGTGTATGACACTCACTCGTGCTTGGCCCAAAAGAAAACAAATGTCCCATTTTTAATGTTTATCATGGGAAGTAGGAGCTGCCATCTGGAAATACTCATAATGGAGAATTCTCCATTATATTTAGATTCTATAAGCAAAAAAGTAATTTAAAAATTGTCCTTAGCAGGAAAGATTGGGAAAGCTAAACATTTTTTTTTGTACTTTCCATATTTTTTAACCGTAAATATAAGATTTGGGAGACTTGGCTCGGTGCCTGTGGCTCAAGCGGCTAAGGCGCCAGCCACATACACCTAAGGTGGCGGGTTCGAATCCCCAGCCTGGGCCCGCCAAACAACAATGATGGCTGCAACCAAAAAATGGCCAGGCGTTGTGGCGGGCGCCTGTAGTCCCAGCTACTTGGGAGGCTGAGGCAGGAGACTCGCTTGAGCCTAGGAGTTGGAGGTTGCTGTGAGCGTGATGCCATGGCACTCTACCCAGGGGGATAGCTTGAGGCTCTGTCTAAAAAAAAAAAAAAAAAAAAAAAAAAGATTTGGGAGACTTGTCAACATTGCATACGTTGCTTATCTTTCTAGGTCCATCAGGATAATAACATGTCTCAGTTGAAATTGATAACATATAACTTGTGTAACAGAAATTACACTTAAGCACAACTGTATGGCAAATGACCTATTTGTTAGTATGAGTGAGCATAGGTAATGAGAAAGAAACAGCTTGTTTTGGTAATGCTGAAAAGTTAAAAAAATTTTAATAGATTATTCCAAGGTAAAGTAGTTTCCTTTCCCACAGACTAAATCCTTTTTGCTCTTTAAGATGCAGAGCTCCTAGCAATGTTCTCTATAAGTTACCACTTCCCATTCTACTCAAACGTGTAAGCTGAGATTGGTGCTATTATTCTTTGCTTCCAAATATACTGTGTATATTTCTTACAGTTGCTATAATATTGAAAAATTCTCTTATAGTTTTTGGACTCATTTTCCCTCCCTAACCTATTACTTACTCCTGGTGAGATCTTAGAGGACAGAGTCATGCCTTAATCATGTTACCTTCCCTGTGACTATCGTGGGTCCTGAATCACAACAGGCCACTGATAAATATCTGTTGATTGATATAATTTGAGGATATAAGCAAATGGGTACACAGAGGGAATAAAAACATTGAATTATATAATAGTGCATCTTGCAAAGTTCCTGATTAGGTGATTTTGAAATATGAACAACTTGTAGTTACTTGAGCTGCAGGATAAGAAAACATATAGGAAATGGGCAAGATAATATTATGCTTGGTCTTTACTTCCTTCACATGTTTCTCACAAAAAAACTTGGGAATGAGGTGTTATTTTTATTTTCAGGTTAAGAAAAATTCATAGTAATACCAATGTTAAATTACTCATGATAATCAAGAACTGACATATTAATTCTTGATGCCCTTGAAATTGTGTGCTTGATGAATTGCTATTATGTTATTTTTAAAGGAACATTTGAAAATAAAATATTAGATAACCTATGATATACTACTCTAGGTATAAGATTTTAAATCAGTCACTTATCCATAGAAGAAGTTCATCTATGCCCAGAACCACTCATCTTTACGAAATTCTTTTTTTAAAAAAATATTATTTGGAGGGATTTATAATGTGTATGTAATGGACCTAAAATTTTAATATTACCCATCCTACTAGGAAGGAAAGCGCAAACATCAAAACATAAGACACAATAAATTTCTCCAATGTCTATTCCCACCCACAAAGCTCTACATAAGAGGTTATGAACAAAATTATATGAATTTTAAACACCATTTCTCTTTTAGATTTTAGCAAATTATGGTAGTAGTTAAGGAGAAAAGAAAGCCCTAGTAAACAGTGACTTTTGATGCTTCACTCATCAGGCATATTTGAATAATTCAGCTTTTTTTATCATGTGCCAGTCAGCATCCATTAAGTATTCATCTACAGTTTGTTACCTGGACCATCCAAGCAACATACATGCAGTGGTTAACCACGTGTACATCATGTCACAAATTTGTTCAAGCATCGCCAGTTTTCTTTCCTTCCTTCAGCTTTTTAGGATTCTAGCACCTTTCTGCTCATGGATGCCAGCAATATACTGATTTTCAAGAGATTCAGTTTGTATACTAGAAAGAAAGCCTATTCTCTTTGGAAAAGTGATTTTGGACTTATTGTCTGCTTAAAAGCTCCCCTGATTCATCAGGGTGTGCCTACAAATCTCAGAGAAGTAGTGCAATCTCATCTCTTCTTCAAACCCATTAATCAACCCTTCTTTGAAAAGCATAGCAGTTCTATTGTAATGGAAGAGAGCTGAGGATTGGGTGGACAAATAGTGAAAGGTCTCATTGGTATCCATTGCTTTATCCTTTCATTCTTGGATATAAATTTGTCTCAAATAAATTGCTTTATTAGAAGGCCATCAAATAACTCCAGGGTTCTTAATTTTTTCTCCCAAATATCCTTTTACAGCAGAGGAAACTGGATGTACACAACCTTGAGTCTAAGAATGTATTTTAAAGTGGCCTCTCATAAGAATTGTCTTAACAGTCACCTCTTTGATGTTTAAAACTCATTTGAATTTTGTAATCTAATCGGCAATAATGTATATATCTATCTTTATATAATATTAATAAACTTTCTGTCTATTAGAATACTGTGAAAATTTATGCCAGAGATATCACCTTATTCTCATATTGTCCAGTGCCATCAACATAGTGCCTAATACCCCTCGGGTACAATCAGTAGAGTTATACAAAGAGTGAACATTCTTCCATAACACAAATGAAATCTCTATAATCTTAATGGTCAAACGGACGTCCCTCAGGACGCATGCTCCCTGTTGCACACCTCTGTCCTCCATCACTTACACTGACTCATGGAGTGAATGAGGAATGACAAGGAATGGTACAACAGCCAAACGTACTAAACTTAGTATTTCAACAACTTAGTTGTTGTCTCTAATCTTACAATAATACAAGTAGATTTTAAACTGTTCCAGGAGAAGAAATCAGACTTTAAATCTTTGTGCATCTCTCCCAGTCTTTCCCTATCTATAAGGTTCAACTACAAAGACTTTCATAATATAGCCCATAAATGTTGATTTATATCAAAGTCCTGTAACATTTTTTCAGTGGGAATATTCTTAGCATTTCAAAGAGGTTCAGTTCTTCATTTTGCAAAAGAGTTACTGGTAACAAGGGATGTGTATATGCTCTCTGGCCAATAATATTCCCTGATATTTCAATAATCAGAAATGACTTTTCACATTCTCAAATGTTATCAGCTCTCCTGATTTAGGAGCAACAAAAGTGTGCTTGTACATAAAGTCAGGAAAGCAAACGACAGTGAGGGAAAACAGACAAAAAAATAAAGGAAAAACTAAATAAATCTACACCAATTAAAAAGAGAAACAAAAGTAAATAAAGTTTCAGGAAATGAAAAGAATCAACATTCCAATTTCCTCAAAATGTGTGATCCATATGGATCATTTGGTAAGTTAGAGAAAATTCAGTTAAAATTAAAGTGTGGGGGGCTGCATGTGCTAGCTCATGCCTATAAGACCAGCACTATGGGAGGCCGAGGTGGGTGGACTGCCTGAGCCAGAGCGAGACCCCGCCTCTAAAAATAGCCTGGCATTGTGGCAGGTGCCTGTAGTCCCAGGTACTCAGGAGGCTGAGACAAGAGAATGGCTTGAGCCCAGGAATCCGAGATTCCTTTGAGCTATGACACTACAACACACTACTGAGGTGACCATGTGAGACTCTACCTTAAAAAAAAAAAAAAAAATTAAAGTGTGGTCATCTTTCTACCTGTTATACATAGCTGCCAGAATGGCTAATAAACCAGTTTTCAAAAGGCTTCAAGAAAAAAATCTATAATTTAGAGAAATAAAAACTTATCTTAGGCGAAATTGTAACATCACCTTAAAAGATACAATGGAGCTTTTGCCTTCCTATTTCATGTGTTAGGTAAACATTTTTAAAGGCAAATCTGTCATACATTGAGATAGGTAATAAGGATATATTCTCCTCAATTTGAGGAAATTTTAATGAACTAAGAAAAGGCACTTAGGTGTCAAATAAATATGATGATAGTAGTTTTGTCAAGGATGAGTTGGTACACATAGGTGAGGCCATTGCTATGTGAGTTGGCAGGGATGTAAAGAAGTATGGTATTTTCAATAGTTGATTATGACAAATTTAATACATATAATTAAAATTTTTTTCTCAAACATTTTGAACCATTTTCTCTGAATGAGGCTATAGCTGTAGTATAAGAACTATTAATCTCAATAAGGACTGACTCTATTAATTGCTTAATTATGAATGTTTGAGCAAGTCTGATATCCCAAACTATGTGAGAAGATCTTAAAAGGTGTGAGTAGAGATGGCATTTTGTCTCAGTAAAAATAACACGATAACTAAGGTAATGATTGTGGAGAAGCTGAAAGAAAGTGCCTATCTAGCCAGGGAGGGCTTTTTCACTAGGGCGGAGGTGAAGATGTTTAAAAGGAGTTCAAGAAGAATGCATATTGTCATATTGTCATTGTAGTCTTGCACAATAACTGTTCCTGTCAAAATAGTAACCCAAACCCTGCAATACCTTCTAGACTTGCCCACCTCTCTATATTTTAATCCTTACTGGTAAACAAAGATGATGGAGAAAGAAGAGTATTTGGACCTATTGACATTTAGAGAGGAAACCAAACTGAAAGGTCCCAGCACATGTGGTGCTGCAAATAATCAAGGAGTTAAAAATGTATCCGAAAAAGAGAAAGCACGTAACTCCAAAATTCAACATACAGAGATTTCACATCCACTTGTCCGTTTTTTATTTCTTTTCTCTTCTCTTTTCATTTATTTTTTCTCTTTTCTTTTCCCTCCCTCCTTCCCTTCCTTTCTGTTTTCAATGGCAAGAAAGAGCTGCTCATATTATGATGTAGAGAGTTGATGTTTCGTTATCTACACAGTGTGCATCATCCTATTCAATTCCACCGGTAGAGACATCCAGACACTCTTTAAACCACCTTATATCTTCTTTCGAAATGCTAGTCATATAAAGGTACACGTTTTCCTAAGAAACAAAAACTCTAGGAAATTGTTCCCACTCTCTACAAGCCTGGATCAGAGGATTTTGCTTTTGACAGGACTAACTGGATACAGTTGAACCATAAGAATGTGGCTGAGCTCTTTATAGACTAACTGTTCCATTAATAGAGATATAGAATTATGGTTTAACTGGTGCATATATAGCATCTATAACAATTTTAAGAATATTCATCTTCTATGAGTGAATTAGCCATATTGCAAATCAGCGTTAGTTTACACAGAAGCATTAGAATTGCCCAAAACTATCATATTAATGTGTACTTGTATCTGCATTTTTGAATTGAGGTAAATCTAGAAAAAAAAAAAACCCAGGTATCCATCATATTAAAATAATAGGGTATTAAGGAAGCTTGCTATTATCTACAATTATTATTCTAAGCCCACTCCTTTGAAATTTTTTTCAATATGTACTATCTTAGCTGGCATATTGCATAAAGTAGATACAATTGTTATTAAGGTTTCAGGGAGGTATTTCAGATGGTATAAAAAAACTTCAGGGATCCTAATTTCAAATTTATTCCTAGCTTAGGGATTTATCGGGTAGCCAGATTCTTAAACAAAACTAAGGGAAACAACAGTCAGTAACAACAGCAAAACTCTGACACGGATAGTTCTGAGCATCAGACAGGAGATTATCATCTCACAAATGTTTGCTTTTGCAATTGTACATGTTTTTGCAGGAGATAATAGTGTTCGCATTGTTGAAACTGTTCCTCCAGACATCATACTTCAATGCTGTTATTTAAGAATAACACTATACATTTTGCATGTCTTCTAACAACTCCACTTCTTCTTGTAAGATAACAGATGATCATCTTTTTTCCCCCTCACAGTGCAAGTCTACTATGCAGAATGACCATGATTCTCTATGGCAAAAATTCATTTTGAGAAAATATTGTTATTGCAGAGAACTGCCAAGCTTAGACACTCCCTTATGAAAACTTACTGAAATCCAATCACAAACTGAACTTAATAGAAACTAAAAATAATTTAATCATAGAATATGATTAATATTTTTATCTCTAAACAGTCACTTGAAGAAAATAACACAAAAAAACCTAATAAAGTTTAAGTCCATAATTAAATAAAGGTATCCTATGAATATTCCTTTGAGGACAGCTTCCTGTATTAGGGAATATATACATAAAGAGATACCACCTTGCAGATGGTATAAACATATTTTATTCTCAAAGAAGGCTTTTCATAATTGTTTTCATTTCTGTTAAAAATGGCATTGTTGTATCTGCTGGTATTTAGGAAAATAAATTCATCAGGACTCTGCTATAAAATAGCATTTATGTAATCACAAAAGATGTTTTAAAGTCTATAAGATGGTGGCATTTTATCATTGATTACTTACCACGTGTATTACATTTAGGCAATCCAAAACGATATTAAGGTAGTAATGAAAAACCAATAGAATTACAAGTATTATTTCAGCAACATCATCGAAATGCTGAGCTAATTTAGAAGAATAGGATGTTGTCCTTTACACTAAATTTTCAGCATGTATTTGTTAGCAGTTCTGTAAGATATTATCAGTAGATTAATGTTATTTAATTTAACAAAATCTTTTGAAGTATCTAGTATGTGCCAGACATTGTGCTAGTCATTAGGAATACAAATGAAAAGCAGAAATGTACTTCCTCACCAAATATTTATTTTGTGCTTTTGAAAACCTAAGCACAAATGTCATGATGTGTTTGTTCTAGAAGACCCGTTGTGTGCCGCGTCCCATATCTACTAAGCCTGCTTGTGAGTTCAGCACTGCCGCGGTGGACAGTTCCACATATCCTGACAATCTCTCCCCAAGGTTGCTCTATGTATTTCTGCCCCAGGACTTTGTTCAAATTCATAGGAATTGCTTGTTCCAGAAGTTCAGGTGAGCTAAATCCCATAGGAAGAAATAAGTGCCAATATTTCTTTGTTTCTAAATCTTCTTTTGAGGAAACACAAACTTTGATATTCAGTGAATCACATTTATTCAGAAGAGGATGAATAGAGCGCCTACTAGGAAGCAAGCACTGTGAATATTCAATATATGGGCCAGGTATTAAACACTATTCCGAATGGAGAAAAATACTACCCATTTTATTTACATTACCTCTAAAACTCGTAACAATTCTGCAAGAGAAATTTTTCATATTGGGAATATGATATTCATAGACGTTAACTAACTTGCCTACATTTGTACAACTAGTAAATGACATTTCTGGAGTTTTCATAGTTATCTTAATAAACCATGGTAACTCACTCGGGAGTAAATCAGATGCCTAATAGGCATTATCCTCAAGGAGCTTATAGTCTAATAATAACAAATAGCACGTAATTGAGATCTGATACAAAACAGTGGGCATATATAAAGATAAGAAGATATGGGATCTAGTTAATTTGCCATTTTCTCTAATGCATTTACATACACTATATATCAGATCATTTGGACATTTTACTTGGCTTCAGAATATCCAAATACACTTCTTTTTATGTTCTTTGGTCGTTATTTCTCATATTGGCCTCTGGCCCTGAAAAGTCTGACTTGCTATTGGTTCCCTGAAATCATAGGAACTTATAAAAGCTATCAACATTCAGAATAGAAACAGCTAATCATTCTCACGCTGTGTGCTCTTGAGAACATCTTCAAATGTGAGCTTCAGGATCCCTCCTCTAGTTTGACACCGTCTTCGGATCTTTAAATGTATTTACTTTCCGGATCTCACTCCTGATATTCCTACATGTTTTACTTTGCCAAAGAAGTAAATGTTTTCTAACACACATAAAGACAAACACACACACACAGTCTGGTTCCTTCTTTGTGCAAGGCCTCTGAGATACCCTACATGACACCATCTTCCCCGTAAGTCAATATCTCTGATGCACACGTATTGTAAATGTTACACCAATGAATTACCAACAAATAATTTATATTGCCAATTACCAACAGTTAAGATATGTCTGTGCGCTCTCAATAGATGTATCTTCTAGTAAAGAGAAACCTCTACTGAGCAAGTGAAGTAATGGTGATACTATTATTTTACTACATATTCTCTTTCATACATTTCCAATAAAATAGAACATATTCGTCAGTGGAGTAGAGGGATTCTTCTCCCGCATTTTGTCCATTAGTTGTGGAAGGGAGGCATATTAATATATTCCAAAGTCAAATAAACCTTGGAGATAGTAATTCACATAGCAAAATGCTTCATCATTTTCCATGCGGTTTTAAGTTTGTAAATTAATTCTTAATTTATTCATTAATCACCCAATTATTATGCTTGTGTATTGCTAAGCATAGAAATGCAAAGTAGATCTCCTCAAATTTACATTCATTCTATTTTTTTCCTTCCTCCCTTTCCCCTCATTGCTCCATCTCTCTCTTTCTCTCAGATAATGTCATGGATTTGCAACCTGTTATCAAGAATTTAAAAAGAAGGATCTAGTTGTGTTACAAAGTTATTCTGACTGCTGTCCCCAATGCAGGTATTACTCATGATTCTAGAAAACTTCATTTATATTACAAGGAGAAAACGACTGCTAAATAATCTTACATTAAAATGTCATTGTCTAACACACATAAAAACACCAGTCTTATTCTGTATCAATTTTTTTATGCCATAACTATTATACAGACTTTTTGAAGTCCACATCAATAATTATTTTTCTTAGTATGCAGGACAAAAAATTCCAGGCAAGGTGGTAAAAGGGGCTATGATATAAAACATATGGTAAAATGTGAATATACAAAGTATAACTTGAAGCCCTTGAAATTAGTCTATCTCCCTGAAATCTGGAAACATCTATTTGAGGCATCATAATTGAGAGCTTCTCTGAAATAATAATTGATCAATGGGGAAAGTGGACTCCTATCTTAAAACCTTAGCACTGGCTAGAATGTACTGGAAATGAGACATTTCAGATAAAAATCTGTAAAAAAAAAATGTTTACTTTCTTTTCTGGATAAAATCATTCAAGCAGATAGTCAAAATAATATTAACTTCACCTAATGAAGATGACACAGCCATTATTTGGTATCTTGGGACTTATGATGAATATAACACAGAAACCATGAAGTACAGCTAATATTTTTCTATGCAAGGTTTGATTAAAATGTATAGAACTCATATTTTGTCAATGAATCAATACACTGATGGACTCTTAAATTATTTGCCACCTTTTCTGCTATATAGTAGCATACCATCTAAGATTCACTTGCGTTTATGTGTGAGTGCTTTGTTTTTGTAATTAATACATTAAAAGTTTTTGATGACTATATTTAGAAAATAATTATTTAATAGATTAGAAGATCAAAATCCCACAAATACCTTATTCTGGCAAAGTACAACTTTATTTTTCTAAGGCATGCTACAGTTCATTGACTCATATCGTTTAGTGATTATCAGGAGAGAGAATTCTATGTCATATATCTTTAGAAAACAAGGTAAAGATTATTTAAAATTCAGACTTTTCTCTGAAGTAATTGCTCTGAGTTGCCACAATATGATAACTGCATGATTTCTTGTTTAAAGAAAAAGAGAATCATTCATTATGAAATACAGAAATTATAGATTTTATATGAAAACCATTGAAGCCTCTGAAGATATTTTTTATAGAGGTGTTTATGCCAAAGTCTACAGACATTGAATCAACTGGAGATTAGGGAATAAATAAGTTTAGCTATATTTAAAAAAAAAACTGAATCATAAGTGAATGTTTAATAAACCTTCCCCCAATTGGGGAAGAATGAAATTTGGATATAAATTTAAAATAATTTTATGTTTAAGTCATAACATTCATATGTTAAGTCATATGAATCCCATCTAGAAAATATCAGAAATGATAGCTATCTTGGGACTAATAAGAGGCATTTTAACTACAATCAATTCAGTATCAGTAGGTGAAATCTTCAGTTAAACCTTCATAAAATAGTAGACCTGCTAACTTAAATGGAACTTCAGAAAACACGAAACTTGTGCTGTCTCTGTCAGCTGAAGGAAAGTAGTGTTCGTTCGATTTGATTGTTCTATTCTGAGCATGTTCAACCATAGCTTGAAATTCACTATGGATTTCAATTGAATAATTTAAATCATCTTGTTCATATTGTTTCAGACTTGTCTTTCTTTTAAAATTGTCCCAGGTGGAGAATTTTTTGCACCACTGAAGCCAAGACATACTGTTGATATCTGTGCTGAGAGATTTTTGTCATCATTTCCTGAAAAATCATGCAATGAACAAAAGTTGTTCTCAAAGGAAGGTCATGAAAACTTCTTCAAGGATTGAGTTTCTTTCTGTGAATATGAAATAAGAAGTGCATCCTTTCCCATTTTATTTAGCTATGCAGAGGCCATCTCTCCCTGATGACCTGACACAGACCCAGCCAACACCATCCATAATGAAAATCAATGGCACCAAGTCACTAAACAATTACTCCGTCTTCTTTAAAAATGCACAAGTCTTCAAAAAACAAGGATTTACAGACTGATTAATTTGCCATTTGTCTAGGAGATTGCACGAGCTGCATTATTTAAGAAGTGCCTTGTCTCTGTGCCCTCCAAGGCTGAAACAAGATCAAAGATTTGAGAATCACCAGTTACTATGAAGGACATTTGGTGACAGTATGAAAGGCGGCTAGAAGTTGGGCCTTGGGTGTGCAGTACCCGGAATCGATCGTTCTTACACTAAGACGATGCAGGGCTATAGCTTGTCCACATACATAAAATAAAAGAGGAACCATTACTCAAAAAAAGATAGCTGCCCATGTGTTTACTCAAAGAAATGTTCATAGAAATTTATAGTTTTTCCAGGAATATTGTCTGAAAGAAACAAAATTAATCCCAGCACATTCAAAATAAACCTAATCTGTTCTAATCTTGATTCTTTCCTCTTCTTTCTCCACTTCTTTGCAGTTTATTTCTGCGTGTTGATTCTGTCATAAAATTGTGGCCATTTATTACACATTATTTTTCTCCTCTCTATGCCATTGCTCCACAGAAACTCTCAGTCACAGTAGATACAAAAGAAGAATTCACCAAGAAGTTACGCTATGTGTGTATTCCTTCCCCTCCTCCCACTGACCCCAAAGAGTCTAGCCAAGTATTTTTCAACTTTTAACTTATTAATTTATATTATTTAACTCTTAGGTTTTTATTTAATTAATAATGTTATTTTTTCAAGCACGAGGCAACTTTTAGAAGCTACTTTTCTTTATAAAATCTTGCATTCACTAAAATTTTAATATTAGAAATATTTTTATGAACAACAGAAGACTTGAAGAAGAATTTTCTCTGAGAAGAATGAGATTGTTATAGGAGTTGAGCCCACGTGCTACCCTGGACAGTTCCCAGAAAGTTGGAAAATGTTGCCTCAAGAAGAAAATGGAGGGATCTCAGGAAGTATGTCTGTGTGCCTGCCCTGAGGGAAAGTAGACCTACAGCGGAAGATTTTACACATCACATCATAGATGACATCAGTGAAAAGTATAGGAAATTATTCTTGCGTGTTTTCTTGGGTTTTTCTGGACATTACTCTGCATTATATAATCTGTTTATGTTTATTAATATTCCACTTTACTATTTCCCCAGCTTGCTTCTCATTCAGCAGGTGAAACAAATTTCTCAATATATATTTGCTTAGTGAATGATAAATTTTAGGCATACATAACTGTTCATGCCTAGCTTGGGATGAAGGAGGTGTTTGCCTCAGTTTTACTTTGTACAAGCTTTTGCAAAGAGAGAAAAAATGACGATATCCTGACAGTCTTGCCTCCTCTATACTCATGACTCAGATAAGTGGTTTTAAGGATAATTATCAGCTAGTTGTTAAGAGGCTGGGGAGAGAAACCTTTTTCAATGTTAGATACTGTTTTGGACAATTTGATTGATTGTTGATGGCCTAAGCATTTTCTAAATGTGCACTGTAGTACCCTGTACCCTTGAAAAGGAAATAATTCACTTCACTGACATTTGTATAACAGTATGATTTAAACATATTATAACTTTTGTGACTTTTAAAGCAACCCATGGTAATGGGTGCTGGCAAGCATACCTGATTATCCTTAATTATCAGAATAGCATACCAATGCTCAGAGAGTTTAAGTGACTAACTTAAGGGCACATTGTCCCTAAGAGGTAAAGATGGCTTGGAAGCTATGTTTCATGTCTTCAATGCCACTTACACTCCCTTGTGTCACTTCTTTATTTAAAAAATTTAACAAAAATATCAATATACATGTCTGGTTTATTTTGTGCCATTAAAAATTGCTCATGGCAAAGCCAAGTTTATTAATTCAAAATATATTAATTATTTATTAGTTCAAAAAGAAATAAGAAGGAATATATACTCAATAAGATAAACCAAGGAGAGTGAAGAATAACTGTTTACTACTGAAGACATATCAGCTCAATGTCACTACCATTCCTTTCTAGGAGAAAAAAAAAAAAGAATTGTAGTTGTAGAATGTCCTTTCCCATATGGTTGCAGGTTAGATGTCCCAATAAGATATCCTTATGAGATTTAGAAGGCTGTAAAATAGAAGAGGCTATTATTTTGTGCATGGAGCAAGGCAGAGGCATGGGCATATGGCAGACCTTAAGTTCACAGGGGCTTAAGTCACTCACTTTGGCTGCCCATGCATTGGCTCTGAGAGGATCCCATGCTTAGATACTGCAAACTAAAACAGACTTGGATGGTTTATAATATTCAGAGTGCCCTATGAGTGCGTCCTGGAAGATTCCTTACACAGTCCTTGCATTTCCAGCTGCATAGGGGAATGTTCTCGAGATCCCCACACCGCTTCTGGATCTTTGGCACAGACTTTCCTATTCTTTGCACCCACAGAACTTCCAACAGTTGTGTAACTTCAAATTCCTGTGTTAAAGCCTTTTATTAGTGTGAATTATAGAATTACTTCTATTGTTCATTCTCAATTTCTACCCCTCCTGTTACAGAGAAAATCATTAGAAGTACCAACTTGATACTGACTTTGTCTATTTCATATTATAATGATGATTTGTCATAGTTTAATAAGTGTATTTATGCAATTTAAATAATTATCTGGGGCCGGTGCCTGTGGCTCAGTGGGTAGGGTGCCAGCCTCATATACCAAGGGTGGCAGGTTCTAACCCAGCCCCAGACAAGCTACAACAAAAAATAGCTGGGCGTTGTGATGGGCCCCTGTAGTCCCAGCTACTCAGAAGGCTGATGCAAGAGAATCACCTAAGTCCAGGAGTTGGAGGTTGTTGTGAGCTGTGATTCTACAGCACTCTACGGAGGGCAATAAAGTGAGACTTTGTCTTGAAAAACAAAAAAATGATTATCTGACTAAAAGCAATTATTTCAGAAGCCAGAATTCATACTGAGACTGTTATATAGGTATGATATTGACTGATTTTTAAGTGATCAGATATCTATGCTATTTATTATAGAATAAAATGTGAATACATAAGGTTTAAATATTTATCTCTGAATAAAATGCATTATATACTAAATTATCACCAAAATAATTTATGGCATGGCATTCTAATGCTTCTATTATGATGTGTTGAATGCTATACACAGACACTAAAAAGTGACCCTTATTTTGTTAAATTGTGGGTTCTATAAATTGGTACTTGACTTTGCCATGAGTACTTTTTAGGCTTACTGAGCCATAAGTACTTATTTTCACTTAAATGAGTATGAAATAATTTTTTGGGCCTGCAACATGTTTTAGTGCTATTGTAAAGTAGAATCTGACTCAGGAAAGTTTACTTTTTCTTTGAATGCCATTGTTAATTTTGAACTAGAAAGACTGGGACTAAGTAAGTGTTTCACACACACTAGTGAGGTGTGATAATGTCTTTGTGACTATGTAAGAGCATATTTATACTTTTAAAGATGCAAAGTATTTTAATTGCTGTTATTCCATAAGGGATTTACTTTTTAATATTATTCCTGCGAATAATGTTAAAGGACTTACTTAAAATGCAACGGTGATCTCCGGTGATGTTTGAAATTCAAACCCACTTGCTCTGACTAAGCCTATCACATTTTAAACTTTTCCCTGCAGTAGAGTGTGGGACCCTGGCAGACCATGATGATAGATACAGGATGCCCTGAGTTTTGTAAAGACCAACAATAAACCTGGCTCTTTTCTATTTTTGGCCAAAATGAAACTTCATTACATAGTTTTAATTCAACATATTTTTTGAACAAACAAAACTCATAGGAGAATAAATTTCTAAATATATTCTCTTTTGTTAATTCTCATAATTTCAAAATATCTTCTTAAGTGTAATTTCTAATTATTTTTCTTTTCAAAGTTTTTGTTTGTTTGTTTCAGACAGAGTCTCACTTTGTCACGTGGGTAAAGTGCTGTGGCGTCATAGCTCACAGCAACCTCAAGCTCTTGGGATCAAGTGATTCTCTTGCCTCAGTCTCCTGAGGGCTGGGACTCTAGGCATCCGCCACAATGCCTGACTATTTTCTAGAGATGAGGTCTCATTCTGCCTCAGGCTGGTCTTGAACCCGTGAGCTCAAGTAATCTACCTGCCTCAGCCTTCCAGAGTGCTGGGATTACAGACGTGAGCCACCATGCCTGGCATTTTCAAAGATTTTTAATAAGATAGTTATTATGAATTACATAGCATTAAAAAAACAATGGTAGTTGTAGATCATCTAAATGTGCAGCTTTCTACTTTATAACCTCATTATACATTTTTACCTCAGCATTGAAAACAAAACAAAACATAGTTTACCTGCCAATGTCAAACATTTTGCAGTCCGTGATACTGGGCCTCCCTAACTAAGCCAGCTTCTCTTAGCTTGGCTTTGAACAGACACCCTTATAGTTTGTTCTTCTGAGTAGATATTTCCACCTGTCACCTTTGCCATTAACTGTAATCTTTTTACCAATCACAATTGTTTCTCTTGCTTTCAATTGCCTTATTGCTCTGTATTATTATCCTGTGATACACTGCCCTTGAAAGCAGGTATGATTCTCTGATTTGAGATGCAGTCAGGTCTAACTAATGAACATGGAGAACTCCTGTCGATTTGTCTATCCTTGTCTTTTCAGTCCCTTTTGTGACAAAGCCAGAATGTGCAAAGCATATACCATTCAAAATTAAATGGAAGAAACAAAACAATCTTAATAATTGGTGTGTGGAGAATTCAGTGGGGAAACTGACTTTAATGGCCATGAACTACTCTGTTTTCCAGAGAAATGGTTTCTTGGAGAAGTATGTGAGCATTTCATAGATCAAGTAAATAGTAGCAGTTAAATACCAAAGAGTGATTCGTTCTGATTGATCATGTCTATATTTACATGCCAACTGTTAAAAATAAATTCATAATTATTTTTAGAAGCAAATTTGACTGCTATAAATTTGCTTTATTTCCACTGATATGTTGGTGGAGCCAAAAATAAACTGTTTATCCAACAGGATGAGAGTCAGACTGCTGCTTTCTGCACTTGGTATCTGTGTCCTCTGCTTGATCATATGCACCAGCAGATGCTCCAGTGATACCCAGATGGAAGTCACTGAACATCTTATAAATCTTATATTGTCACCACTGACATCTTGAAATGTAGAACTGTCACTCTGTTCCAATAACAGGATTGCTACTAAAATTAATAAGTATATTGGGAATAAGTACAATAACAAGTATTTTTTACTTTGCTTTGAAGCAAATGCTATCTATGTATCATGGTAATATATTTTTTTGTTTGAAATATTTTTCATTAATTTTTAATTAAAATCATAACTGTATACATTTATGTGTATAATGTGATGATTTTATATACAATGTGGAATATTTAAGCCATCACCTCACTTACTTATGTTTTTGTCATAAGACATTTAAAGTTACTCTTAGTTATTTTGAAATATACACTTGCATTGTGTGCCTTAGGTGAGATCCCACCAAATGCCCCCCCCACCTACCACTCTCCTCATTTCCCCTCCCATTTCCTCCCCCTTTCCTCTCCTCCCTCCTTCTATACACCTCCCCTTTGCTACACTATATTTGTGTTTTATCATTCCCATGAGTATATAGGGTGTTTATATACTGGTTTCATAATAGGATTGAGTAAATTGGATAATTTTTTTCCATTCTCAAGATACTTTACTAAGAAGGTTATGTTCCAACTCCATCCTGGTAAACATAAAAGATGTAAAGTCTCCAGTTTTTTAATGGCTGACTAGTATTCTATGGTATACATAGACCACAGTTTGTTAATTCATTAATGGGTTGCTGGGTGATTGGGCTGCAATGAACATTCTGGTGTAAATGTCTTTGTGGTAAAATGATTTTTGTTCTTCTGGGTCAATACCTAATAATGGATTTGCAAGATGAAATGGAATGTCAACTTTTAGTTTTTTGAGGATTCTCCATACTTCTTTTCATAAAGGTTGTATTAGGTTGCAATCCTACCAGCAGTGTATTGTTCCTTTCTCTCCATATCCACGCCAGTATCTACAGTTTGGGGACTTTGTGATGTGGATTAATCTTTCTAGAGTAAGGTGCTATCTCAAAGTGGTTTTGATTTCCATTTCCTTCTTTCTTTCTCTCTTTCTTTTCTTTTCTTTTTCTTTCTTTTTTTTTTTATTTTAGAGAGAGTCTCAAGCTGTCACCCTAGGTAGAGAGCTGTGGCGTCACAGCTCACAACAACCTCAAACTCTTGGGCTTAAGTGATTTTCTTGCCTCAGCCTCTCAAGTAGTTGGGACCACAGGCTTCCACCACAATGCCCTGCTATTTATTGTTGCAGTTGTCATTATTATTTTAGCTAGCCCAGGCTGGGTTCAAACTGGCCAACCTCAGTATATGTGGCCTGCACCCTACCCACTGAGCTATGGGTGCTGCCTTAATTTGCATTTCTCTGATAACTAGGGACAATGAGCATTTTTTCATGTGTTTATTGGGCATTGGTCTGTCATCTTTAGAGAAGTTCCTGTTCAAGGCACTTGCCCACAAAGAAATAGAGTTGTTTGCTCTTTTCTTACTGATTAATTTGAATTCTCTGCTGATTCTAGTTATGTTTGTCAGAATCATAATATGCAAAAATATTCCCCCATTGCAAAACCTGTATGTTTGCTTTGATTGTAATACCCTTAGTTATGCAGAAGATTTTTAGTTTGATCAAATCCCAGTTTTTATTTTTGGTGCTGCTATAATTGCCTAGGGCAATATTATAGAGTATGCAGAATGTCCATATGCCACAAAAATATTAACTATACACAAATGTTAATGCAATACTTTAAAATGACAGTATTGGTACATTTAGACTCCTAGAATTGATAAAAAAAAATTCAGGGGTGGTGCTCGTGGCTCAAAGGAGTAGGGTGCTAGCCCCATATGCCAAAGGTGGCAGATTCAAACCTAGCCCTGGCCAAAAAACTACAAAAAAAAAAAAAAAATCAGCAAAGTCTCTGGTTACAAAATCAAGGTACACAAATCAATAGCATTTTTAAATACTACAAGCAGTCAAGCTGAGAGGCAAGTCACAAACTAATACCGTTTACAAAAGTTGCAAAGAAAAAAGTTACCTAGGAATATATTTAATGAAGTAGGTGAAAGATCTCTACAAGACAAATATAAAACACTGATGAAAGAAATCAAGATGATACAAACAAATGGAAAAAAATCCTTTGATCATGAATTGGCAAAATCCAAAGCATTAAAATGTCCTTATTGCCCAAAGTGATTTACAGTCAATGTCATTCCTGTCTAAATACCAATATCATTTTTTACAAATTTAGAAAAAATAATCCTATACTTCATTTGGAACCAAAAATAAGTACAAATATCTAAAATAATTGTAAACATAAAGAACAAATCTGGAGTCATCACATTACCTGACTTCAAAATATATTACAAGACTATAGTAACCAAAACAGCATGGCACTGCTATAAGGTAGAGATAGACACCAATGGAACAGAATAGAGAACACAGAAATAAAATGACATATCCATTTTGATAGTTTAAAAAAGCAGAAAAAAAAAAAAACATACACTGAGGAAAGGATTCCCTAATTAATAAATGGTGCTAAGAAAAGTGGATATAACCCTAAGAAGCATAAATAGAATCCTTGTCTTTCACCAAATACAAATTTTAAGTCAGGGTAGATTAAATACCTAACTTTCAAGTTGGTACCTAAATACCAACTTGAAACCATAATACTTCTGGAAGAAACCACAGGAAAAAACCTTAGAGATAGGCCTAGGTGAATAATTTATGAATAAGACCCTGAAGGCAAATATAGAAATAATAAATAAAAGTAAATGAGATTTAATTAAATTAAAATGTTTCTGCACAGCAAACACAGACAACCTACACAATGGGAGAAAATATTTGCAAACAATTCCTCCAACAAAGGGCTAATATACAGAATCTACAAAGGACATGAACAAATCATCAAGACGAAGAAACAATCCCTATAAATGAGGGCAAAAGACATGAATTCAGCTCTTTCAAAAATGGCCAGATATGTGAAAAAAAATGTCAATATCAGTAATAATGAGGCAGATGCAGATTAAAACCACAATGAGATGCCACTTTATTCCTATCAGAATGAACATTATCACAAAATCAAAATACAGTAAATGCTGGTGCTGGTGCAATAAAAAGGAACTCTTATCCAGTTTTGGAAGGACTTTCAATCTATGTAACATCTGTGGAAAACAACATGGATATTCCTTAAAGAACTAAAAGTAGAGCTATCTCATTCAATTCAGCAATCCCACTACTGAGTACCCACACTGTTGGGGTGAGGGGTCCCTGTGCCCCCAAACCCAGGTGACCTGATTCCATTATTGACCTAAAATTGAGTCAAGGCAGGGTGATAATTCAAAGCAAAAATGAATAGAGACAGGAAATAAAACTGGAGCAGCACAGGCAGAGTGAATAGAGAGCAAAAGAAACCCGCACAAGTTTCAGTGTAACAAAGAGAAATATTTAAGAACAAAGGGAAAGTTTAGAGAGCTTTGAAAGAGAGTTAGGAGTGGTCCTGTTGGAGTTGGAGTGCTCCCTCTCCCAATGGAGAAGAGGTGAGAGAGACTGAGGTGCAAATCAGTGCAGAGGAATCAATATCTTCTCTCTGGTGGAAATTGGTTGCAACTCTAGTATTGCTTCTCTGAGTCTCTGGAAATTATCACCCTTTTCTACTGGTCATTGATTATTGTCTTTTTCTATTGGTTATTGGTTACCTCGGACCCACATTCTTTCCCCTTGTTTCCTCCAGAGCTGCTAAATGGTGACTGTTCCTACAGGCCCTCCAGGCTTCCTTGTTCAGTGGGTCAGTCTTTCCTCCCCTCCCCTTGATGCCCCTTTCTCAGTGTCCCTTCTTATATACCAAGGAAAAAAGTCTGTATATTAAAAGTCACCTGTATCTGAATGTTTACTGCAGCACAATTCACAATTGCACAGATGGATTCACAATGGAATCCAACTAAGTTCCCATCAATTTATCAGTGGGTAGTGAAAATATGATATATTTACACATACATGCATACCGTGGAGTATTGCTCAGACATAAAAAGAATGAAATAATATCGTTTACAACAACTTGGATGGACCTGGTGATCATTATCCTGGATGAAGTTTCTCAGGAATTGTTTATTTATGTTTTTTCAACTAAACACAGACTCCATATTCTCACTAATAAGTGGGAACTAAATGATTGGTGCACACTCTCATACAGTGGGAGCTAAAGGATGGGTGCACACCCTCACACAGTGGGAGCTAAAGGATGGGTGCACACCCTCACACAGTGGGAGCTAAAGGATGGGTGC
>NW_003852401.1:3535823-3545717 GCF_000181295.1 Otolemur garnettii
TAAAGGATGGGTGCACACCCTCACACAGTGGGAGCTAAAGGATGGGTGCACACCCTCACACAGTGGGAGCTAAAGGATGGGTGCACACCCTCACAAAAGTGGGAGCTAAACAATGGGTGCACACTCTCACACAGTGGAAACTAATGGGTGCACACCCTCACACAGTGGGAGCTAAATGTTGGGTGCACATTCTCACACAGTGGCTTAAAGGACATTGGAAACTAGGCATGGGGGAGATGCAGGCAGTGAGGGATAAACACCTATTAGACACAGTGTACACTGTTCTGGTGACAGGCACACCAACAGTGCTAACTCCAGCATTATACAATTCTTTTGTGTAGAAGAGCACCTGTACCTCCTAAAGTTTGCAATAAAAATTATAAAAATAAGAAAATAAGTTTAATAGTATTGCATATTATATAATACCATTAGCAATCTGACAAATCTATAATGTACTGCATTCTATGACACCCTAGTTTCTTCAACAGACAATGTCCTTAGAAAATTAATTTAAAAAGGAGAAGGGCATGTTTTGCATCAGAAGAGATTAAGAGAAACTTTTATGTGTTGGAAACTGTTATGATCTAATATGTCTCCCTAAATTCGTATGTTAGAAATGTAATCCCCAATGGAATGGCACTGGGAGACAGGGCCTTTTGGGTGGTGTTTCGGGGGGTGTTTTGAGGGTTCCATCTCATGAATAGATTAATGACATTATAAAAAGTGCTCTAAGGGTGGGTTCTTTATCTTCTGCTGTTCTTCCATGTGAGGACATGGTGTTAGTCTCTTTTTTTATTTTTTCACCCTAATGACTTCTGCTATGTGATGGCACAGGGAGAAGCCCTCACCAGAAAACAGATGGCTCCACCTTAATGTTGGACTTTCCAACCTTCAGAATGTGACAAATACATTTCTGTCATTAGAAATTACCTGATCCCTGGTATTTTGTTAGAGCAACAAAAACAGACTAAGACAGGACTGCTCTATACTTTTTGCTAAGTTTTTTGTGAACCCCAAAGAAGTTTAAGAAATAAAATTTATTAATTACAAAAAAGTTGCAAGCTTTTGTTGAATTCTGGTTTATAAAATAAATCTAAGATAATTGGGAAAATCTAAATATTTGGTAGATGTCCAGTTACATAATTACTGTTCATTCTCATAGTAATAATAATTATATGTACTATATATAATTAATTATACAGGAGAAGATCCTTTTCCTTAGGAGATGCATGTTGAAGTATTTAAGGTTCACTCTAGTTAGAAATCTGTGACTTTATAAATAATTTATCAAGGACACAACTAAAACTCTACTTGCATTTTGTGTGTATATATAAAAACAAGTATGTAAAAATTATAAGAGTGTTAAATCTAGGTGGGATGCATGGCTATGTATAGAATTATTCTTTAAACTTTCCTGAATACTTAAAAACTTTTATAATAGGGTGGCGCCTGTGGCTCAAAGGAGTAGGGCACTGGCCCCATGTACCGGAGGTGCTGGGTTCAAACCCAGCCCCAGCCAAAAACTGAAAAATAAATAAATAAATAAATAACTTTTATAATACAAAGATGAGGGAGGAAAACTGTCTTGTAGGTATTTTTCTGTGCTTTTTAAACACAACTTTAGTTGATCAGGCTTTTAACAGTGAGTCCTGTATCCCTGCACATTCAGATCTTTAACTTGGATTTATACTGCAAATGTAAAAGCAAATATCACATGATTTCTGTGTATTTGGGCTTTGAATGTTCAAAATTGTTTATTTATTTATTTATTTATTTTTTAACTAAATCTCTTCTTTGAATATATTGTTTTGCAGAAAACAGAACTGTGGAGATGATTGGATAACTTGACAAGTTTAGGGTGGAACAGAACCCTCTCTTGACTTGTGGTCTGTTAATATCTAGTTAAACTATGACAAAAGAAATGTCACTGTGATGAAATTGCAAGCACTAAAATCTTGCAACACTGTCTCCATTTCACTGTAAGTGAGCCCTGGTCCACCAAGTTTTTCACCTGCTTTAATGCCACGCCCTGTCACCTGTTAGCATTGTTTTCTTAGATAAGATTTTTATAAAATCAAAATGCCTGTGTTTATATGCTACAGGCACTTTGCAAAGTGCCTTAATTGTGAATAAATCTTTTGAAATTTTTGGTCTTTTTTAGGGAGCATAACAGTAATTGGTAACACTATTAAATAATGAGAACTTTTTCCATTCTTATTGAGATACAGCTCAGTCCTAGGTCAAGTTTGCATTCTTTGCTTCCTTTATTTTTTGTTTCTATTGGCTCTGAATGCTGTGAGATTTAGGTCATTTGTCATTTTTGCCAATTAAAGCAATGAACTTGGCCAAATTAAAAGAGCTGCTACCCCTTTAAGTGCATATTTAATAATTCATGCATGAAATAGGACTTTCCTTTCCCTGCTGGAATGAACAAAATTTCCTCAGAGATTGCTTTGGTGTTATATCTAGATAATGCTTTTGGATTACAATCTAAATCATACTAGAATAAGTGCATTATAATTGCTATGATTCATCATTCTAAGGTACAGGCCTATAGTATAATGTTACTCCAATAAAACCAGGGGTCCCAGAACTAAAAGTATGTGGGAAAGGTCTTGAATACTGCAGGAATATGTATCTTTACAGAGAACAGGAGAATGTGTGGATTTGTAACCATGTAAATATAGGGCCACTCTAAAGGGTAAACGGGAACAATTTTACAATAGCCACAAAGAGCAGACTGCAATTGTTAGTCCATGTTCATAAAACTGCAAATGATTAAACAATTTTTAGACACTAAAAGCAAATCATCTTGGCTTTGAAGCAACTGACACACATTCACTTGAATTTGAAATTTGGATCAATTAACCTTATGATTCAGCTTCTCCTCTTATTTGGCTAGAAAGCATGGTGGGAGGGGGGTATAAGAGAATGATCCAGATTTTGGAGTTAAAGATTTGAGTTTCAGTTCCTTCTCCACCACTTTCAAGCTGTGTAATCATGGACCACGCATTTACCACTCTGCATCCAGGTGTTCTTAGCTATGTGATGAAGATAACAAGAGATAAATTGCATCCTGGTAAAACAGGATTATACAGAATACCTGTAATTCTCTTGACAATGGGTTTTTAATGTCTGTTTAAATTATGAATATGTGTGGCACAACACACTTTGCCCATCTAAAGGAACTCTCTTAACATCCTGCTGGTGCCAAAAATGTCTATTATTTTCCTAAAATTCTTAGTTCAAATGCAAATATGTTGCATATTGAAAATTCTTCAATGACTTCTGATTGCCTTAAAATGAGGTCATATTGGGCTAGTGTTTTTTGTGCAATTTTTCATCATTGGTGCTATTTATCTCTCCAGCTCTGTTTTTGTTTTTTGTTTTTTTTAATTCTTCCAGGATGATTCTGAACTTTTTTTTTTAACTTTCTGTAGGATTCATACTCCCACTCGACTTCTTCATCCTTTATTACTCATGCACTCTCTCAGCTTAAAAATTAGGTTCTTTCCCTAGAACATTCTTCTCCATCCTACTGATCAGGCTAAAGTCTACTTGTCCTGTAACTCTCTATGTAGATGCAATGTAATTTTAAATCCTTCTCTTCATTTCCCAAATTCAAATTGGGTTCCACCACTATGCATGGCCATAGTGTCTATATCACTCTACTGCCTCTATCATGTAATATTATAGGGACCTATTTACTTTTATCTACCACTAGACTGAAAGTTGCATTAACAAGTCAGGAGGGATTATTTCTATCAAGTTCACTGTTGTATTCCCAATGCTTAGAGGAGTGACCATCACACAGTATATCAAGCAAATGTTTTTCAAATGAATCCAGAAAATTACACAGATATTGCATTAAATATTATTAACAACTGAGATATTCCAATATCTAATACGACTTAGGGTGACTAGCTGCAAAGCAATGAACTTTGTCTCCAAATGTTCGTTGAAATTTTATCCTGAAAACTCTGGCAAGGCCATCATTTCTCCAATCATGTTTTAAGAAACACAAAACCTTATAGTTATTCAGTCACCAATTTCTTGTTAAAATCAGTAATTCAATGTTCAGTCTCTTGTCAAAGCCATTAAAAGTTATAGCTGCTTCTCTTCCCCCGAGTTGGGCCTGCAGTCATACGAGAGGCCCCCTGGAAGGTAAGTTTCTTTTTTCTTGCCCACATTCTGCCCCAGCATACCCAATGGTATAAAGGAATGTGTGCTAAAAGGTAATGAGAGGTAGGGTTCACTGCTAGTTGTCAGCTGGGCTCTCATGTTTTAGGCCTGAATGAATTATAGCTGACTTACTTGTAAAGAGTGTGTGTGTGTGTGTGTGTGTGTGTGAGAGAGAGAGAGAGAGAGAGATTTTTAGAGAAGTCCCAATTGTATTGTTTATGTTAAGAGTGATGCATTTTCCTAAAGCTGTTCTATTCCATAGTTTTGACTTTTGGCTTATCCAATTCAGACTCTTCAGAGATTCCATCATTTTTTACAAGTTCTTTGGGGCAGCTGATTTTTCAGGGCTCCAAGCTGATTTTTTCACATGTGTTGCCAACAGATGCTTCTTAGTCTCTCTTGATTTCAGGTATGTAGAAAACACCCTTAAAATTCTGACCCCCAGGGGAAGGGATACAGATACTCAAGACTCAGCTTTTTCTAAATAATCTTGAATGTTTTTGAATCTTCAAATATATAATCCTAAATTACTGTGAAAAACTTGAATATTATGTGATAAGTTTTTAGTATGTGATCTTTATTTTGCAAATTTTACAAGGTTTCCTTTTTTTCCACTTAATTTTGGTGTCTGATACCCATTATTTTTGTGTCTTCATTGAGACATAAAATTGAGTATCTCTTTATGCTAGATCCCTCTAGAAAATACATAAAATATGGGGAGATGAAGGTCAAAATATTTATTTGGTACTGTTTGGGGGAGAACATAGTTTATTCATATGTGGGAAGAAAAATGGTTTTAGCTGGGAGCCTCAGGATGTAGCTTAGAGCCTGACAAGGATGGAGTTGAGAGAGAAAGAATAGCAGTAAAAACTCCCGTAGAGTGTAGGAAAGTGGACTAGATGACGTCTACCATCAGCTGTTATGTCAAGATCCTCACGTTCAACAAACAAACAAACATGAAGAAACTGAGGATCAAACTACTAAGTAGATGTGACTGGAGAATTTTTGTAGAGAACTTCATTCATTTCTAATGGGTGTAATATATTGAAATTACAATCCAGAATTTATGGATGAAGGACTTGTTTTAGAGTGTAGTTTATTAACCAGGCTTTATAAATTATTCTCATGGGCAAATTTTAGCAAATAAGTCAATGCCTTTTGTCCCTCCTATTAGACATTATTATATCTTTCTCAGTTCAGCTATGTTTGGGCTTTGCGATCAATGTGGCATAGCGTGTGGACTAACCCAGTCATTTCCAAATATCAAAGGCATATATAGGCCTTTAAAACCTCACTTCTTTGTGGACTTTGTTTCACTCATCTTAATTAAATATCTCCTTATGAATATACAGGGTGCCATAAGGTTCGTGTGAAATTTAAAATTAAATTTATGGACACTACGTATAATGAAAATAAATATTTTTGTCTTTAAAATTTCTAGAAATTAACTTTTATAAAATTTCAAATACATAGGGGTGAGGACACCACCAATATTATATTAAATGTTTATGGGAATAAGATGCCATAAAACTTTCACTAGGATTTTCATCAACATTCCCTGTAGAAACTTAATGTTTTGGGTGTCAATCTAGCCACCTCTGGGAGCAACTATCTCCCGTTTTCTGGGAACAACATCTCCCTTTGTCTACATGGACCTAAGCACATTCAGAATACTTGGCTGTGACACACCTTTTGGGGGAGGGACACAATTATAAGAAGGACTTTATCTAACAAATGCAAGAAATGTAGCCTGGTTCATTGTACCCTCAATAAATCCCCAACAATTAAAAAAAAAAAATACTTGACTTCACTCTTTTCACCACAGCTGGTGTGGAGTTGGGCAACTGACTTAAGCTGTTACAACCAAAGTTTGGTTTGAGGGTTTGAAATATAGATTTAGAAATTCCTTCTATCTGACTTCTCATTTAAAAGAAGAAAGACTTTTTTTTTATTTATTATTATTTTTTTAGAGACAGAGTCTCATTTTGTCATCATGGGTAGAGTGCTGTGGCGTCACAGCTCACAGCAACCTCCAGCTCTTGGGCATAGGCAATTGCTTGCCTCAGCCTCCTGAGTAGCTGGGACTACAGGTGCCTGCACAATGCCCAGCTATTTTTTTGTTGCAGTTTGGCCAGGGCCAGGTTTGAACCCGCCACCCTCAGTATATGGGGCCAGCGCCCTACTGAGCCATAGGTGTCGCCCAAGAAAAAAGATTTTTAGACAAGTAAATATTTAATGTAATTATCTGGTCTCTATGAATAAAGAAGTATCCAGTTTGTATGAAGAGAATAGAAGGGCTTGTATAAAGGTAAAATGCAGATGTGAAAGACAGAGAGAAAGAGAGAATGACACCTGAGTTCCAGGCTAGAATTTGTCTTAATCAGGCGTCTTCAAACTACAGCCCTCAGGCCACATGCAGCCTGCATAGGACATTTATGCAGCCTGCTGGGTGTTTTTGCCACCGCTACCTGTCCTGCTTTGCAGCCAACTTATCCCAGGGCCCGCAGTCTGGCTCTCCAACAGTCTGAGAGACAGCGAACTGGCCCCCTGTTTAAAAAGTTTGAGAACCTCTGATCTTGATGCTTGAGTTGTATTCTGTACCTTAAATATCACAGATATTCCTTTATCTTTATAAAATTATTTTTTCTTATTTAAACCCACTACACTATGTCTACGTTGAAGCTGAGAGCATAAAAAACATTCCTAGGTGACAGATACCCACGTTTGAAAGGAATTTTAAGTCACTCAATAAGCTTGGCATTATCCTGTGTTTACGTCCCAAACTTCCATTCCCATTGTTGTAAATTAATCATATCATATAACCAAAAAGTGGCCAATTATAACTTGTTGAATCTAGGAAATTAGTAGAAAATGCCTACAATTTCTCTAAAATCTATAGATTTTACGTAGGTCTCTTTATTGAGGTGACAAAATTAGACAACATGACACACATTTCTTGACAATTTCCAGGCATAACTTCTCTGCAGCGTGCCTCAAGAAAATCATTTTATAATTCAAGCTATTCTCAAAAATAAATCTGCATTGTTAACCCAAAATTCCCTTGAAAAGAAAAACTAATAATTAATGCAGTTTTTCAGTCTTCAAACATCTACAATTCAGGCTATTTTATTAATATCTTTCATCTTCCTACTCCACATGTTCTTTTCATCCTCAGGGGACACTAAGTTTTATATTCACAGCTTGTTCGATACCTTTCTTCTCATCATTTTTATCTGAGGTTTTATTGTGTGGAAAGTATCTGTTGAGTATTCGATTCTCATCACTCAGACACACACACTCCTGCATGCATAATGAGGACACGCAGACTGCTAACATGTTTGATTTACAAACCTCTTTAGTAGGCCTCCAGGTAATCACAGAAAGCCGTCCCCCACCCCATGTCTCTGCCCTTTCCTTCCTCATTACTTAATGGAGAAAACAGATTGATCTGTTGTCTGACAATTTGTCATCCTCCACAGCCTGCTGATGTCAATCAGTGCTAGGGGACAGACATTCATCAGAACAACCCGGACCTTGTCATTAAACGTGGACGTGTATTTCCTATAAAGTTGATCTAAACTCTGAAACTCACAAAAAGGGGCAGGAAACTGGACACCCCTGAAGGCCAATTGAAGGTAACTATGAGCTACTGAAGAATGATAGTAGCGTTTTCTTCAAATTCATGTTTGTGCCTCTTCTAAATGAAAGAAGAGGAGAGAAAAGAAGGAAGGGGAGGGAAAAAAGTGACATCTAAAAAATCAGATTTCATGGAGTGGGTTTAAATATAGTTAATAATCATGGCCCCCTAACAGGGAAGAATAGTTTAAGTTTCTAAATTAAAACAAAAGCATTCAGAATGCTCCGATATAAAGGCTGTCTCTTATAAGTTGGCATTGCTAAATTGTACTGTTTGATCGCACTATTTAATAATGTTAAAGGCTCAGCAAAACTTCAGAGAAAACTTCAGGGGGAAATGGAACAAAATATTTAAAATTACATTTGTTTCAGAATAGAGTTGATAGCCGTTATCATTAATAAACTTTATGCTTAAAAAATTGTGAAACATGTAGTTAGACATTACTTAGATCTCAGAACAGAGTTCATTAGCCATCAACTTGTTATCATGGTTATAATTACTTAGAAACTTCAATATTGCTATAATCGTTTCTCTTAAACTATGTTTGAAAATGCTTATTACATTGATTAAACATTGTCATTGTATGGTAAGTTTTCTAATAGTGAAATATTATTCTCCCATTTTCTTACCTGGTTCGTGATGCTAAGTCAATGACAAGATAAACTGGAAGACAGTAACCTCTTGTTGAGCTGATGATTACTTGTTTGATTTGTGTTTCATCAGGATGCTTCTGAATTATATAATGTATTGACTATCCTAAAAAAAAACAAAAAAAACTTAACTACAATGGACCTTGAAGTATCATATTCTTAGTTACATAAAGTTTCATTTAGCAATTTATTGAAAAGAAAAATAAAATATGCTACCTACTCTAGCTATTCATCCCGCATGTCACTGATTTGCACGTTGATTTAGCAAACATTCATCTACCCTGTTTTTCTTTACGTCACGTCTTCACAGTCTCCTGTTCATCTACTGATTCCAGCTCTCTGGTTCTCTTTGCTATTTCTGGAATACACTGTGCATGTTCCAACCTCAGAACCAAAGTACTTGTCTTTCCCTCTATCCAGAGTTCTTTTTTTCTTTTTTTTTTTTCCCAGAGTTCCTTGCTCTAAAATATCTCCTGTTTATCTCCCTTGATTCTTTCCATCATGTCCTTATTAGACAGGATTCTCTAGTTATCCAATGTTAAAATAGTACTCTATAACCCTGCTGGCCTGTTCTATTTTTCCTTGGCCCATGTATATTAAAATTAATTTATTTCATCCCCCCCAAAATCTCTTTACAATATTAAATCATTGAGGTTGGCAACTTTGTATTGTTTGCTTATATATTTTGGGCACCCTGAAAGATCTCTGGTGTGTGGTAGGAAGTCAATACATATTTATGAAATGACTGAATGTGTCCAGATGACACACGATACGTCCCTGCAGCCCACTCTTTGCATCACTTCCCTCTCACTCACCTCAATTTCACTACATTGGCAGCCCCCCCCCTATTTTTTCTTAAATTTACCCTCCTAACTATTCCCATCTCATTCACGACATAGGTTTTATTCATTTTTCCTGGAGCACTCACTCTTTTCTCTTTACCTCATCGGCCTACTGTGACCTTTATTTCAGACAAGTGTCTTTTCCCTAACACTCCAATTTAGGTCAGATATTCCCAATGTCTGTCTTCAATTTGTTTTGAACCATTATGCATCATTTTATATCAGAAAATTGTATCTGTGTATTTGGCTTTCACACTAGATGTTCACATTAGGCCAAGCACTTTTTTTTTTCTGCACTTTTTGGCGGAGGCCAGGTTTGAACCGAACCTGCCACCTCCGGTATATGGGGCCAGCACCCTACTCCTTTGAGCCACAGGTGCCACCCAGGCCAAGTTCTTCTTGAGGGTTGCTATCATGGACACCAAGATCTCTCTTAGGACAGATGTTCTTTGCTCCATAAAGTCTTAGTGTTTTTCCCCCATTTAATCTCATCTTATATAATTCCAATGCAGTATTTATTACCTCTATAGTGAGAAGCAGCATTCACTATGTGTCAGTTGGTGGTTTGTGTCATGCTATAGCA
>NW_003852401.1:3546325-3547126 GCF_000181295.1 Otolemur garnettii
TCTTGCAGCCAGAGCTGAGAATCTGTGCCTTCATTGGAAGCTATACACTTCCATTAATACTTATCATGCCCTAAGGTAGTTCCGTAGAGAGCTTTGTCCCCGGACTATGAAGTTGTTTAGGTCAGAAAATGTATTTTCACCATTTAATTTTATGTCCTGAGTCTAACATAAAGCTTTGAAATGTTTGCTAAATAAGCAAATGAACACATATTTTGAAATAACAAATGATTAGCTGCTCTACTAAAATACCTTTCCTACCCTTATCAGAGAATAGGCTGTAAGAAATGAATGAACACGGGTAATCTTGCACTATCATGAATCTGGTGATAAATCAAAATGAAACTAACCATTTACAATTTGAAATACTTCAAATAAAATAAAATGTACATGGTGCAAGAAAGTGCTTACGTGAATAACAGACAATTTTTTTTTGTTTGTTTTTCAGAGACAGGACTCACTATGTTGCCCTTGGTAGAGTGCTATGGCATCTAGCTAACAGCAACCTCAAACTCTTAGACTTAAGTGATTCTCTTGCAGCTCATAGCAACCTCAAACACTTGAACTTAAGTGATTCTCTTGCCTCTGCCTCCCACGTAGCTGGGACTACTGGCACTGGCCACAATACCCCACTGCTTTCTCATTGCAGTTGTCATTGTTGTGTAGCTGGCCTGGGCATGTGGATGGCACTTAACCACTGTGCCAAGGGCCCTGAACCAATAGACAAATTTTTCACTAACATCAGATGTTAATTATGCCAATTTGTATTTGTTAATTACAGACTTCAGTAAAATCAAAAGGAAA
>NW_003852401.1:3547470-3549219 GCF_000181295.1 Otolemur garnettii
GAATGGAAAAGCAAGCATCCCATGTACTCAGTACTAATCTGAAACTAATAGATTGACAACTACAGGCCCACAGGAGAGAAAAACACAATTAAATACAAGAAGAAGAGAGAGGGGAGAGGGCTCAGTAAATTCGCACCTGTCAGGTCCACTGTAGGAATATACACCACACTTTCTGGGTGAAGGGCACAGCTTTATCTTGGACTTTAGATATTCCCTAACAAGGAAAAATCACCCTAATCATATGCACCCTCAAACTACCTGAAATTAAAAGAAGAAGAAGTTATCCACTGGGCCTGTTTAGATAACATCCCACATAAATAATACTTTCCTGTTAAATTACTTGATATCTGATTAGCTCAACTCTGCTGAGATGGGCTCCATGAACTCTGAAGCAAAAATAACATCTTAATCATGTGTGTACAGCAGTCCCCCATTAGCCATGGTTTTGATTTCCACATTTCAATTACCTTCTATCAACCATGGTCTGAAAATATTAATTGGTAAATTCTAGAAATACACAATGCATAAGTTTGAAACATCATGCACATGAAATCTATGATTATTACAATCAAAGTGGTTTATAGTATCAGTAGTACACTCATGATTTACTCTCTCAAGCACTGCTGCCACTAAATTAATATTTTCAAGAGGAAAGGATGAAATTAGATAGTATTCAATAAGACTGAATTTCTATTTGATTTACATGAACATCTTTAAAATGTTTTCCTTTTTCCTTTCCTTTTCCAATTTGTCCCAGGTTCATTTTAACTTAGGGGAAAATGCAGATATACGTATGTACATATAGACACACCTAACTGCAGCTGGGAAATAGGTTCAATATTTCCTTTTTATCCGTCTACATTCTTTTCCATATAAAAAGACCTTTTAAGACATATTTACACTTCATCATGTAAAATATAAGCACGACTTAATAGAAAATAACTTAATACCCTTGATTAAGCCTGTAATTTGACAATAAACCAGTAAACTTTTTGTTTCATTAAACAGAAAAAGAAGAAAATAGTTTAACACAGCACATTGGAATATTAAAATATTTCAGGGAAGATAAATAATATCCAGATGACAGTTATTCTCTAGGTTTGCAAGGAAACGCATTATCTATTCCATAACAATTGATTGCTTTTCTGTAGAATGTCCTTGATTTCAATAGCGTTGCTCAGGCTTTTGATACTAATCTGTAAGAGGTTGTTAAGAGAGAATCTTACCTCATCAGCTATTCTGCAAGAAACAAAAAATTCTGCACCTGATAAATCATCTATGGTCTCAAAGTGACAATTTTTACTCGGAGAACTGGTCTCCTCTGAATGCTTTCAAAATCAAAAATCAGAGATGTGTTGTAGAATAAAAAAAAAAATAAAATGTGTCTTAAACAAGAGAAGGGCTATAAAAATGGCAAATCAAACCTGCCCTTTTCAAACTTACTTTTCTACTTTGTACCTTTGTGCCATACACTTTCTATTTTTCACCAGCTTTAGGAACATCTGCTGATTTAAAAAATAAGGGACACAGAACAATTCATTGCCTATCGCCAAAATCATTCGATCTACTTAGCAAACAGTATTGAAATTTGGGATAGATTTCTTCAGTTATAAACTAGTTACTCAAAATTCACACATAGACTTTTTTCACATTTGTACTTTCTCTCCTTAGTAGGACACGAACCCTAAACAATCACAGGGTAGAGAGAAAGAAATACAGTCGTATATTCAGAGATACCTGGGTGGCAAT
>NW_003852401.1:3551243-3553197 GCF_000181295.1 Otolemur garnettii
TGCTGCAGGCCTGCGTGTCAGGCCTTAGGCAAGCTGTTCCCTCCAGGGTGAAGTCAACAAAAACAGAGCAAGAACCAGGGAAGACCTGTTATTTGCAGGATTCATAATCTCAGCAAGATAGCCTAGATGTAATGATATCTTAACAGTTTTGTAAGTATATGAATGTATGAGTTTTGTTCAGATATATTGTCACATGTTATTTTTCTCAGTAATTTTGTGGATTGTTATTTACAGATGCAAAAACAAAACCGCACAGAGGAAAGATCCAAAGACCACATATCTAAAAAAAATCATTCCGAGCCTTCTTCATATTTCACACTCCTTCCTCTATCACCGTGTCACAGAGGATAATGTTTCTCTCCTCTTAACATCACAACTGGTGTTATTTGTTCAGGTTAAACCCTTTGAGAATTGGTGGCCTACGTGTGGTGAATTCATATACATTGACAAAATAGAGAAGTTACAAAAATGTATGTAAAGGAGATAAATCAGTTTGGACCATAAATATAGTGATTTTAGCAGGAAAATCCATGTGGTTATAACATAAACCAGAAAAGGATAAAAGAAGGTTTGTATACTTTGCAGTGTAAACGTGCAATGGAGGGAATATGATTAGGGTACAACTATACAAGGCAAAGGACACTGTAACTGAAATAAAAAAGTTTCATGTGAAAAGAAAGATCCAGTTCTACAACAAACATCCTAAAGCAAATGAATAGATATGAGATGTACCTTAAAGCGACTGAGTTAACGGGCTTTAATATATCCTACTCTGTGCCCTGTACGTGTCTTCACTGGTTTCCACGAAGATAGCAAGGGGATCATTTTAGAATTGTTTTCCACATTTTCCCTACATAGTTTCACCTTGTACTTGCTAAGAGAATATTTCTGAAAATGCTGACTATAGACAGTTAACACGAGTAAGAAAATATTTTACACATTGATGCAGTCACAGTAATATTGTCACAAGGTTCTTAAGAGAAAAAAAAATTAATAAGCTTTTTTACAAGAGTTTTAGGATCACAACAAAATTTTTCTACATATCCCCTGTCCCCACACATGAATAACAACATTCTCCACTGGACCAGTAAGTTTATTTCAATAGCCGAATTTATAATGACCAACCATTATCTCCAAAAGTCCATAGGTTACATTAGGGTTCATGCTTGGTGCTGTATGGATTTGGACAAATGTATAACTATGTATCCACAATTAAACAAACAATCCTTGATTCATGATGGAGCTGCATTCCAATAATCTCACTGTAAAGCCCTCAGTTGAATCATTGTATGTTGGGAACTCTCTGTGGTATCAAACAGCTATTGTGTACACACAGAGTAGTTTTGCTGCTCTAAAAAGTCTCTGTGTTCTTATTCATTCCTCTCTTCTCCATAACTGCTGGCAATCACTGACATTGATATTTTTACTGATAGTTTTGCTTTTTCTGGAATGTTATATAGGTGTAATTATACAGTGTGGCCTTTTAGGTTGTTTTTTTTCATTTAATCAAGTGGATTTAGGCTTTCTCCATGTTTTTCATGGCTCAATAGCTAACTCTTTTATTCCATTGTCTTGAATGGAATTCATTTCTTACTGTCCTGAATTTACCTTGGTTTATTTACCCATGCATCTACTAAAAGACATCATTATTGCTTCTGAGTTTTGACAATTATGAAAAACGATGATATAAACATCTTTGCATAGGTTTTCCTATGGAAATAAGTTTACATCTCCTTCTGGTAATGCAATTTTTAAAACTTACATGACTTTCTGTGGTTCATATTGGTTTGGGGTTCATAAATGTTTGAAAATATGGAGAAAATTTTAGGACCTATATACACTAAAACACACACACTCACTCAGGAAGACAACCACATACTACTGTAGTTTCTTCTCAAAGTTTTGCTGTCCATAGTTCCAGTTACCCATGGCTAACCAGGGTCCAAAAATGAGT
>NW_003852401.1:3554278-3555605 GCF_000181295.1 Otolemur garnettii
AGGCAAATTTTGTTTAAAATCAAGACTGGTTTTAAAGAGTCACAAAGCTTTTCTTTTAACTTATAATAAACTTACAATGTACAAATAATCACTTTTGGAACTATTAAAAATTTAAATTGAATGCAAAGTAAAGAATTTCAGAATGTTCAATATTGTAATTGTGTGCTCTATTAAAGGTACCATTTTACGTATGACCTTGAAAGTCATCGTTAATATAAGGTGCACAAAATTTCTGTATATACCTTCACACAGGTATATACAGAGACTGATATGTGAAAAAACATGTCAGTCCTGTATTTGGATCATTTCTGTGGCGAGAGCTTGCAGGATTCTCTACTGGTGAATCTTGTGATGCCAGGAAAATAATTCTAGTAGAGTTCCTAGTGGAAGATACCAGAGCTAAGAGGAAATAGGCAATAATGGAGATGTAGATAGAGTGTCTCAGGAAGCTAGGCTTAGGATAAACAACCTCTCAAAACCTGAAATCACAGAACAGAACATACTCTCTTTTGTATGCAGGAGGAGGGGAGGAGGGGGAAAGAAAAGGAGGGAAGAGTCAACATTTACTTTCATTTAAATGTAAAATAGTATTTTTTTTATTCTGTTTGACTAAAATATTATACACTTTACCAACAATATAAAATAGTATATTTCAATTGCTCAATTTGTGAATTTTCAAAGCAACCTTCTACCAGTATCGAACCATAATAACCATTGAGGTAATCATTATTTACATATTCTACAAATACTAACTGAGTGTTTACCTCCTGCAAGTTAGAGTGTTGGTCCTAGGATTAAAATGAAAATGAAAATTTAGTGACTGTTCTACAGAATGTCAAAACTTCTAAGAGAGCAAAACATGCATATGTGTGTGTGCCTGTGTATATGTTTGTATGTATACATATATACGGGAAATGCTTCATATACCAAATATCACATAAAAATAGCAAAAAAAGAAAATTAATCACATGAGCTTAGGGAACCATTTCAAGGACACACTTCTTACCCAAATGACCACTGAAGCAGATAATAATAACAATAATAATAAGAGATGGGCAGATTCACGAATAGGCAAATCTGTACATCAGGAAGGCAAAGTAAAATCTATGAAGGAGACAAAGGGAAAAAGGACATGATTTTGAGAAAATAACAATGTTCATTAGCCTGGAGCATGTAGTATGTACAATATTTCCACTGCAAATCTTCCTGGTTACGGAAGCAGCCTATATGTTACTGATATATCCAGAAAGACATTGAACTTTCTGAATGAAAAGTGATTTTATATAGTTCTCACCTGAGCACAGTGTCATTAAAACAAAAAATACTA
>NW_003852401.1:3556946-3557302 GCF_000181295.1 Otolemur garnettii
TTTCCAAACATAAAACGTTTGGTTAAATGAAAGTGACATATGCCAAAATTAACTAAATCTTTTTTCTGTTTTCACCATTAGAATCTGATCAACTAGCAAGTGGCAATAAATAAGCTGAAAGTACCAGGAAAAGACACTAATTTTTACCAGCATAGTAATACCACACAGGAAATCATGCATAAGAATTAGGTGTCCAAAAACTGTTATGATGTCATTCTGTAATTTTCTTCATATATCTCCATTTTTTAAAATTATGTACAAAAATTTACATTATAAAACTATTCTTGAAAATAAATTCTATTCAATTCCAGTGAATAACTATAGTTATTTTATGTATTAGTTATGACTTAGGGAAA
>NW_003852401.1:3557566-3558056 GCF_000181295.1 Otolemur garnettii
AAAAAAAATACTAAAGGGCAAAATTAGAATAGGATAGATACCCCAATTACCTTGATTTGATTAATTCACATTGTATGCTTATATCAAACATCACTGCCACCCTATAAATATACATAACCATTGTCTACCCATAATAATTAAATATTAAAAAATTTAAAAAAAGAAATACAGATGTTAGTAGTTCTCTCTGTGGAAAATAATAAAGAAAGTAGAAGACAAGAAAAGGCAAATGATAGCTTATGTATTGATATTTGAAAACCATATTCTAGATTAAGCATAACAAATTCTAAAGTCAATTAGACACAATCTTGGGAGTTGCACCATCATTTTAGTCATTTAATCCCATTAGTGTAGAGTGCTGCTGATGCTTCCTTTCTGGAGCTATGATTCACACAGAGCATCAGGAAATGAGTAAAGTGATATTTCGGGAATACTCTGGTGATTAATTGTCAACAGGGAAATCCAGCTTGTAAGACTACATCAACTTCCC
>NW_003852401.1:3559539-3563245 GCF_000181295.1 Otolemur garnettii
CAATATATTGTCATCAAGAGCAATAACTTCCATTTATTTGGCCACAAGAAGTGTATGTCTTTCCTCTGGCTGAGGCCATTTCAAGACCTAGGTCCTGAAATAAGGTAATTTGAAGCAAAGCAGGTGGTGAGAAAGAAAAAGGACAAGGAGCTGAACAAGAAGAAAGAACACATGAGGAGGAATAAACAGAAAAATCCCAGAACCATGAAAAGCAAAACAGAGGAACTCCCCCAAGGGACCATGAGCCAACTACTGCAGAAAGCTCCACCTATAAAGAATTAATGAACTTAACAGAAAGGGAATTTAAAATATAGATGAAAAAGACAATAAAAGGAATGGATGAAAAAATGGAAAGATGGACCCAAAAGTTGGACAAGACATATGTAGAATATAGAAAGGATACAATGGAACTTAAGGAAATTAAGGGGACAATCAGAGAGTGTAAAGATGTGGTAGAAAGTATCAAAAATAGATTAGACCATGAAGAAGAAAGAACCTCAGACCTAGAGGAGAAAGTTGTCAAGTTAACCCAGGTAGTTAAAGAGGCAGAAGAGAAGTGTGAGAAAGCAGAATAGGCTCTTAGAAAACTATGAGACTCCATGAAGCATACAAACATATGAATAATAGGGATTCCTGAAGGGGAAGAAGATTGTCCTGAAGGAATGGAAGCCCTACTGGAGACTTATAAATGAAAACCTCCCAGGTTTTACTAAAGACCCTGACATACCTTTCACATAGATATCAAATCCCAGGTCATCTCAACTCAGACAGAGCCTCTCCAAGACACATTGTAATGAACTTGTCCAAAGTCAAGATGAAAGATAAAAATTCTGCAAGCAGCTAGGAGTAACTGTCAACTGAACTACAGAGGCAGAGCCATTAGTATGACAACAGACTTTTCAACTGAAACCTTCCAAGCCAGAAAAGCACGGTCAGCCACCTTGATCATTCTTAAGAAAAAGATTTTCAGCCCAGAATTTTGTATCCTGCTAAACTAAGCTTCAAAATTGGAGATATCAAATCTTTTGCAGGTATACGAGCACTGAGAAAATTCACCACAATAAGACCAGCTCTACAGGAAATATTTAGACCTGTTCTCAACATTGTCCACCACAATGGACCATCAGCAAACTAAACACCCAGAACCTAAAAGACAAAACTTAGCTTCCATAATGGTGCAAAGGGTAAAATTGCACAAGGGATTTTCACAAAATAAAATGAATTGACTTCCATCACACTCATCAATTTTCTAAATAAATGTCTATAGACTGAACTCACTACTGAAGTGGTGCAAGCTGGCTAATTGAATAAAAAAATCACAAGCCATTTACCTTCTGTCATCAGGAAACACACCTAGACTTGAAGGACAAATCAAGACTCAGGGCTAAGGGATGGAAAACAGTATTTCAAGCAAATGGAAATCAGAAGAAAGGAGAGATTGCAATATTATTTTCAGATACAAGTAGATTTAAAGCCACTAAAGTTAAAGACAAAGATGGACACATTATACTGGTCAAAGGAACAATACAACAAGAAGATATTTCAATGGTAAATACTTATGCACCCAACTTAAATACTCCCAGATTAATGAAACAGACCTTGATGGGTTTTAGCAATATGATATCCCATAACACCATAATAGCTGTGGACTTTAACACCCCTTTGACAGAAATGGACAGATCCTCTAAAGATAAACTAAAAGATACAAAGGACATAAATGTGGCAATATATACAGAACACACCATCCCAAAGCTTCAGAATATACATTTTTATTGTCAGCCTATGGTACATACTTCAAATTTGACCACATCCTACTGTATACAAATCAAACCTCAGCAAAATTAAATGAATAGAAATTATACCTGAATCTTCTCAGATCACAAGGTAATAAAGGTGGAACTCAACTCCAACAAAAACGTCCTCACACAAAAACTTGGATGATAGTTGGGTTCAGGAAGAGATAAAAGTTAAAATCATTAAATTCCTTGAACATAATAACGATGAAGAAACAAGTTATCAAAACCTATGGGATACAGTAAAAGCAGTTCTGAGAGGAAAATTTATTGCTCTAAATCCAGTAAAAGAAAAGAAATAACCAAAATAAAACCAGAGAGTTATGAAATTGAAAACAAAATAATCATTCAGCAAATTAACAAACAAAAAGCTTGTTTGTTGAAAAATAAATGAAATTGATAATCCCTTAGGCATATGAACTAGAAACAGAAAAGTAAAATCTCTAAAAATATCAACCAGAAAAGATAAAGAGGAGATAACAACAGATGTCACAGAAATACAAGAGATCATCTCTATGTACTATAAGAAAGTCTATGCCCAGAAACTTAACAATGTAGAGGGAATTGATCAATACCTGGGATCACTCTCTCTTTCTTTCTTTTTTTTGTAGAGACAGAGTCTCACTCTATAGCCTTTGGTAGAGTGCCAGGCATCATGCAGCTCACAGCAACCTCCGACTCCTGGGCTTAGGCAATTCTCTTGCCTCAGGCTCCTGAGTAACTGGAACTACAGGTGCCCGCCACAACACCAAGCTATTTTTTTGTTGCTATTTGGCTGGGGCCAGACTTCAACCTGGTATATGGGGCTAGCGTCTCACCCCATGGAGCCACAGGTGCCACCCAGAAATAGATGTCTTGAATGGATCAATTTCTAGAACTGAGATCAAAGAAACACTAAAAAATCTCCCAACAAAAAAATGCCCTGGTCCAGATGGCTTCCCATCAGAATTCGATCAAATCTTCAAAGAAGAGCTTATGCTCATACTGCAGAAATTATTCCAAAAAACTTGAAAAGGAAGAAATTTTCCCCAACATGTTCTATGAAGCAAATATCACCCTGATCCCCAAACCAAGAAAAGACCCAACTAAAAAGGAGATTTTCAGACCAATTTCACTAATGAATATAGATGCAAAAATTCTCAATTAAATCCTCGTCAATAGAGTATAGCTACAAATTTAAAAAATCATTCATCATGATTAAATAAGTTTCTTCCCAGGGATGCAAGGCTGGTTTAACATATGCAAGTCCATAAAAGTTATTCACTATATCGACAGAAGCAAAAATGAAGACCATATGATCCTCTTAATAGATGCAGAAAAGTATTTGACAAAATACAGCATCTTTTTCTAATTAGAACGCTTAAGAATTTAAGCATAGGTGGCACATTTCTTAAACTGATCAAAGCCATCTATGAAAAGCCAACAGCTATTATTATACCGATTGGAATAAAACTGAAAGCTTTTACACTTAGAACTGGACAACAAGGTTGTCCTCTATCACCACTAGTATTCAATATAGTGCTGGACATTGTAGCCAATAAAATCAGGTAAGGGAAGTACATAAAGGACAACCAGATGGAGGCAGAGGAGGTCAGACTCTCACTCTCTGCCAATGATATGACCTTATACTTAGAGTACCCCAAACACACCACCACAAGACTCCTGAAAGTGATCAAAAAATAAAGTAATGTCTCAGGATATAAAATTAATGTCCACAAATCAGTAGCCTTTGTATATGCCAATAACAGCCAAGAAGAGAAGCTAATCAAGGACACAATTCCCTTCATGGTAGCTTCAAAAAAATGAAATACCCAGAAGTATACATAACAAAAGAGGTGAAGGACCTCTACAAAGAAAATTAGGAAACCCTAAGAAAAGAAATAGCAGAGTATATTAACAAATGGAAGAACATA
>NW_003852401.1:3573154-3577220 GCF_000181295.1 Otolemur garnettii
AGACAAAGGAACTGAGTAGTTAATAAAGAGTCCCAAGATAAAGGACAGGCAGTCTGCTAAAGTCTTATTACAAATGTATGAGGGAAATAATTCCAGGGCCGGCAAACAGAAGTCTACCTTCATAACTAAAATAGAGATCCACAGCCTGTTTCAGATTGAACTATGTCGAAGGCCTAATCCCCCAAAGGGACTCTATTTGGAGTTAGGGTGCATAAGAAGTTATAAAGATTTAATGAGGCTGGAATGGTTGACCTTAATCAAACACAACTCAGTGGTGCTTGTAAGAAGAAGAGACACATAGTGTCTCTCTCTCTCTCTCTCTCTCTCTCTCTCTCTCCCTGTGTGTGTGTGCACGTGTGCAGTTGTCTGCACATGTACATATAGAAGAAAGGCCATCAGAGAACACAGCAATAGGTTTCTATCCACAATCTAGAACGAGAGACTTTACCACACCAATCTGAGCATCCCCTTAACATTGTGCATATACCATCAAAAACTATGAGAAAGAAATTTCTGTTTGTTAAGCTACAGGTCTGTGGTTCATGGGTATGGCAGTCACAGCAAACCAGTACATGTGTATATGTGGGTTAGTATACACATAAATGATCTCTTCTAAAGAGGACCTAAAAGAAGTGACACCCCATGCACTACTAAGCTCACCTAGCACCGGGTCTTCATTTCTAATATTCCCTGCAACAAAGGGAAGCAGGGCTTCTTAAAGAAGTGACTGTTCCTAGAGATGTGACAGGCAATATATAAGATGAGCATGAAACACTGTTGTACCAAGAAGTAAGACACATTCAAAAATATCACGTCATGGTGCTACATCAACGGGACACAGGAACCTACTGAAAGTACACCTGAAGGTCACATTCGCTCAATAATAAAGGTTAAAAAAAAAAAAGATTGGACTATAACCAACATGTAAAATAAATATCCATAGTTCACACATTTGTACATGAATAAAATTAAAATTTAAAAAATTAAAAGAGACAAATTCCCCATGCAGAAGAATTCTGACTAATTTGTATAGATACACAGTCACCAAGAAATTAGAAATGAACATTAGATAGAAATTAAGGAAATCTGAATAAAGAATGGACATTAGTTAATAATGATGAATCTACAGTGGTGTGTTAATAGTGGCAAAGTGCCATAATAATATGTTAACAATAAAGGAAGCTGGGTCTAGGCTATATGGGAATTTCTGTACTGTCTTTGAAAATTTCATAGATCTAACACTATTCTAAAATAAGCACTTTCTTAAAAATTATTTCTCAATGAATATAGCTAATATACCTAGAAAAAGTATCATATAGTTTTTTTCTTAATTATAAAGTTTTGTCAGACATTGAATTAAACAAATGTAAATGTTGATTTATAATAATTTATGGGATTTTACCTGGAAAATCCCATCTCTTTTTCTAATTTCTGCTGGTATGGTTGAGTGGCTCCATGAATCATGGGCTTATTCTGTCTAAAAATCCTTTTGTGGGAGAGAATACCCTAAACTCTTTGCTCCTTAATGGCCATAGACAATGGTAGTTTAGCTACACTTAAGACTTTCTCTACAAAGCAAGCTTTTTAAAGAGTGACTCTCCTGATTTTAGAGAGTCACTGAAATAGGCTTAGAATTTTCCAAATGGTCAAACCATGGTTTAATTTTATTTGTGTCTTCCTTCCATTTATCTTTCTTCTTCCATTTCACTATAAGCACTAAAGAGAAAACAGTGTGTCCTTTTAACATTTCACTTAGAAACCTCACTGACATATGTATAAAGTCACTGCTTATAAATTCGAACTTTCACACAACTCCTGGGCACACTTTAGCTAAGTTTTTGCCCCTGCTTCTCATTTCCTTCTGAGCCCTCACCAAAAATGCCTCTAAGGTTCATATTTCTACTAATATTCTATTTCGATATGTGTACCTGTATACATATGTGTACCTGTGTACACATATGCATTCTCTCAGTCAAAACAGCCCTTCTCTATCATACCACACCTTTCATCAGAAGCTGTGCTTATGAACAGGGTCTCTAGCACCTATATTTCTACCAACAGTCTGTTAAAGTCAATGTAGCCTTTTTCTCTTCTGAAGTTCAAAATTCTTTCAGCCTCTTCCCATTACCACTCTAAAGCCACTTCTACTTTCTTGGTACTTCTCAGTACCAAAATCTCTATTAGTTTCATGTGGCCATTGTAACACATTACTACAAACGTATGACTTTATACAAAACATAAATTTATTTCTTTGCGGTTTCACTGGAACAAAACAAAGTGTGAAAAGATCATCCTTCTTCTGGAGTCTAGGAGGAGAATCTATTTCTTGCCTCTTTCAGCTTCTTGTGGCTGCCCTTGGCTTATAGATGCATGATTCCAACCTCTGCTTCTGTTTTCACATCCTCTTTTACTCAAAAATGAACCACTTGTTTACCCTGTTTCAGAGATGGACCTTTCCACCCTTTCTGACTCTTTTGAGTGATTGTAAAGTTTCTAATTAATGACATAGGCTATCTCCAAGATGTGATCTTTTTCCTGTGCAGCTGAGATGTAAGTGGTACAAGAAGGCAGCTTGACATGGTGGTAAAAAGTACGGAATCAAAACCCGGAGACGTAGGCTCAGTCTATTCTCTGTCATTCATCGTGTGTACATTTGTGTTCTTAGGGAAGTGGCAATGGCACTCACACAAAATTTCACCATCTGTGAAATGGAGATAATTATACCTGTCTGCCTACTTCACAGGATATTTTGAAGAATAAAAATAAGACAAATATCTATTTAAAAAGTTTTCTTAATAGCCTAAGTCAAATTTAAAAATATTTGTCATATAAATTAGCATTTATCTAAGACCTGAGAGTGAAGCATGGTATTAGTAAATTAGAAGACTTTAATACAATCTTTAAAAGTGAGAAATATGGGACACACAGATTGAGAAAAGTTCTATAGTGAGGTAGGTACGCTGGCAAATAACCTTATATGGACCAGAATCTTAAGGTCCAAGGAAAAGTCTCCTGCAATTTACATTATTAGGAAGCTAAGCTGGAGACCTCAGTTCACAATATCCAGCACCATCAGATCAATGGGGATGATTCATCCCAACTCATTGGACTACATAAGTTGGTGGTTCATGTAGAAGAATTTCCCCAGCCAATTTCTGTAGTGTCTTAAATCTTACATGGGAAGACATCTGTACCTGTAGTCAGACTGGGATCTGCCTCAACCATCAATCCAGACACAAATGGTTTCTCAGGTTGTTAGAATTCTCTCTGTGGTCCAAAAGAATTTCAAGTAAGCCCAAGTATTAAGTCCCACCTGTAAAAATGTGAAGCAAATTTATCTGTACCCCAAACGACTTGCAATACCCCCTAAATCTACATTTTTTTCCCACTTTGGGCATGACTTTCAATTCTTTACTATTGCAGTGAAGTGTGAAAAGTTGAAATGTATGTTTATAAAATTCGTGTTTATGCACATACATATTCAGAGATTGGCCTGCACAATTTTATTCATTCTGAAGAGCATGTATATTTCTATTCCTGTGACAAGATTTTGCTGTGATATTTTAAGACTACAGTGAAGTTGGTTTTAAAATAATTTAAACCCTAAATAGGACTCTCTAGTATATTATGAAATGCAAAATATAACAAATATTATGAACTAAAATTGACCTCTTTATGCCAGATTTTGTCACCTTGTGTGCCATAAATTATTTATAAGCCTTTTTTCTCTGAAAGGATTTCATTCAATGGGCAACATTCATGGTTTATGTGAAAATGAACCTTGATGAACATATATGTGTAGATGCCTTGAAACAAACAAACAAACAAAAATAATAAAGAAAAAGAACCATTTCACATTAATGATGTGTGCAAGGGCACTGCTAATTATGAGGGGAAAAATGGATTTTTTTCAATAGAAACCATTTCCAAAGATGCTGCAAGCATATGCTTTTATAGAATGAGAATGATAGGGTGGTGCCTGTGGCTCAAAGGGGTAGGGCGCCAGCCCCATATGCTGGAGGTGGCAGGTTCGAACCTAGTCCCAGCCAAAAACTGCAAAAAAAAA
>NW_003852401.1:3577288-3579914 GCF_000181295.1 Otolemur garnettii
TTTTTTCAATTGACCTTCAATTTTCTTTAGAGACCATCTTCTTTATAAAGGCTGTTTAAAAAGAAGGCTGTAACAATCCTGCTTTAAATATTTCCTCCTCCTGGGTGTGAGATGAGAGTAAGAGTTGATCGGAGACTCTGCTTTGATAGGGTTTCCTGAAGCTGTAGCTAAATATGAGAGGGGATGGAAATGCCTAGTCAGTGGCTGCGAAGAACTGTGGGAATAAAAGGACAATTAACATTGGAATTTTAAAGATTTCATTTATGTATTGAGGTTAAGCAGACGATTCTTGACTTTAAGAATGAGGATGACTCAGGACATTTGAATCAGAAGGTAAATAGCGAGGACAAAATCTCTAAAATGGAAATAAACTAAGAGAGATTTGTAATTCACAGAGAATGGAGGGAAGGTACCCCAAAAGAGGGTGAATCCCTGTTGTTTTTGTTGTGTGTTAGCCTTTTAAATATACCACAGCATAGAATCCCAAACATCTGGAAGCAAATTACAAAATCACGTCAATCTTATGGGAATTAATTTCTAAAATCTTAGCGTTGTACTCAGTATTTAGAAAAATTTGTTGAGCTTGACTTCAGAGATTTGACCTTGTTTATACTTGGAATGTAATAGTATTTAGCTAGTCAAGCTTAGTTAGAAAAAAAGGGGTATCCCATTACTACTCTGACATGAGGTATAATTTCAATGAGGCCATCTATTCCAGTTCACCTAAAAAGAATCACGAATGCTCAGTCCCATAGTACTTTCATTAGTTGACCATTATTTCAAGTAGTCTTGCTGACAAAGAAAAATCTCTACCTGTTTTATTTTACTGCCTCCAAATTTTCACTCTGCCAGATGGGTGCTTACCTAATTGCAAACCAGATTGTGTCTGTGTCTACAAAAGCAAATTGACTTGGAGACTTGTGCATTCATCTAGAGGCCATATGTGTGTGTGTTGTCCTAAGTAAATGTGACAATAGCACCCAACTGTAACTAAGGTCTGCTCATGTAGTGATCGGGCTCTACGCCTTGATTCACCTCTACATCAGTATCTTCCTAAGTGAAAAATTAGCTTAGCTATATGAAAATCACCTGGGATCCACAATAAATGCATATTCCCAGGCCCTACATAAGACCTGTAGTATCAGAATCTCTGAAGTCAGACCCTGGGGAATCTGAATTTTTAACAAAGCCCTCCAAGATTCTTTTGAAGAGAAAAGTCCCAAAATGAAGGAGTTTAAAACAGTGGTGCCAAGGGGAACTAAACACTGATCCCTGTTGATGGGGGTGGTGTGGACAGGAGGGTTCACTACTATTCTCTCTACTTTTATATGTGTGTGAAAGGGTCCAGGAGAAACAGAAACAAAGCATTAAAAAAAAAAAAAAAAACCAGTGGTTCAGGGACTTCACCACCCACAGAATATCTGACAATGTCTGTATACAAGTTCGATTGTCAGGATGCAGGGAAGGAGGAAGTGGTACTGCTGGATCGAGCACAGGGACATTATTAAACATCCCACAGTACGTAATGCTGCCCTACAACAAAGGATTATCTGGTCCAAATGTCGATACTGTCATGGTTGAGGAATTCTGTTCTACAGTCACCACTAATAATACAGAGGCTGCTAAAAATATATGTACACATTTTTAAGAAAGGTAAAAACTGTATTAAAAATTGTGAAACTCAAGTCACATTTGACTTTTGCAATTATAAGAGTTAGAAGATGCAGTGTACAAGATAACATATGTTATTGGTATATATTAAATATTGCAATTTTAATACAGGTTTTTCTTTTTTAATATGTGTGTATACGTATATCTATATATGTGTATGTGTGTATATCTATATGAGTATGTATGTATGTGTGTATATATATTTACTTATAATTTTTTTTGGCACCTTCCTAACATAATGACACACCTGAAGGGCATGCGGAGATTTCCAGCTCATGACTATGGAACATTACACAACACAATGGATTTACTCAACTACAACAAGAAATCAAAATTTGGTTCCAGTTTTTTTTTTAATTTTTCTATAATCTCCATCACATTTGAAGGCTTTTAACTGCATTTTCCATCTTATTCATTCTTTCAAGGGCAACAGGTAAGCTGACTTCTTGCTGTATAGACTCTTCAGTCCATGTGTAGAAAGGCCCATGGTTGGCTTAATAGTGTGCTACAATTTCTGGCTACCGTCTTCATAATTCCTTAAAAAGGGTCCTGCACTTCCATTTTGCCCTGGATCTTATAGATTTTACAGTTTGCTCTGGGTCATGATATGTTTCTATATAATTTTAAATATTGATTTTAAATGAATTGTGCCACTAATAAGTGAGTTTGCTGAGGTAAAACTTTCCAAACTTCTTAGACAAAAAGCAGGGTAAAGCACAGGTGGAGCCAAGGAGAGAAAATGATCAGTCAATGGCTAAGGAATTTCAATTCATTTTATAGAGAATTCAAAGACAATTTAAAACTAAAATTAAATCAAAGGTAGATGGAGAGTAATGAGAATAATAAGGCAGGGAATTATCTTTTTCACTCTTTGTCAAAAAAAATATAATCCCTGAAAAAAACTTTGGACTGAAATATTTAAATAGTCTATCTATCTATCTATCTATCTATCTAT
>NW_003852401.1:3582693-3591482 GCF_000181295.1 Otolemur garnettii
AGGTAAGGGGACTTAGAGGAGTCACTTAGTTATTTGTAGCCTCAGATTACTTATCTCTAAGGCTAAGTGTTTGATTACATATTTCCACAATTGTCTTCTGGCTCTGGCAGTCTGTGTGTCTGTGAATCCATCACAGCCAGGGCCTGGATAAAATGCCAAAACTTGGAAATGTTGTCTTCAGTTCCCCCGATAGTGCAAGTGCATTTTCCTCTCCTCCTCTTTCTGCTCTATTGCCTTTCAGCGATATCCCAAAGTACTCTCTCTACTTGGGCAGCTTCCAACCTTCTTCTCTTAGTCAGAGTTCATCAGCTCAGTGTCTCTTCCATATCTAATATGATACATAATATGCTTTGCTGTGCTGGTGTGAGCTAATGAGGTAAAAGCTTGCCAGATGGCAGATTTGCATTTTAACAGGGGCCTTCTGGAAACAATGCCTTGGTACAAAGGAGTATTATAATTGGCGAGAGCGTTATCAAACAAGGTAGTTAGTCCTTTTGTGGAGAAAGACCAGGTATAATAAAAGATAAGTCAGCCAGCGCTCACCACGCTGAAACTCTATTCCTATTTGGGGCAAACAATACAATGCCAGAGGTAAGAATTTTTTAAATCATTAAGGCATTTGAATTGTACCTGAAATGAAAATATTTTTTTTTCCTTTGGTGGCAAATTTTCATGTTTTTAATGAAACTAGCGGACAGAGAGAACTAAGGGAATGTCACAGCCTAATTAAATGGTAACTAGGATGCTAAGTCACTGCTAAAATAAAGGCTAGTCCGTGGACATTTCAGCTTGTATTAAAAGATGTCCGGCACACTTTCCCTTTCATGTTGATTCACACACCGGGGTTTGTATATCATCTGATATGTCACATACAGCTTCATGTGAAATTAACATAAGTACAATAGAAATCAGTTTGGCATTTGGGCAACATACAGTTAATTAGGTATTACAGTTAAGTTTGCATGTAAATAAACACAATACACTATTTATTTAGTGGCAGATATCCTAACCTATTACAAAATGATTTCATTTCTTTTGAATTCTTTCAGGAAAAAATTCTTAAGATTTCTTAGGGTACTGCTGTTTTGTGAGTCAAAGTCAAGGAAGACATGCAGCAGGTGATACCAGACACCAGTGTTCAGAATGCACCCTAGAACCTCTGTCACTGCTTTGTTTTCCGCAAATCTTTATTCTGTCCTGGAAATAATTTTTCTTATCCAAGTCTGGCACTGTGTATTTATTACCCATATGATTACATGATCTGTTTCTCCTTCCTAGCACACAGGAACACCATCTCTATATATCATGATGGAATTGTAAAGACACTTCTGTTTTGCAGAGAAAGTCTCAGTTAGGTGTAAGAACTGAGAAGGTTTGAAAGATGATACCCGATTCCCTCAAGTCATTACTACCAGAGCAGAGACAATGTTAATATGAAGACAGTAATACTTCAGTTCTAAGCTCTGACAAAGATTATATAGGGAATAGGTCATGTTGATCTTCCTGGCTTAATATACATATCTTAAACTACACAAATATCTTAGCTTCCCATCACAACTGTTATGTTAGTTATTGACTATGCATCAAAAATATTCTTCAAATAATTTTTAGTATCATTTAAAAAATAGGAAAAAGGTTTCCATCAAACTCATACATAAGGAATCTTTTCAGATATTTGTAAGCCTGTCTTGTAGTTGATATTCATTCATCCATTCATTAATTGAATAAAATCATATTGATTATCTATTTCATTCTATAAATGTGGTCCAAATGGCCTAATCAGTGCCTTAACCTTTCTAGAAATTTGTTTTAAAATTTCTCCTCCCATTGGATTTTTTGAACATAACAAAGAGAAATATTAATTAGGAAGAATAAAGAGAAAGTTTAGAACACCTCCAAAGAGACTTGAAAGGGGGTCCCTCTCATGAAGGAGAAGTGAGAGAGACCTCCTCCTACCTTTTTAATAAATCATTAATGGTATTTTTTTAATTAAGAAAGTTACAAACAAGAAAAATAAAAATTATAGTATATTTTTAGGCAATAACAATAAGACTGTGTATCTTAAATATTTTAAAAGTTAACTAGCTCAGTGGCTTTTGTACTCTTGCTTTGCTCAATATCAATAAAGACACAGGGAACTATTCTGAGGGTGGCCATACATGCCTTACTACTTTTCTTTAGGCAGCTGCTAGTCTTTATTTTGGTGTATAATAGTAAAGATTTTCTTGTGTCAAAGACAAATGGCACACGAGAAGGGAATATATATTTTTTCTCTTATGGGAAAAGTATCAATTGACAACTCTTAAATTTCTCCCAAAAGGGATGGAGTGTTAATTTGAATAATGTTCCCAGAGATCTTTTGATGGGAAAGAATAAGAGTACCCAATTGCTCGTCCCAAGGATTCTAAATTATTAACATTCAGAAGATTTAATGATGTGACCCAAGCACAGAGACAAGAAAAAGTGAAGTGTAAAAAGTGACCACGATAGTAAAAAGTGAAATAACCACTAGTTGATCCTGCATTAGGTCTGCTTATATGACTGGGTTATGTCCATGAAATTACAAACTCTGAATCATGGACAGGACCAGCTGACCTGAGAACCTGGTCTCTCTGTTAAAGTATAATGTGGCTAAATGTGGTGCTATGTAGAGATTCCAGGACAATTTTGTATCATAAGTCAATTGACAAAAGAAATAATGGGTATAGAACGAATACTCCTTCCCAGAACCTGAAGAATCTATACAGCCCAAGAAGGCAATCTTGGATCACTAAAGTGTGCAGGATTAAAATAACTCTTCAAGCAAAGCTGTTGCAACCAGCACTACCTTTTGGACAAAATAATGGTGCTATGTTCCAGCAATAGTGACATGAAAGTGATGACAGACATGGTGAAGGGCTGGGGGAACTGAAGGTCTCTGTGAACAGCTTGGGTTCAGCAGCAAACAGTACTTATCCTTTGAATGTAATGACGCCTAGGCTTGACATTTTAGGAGACAGAAATACTGAGCTGTTTGGAGTGGTGAGTGGAACATGCTTTCTTTTGGAATGTATTTGAGGACAGCAATTTGCACACCCATAATTAAAATAGATCACACCAGTTTTCCATGTATTTAGTAACTTTGCTAATTAGGGAATAGAGCCAATAAAACAAAGGAAATAGCCAAGCTTCATTACTTCAAACTTTACTCAGGTTCCAGAAGAGACTGATTTATCAATCACCATTGCTGACCATGTTAAAATAAAAAGGATCCAACTAATGCTATCACATCATATATGATGAATAGTGTTTCCTTTTCTAAAAGAAATTTTTTTAAGAAAATAAAATGTAGTTAAAATATACTTTTGGAGGGCTTACCAAAGAAAATAGTTCTTCTAAAAATATCATATAGAGTTTTTTGTATACTAGGATGTTTTTTGCCACTTATTCACATACATTTATTGACCTGGCTTATGAACAAATTTAGTTACCATATTTGCTAGCAGAAGGATCAGCTTTGTGTTTTGCAAAATCACAAATTGAAACATGATTTTTCTCCTTTAAAAATTGTTAGTGGCCAGGCACGGTGAGGCTGAGGCAGGTGGATCGCCTGAGTTCAGGAGTTTGAAACCAGCCTGAGCAAGATTGAGACCTCATCTCTAAAAAAAGTCAGGTGTTGTGGTGGGAACCTGTAGTCCTAATTACTGGTAATGCACAGGCAAGAGGATCACTTGAGCCCAAGAGTTTGAAGTTGTCAGGAAACTCTACCAAAGGTGACAAAATGAGACTCTGTCTCAAAAAAAAAAAAAAAAAATTGTTAGTCACTATCTCACCCTAAAAGTGCCACCTCACATTTGTTTGTCATTGAGTTATTGTCTTGGTATCCATTTCTTTTATAAAACTTCTAAGAAGACAATGGTTCAAAGTATACTTATAATATTATTTATTGTGCTTTGCACTATACATCAGAAAAATCTATATTTTAAATTCATTGGAAAAGTCTGAGTAGGCAGTGAGTAATGGTACACTATGATTCTATAATCATGACACTTTCTTTATACCAACAGAAAATATCACAACTGTTTTTTATAACCAGCAAAACTCAGCCTTGGTTATCTAGATTTCCTAAAGACATCCATGACATTATTGAACATATTTATTCCTTTCATATTAATCATATCTTTTCAAAGCACAGTAACTTGTCTGTGATCACTTTTTTTATATACTTCATCCATATTTGTAACAACAGAATCAACATTAGTTTGTATCTTCAAACTCTATGTACATTTCATGAGGACAAGGTTTGATAACATAGAATATCTGATTTCACCTTGTATAGGGAATAAACAAACAAAAGAACAAAGAATCCCACTAATAAGAACAAGAAATTCCACTGAAGCACTGGCTATGCAATTGATGTCATGAAAATTTCCAATTGCATAAAGTCTTAATGATTTTGTTGGATGAGATTTTGCTTGCTGAGAAAAATATATTCATTTGGCAAGCTCTTTGTTAAGAATTAATGGAACAATACAAATGCAAATTTTCTTAATATTCTACTATTACCCAACACTTCTTTTGATTCCATTGGCTAAGTCATGCCTAGTTATGTCACTGTCACTAATTTCTGGCAATTTTCCAGCATGTTTGATGTTGGAGATGTACACATAGATTAAGTCTGCTTATTGAACAGTATCAATTTTTGGTACAGAAGTTCACAAGTAATGAACACAGCTATGATTTTATTTTAATTATTTAATGTGGGCTACACAAATCTTGGATGCTTTTGAGAAAAATGCTGAGGTTTGGTATGCCAGAGGTTCTCAACCTGTAGGTCGTGACCCCTTTGGGGGGTCTCCTGCATATCAGATATTTACATTACAATTCATAACTAGCAAAATTACAGTTATAAAGAGGCAACAAAATAATTTTGTGGTTGGGGGTCACCACAACATAAAGAACTACATTAAAATGTTGCGGCATTAGGAAGGTCAAGAACCACTGGTAGACATATAATAAAAGCAATACTCTCATAGAAGTTAAGTCACTAACTATGTATAATTCACAAAATATTCCAGAACATGGTGGTACCAATATATACTCTGATAGAACAACTCAACATAAGCAATTCCTCACCATGCATAAATTGACAATGTGTTTAACTCATTGACACACATTTTTAATCAGCAGGTTGTACATGAAGGAAATCAGGCATGAAAAGATTAAGTTGTTTAAAAGAGTATGATTGGGATTCAGATACAGAAAGTTGAACCTCAGTACCACTGTATCACACTGCCTCTTATTGCACTGACAACTCATGTATTGTCAAGCAAATATTGGAAATTTATTTCCTTTGAGACATGTTATCACAGTTTAATGTTTATATTTGAAGCTTTTCCTTTTGTTCAAATCTATAATGACACACATTCCAGAAGAAAATTTTAGTAACTACTTTTGGTACATCAAGAACCATTCAAGGATAAGCAGGTAAAGTCACTGATTTCAATGAATTCATACTTTAGCAGAGAAAGAGACATATAATGAAATAATGAAAATACAGTAAGAATCAAGAGATAGGATGGTCCTAATGACTTTTTCTGTGACTAACAAAATAGATTAGACTGAAATATATCACTACCATCTTTTATACTCTTTGCTATAGCCATTTCTTTATTTTTCAAATTGTCTTGCATTTGACGAACAGGGAGCCCTGTACATTGGGCAGATATGTAGTATTCTTTGGGAAAGTCTTCAATTTCTCCAGCCTACATTGTATCACCATAGCTGTACTAGGATTTGGTAAAATTGGGGAATTTCTTAATCTTTAGTACTTTGGAGTACCTAAGATAACCATGAGAGTAGTAGCAGCTGCTAAGACTTTTAGTCTTTTTTTTTTTTTTTTAGAGACAGTCTCACTTTATCGCCCTTGGTAGAGTGCTGTGGCATCACAGCTCATAGTAACCTCCAACTCCTGGGCTTAGGTGATTCTCTTGCCTCAACCTCCCAAATAGCTGGGACTACAGGTGCCCGCCACAATGCTGGTTACTTTTTTTGTTGCAGTTTGGCCAGGGTCGGGCTTGAACCCACCACCCTTGATATATGGGGCAGGCACCCTACTCACTGAGCCACAGGCACCACCCCATGTTTAGTCATTTTGAATGTGTGTAGTCAAATCGGAAATACATTAGGATTAATTGGTAACATGTCATTCTTCAATTCATGTTCTTGAAATTCTTGATAATATTATATAATGATTACTCTCCATTAATAGGTTTAGCTTTATTCATTTTGCTCTTATGATCAGTTATTTGCTATATATTTACTTCATATTCTTATATAATATAAAAGATAATTAAATTATATAAAATTTTATCCATAAAATAAAATTATAGGTGTAACATAATTTTTGTAAAAAATGATTCTTGAGTTGAAATAGCATGTGCTCATTCTATCCTGTATACAAATGTATACATCTTTATTTGATGTTTTTGACTTCTCAGAGGTTCCCCCTCCCTTATCCTCACCAAATAAACAATTGTGATTTGATCAATTGATCAACCCAGAAGTGATGATTTAATACATATTTCTGAATTTAGTATGAATTTTATGGCCACAAATCTACCTTCCAAATTAAATAAACAAAGATATATTTTCTCTTTTTCATCAACTTTGCATGCATTGAATTTATTGAGCCATATATTGTATCCTAAACACTACAGAAAAATTAAATGCTTTGAGTTTTATAGCCCTTGACTTAACAAATATATTTTTAAAAGAAAAAGAAAGAAATTATAAAAATAAAGCTGCTTCCTAGCAGTTGTTCATGAGCAAATTATAAAGATAACCATAAATAGTCCATACATAGTCCACTTATCATTAACTTCTCTGCAAAGTTCAGCTGAGTATAGAACCTTGGTCGTATTCTAGTGAAACCTCTGTAATCAAATACCGTATCAGAAAGGAACTTAAAAACTAAAAATATTTATTTCTCGATAGAGATACTATGTCCCCATTAATTTTTCATTATTTCCCTGCTTTTTCTTAAAAAGCATAGCAGTCATTATTTCAATAGAATAGTTGTGGACTCTTTCTGAAAGAGAACTTAAGTATTAGGGTAAAAATGTTTCAAAAAATAATATCCCTTCCTTCCTTCCTTCTTCAATTTTTTTTTAATTGCTGGGAATTTATCAAGGGTACAAAGAACCAGATTACAATGATTACATTATAAAAGTAAAGTCCCTCTTATAATTGTGTCCCACCCCCAAAAGGTGTGTCACACACCGTGACCCCCCTCACCCTTCCCTTCTTCCCTCTCTCTGCTCTTCCCTTCCATTAACCCCTTCCCTCCTTCCCTCTCTCTGCTCTCCCCATCCCCCACCCCCTCACCATATACCAGGTCATTAATTGTCCTCATATCAGAATCGAGTACATGGGATTCTTGCTTCTCCATGCTTGTGGTGCTTAATAAAGAAGAATGTGTTCCACCTCCACCCAGGTTAATACAAAATATGTAAACTCCCCATCTTTTTAAATGGCTGAATAGTATTCCATGGTATACATATACCATAGCTTATGAATACATTCCTGGGTTGGTGAGCATTTAGGCTGTTTCCACATTTTGGTGACTGTAAACTGAGCTGTGATGAACAGTCTAGTGCAAGTGTCCTTATGGTAAAAGGATTTTTTTCCTTCTAGGTAAATGCCTAGTAATGGGATTGCAGGATCAATTGGGAGGTCTAGCTTGAATTCTTTGAGGATTCTCTGTACTTCTTTCCAAAAAGGTTGTATTAGTTTGCAATCCCACTTCCTTTCACCTTTCTTCAACTTTCTTTGACCAGCTTAAATTATAACTAAAAGTCAACATGTATTCAAAGATACCAGAAATTGGTGTCAACAAGTCTATATTCAACATTAAAATTTTGACACTTGAAGGCATTATTCTTCAAAATAGGTTCTAGAAACAAAATTGAAACTAATGCAATTTATAATTTTAAATATATTTTATAATCTTAAAGCAATCTATACTAACGAAGTGCATAAATGTATTTTGTGTTACATGCATATATTTTGTAAACATTTCTATCTTACCACATATTTCCAGAACTATAATTTGCTTGTCCTCTGCTTCTTGGAGGAGGAACAATACCATTTTGTTTAACACTTTGTTTATAGATAGATCATTGATTGAATGGGGATTAAGTTTGTTTCTTCAGTAACATGTGCTGCCTCTATCTACCTTTGACTTATCTGTAACTCTTAGATAAAGTTATTTCTGTTATCTTTCAAGTCATCATCTGAACTTCTTTTATTTTGGCAGAGAGTAATGAAGGTTATTAACCTGCCTTTGTGAAGAGTCAAGTCCTTGATGTACAGCAGGTTGGTGTACACATGCAGAACTGTTGGATGTATATTTCATGCGCTCTTGAAGCCTTTCTGAATCCATCTCATTTGACATTTTCATTGTAGTTAAGACTGAAATACTTGACACATCATGAGAGATGGAATTAGTTATGTGGCTATGTGAATTAACAATGGAATGAGCAACAATAATGGATAAGAAATGTAAGCGTATGTCTAGCACATACATTTTAAATACACACTTTAGAGGCAAACATTTCTCAGTCTCACTTTTACCCATTAAGTGACCTTCTTATTTATATGAGAGATTTGTACAGCATCTTGAGACACTTTACATTTTGCCTCTTGGTATATGTATTCATTTTGTATTGCTGCTTAAAACATGATTGCAAACTGTGGCTTAAATCAATTCCCACTTATTATCTTCTAGTTTCCAGGGGTCAGGGATGTGA
>NW_003852401.1:3592242-3610379 GCF_000181295.1 Otolemur garnettii
AGAATTGACAAGAGAAAAATTTGATAAATTTCAATTTATGAAAATACGAATATTTTGCATTAAAAGATGACTTATAATTAGTCAAAAGATAGATCTCAAATATATGTATATATATATCTGTAAGTCATTAAAGAATGCTAATATTACTAAGATGAGTCCATAAAATTATAAAAACACAAAACCTTCGAAAGAGAAATGGGAATAAATAGTTGTTAGAAAATAAATGTAAATGACTATGAAAATGTGTTCTGCCTTCTTCATAGGAAGAAGAATAGATATTGAAGTTAAATTATACATTTCATTTTAGATATCAGGTAATTATTAAAAAAAAGCAATATTTGTTACAAGTGAAATTAAGAAAAATCAGATATCCTGATATTTTAAATAATTTTAATGAGTACAATTTAGCAATATTTATAAACTTTTAAAATAAAAATGACCTGTGAACCAATATTAAAACATATAGTAACCAAAGAATGTCTGGTATAGACAGAAGGATAGACCACAGATAAGAAGAAAAGAGAGAATCCAGAAAAATGCCCAAGCAAATCACCAGAAATAATTTTTGATAAAGAAAAGATGGACTTTTTCACACCTGGTGCTAGAAAAAGTGGGCCACGTGGGCAGAATAATGGACCTTAATTTAAACAGCTAAATGCTGGCAAGGATGTAGTCTGTAAAATCTTGTGGCCAACCAGGAAAATGGTGTGGCAGTTTCTTATAAAACCACATATGCAATTAGTACACAGCTAAGAAATTGCACTCATGAACATTTACTCCAGAAAAAAAATAGAGATGTATGTTCACACAAAATCCTGCACAGGAATGTGGTTAGAAGCTTTATTGTAATAACCCCAAACTGGTAATAACTGAGATGCTTATCTGTGGTTGAATGGTTAAGTAAACTGTAGTGTACGTACACCATGCAATACCACTCAGCAATAAATAAGAATCAACTACTGATATGCCCAAAACTCAGATGAATCCCACGGGAATATAGCTGACAAAAATATTAGTTCTGTTTATATAGCATTCTTGAAATGACAAAGTCATAGCGTTAGAGGAGAGATTAATGGTCACCATGTGTTCAGATGGAGTAAGAGAGGGATGTGAGTGTGGAGATGAAAGGACAATACAGGGATCCTGTCCCTGTCTTGAAGGACTTGATTAGCATCTGGGCTGCGGTAGTGCATGTGTGAACCTACACTATTGAAAACCAAACAAAAACTCAGCCAAAGAGCGTGCTATGGTTCATGAAATGGAGTTATTCACAGCAAGTGAAAATAATAAAGCTTCTCTAATTAATGCACATAGAAATGTCTGCAAGATATGTTAAGGAACAAAAATCCTAGGAACAAACATGACATATAATGAACTGTTTTTTTTTTTTTTAACGTTGGGGGAAAAGATAGCAAGGAAGATAATTGAGTGAATGGAAACCAGAGAGAACAGCATTCTTGATTTTTACTGTATAATTATGACAACTATGGAAACATGTTGCTTAGATCTCCTAGTACAGGAAACAAGTTTGCCATGCTTTGGTCCAAAGTTAGATTTGTATAAAGACCATGCTTTCCCAGGATTGCTCAGAGCCAATACAGATCACTGCAGTGGTGCCAGTGCCATCTCCTCTAACAGGTATTATAATTCTGTAGTATTTCCTTAACAATTTTGGCTGGAAGGTTTCCCATCAGCCTGGATAAAACTTTCTTAAAATTTCTATGTAGCCAGCCAGAATCTGTCTGCCTAATAATCTTTCTTCTATTTTCACTGGTATCAGACCTGGCTAGATGTAAGGGTCTCCCTGTCCACTCCTGCACTCTTCTCCTTTATCTTTTAGAGCAGTTTGCCACATTTATCTTTTCACATCTAGGCATCATTTTCTTGAAGGAGCCTCACACTAAATTGTTTTGTACCATGATCATGTTATTAGTTATAAGAATATTACAGTTGCATATTTCACTTTAAGGTAAGTGTATAGTTGTTACAGCAATTTGGTTCATAAAATATTTTTTAACATACATGTAACAATACTTGAGAATTCTCCATGATTATCCAGTTTTTGGAGTAAGTGCCTATTCTACACCTCATATAAACTTGATGGGATTGTCAGTAAAGTTGCCCTGATCATCTCTGGAACTGATTGATTTGGGGATGGTACTTCAAAGAAGTTCACATTTAGTTGCTGCTACTTGAATCTCTAAAACTTTCCTGGATCTTGCATTTCAAGAAGCTTAACTTTCATTACTCTAATCTATGAGCTGTGCTCAGATCATTCCAAGAACTTATTTTTTAATAAAAAAATACTTATTTGGAGATTAAAGGTTCATGATCATCAAAATAACACTTTTCTAAGAAGAGCAAGATATTTGCTATTGTTTGACTATATCCCATCCAAAATTCAGGGATGCTAATGTGATTGTAAGGGGTAAGACCTTTGAGACATGATTAGGTGATGATATTCCTTTTTTCATGAGTTAAGTTAAGGTCCTTATAAATGCGGCTCCATGTGTCATTTGGCTAGACAGACAGCACCCCTGAACAGAAACCTGTGTTCACCTTGATGTTGGATTTCCCAGCCTCCACACCTGGGAACAAATAAAGTTCTTTTCTTTATAAATTACCAAGTTTATGATGAACTGTCATTGCAGCAAAGATAGAATAAGGTACTATTGATGACTTTTTAACCTCCTTGTCTCAGATCACCAGGAATGTTCTCATAACAAAGACCATTGAGTATAATCTATGGGTAACCCTGTTCTCAAACTAAATACTCTTCCTTCATTCTATTCTCTAAATGAAGAATACTTTTCAGAACTTTACCTTATTCCCTTTGTTTTAGGAATCCCAAACACATGAAATGAATCTTATTAAAATAAAATTTTCCACATCTCAAGATTTTTATATTATTTGCACCTATCTATATATCTTGTGGATAGGCAGGGGGGCATATGCCAGTGTGATTCTTCCCATATTGAAAAACACTTGGCTTAATCAATACTTCTCATATGTTTTTATACCGAATAAAACTTTCCTATTAGAGATTTGTTTTTTGACTTTTTTAATGGTAATGTTAATATCATATGACTTGTGACATTGGAAGTGAGATACTGTTAGTATCTCAACCACCATACTGTTAGTATTCAACTGCTATGCATGATAGTAAAGAACTTAACAAAGGTCACTAGAAAGTAAGTAAAAAATGAATTCAACTTTGATTTCAAATCTCATTATATTTCTACTCCAGGAGACTAATTTTCGTAAAAAGTAGATGCTCATTGTAACATTTTAATGCATTGGATCAACATTTCCTGAGCACCAACACTGTGGTCAGTTCTATAGTAAGCAGACTACAGGGACTCCGTGATGCGTTGATCCTTGGAAAGCACAGTCTCTGAAACTTTCTAAGCACTTCATAAAAGTCAACTATATAGAATTATAATTTAGTTATGTCAAGAAGCTTAGCAGTCATAACTATTTTAAAAATAAACCGATTTTATTGTGTACTTTTTCCCCAATAATAGCTTTGAAGATTGGAGTGGAACTGAGGAATGGAACTGAAATACTGGTGTTACAAGGCAGATCTGTGATAACTAACATGTATGAAGGCTCTAAGAACTCATGCAAGAAAGGACCAGGGGAGGAGTTGCTCCCTAGATGCTTAATGTGTGAGGGACAAAGTAACAAGAGGAAAGAGGAGGATGACAATGATAATTTGTGAGAATTCTACAACCGAATTTTCTTAATCTAACACCTATAAGATATCTAAGCACTCTTAGTAGTCTTCCAAGCTATAAAAATAATAGGGGGTTGGTTGCTGGGACAATCTCTGAAATCCTATATTTAGTTCTAAAACCTTAAAATTCACGTAACTAGATAATGCGTGGGGACCATGAGAGCAGGGGCCACGCTCCTTTGCAGCTGTGGCTGTAGCACTTACCAAGATGCTTGGCAGACAGTTGGCATTCCACAGACACTTCAAATGATGTGTGATTCCTCTTTAAAATTTGAAAATATGGTAAGAAAGTATTGTAAAAATGTCCTCAAGCCTCTTTATTTCATCAGTGTGAATATGTATTCATGGACTTTGGCAGTTGAAATTTGATTTTCATACATATGTTTCTGATTGAGTACCTATATCAACAATGTAATGTTGAACATGAATTCTCAACATATGTATATCCACTTTAATTTATTTTCATGGATCACATCTATTTATTATTAGTAATGTTTAACTTTCTAACTTTCTAAATTTTAGTTAATAGTTTAAAACTTTTCTTCCTGAACCTTAGTAGCACCTCTGAGTAATATAAACTCCCATTTTTTGAGCCATTTATATGAATTCTGGATACCAAGGCACCCAGAATATTTAGTGCACATTTTAGGGTTCAGCAAGTGCAGAACATGACTGTAGCAGTCCACTTCCTTACTCCCAGGGCACTGCTGCCAACATCAAAAGAATTACCTCTTTGTTCCAACTGTGCAATGTTATTTCTGTTAGTGATTGCTCCATTCCTAACAAACTGCATAGTGCAAGGAAAAATGGACTAGTCTGAGAATCAGGGGACTTGGACTTTACTTATGACTGATTAGTTGAGAAACCTTCAGCAAGGTCTTTATATCTCTAGGCTCTGGTTTATAATTTTACAAGTGACAAGGAACAATTCTCAATCCTTATGTACCATCAAGAAATAAAAAATGTGCCACACTATGACATGCCTGTTGGCCAATGAACACAAAACTATTTCAAGAGAGGTCTCGGTATTGGAATGTATGATTCAGTCAATGTTAAGATAACCAAATAAATGTAACTAGTTTCCTGCTACAATCACTAAGCTCACCTCTGTCTAAATGATGATGATTGATAAATGATTGGTAATGATTAATCCTCACAGTATAGTTCTCTAGAAAGGAAATTGATGGTTTGTACTTAAAATAATTAACCATACACATTGTTAAATACTCATTTATCAATTTGAAATATTAAAGCTTTTCTCTCATAATTCAAAATTTGGTGGTATTATAAGAAGTCAACATCTTCAGTATTTTAAAATATGTAGCCTTATCTAAAATGAAGTTTCTGTGCCTTAAAATTTACCATGCAAAAAGATACAAAAATTTATATTATCCAGCATATTCTGACAACTTGATTTAACTATCTTTGAAAGGATTCATTATTTTTTATGTCTTATTATGACTTGAGTAACAAATAATTAAAATACACCAGTATATATCATGATATAAAATAATACATATTATAATAATAACTGGTGACCTGGCCCTCTAAATTTTTCCAAGTGATGTCACATGTTGTATTAGTCAGAGATCTACAGAGAAACCGAAGGATAGACAGATTAATCAATAGAGACATAAAGAAATTTGGATATATTGGTTCACACAATTATAAAAGGCCAAGAAGCCCCTTGGTAAGCTCCTTGATCTGCAGGCATGAGAACCCTGAAGCTGGTAGTGTGTCTCATAGTCTAGAGGTCTCAGAACCAAGGAAGCTGATGATGCAACTTCTAGTTTGAAGCCAAAATGCTTGAGAACCCAAGGAGTCTGTTAGTGCAAGTTCCAGAGTCCGAAGGCCAGAGAATGGAAATATGAGGCTCAAGGGCAGGAGAAAGGCATCACAGATTGAGAAGAGAGGACAAATTTGCTTTTCTTCTGCCTGTTTGTCTACATTGGACCTCAGTGAGTTGGATGGTGCATGTTCACACTGAGTGAAGATCTTCATTAGTCACTTCATCAATCTTTTCCAAAACACCGTCACAGACATACCCAAAAACATGGCTTTATCCTCTATCTGGGTTTCTCTTGATCCAGAGAAGGACATTAAAAACTGACCATTGTGCATATATAATCTCAATTTTAGTAACTTACATAGAATAAAATAGCCAGGGTATTGTGGAGTAGCAACCACAAACCAGGTTTTTAGACTTACCTCCTGTTAAAACTCAACCTTCTTCTAAATTAAACCAATTTTAATCTTGAAAGTATACTATATTTTGTAATAACTGTCGAGGAAGTATAAACGTTTATCTCATTATTTAATTGATTATTTTAAAATGAATTATGGCCAAAGGGAAATGGAGACCTCTAAACAAACAAATGAAAAAACACCTCTGTTTTCCTATTTCAATGACAGTGTATTTTTTGTTCCTTGCCAAAATTTTGCTGTGGGAGCAATAACTTGCTTTTTAAGTATTTTTTAATCTGGACAATTATTTTCATCTCAACCTCCTCTCTTTATCTCTTCAAATCTGAGGTCAAATGTACACTATTGTTCTACTTTGGTTTGTCCTTTATCAAATTAACTTCCAAGTGAATTATATTTAACTTATACTAGTTTTGAGCCCAGGACTTCCTGAAGCATATATAATTCACACTACTCTTGACCTATCTTGACCTAATAAAACACCATGGCTCCAAGAAGGAGAAAGATTCTAGAGTGGCAGTCAATGTGTTAATATCTGTCCGTTATTCATTTTTCTGACCTAACATTTTTATTTTGTCAGCCACACTTTGTTAATACTGGCAATAACTTATACTACTGTTTTACCTGCATTATTTTATCATGAGGGATTCTATAATAATCTCATATTAAAGTTCTTATATGCACATAAGGAGACCCATTTTGTTGGCATGATAAGGTAGGAAATAATCATGTTGGTGGAAACACCAAAGAGTGGGAATTTTACCACTACAGAGGAAACTTTAAAAGTATAAGCAAAATAATATTCTCAGATTAAGGATTTCTACATTATATACTAAATGAGATACTTAACAAATTTTCTTTTTGACTTTTGTCTGACACTATTGTCTTAATTACCTGACTGATAAGGGCAAGAACTGTACACATATACCTGTCAGATTTGGCTCAAACATCAGTGGAAGAATTGCTAACATTAAAAAACAATTATACCTCCTGACTTGAGATAATCTGAGTTATTTTTTTCAGTGTTAAATTTCAACTCTCTGAATTAAATAGAATTTAAACAAATTCATAAGACCAGGGGATGCTCAATATAAGGTTTGTTGGTTTGTTTTTTTGAAACAGTGTCTGACTCTGTCACCCTGGGTAGTGTCCTGGCATCATAGCTCATAGCAACCTCAAATGCTTGGGCTTAAGCAATCCCTTTGACTCAGCCTCCTAAATAGATGTAACTAAGGATATGAGCCACTATGCCCAGCTAATTTTTCTTTCTTTTTTTTTTTTTTGCAGTTTTTGGCCGGGGCTGGGTTTGAACCTGCTACCTCTGGCTTATGGGGCTGGCGCCCTACTCCTCTGAGCCACAGGTGCCACCCAATTTTTCTATTTTTTTAGTAGACATGGAGTCTTGCTCTTGCTCAGGCAGAGCAATATGAGTTTTGTTTATATAGCTAGTATACATTTTCTTAATTATAAAATACTGTATATTTATTGCTAAACTATAAAGAAACATAGTAAAGCTCAAATTTTAAAAGTCATTAGTAAAATTATCATTCAAAGAAAACAGGCTCCTCTATTCCTTAATTTCACTAAACATCCACTATTAACAGGTGTATTCTCTGCTTTCACAAAGTCTTCCTCCATATGCAGGTCTTATCCTGCTAACATAGAGTTTTGCTAAAACTCAAGATTGTCTACATCTGTTTCCCTTGAGCCAGGTTTCTGGCATGCATTTAACCTGCTCATTAGTTCCCAGTGTTGATGTAGGCTTGCCTTACTGTTTACTTCTTCTTTTTCCTTTTAACAAAGTTAGAAAGAAAAAGCCAAAATTATGCTCACATCACAATCTTCCCTGGCTTACTAGGAGGATGTAGTATCTTTAAAAAGATAACTAAATCAATAACTTCAGAATTTTAAGAAAATTATTTATGAACAAAACACCATTTTCTGAGTAAAAGTGAGGATTAATATATTCAATATCTTAACACAGACACAAACAAATTTATTCAAAAAATGAAATTAAAAAGAAAGAGCCTATGGCAAATAAGTAAATAAAAAAAAAGCTAACCACATGATAGGAATAGCAGTAAGTCAAATGAAGCAGCAAGTACAGCAAAAAGGAGTTAGAGTCGGTCATTATATATAAATTAATTTGCTCTTGTATTTTCAGGAGTCAAAAGGCACCATACAAACTCGGGTCTTTATAAAAGCCAGAAAAAACCCAGAACATATGTGAATTATTTTTATTTATCCAAAAGCTTTCAACAGAAGTAAAAGTAAGCACTACACAATTCCCTATAAAAAGTGGGCAAATATGTCCCTTAAACTTCTGTCTGCCAATTATTATAAGGTGTTCTTCAGTAAAAATTCATAATGCTCTTTGTAATCGTGGTTTATATGATGTGACACTACACAACAACCATTGTACTATAAACCTAAAATAACATGGATGTGTGTAGCCAATATACTTCTGTGCATACAAGAGAAATGAGTTGCAGTCTGTTAAAGAATATGTTAGCTCTGAAAAGTGACAACTGAGAACCAAAGGTGGAAGCAGATAGGACGTGAACAGCAGCCTTTTGGTGTGGTGATGTGGGCCAATGGAATGCCTACTGGACTTTAGTTATCCTGGATTCTAAGTTTGCATGAGGCACCAAAAATCTTTACTTGGAGAAAGGAAGATCGTAATTGTGACTTCAGAGTCGTGAAATAAGAAAAATTAAGAAGATTTAACATGCACTCTAGCAGAATGTTTATTTAGCCTTAAAATTTAATTACATAAATACTAAAATCTAAAATAACAGGATAGGTAATAAAGATAGCCAAAAGAGAGATTCTGTGATCACCTAATATCGAGATTCTTGTATGCACATATTATTGATCCTATTATGGACATGACACTTACATTAAGGTGCCAGTAAGATGTTTATTTTTGAAGTATAAAAACACTTCTTCTTCTTTTTTTTTTTTAATTTTAAATTCCAGAACTATAGTTTGTATAGCTGCAGAGTTTCTGTTGCAGACCTGATATTTTTTCAGATGTTTAATATAGCAATTCTGTTTCTATGTATGTAATGGATATTTTAAATCTATTTTTTTTATTGTACAATAGATATACTTAACCCAATTTCAGCCTTTTTTAAACCTCTTCTTTTATACAGGCAAGTGAAAGGTATGTTTTCCATAAAGACTCAATGAAAATAATTTTTTGTTAGAAAATAGGTATTTCCATTTCTTAAGACCATACTATCATATTGTGAAGATATCAACCGTATAAAAAACACGTTTGTTCTCCTCCACCAATCAAAACTACACACCCCTACACACCTCCGCATACCCACACACACATTCACACACAAACACACATAGACACACACAGTCAATTTCTTCCCTCTCTCTTTTTCAAATCAAATTCTTTTATTCCTACACTTCATAAGTATAATATTTTTCTTAGAAGATTATTAGGATCTTATTACTGTCCCTTATAGCAATGCCATGGTTTGAAATAATTCTAAGAATTGTCATTTTATAGAGCATTATTTTTCATTATATAATTATCAAATGATTAGTTCCTAAGATATTATCTCAGAATTGCTTTTGTAATAAAGAAATCTGAGATAGGACAGAAGTAAGTTCCATGAGTAGACTCACAAGAATGCTATGCCACTTGTCACTTCTATACTGATGTGTTCCCCTAGCACATGCCCAGGCACTCAGCAGGGGGGTCCCCTGCACTGGCTGATGAAAGAGGAATGATTTGTTTCATGGGAAAGATAGCTCAGTATGTGAATGCAGCCACAAAGGGGCTGGCCTGTGTTCAATTGTTCTGCTTGGCAGTGGCCTTGAAAACTAACCTTGAGAGCAATGTTCTCAGCAGACTGAGTGTTGGGTTGGTCACCCACTTTATTCTGATTATTCATTTTATGTAAGAAGAGAAATGGTTTAAAATAAAAATATATGGACAATGGCAAAAAAAAAAGAAACAGAAGATCCATACATATTTTGGAAGCCACACCAAGCAAGGAATAGCAGAGAAATTTTGTCAGTGTCAGAGAATCATCTGATTTCACCCTTTAATCATTAGTAACATCTAAACCCAACAGCTTTCTTTTAAATTATTGTATCACATAGGAAATGATTTCTAAGATAAATTCAAAAGCATAATTGGGTATTATCTCAGTTTTATGTATTTTGGGAAAATTACTCATAACTGTTATCAGTTTAGACTAAGACTGTGTTTCCACAGAATCTTCAGAAACATTCTAGACTTCACTAGGTAGCACGTGTCCTCCCAGGGCATGCATGATATCAGAGGTGCAACTGGGGAGGAACTTGACATTGCTATGCACAAATATCTGCTCCATATAACTGTGCGATACTTTTTAAGTTGCTTCATATTTCATGTTGTTTTGCTATTGAAAGCAGAAATAATTGAGCTTTTGTTACATATATACTCTGATATTTTGTCACAGGTACTTAGGAATTCAAACTATTTATAACAGGGTACTTCAGCACAAAAAATAGGCAGACATCATGCTGTACAGTGTCTGTCTGTTTGGGTAACTTAGATAATATTAAATGGGCTCTGCCCTGGGGTAGGAGGGCTAGGTAGAGAGGAAACTAATGGTGGACAGAAATGTTGTGAAGGACATTAAGCTTAAGTATGGTTTCCCGTGCAGCAAATGTCACAGAAGAAATAAAATATTTAGCATAATGGAATTAAGAACACTGAATGAAGAAAAAATGAAGAGTTATTATAACTAAACAAAATCTTTTACTATTTAGTAAACACTATTAAAATATTTACTGGGTATTAATGGGGATTGGCATTGCTAGAAATCTCAGATTTGGCCTCCAGATGTGTATGTACTGGAGCACAAGTTAGTCTTCTTATCAGGGCCCAGGCATTTATGAACATTGTAACAAACCCAATTCCAGGAAAATATTAGCTTCCTTTACACATATAATAGTTGACATACACTTTTCCTTAGTAATATTTTATGGTAACTTATTAAGAATTTGGATTAGAGTGAATAGTACCCGCCTAATATTTATTTCTACCAGAAACCTCCAAAGGTGAACTTATTTGGAAATGTTTGCAGATATAATTATTTGAGATGAAGTCATAGTGGATTCAATGCAATGACAATATTCATGTATGAAGGCTATATGAAAACACAAAGACATATAGAATAAACAATACTGTGTGAAGACAGACACAGGGATTCCAGTAACGTGGGTACAGCCAAGGGACTCGAAGAAGTGCTAAAAACCACTAGAAGTTAGAAAAATGTACAATCAGATTCTCACCAGAATCTCCAAAAGGAACCAACCCCACCAGAATCCTGATTTTTAGACTTCTGTTCTCAAGAATTGTGAGATAACAAATTCCTGTGGTTTTAAGCTACGCAGTTTGTATTACGGTATTTTGTTTCAGCAGTTCTAGAAAACTAACCTAGACTTCCAGCAAGGTGTTGGAACCTAAGACTGTTTCTGCTGTGTGTAGTACGCGAGTGCTCAGGGGTACTGTACCAGAGGAATGTAAGAGTAGTGATTTATAAAAATGTAGAAATGTGACTTTACATAATCAAAATGATAAAAAGAGTCACAGGTGATTTTAACAAAGAGTTTCCCTCTGTAGAGGTCAACTGTGGTAACAATGAATACATGGTAGTAGGTACAGGGAGGGGGGACAGTGTCAGAGAGGGACTGAAAGGAAGCTCAGAGAATTGTGGTGGGAAGACGAAAAGAAAAGGGAAATAATAAAAGGAGGGGAGGGGAGAACAAAAGAGAGGGCAAAGGAAAGGCAGATAAAAGGGGAAAATAAAGATATTGAGAAAATGGAAAGCAAGTGGGGAAACAGGAGAAATGAAGATAAGGGAGAAAAAACCACAAACGAGGGCCACTCAGATAGAAAATAGCTGCCTCTATAGAAAAATACTTAAAAGAGGCAGTGAGAAGAATTGTTACTCCTGAGATTGGCTAGTTGGGAACTCTCCCATGTGTACTTCAGGACAGACATCAGAAATCAAGGGAATTGCATGTATTGCAGAGGAAAAGCTATGTAATAAGTTAATATTAGAGTTCTTACTCAACATAGCATTGACTTTACTTTTGGACATATCTTCATTCATGGTACAGAGTGAACCTGAAGAATATTAAAAGCAATGTTTTATTGGAACTGTGGTCCCCAGCATCTGAAGTATCTATATCACTAGAGAACTTAGGGGAAACAAATTCTTAGGCCCTGCAGGACACTCACTGACAGAGACTCTGGGAATTGGGTGTAGGAATCTGTGTTTTACCAACCTCTCCAGGTGATTCTGATACATTCTAAAGTTTAGGACATTCTGGTTTAAACCTAGATAATAGTCAACATGGGTTTCCACAGTATGAGATTTAAAAGAAGATTTTTTGAGGTCCTCTTGAAACACTGTTGCTGGAATTCCTTTAGACCACAGCTAAGAACTAGTAGTGTAGTAAACTGCACCACCTTTTTCCCTCCGAGCTGATTAATAAATTTTAAATAATTTCACAAGGCAATTGTTAAACACGGCACTTGTTAAAAATTAGATTTATAAACGTAGTGTCAAAACAAAAGTAATAAATACTGAAAGATAATCAGTTCCTAAGGACCTTACTTTATTTTCTGATTATCTATAATTTAATATTAACATTATCTATATCCATTGCATCCATATATTACAACCCTATGTACTGTTTCATTACTGAAGATTTTTAAAAAGCTCTGCATTCTGTGATGTCATGTTGATAGCTTTAAATCAGCCAAATAGAAGTATTTATTTTATAATAACTAACAAATATGAGTCAGTTGTGGAGTATTTTCCTTCATTTCACTGGCTATGACTGAAGATTTCTAGAAGTCTTATTAAAAATTACAACTAAGTGAAGAAATTACATTGGAAAATGGTAACAAAGTTCAGAAATTACTAGGAAAGTGAGGAAATGTCATGTAGTTCATAAAAGCCAAATTTATTCAATTTAAATATTTCTTATTTAACTGATTATAAAATAAAACATATTGGCATTATTTCACATAATCAAAAAATGAGTGTGCCAACGAAAGGGTGAATGCCTAGCATGTAGCTTTAAAAAACAAACAAACAAAAAGAAAACCCCCAAACTAGGATATTTTTATTGTGTTTAATAAAGCTCAAAGAGAAGCTTATTACCTTCTCTTTACATATTTCACTCACTTTTTTCCTTTACTATGATGATACTTTAATTCACTTTAATCTATAACTCTGCTCCCTTTTCGGAAAATATGAAATGTCCTTTTGAAAATCAACCTTCACTAGTGAATACAAAGTAATTGGTTTCTTTTGTCAACCTTTAAACAGAAAAAATAAAAGGATAGGGCATAGTGAATTTATTGAGGCAATTGAACCTGCATGTTTCATACTACACATTAGTATTGTTAGGTGACTCTGTGAAGATAAAATCTCCAGCCTTGAGAAATTTGTATTGTGAAATGGTTTTCTTATCAGCGAGGTTAATGAAGATGTCAGCAAATGGGATGAGGCTTTGCCAAATGGAATTACTTTCACCTCCAATCCAACTTGGAAAAGGTGTTAATCAGTATATTAATCTTATCAGCAGCTGAGAAGGAGGATTTGGAGGTGGCCATTTTCTGCTCTTCATTAGAAAACCTTGAAAAGATAATTATTCCCAAAATCCATATTATCTATGCTATGAACAAACTCTCTTTTGCTAAAGTAAAGACTTTGTAAAGCAAAGACAAAGATGTATATGTGGACCAGAAAGACTTTTGAAAGAATATTAGAATGAAACGTGTTTGCCGTGGGTTTAAAGTTTTCCACAATACTAAAGAGAGGATGAAGGAAAGTATATCAACCATACATAATCAGAGAAACAGAGCCATCACACACACACAGAAAAAGTGTAATTGAATAGGAACAACACGGCAATTGAAAATAATACACATCTTTGAAAACGCCAAGGTGTAAAACAGAAGCGAAGTTTACTGCTATAAAGTATGCAGCCACACAGGCGAGACATAGAAAGTAGATGAGAACCCCTACCTCACACTCTATATCTAGATAAACTCTGATCAGACATCAGACACAATGTTAAAAGTAAATAGGACAAGTTTTTAGAAAATAGCACATCATCTTAAAATATGACAATCAAAGATTGTTTAAATGGAAAAAAGAATCATCTGACCATAAAATTAATAATTTAGATTTTATCAAAATTAAGAACCTCTATTAATTCAAAATCAGCACTAAGGAGCAAAAACATAAGGCATGGAGTGGAGAAAATTAGATAATGTGTATAATAAATGTGGAACAAGTGCTATGCAATGTAAAATTTTCCATGATTCAATACTAAAAGACAAAAACTCTAATTGTGAAAAATTGGTCTACACCTATGGTGTATATTGCAAGGGTACATGTTGGATCTATTAAGTATAGAGTATAAACGTATAAATTACTTAACACAATAATTAAGTAAATGAGGTGAGGGATATATTAACCAGTACGATGCAAGCATTCTAAATTGTACATGAAATCAGCACATTGTACCCCATAAATGCATTAGTGTATACATGATCTACCTCTTTATGATTTAATAATAAAAAAAATTCTAAAGGCTTGAATAAGTACTTCACAAAAAGTCTTTTGATTTCTAATAAGTATGTAAAAAGGCACACAACATGATTAGTTATGAGGGAAATGTAAATTAAAACCAAAAACATACTAACATAACAATCAGAATAAAGATTAAAAAGACTTCAAAGCCAAATGTACATGAAAATATGGAGTAACTGAAATTCTCATATACTGCTTTCATACACTATTTATAATTACTGTTGATATAGGTTTAAATTGGTACAATTATTTAAAGATCTGGCAATACTTTTTTTTAAGTTATTTTTTATTTTTTATTATTTTTGCAATTTTTGGCCAGGGCTAGGTTTGAACCCGGCACCTCCGGCATATGGGGCCAATGTCCTACTCCAGGCACCACCCCAGTGGCAAAACTTTTAAATATTTAATACACAGACCCTATAATGCATCAATTCTACCTGTAAGTATATATTAATAGAAATATGAATAAATATGCTACAAAGACATCTATAAGAATGCCTTTAGCAGCATTATTCAAGTCAGAATTAATTTTTAAAATAGTGGTTTATTTATTAAATCAAATGTATTTAAAAAATAAAACTTTAAGATGGTACCTGCGGCTCAAAGGAGTTGGGTGCCAGCCCTATATGCTGGGGGTGGCGGGTTCAAATCCAGCCCTGCACAAAAAGTACAAAAAAAAAATTTAAAAATATATATACTACTGATAACTGCAACAACATGGATATTTCTTTTTTTATTCTGCATTTTTATTTATTTATTAAATCATAGCAGTGTACATTGATACTATCATGGGACATAGTGTACTGTTTCTGTATACAATTTGAAATACTTTCATCCAACTGGTTAACACAGCCTTCATGTCTTTTTCTTAGTTATTGTGTTAACACAACATGGATATTTCATTACATCAGATGCAAAAAAGAATTTCACAATTTTCTTTTAATTTTGTTCATATTAAGTCAGAGAGAAGATAAATGGATCTAGGATAATAGAATTCAGAATAGTGCTTATTTCTGGGATGAAAGTTTGAAGCAGTAACTGAGAGTTGACTGGGGGATTGCTGATAATGTTCTATACTTTGATCTGTGAGTTGTTTAAATAGGTACGGTTACTTTGTGAAATTTCATTGATGTATACAATTAAGATTTGTGCCCTGTATGTTTTCTGTATTTCAAAATAATATTGCCAGTTAAATAGAAAAAAAAAATGGGTAAGAAATTGCATATGGACTGTAGGATAGCTATAACGAAGAAATCTGAAGGAAAAATTAAGAATCATATAAAAACATTAAAATTTTCTATGTGGCAAAAGAATGTCAAAGGAATGAAATGCAAAATGATTATTTGAAACAAGTTACAGTGTTTTTTTCCAATATGTCTAGAACTATAAAAGCTACATTTTTATTTTAGAGACTAAATCTCTGAGGAGTGTAATGTAAGCAAGAAGAAGAAATTATCATCTCAGAGAATGAAAAATCTTGAGAAGAGATTTTCTAAGGTCAGTTAGTTCAATAACATCATCAACAACTCAGTTTTCTATGAGTTGCTTTACACATCCACATGTTGCTTTAGAGCTGGAAGAATGCAAACACCCTGATGAACCTACAGCAATCCAGCTTCACATCCTGGTGCTGGAGACATCAATTCTCCCAAGAGTTTCTTGTCTCTTAGAAAGAGAGTGCTCTTAACAATGTGAAGGTTGCAATGGAATGCATTGGGGCATATGTCACATCCACACCTGGGATAACTTTGTACATCTAGTAAAACTTCCCTGTTAACAGGGCATAGGCTTTTCTGAACATTGTCTTATAACTTATATCAATTTCTGTTTCTTTTTTTTTTTTTTCATAAAGCAAGTATTTTCCTTGGGAATTTCATCTCTTTGCTAGAGATTAACATGTGCTAATAGGTTCAGTTGGGCAATTAAAATTAGCAGCTGCTAGATGCATCTGTACATTTAATTTTCACAAAAACTCTGTAAGGTAAGGTAAGTAAAACTGAAAAGAAGCTCAGAGAGGAGTTTAGGTAACTCACCCAAGGTTACACAGCTAAATATGGTTAACTAAAAAATGTATCACCTCAAAGAAAAAATTCCTTAAGTCTGGTGTCAGCAAACCAATCTGTAAAGTGACAAATAATATTTTATACTTTGCAGACCACATAGTCTCTCTTAAAACTACTTAGTTTCATTACTATAGCACTAGCCAATATATAAACTAATAAATACAGTTGCATTCAGTAAAACTTTACAGAAACAGATGGCAAGTTTTACTCAAACTATTAATAAGAATATCTAAGACAAACCTCATTTGGAGAATACACCATAGTGTATGGATGGACAATTAAGTTCATGAACTAGCCACTGTGCACTTACATTTAGCAGCACTGTACAAACAACTTGGTAACCCTTTCATAACCTTGGTATATCAGTGTCTCATAGTCTCACTGTTGTGTTCATGTCCACATCTGGCATTGTCTCACTTAGTGGTGTTCATTATTGTTGTTATGTGTTTTGTGTACTATAACTAGAATACTGGAGCTAGAATTAGGGGAACAAAAAAACGTTCTTAAATTTTCTTATCAAACTTGGCAAGAAGGGATGTGAAATCAGGGACATGTTAGTCCAACTTTAAGGGAATCATGCCATGAAGAAAAATGGAAGTGTACAAATCAATCAAACATTTTATTTTTCTGTGGGAAAAGGTGTCACTCATGAAGAGAGATCAGGGAGGCTGTAAAAAGCTGAACTATCAAAAACATTGTGAAAAATCATCAAATGGTGCAACAACACTGTTGGCTGATGGTGAGAAGCATAGAAAACCAAGTAACTATAAATAAACAAGAAATCTTTAACTAAAACTCTTGGATCTTGCATCATGACAGTGCACCAGCTCACACTACACTGTGTGGCACTTTTTAGCCTATAAACAAATAACTGCATTGGAACACCCTCCTTCTCACCTGATCTGGCCCCCACTGACTTTTGGCTTTCCCCAGAGATAAAGGAAATATTGAAGAGAAGACAATTTGATGACACTCAGGTTATCATGGATAATACAGCAACAGCTTTGATGGCCATTCCAGAAAAAGACATCCAAAATTGCTTTCAAGAACGTACTAGGTGCTGGCATCAGTGCATAACTTCTCAAGAAGGATAACTCAAAGGTGACTAATGATATTCAGTAATGAGGTATGTAACATCTTTTCTAGGATGAGTTTGCAAACTTAATTGTTCAGTTTAAACTCTGTACTAAATGAAAGATTGCTCAAAGTTAAAAGCAACCTCCAGTTATGTTAACTAAATGCAATGTGTCATCAGTGACTAATCTTTTCTTAATTTTTAAAATTTTAATTGATGATATAATATATGCACATTTAAAAAAGTTAAATAGTACAAAATGGTGTATATTTATGAATAAATCTCCATCCCAAACCTCTAATCCCTCAGCTCCCATGCCTTACAGACCACCATCGTGAACAACTTTATGTTTGTCCAAATTTTTGATGAGAGAATCTTTAAATAAAATCCATAAAGAACAAATTAAGTGAGAGATTTCTAAATATAAATTACAT
>NW_003852401.1:3610531-3627291 GCF_000181295.1 Otolemur garnettii
GCTGGGACTACAGGTGCCTGCCACAATGCCCGGCTATTTTTTGGTTGCAGCCGTCATTGCTGTTTGGCGAGCTGGGGCTGGATTTGAACCCACCAGCTCAGGTGTATGTGGCTAGTGTCTTAGCCACTTGAGCCACAGGTGCTGAGCCAATGTTAAATTTCTTAGGTGTGATCATCATAATATGACTATGTGGAAGAGAGCCTGTTTTGGAGACAGTATTTTGGACCAAAAGGGAGTAAGCCATGTTAGTTTTGCATCAGTAGTTTCCTAACCTCATCCCAAATCTCAGTAATAGACTGGGTGCCTGCCACGTGTCTTAAAGGTAATCTTTCTTCCAAGAGTGTTATTTATTATCTTGCACTCACATATGAGAAGATCAAAGGATATAATTATGACCAACATGGCCTTAATGTTCTTAATAGTCTGGCTAAACTTTAGATTGGTTTCTTCCTCAATACAAATCCCTGATCTCCCTTTTCTTAGAACTTTTTTTTTCTTTAAAAAGTTTGTAGTTTTAAATTCTTCCTCAGCCCCATTAAGAAGTAAATCTTCTGGAATCAGAAATGTTTATCTCAAAGCTGGGAAACATCCCTTACAAATGCAATCATCAACAAAATAGGGTCCCTTCCTCCCACTGGCTACTGAAGAGTAGACATCTGACCTCTCTAAGAGCTGATTAACAAAAAGAGAAAACTTTTTTAACAACAGAAAAAGAAGGATAGAAAATGTACAGTAGAAGAGAGCAATCTCATCTTCTGTGACTATGCATTGCACAAAAACTCGGCCAACAGGTCAGCAGTAGCTGAAAACCATTAGCTAAGCCTTTACTCCTAAGTTTATGAACAATCAGTTTGAAAGGTTTATTTTAATTTTTAAACTTTTTACACACTATGCCTATAAGTTTTATAAGACAAAAAAACTATATATTTTATTTTATACAGATACATTATTATATTTTATTATATTATCTCAAGTTACTAGGAAGGTACAAATAGCTAGATTACAATGTTTTCATTTGTTAAGTAGAGTCACTCTTGTCCCACACCCAGGAGTTGTGCCATACACCCGTACTCTGTGCCCATTAAGTGGGAGTACACCAGTCCACCTCCCTCCTGCCCCCCCCACCTCTCATTGCCCCTGCTCCCAACTTGAATTGAATTGAGCTTTTCTCTTATGTGAGTGTGTATTTGATGGTCTGCTGGCTTCATATTATTGTTGTGTGCTTTGGATACTTGCTTTTCCAATTTTGTGATACACTAAAGAAGAATGTTCTTTAGCTCCATCTAGGTTAATACAAAAGTCTAGAATTTATTTCTATAGATTGATTCTCAGATTGCATGGAAATCAAAGTAGAAAGCTGCTTTTATTTGCTAGTTATACTTCCAATTAGATTTTGTCATACAAATTTAGAGTTCAGGTTTGGGGAAAAGAAAAAAAAAAGAAAGACAGTAAAGGAAAACCTTCTAAAGGCAGATTCCTTTTTGAAATCATGGTTTGTTTGCAACATTTTCAAAGTATTTTTTTCATCTGTTATTTTACATAATTTTCGCTATTCTGGACCTCTGGCATTATCACCATCATCATCATCTTCTGCATCTACCAGAGTTTTAAGAGTCAAATGTAAAGTTGTTGAGGGGGCTGTTGCTAAAAATAAGAACTAGGACTCAGGTTTATTGACTCTTTTTTAAAATTTGTAATACTAATCACTCGATGACCAAAACTGAGCATAGTTCGGTCTCGAGATGCTGAGCGTAACAGCATCTTGATCTGTTTTTAACCTCCTTTTGTCCAAACTGTATCTGGTCTCTTTCTCTAGCATCTTGAGGTTAAATGCAAAAAATACATTTTTTTTTTGCATATTCTTTTTCTAATAAGAAACATAAAAAAGAAAAACTATATTTTACTTACTTGCACTAAGAAGTTTACATTGTTTTTTTAGTCTGGCAAGCAAAATGTATTAACAGAGGAGAAATACAAATTATTATATATTAAGCACTTTGCTTTACTGAAAGACAAAATTATAACAAATTTAGTCTAAAGGTCTTAATTGGCTTTGGCTTGCAGTTTTAGAATATTGCAACATTTCAATCTATAAAATACAATAAGTCTTCCAATGAGCTGAGCAAAAGACATTGGCTTTATAGACAGAAAAGGGCTGATGAAAGCAGAAACAGAGAGAAAAAGTAGATTGGTTGTTTCAAAGTTACTTTCCCTGTGAGGATTAAAAAGAGTGACTTCCTTATCATGCTGGATAAAACTAGCTTGTTTGGGGATTTGGAGATACACACACACACACACACACACACACGAGAAGTAATTATTTCAATGTTATATTATGTCTAAGTTAATATATATTTGCGGTGGTTCTCAACCTGTGGGTTGCTACCCACAGGGACTGTATTAAAGGGCCACGGCATTAGGAAGGTTGAGAACCACTGTTATAGAGGATGGCCATAAAATTGGGGTACAATTTATTTTAAATTGCACATGAAATTTATGCTCACCCTGTATAAAATTAAAGTGTAAAATATAATGATAATTTATATTCGATATAAAGTTGAAATTTATATACACAAACACATACACACATAGCCCGCATATAACCTGATTTTTTGAAAAGTCAGATAAAAAACATTGTTTTGGCCTGGTGGTGTGAAACTTCAGCATGAATAACTCCGTTTTGGTTTGGTCCGTTGGGCCTAGTGCATGAGCTTGGTACAAATCAATCGCCTCCTATAAATTTTATTTAACAGTGCCAAATGAAGTATAATAGTATTTCGAATGAGTAAAACCAATGCCCCTGGCAATAAGACAGTAGGATCCAACTCTGCCCTCTGCCTGCTTGTAATTCTTTGATGTTGAACTTACGCCCAACAGTTAGAGGGCAGTTTGCTCAGGTGGAAACACTTCACCCCTCAACCCCTGTGACCTCCAATGCCAAGACGACTTTCCAGAGGATCAGCCCTTGGCAAATTCTGAGGTTAGGAAAGATAGAATTCTGACATTTAGGCTTCCATTCACTCCCTCTCTGCTCTCATTAACTTCTTACGTATCTGGTGTCAAGAACCTTCTTCAATCCCTGATATCAGGAAGAAGCCTCGTGAATTCATTTTGTTCACCCTGCTTCACTTGGGCAACTCAGAGTCATCATTCAAAATCCAGGTTATGTATCACCTCTTCTGGGAAAACACTCTGGAACTACCAAGACAGACACTACATCAATGGTTGGTTGACTCAATGGTTGGTTGGTTCATCTTTCCATTGCAACAGTCATGATCCTATATTGTCATTTATCTGGCAAAGATTTATTGAATGCAGTAGACATTGGGAATAGTTGAAAGAAGGAAGGATTCTCACCCTCTTGAAGCTTGATGTATTTTAAGCGAACAAGCTAAACAAACAAAAAATACACATATGGGAAAAATAATACATAGTGAGTGATATGACACTGACATATGGGATGGTATGATACCAAAAAGAGTCACCATAAAAATATGATACCATAAAGTTCATGGACAGATAATCTTCTTTTGAAAGAAGAGTTTCTCTCAAGAGGCTAGAGTAATTCAGATTATATACTTCATCCTCCTACTTGTCTTAGAAGGTGGGGAAAATACATGGATTGCTCTATTTCTACTCCTTCTCAAAATGTTCATTATGTAATATACTTTAAGTAAGTATTGAATAATAAAATGGATGAATGATTGATTCATCCAAACTGGAAGATAAGCTGAGTTATCCTTCCACTCAAATTCTTAGTCTTGGTATATGGGAAAGCTCAATTCCCTTACTTACTAGATAAGAGCACTCACATGAAATGTTTTCCCTGTCTGAGGCTCTTTTCCTTATTGTTCAAATAGAAATAATAATATATATCATGAAGAAACAATTTTGGGAACTCAATAGTACAGCCTAAAGAGTTTGACAGCTAGCATATATTTTTAAAGTTTATGCTTTCTTTGTAGTGGCATTTCTAGCACATAGTCCGCAGTGATATAGAGGCATACCCTGCAAGGGAGCAGTACTGGTGTGATAGTCTTGCTTTTACCCTGGCTACCACGTTCCTGCTTCCTTGCTTGCATGGAAGGAAGTAAGCATGCATGACTGTCTTTTTGGCATTCCTACAGATCCCATAAGTTATATAATATTTGTATACAATTAAAAATCATATTATTTTTTCCTTAACAATTTTGACATATGAATAACTGCTTTAATATGTCTCCATTGTACATTTGAGGACACTGAGGCTTAGAGATGTGAGGCAATATGCCCAAGGTCTACAACTAAAATTTTGCAATGGCTATATATTGTCATCAATCTCCTGACCTCAGAATTTAGATTCTGACCTCTCTATCATGGACACATCGTATTATTTTTCTCTTCTTTCACCATTTCTTATATCCATGAGTTATCATGGAAAGCAGGTACATAATAAATTGACTTAAATTTCTAATAAATCTTTTGTAGATTATGAATCCATTTCTGCTTAAGCATTTTCAGTGATATGTTGTTCTTTTGCTCTTGGAGTGCTTGGTTCATTTGTATATATTTATATAATCTTATAACATACATATATCCACATGATGCTCACAGTTGTTAAATATTATCTATATTATACACATCGCATAGTAGTTCACTTGATATTATAGTATGTCAATTTAATATTTATTAAATAATAGTAAATTATTATAAAGTATAATAATAATTTATTTAAATATAAAGTTGATATTTAAAAAGCACCAAAGTAGTGAGTTCTCCTCAAAAGTGCTCTGGGGAAAAATGATGAAGAAACTCAGGCTGGAAGAAGTCAACAAACTTGAGAAATGATATTTTTCTGGTAAGTTGAAAAAATAAACATTTTAAATTGCAGTACGCTTTCCATTTTGCATTAGACATTTCTGTCTTACATTGAGTTTCTCTTTAAAATCCCTGCCCTGTGATCTTAGTCCTTAACTTAAGGAGAGCTGTTTACTCTCTGCAGTATAGTAACCCCTAAAATTATAAATTTTAAATCTTGAATGAATATTGGTTAGAAAGGAGATGCTTCTTCATGTTTTTTTTGACACCCAACTAGATGTGGTATTTAGAAGGTCACCAGGCAAGGATCTCTGAACTGCTCAACAGGAGTAAATGCTCCAAAAACAGGGAAAAATTGACCTCCGAAAATAAATGGCATTATTTATTTATTTGTTTATTTTGCAGTTTTGGGCTAGGACTGGGTTTGAACTCTCCACCTCCAGTACATGGGGCCGGCACCCTATTTCTTTACACCACAGGCACCACCCTAAATGGAAGTTATTTTTTTAAAGATATCTGATACCAATATACAGTATTTCCAGCCTGTACCTCATCTTACAAAATTGGTGGAGGTGACCAAAAAAAGTATAGTTTCAAAACAACCTCCTTCAATATCTAACCAAAAAAAAAAAAAAAAAAGAGTTCTCACAGATGGAATATTGGCTAAATCAAGTCTCGTGAAGGTCAGACATCACAAAGTCAGGGGCAGAGACTCCTGTTCTGTTTCAGAAAGCTTCATATGAAAGGCTGTATGTCTAACAATAAGAAAAGTAAGAGTCCTATGCAGCACACAAGCATCTCTGGCCACTTGTTTCTTGGATGGGAACTCTAGGGACTAAAGATAACACAATCTCTGTAAATCTGGAAATTTCTCCTTGAATTTCCTGAGTTCAGGGAGTCTGATGTGAAGGCGTATAAATGTACTCTGGTCTTGCAGATAGATAAAAGCCTTCCTTTCAAATTGCAGTTGCTTGTACAGCACTTTCCCTTACAATATAGTAAATCAGCAGTCAATGAAAGAAGTGGTGGTATCCCAGACAGCATAACCCTCGTGTTCAAAGAAGTCCATTTCTCTGTTTTGTATCCTGGAGTTCCAATAGACACTGTGACAACGGGATGATTTTGCTGACCTCACAGAAAACAAAATAACAAAAGGAAAATAATCAGGCTTCTTGTGGAGGATGCTAGCAGATGCTGTGAATAAAGGCAGAATAGCAGCAGCCAGCCATGTTCTGCCACCGGTGAAGTTGGCTAATCGATATGGGGTTTGTATCCTGGAGCTCCGGAGCCTGGGTAGGAATTTAGCAAACCACATTAGGAAACATTCTCCTTCCTTAGATTTGCCCTACTGCTGAATCTAAACACTAAGATGTGTTCAGTAAATAATACAATTAGGGGATGCTAAATGTGCTCAACTTTATTGCTTCATAGGAAGTGAAACAGAACTGATTTTCTCCCAAGTCTTTATTGCAGAATGAATAGTAAAATTTTAAATTTTACTCTTTGACTGTAAAATATTTAAAGAATGTGGTTCTGAAAATAGTCTATTCACACCTCTAGGAAAAATGAAATCAATTTTGTTTTTTTTTAAAATGTGTATATATGTTAAACACTTACGATACTTCAGAAACACTGAACAAATGAAGATTAAAACTACATGCATATGTATAACATTTTATGTCATTGGCAGGAGGAAGGAGGCATTGTAACTTATGACTAAGAATTGTGATTTTAAAATGTATCTGCCTAGACTAGTAATATTGCATCTTGGAAGCTTTTAAAATTTATTTTAAATTTTAAAAATGCTACCCACTTTTTTTGAGATTCCAGATGAGTGCATCCTATGGGCTCAACCTGACAAATAATGTCAAATTCCCCTCCAACACTATTAGGGAGCTCACGAAGCAGTGATCATTCTCCGACATGCCTGCAGTGAGTGTAATTGGTATACCGCTTTGGAAAACAATTTGGCATTAGCTAATTTGAAGATGCACATAGCCTATGGCTCTGCAGCTCAACCCTAGATGCATACCATGAAGAAATTAGTGATTATCGCACAGAGTTACGATCCAAGTGTGCAGAGCAGCTTTATGCATAATGGCACCAACTGGAAACTACTCAAATCTTCACCACTAAAAATGAATAAATACTTCTGGAAATAGTTATATGATAGAATACTACACAACAATGAATAGGAACAAACTATGACAGGCACAAAAATCTTGAAAATATGTTAAGCAAAAGATATAGGCATAAAACGATACTCAGTGTAATTCCATTCACATTGGGTTTAACCCTAGGCAAACCTAATTATTCATATACACACACATACATATACACTTAGACACATACAAACAGCCATATATATGCACATACATATATATACACATGCACACATGTCTACACACATACATATACACTTCGACACATACAAACAGACATATATACACACATGCACACATGTAAACACACATACATATACACGTACACACATACAAACAGCTGTATATACACACAAACATATATACACGCATGCACACATGTCTACACACATACATATATGCTTACACACATATAAACAGCTGTATATATGTACAAACACATATGTATACATGCACACATGTCTACACACATACATATATACATCCAACATACAAACACATATACCCACACATATATACAGAGACATCTATACACCCACAAACATATATATATGCATTTTCTCTCCAAATACATAGACACATATACATATATAAAGACATACAATCATACATATATACACATGTACAATATACATACACACAAACACACATACCTACACACATATATACATGCATACAAACATGTATACATGCACACAAACACACATATATACGCACACATATACATAGAAAAACACCCATACAAACACACATGTATGCACACACATACAGATATACATATAGACATACACACATGTATACATATATACAAACATGCAAACATATATATATACACACATATACACATACACACACAAACCCATATACACACACAAACACATACATGTGTTATAACGAAAATGAGAAAATAACTATTACAAACACATGATATGGTTAAACCCCAAAGGGGTACTCTGTTGTTCACAGTTTGGTCCCACCTATTTTTATTTTATTTTATTTATTTATTTATTTTGGCCGGGGCTGGGTATGAACCCACCACCTCCAGCCTATGGGGCCGGCACCCTACTCCTTTGAGCCATAGGTGCTGCCCCTCCCACCTATCTTTAATTTAAGGACTCTTTCCTTTTTCCCTTAAGCCACTTGCAGCACCTTCTGTGGTTCCTATTCCCCACCATGAACCATATTAAACTGGTAAAAATACTCTCTGGTGCCTCCACACTGCTCGGGACCAAAACCTTCTTTTCTCTGTATTATTACATCCAGTCCATTGCGTATTCACTTGCCAGGGAGTGAAAAGCAATGTCGGATCCCACTATGTGAAATCACACCAAATAGCACTTTCAGATCAAATAAACAAAATACCCATCACTTCAGCTGGAATGTGTGCCAGCCTCCAAATAGCCTCTCTGAATTTAGGCCTCTTTTCCTTCACTGAGACGTGCTGAATCAATATGAAACATATCCCATGTTTTGTCTCCTTTCTCTCTTTAAGATCACCACAAAGGTAGTAGGAAGAAGCGGAGTAGTTTCCTTTTCAAAGTGAGCAGGCACGGGGCATTTGATGTTATCTTCTTGCAGTGGCTGATTAGCACACTGGGGAAGAGATGTGCGAAATGAGCAGTCAGCCCTGTTTCCATGGTTGCCAAGCTCTTTGCACAGAACAAAAGTAAGAAGGCCTCAGAAGGTCCCTCAGTCCCGGAGTTCAGGATGATTGAGCGCTGGAAATGTCGAAGACCATGTTCGTTGCAAAAGACAGTCCACGTATAATCTTAATAACCTCATTAAAGAAAATAGGTTACAAAAATATTTTTAATGAAATATGACAATGCTTTGAAATGCTATTGTGTAATCGAATTTTATAGAGGACTTCATAGGGGCAGGAAACTAACCTGTACTAGATACAGGCCCCATGTTTGGAACTATCTAGACCATTCATATACCAGGAGACATAATTATCTTCTCTCTTATTTACACAGATGTGAAACTAAGACTCTGAGAGATCAAAGTACCTTTCCCAAGACAAACACCTAAGCCTTTTTCTCTCCAAATCGAAGGCCAGTGCTGCATCTACCCTGTTTCAGACTGGCATCGTGCAATAGGCCTTCATGAGACACTTTGAGGCATATTTCGACAAAATGTGTTGCTGTACACATTTAAGATGCTATTCATAGCATTATCTATGTCCCTTCAATGTGGACCCAACTTTGAGACAAATTTTTACTCTAGTATCAGAAATAGTTGCATTTATTTTGAATAGTTTATTTTTATGTTATGATTTCTATGGATATTGTAATTATGCATCCTACACTTGTTTATGTAAAAACCTCAAGAATGCTAGGAAAGGAATTTGGGACTTAGTTCAAGTTCTAATGCCTATATCATGTATCCTGGCTCCCTCCTGACAACTTGACTATGCTCTCACATTCTTTTTATCTAGTTTTTCTTATCCCTGCACTTTAAATTATATTTTCTGTTGCTGAATTGTGTCCATTTATGTCATCAGAGAAAAGATAGTATGAATAATCATTTTCTTTAAAGATAAACTTCATGATTGTTCTCTATAAATTTTACAATCCAAGTAGTTATCATTAGAGAATGACTTGTCTCACATATCTCTGGTTTTTTCTTCCACACCTCTTTAAAAAAATGTCTTATATGTGTCACTGTAGTGATATATGCTAGGGACAACTAAAAATTCATTCTGTCTTATTACATCTTTGTCAGAAGAATGAGTTCTGCTCTGTCTCGATCTGACCTCTCAAATGTTATGATTAGAAAGTCTCTCTCCTTCACCTTTCAAGCAAAACTGGAAACAGAAGGAGACAAACACCCAGTAAACCACTCAGGATTCATCTATATTACAGAAGAAAAATCAAATGCAAGATTGAATCATCATGATTCTCTTTCCTTCCCTGGGAAATATAGGGAGGGTGGATTTATTAGCTTGGTATTTATATTTGACTGGAACACATGGACTTATCACAATGGTTATCTTTAAATGTTAATCTTCAGCAAATGAAGATCTGTTCTCTACTGTTCAGTTTTGTCACCCCTCTCATCATACATAATGGGTCACGCAGGAAAGAGGTCCTCTTTATTACTGCACTAATGTGTTTGTGAGCAACCGTAGCCCTATGGGATCCAAGAGACACTTAAAATCAGTTTCACCACAAAATGTTGGGAGATGTTGTTTCTTTCAGATCATTTGCCTACATTATTATATGGGCCAGAAATAAGAATCTTCTCTGTAGAACACAGGAATACATTAGAAACAGGACCGATGTGTCACCAAAATACCTCCTTATTTTGTTTACTTCACAGTTCTCTTCCAGTTCTTACCCTCCCCACACACACACTTCCACTCCCTTCTTATAGCAAAATACAAACAACAACAAAGCACAGAGGACCACCAGGAAAGACCGAACAGAAGCCAGCTTTCAGTCTTTGGGTTCTCACATATTTTTGCACTCCCAAGTTCTCAGCACCCACTCAGAACACTACAAATTTTCTGCATACAGCTGAGTTTTTCTTACTACCCTAATACCACTTGGAGTGATCACTTTTTTAACCACAATATGTCAGATGAATTCCAAAATCATGTAATTATTGCACATCAGCTCAGAGAAGGCCAAAATGAAGCATTTGAGATCAAAGCTGAATTTGGGATGATAGAAGCTTGCAAATGTCCTCAATGTTTAAGGCCAAAAAGAACTAAACAAGTATCCAAAGGTGACTTCTACCATCTACTTCTTAGATTGCAAAACTCCTCTGATATATATAGAGAGAATATGACTAGCTATGTACTTCATTACATTCCTCTCAGGCCAGATCTAGAAAATGCTAGATATGAAGCTTTTGGCATTCTGGAATTAGAAAGATTCTGTGTGTGCCTAAGCATGCTGTGAGAACAGATTTATACCAACTTTAACTGAGCACCAACCATCTCTCTCGCTCTCTCCCTCCTCCTTCTCTTTCTCCTCTTCCTCCTCCTTGTCTCCTTCCCTTCCTCCCTCCCTCCATCTTCCCATCACACACAAAAAACTGAGACTCTTAAGTTATAGGCAAGGGAAAATGACAGTGATTAAGGTTTTAATTAACTTGCTTAAGGTTCCATGACTTGTGAATTTGGGCACTGAAATCACTGTAAGCTTTGTTTTTCTAAATTCAGGTATGATTAGATTTTGGTAAAAACCAGTGTTAGTGTACAGACTATTTAGACTTGTCTGCTGAAATGGATGTTTAGATCACCAGTGAAACCATCTTCTCCGTAGATGATAGTGAACTCACCCTCTTCTCATTTTTTTCTATCCTTTTATCAAGAACATTCTTTCCCTGTCTCACTCTGGTAAAATAATTTTTCTGTTTTTCCTTGTACTCCTAAAGTCTTTATCTGATCTCTTTTATGGTGATTTTTCTGCTGAATCACCTGAGCTTTCTCACCCTCAGGCATACCTCTAATATTCACATTCAGATATTTCCAATCAAGGATGGTTGAATCACCAGATGTGGAACTCATGTATATAAAGAGTCTACCACATATACAGAGGGTGCCAAAAATATATATACACATTTTAAGGAAGGAAAAAAAAACTTTATTGAAATTGTAATAATATATACTGGTAACAAAAGATGAACACCAGCTGTGTTGAGCACCTCTTGTAATTGTAGAAGTCAAACGGGAACGGGACTTGAATATTACAAACATAATACAGTTTTTTCCTGTCTTATAAGTATGTACATTTTTTTGAACCCTCTGTATATAGGGTTGAAAGAGGTACAATCTCTCATCTAGAATTATATAACCAGTTGCATTCAAAGTTGGCATAAATCTCCAAATTCCTGTCTTTGAGTTCAATGTTCTTCTCTACCTTAATATGCTTATTTTAGCATGATTTATATTTTAAACATCATTTTTTCAGCTGTTACTTGAGTGACATACAGAAAGTAAATGCTCAATTAATAAGTGGTGAATACATTATAAAACTAACCTTCATCCTAATAATTTCACATATTTGAAAGGATAGGATGATGTCTTGTACTTATGAAATTTCAAATACATGACATTTTAAGTCAGCAAAATCCAATCCTGTAATCCAAGCCCCTGGAACCAAGAATAGCAGAGTGCACCTCCTAAATTAGGAGAACTTGGAGTTAGATGCTATCTATCGCTGAATCTCTCACTGCTCAAGCATAGGGATTTCATTCTTCTTGGGGTTCAACACAGTCATCTGCTTACCAGCTGCATTAAAAGGTTGTCTAGAAGATTAAGTTAGAATGTATTGACCATATGAATGAATATCAAGTGTATTGCAAACCAGAAGGCACTACATTAATGTAAGGATGAGTTTTGCAACGTATTTATTCACCTAGGTATTATTATGAAAATTTATATATTGCTGTGACACTGTATTTAGAAGACTCTGCAAAGTATCTTACCAAATAGCAGAATCTTAATAAAATGTTACTTGAACTCACATACTTCCCCCTTAGCACTCATATGATGTAGGCCATATTATTTATTTGTTTTCTGCTATAAGTAATAATATCTCTTCCTTCCAATTATCTCCATTTTTCCAACACTGTGCACATAAACTGCTCTGTCAATATTTAGGGAATCCACATGTATTCATTGGAGCAATTTTTCTATGCCCTTCATCATTTTCTTCTTGTTATAATGATGCTAACCCATTCAGACTTTTTTAACATATATAGCCTACACAAAATTTATAAATATGTTGGGTTACAAATATTGGTCCATAAATCGAATTAGAATTCATAGCATGATCCCCTTAGTTGAAATGCCCTGAGAATGGCCAGGCCCAAATGTTAGTTTTAATTTCATAATTTGCAAAGAGCTTTGTGACAGCTGGTAATCTACTTAACCAATTTGCATTTCTAGAGCCTTATTTTTTTTAATTAGGGCAGTAAAAATCGCTAATTCTGCTACTTATTTTTATAATTTTGTAAAAAATATGAGGTAGAGGGTCATTTTTAATAAAAATTATGATTTGGAATTAAATGTTCCAGATTAAGTAATTATTATTTGTTAATATAAGTAAAAGGTCAATCTGGTTGGTGGTTAGTAGCATAGTTATTCTCAAACACTTCCAATGTGATATTAAATTATTACAACCTCTATGGAACAATTTGTAAACATATTTATAAAAAGTCCTAAAAATATTCATAGCTTTTATCTACTAATTTTTAATCTCAGAGAAAAAATATTCTAAAATTATAATTTGTAAAATGGATAAATATTTGCACAAATAATATATTCCTAGTGAGATTACAGTAACAAAAATAAATAATTTGTTTATACTACAATAGAAGCATCAGATTCATATAATTAAAAATCATGAGGTCATCAAAATCATATTTATTCCACATAAAAAAATCTTTCATGCAATTAATGCTAACTAAAAATTAACAATTTTAAGATTATATGATATCTAAACAATAATCAAATATATTGAAAAAAATGGAATAAAACATGATGAAATTTTAATAATTCTTCAGATGGAACATATTTTTCTAAAATGTGTATTATTATATATTTTGAAAATTATTTTTTAAATGAAAATAAAGATAAAATGCCATCTGCTAATGATTAGGAGTTGTGCTATTTTAGTTTTCTTTTGAGGAAGTATGTATGTATATTTATATTTCAGAATATTACAGGGATACACATGTTTTGGTTACATGAGTTGCTTTTGTGTAGTTTGAACTGAAGTTATATGTGCCTGTCACCCAGATACTGTGCATTATACCTGTTAGGTGTAAATCTGTCCCTCCCCTTCTTCATAGTTTAATAGTATTCAACTATCCATCTGGGGTTTTAAGTGTGAAGATATTGTAGATAGTGTTTTCCCTACTTTTGAAAGTTTTCATGCAAAAGGTATATTAATCAGTTTGTCACGATTTTTTTTTTGAAGGATTAAAATTGAAAATGACTTTTGTGCTAGTACAATTTTAAGGTGCTGGTTTATTTTTAAAATCTACTACATTGAACTCTAGATAGTTCCAAAAGCTTTTTTCTATCTAAAATTCTCTGATTCTCTTTGAAGAATAATTTGCCTGGCTAGACCACTAAAGTATATTTAAAAACTCATTTGTCTTCTCTATAATTCTAATATTATCAAACTAAAATATTTTTGTCTAATAATAGTGGTATATAATTATTGATCTCTGTGTGACACTTAATTCATTATAATGAATATGTAACATATATCATCTGGCAACGACCTTCATCAAGTAAGTTTTATTTCTCCCATTTTACAGATGGGGAGTTGAGGTTTAGGGAGTCTAGAGGACTTTTGCGCCAGGTCTTAGAAGGAGTATGCTGTATTGCTCAAAGTTTCATACTATTCTTAAACATTGTGCAATTCAGACTTCTGACTTGAACTAGTAGGGACACCTCAGCTCATGTCTGGGGTAGTGCAAGAGAATAGTCTCAATTTTCTTTCTCAAGTCAAAAAATGAAAGCAGGAGCTCACCATGGTGCTATGTCAATTTTCCAACAATAAGAGGTAATGCAATGTTTTCAGTGGATAATTACAGTGGGAAGGGTGACAACTCATGTAGTTGGTTTCTTTGGTAGGGCAAGGGTTACAGCTGTGTGTACGAGGACCACAAAAGTGTTTATATATATATCAGCACACTTGTGTAATTCAGTTATACCTACTTTTAAACTGTAGACATGTAAAAAAAAAAATCTAACAATCTAATTCACTTCCTTTTCCTACAATTTAAAATAAACCTGATCCTTGGGATTGAAAGCCACATTTTAAATATAATTACCCTAGAAACAGTGTTCATATGACATTAGTCTATCAAACAGAGGCCTTCTAGAGTAATACACAAAGAGAAAAAAATAATAAATTGAATTTTTGATTCAGGCACTAACTAGTTACATGACCTTAGAGCAATTATCGAAATTCTTTAGGAATTTCATAATTTGAAATATTTGTAATTTATAACTCATTCATAATTTGAGAGATAGTACCTACTTTTTCTGCCAGCCGGACTATAAGGTATAGCACATATAAATCATTCTCTTGATACTTCAGAATAATTCAAATGTTCAGACATTATATCAGAATATTGTAACTATTTTCATTCTAATATTTGCAATGCTACATATAAGCAAAGATCTGAAATCTTTGCTTATATCTAGCATTGTTTATGTTTATGCTGTTACATCTACAAACCATAAATTCTTTGAATGGACAAAGTCATTTAGGAAAAAGATACTGCACAAATCTGGAAAAATAAAAATATTTATAAAGCATGTAAGGGTAAAAAATTGTCTTACCTCATTACTCTCTCCCAGTGACAATTGCTAAGTACTTAAATTTTCTGGAAATCTACATACATATTTATAGATGCATTTTCAGTAACTTGATAGTCAAAACACACATTAAGGAGTTGTTCACTTTGTTTACTTTGCAAGGTTCCAAACCTTTTCCAGAAAGACAGTTTACCAGATATGTAATTTACTAGACTGTATATCTGGGTACTTTGTAGATCAAGGTCAGTGAGGTCATTATTGTTTCTGCTCTACCTCATAGCATGGACCATGAAGCAAAGTATATTTTATTTGTACAGAAATATTACAGTGTGTTCTATTTTAATTTTCTGAAATATATGAAAAAGTGTACAATATTATACACAGAAGAGTTTAAGAAGAGTTATGTGTTGAATGGATTCTATTCTATAATGAGGGATATTTTCAGTTACCCACGAAGCCTGGTGATCTCTCATTTGACACTTTTCTTGTACAACAGTGGAGAAGGATGCTTGAGTCATCCATAAAAATTGTAATAATGATCAGGTTGCTACCTTTTAAAGTCATGCCCTTGGGTTTTATTGAGGATTGATGAAAAGAATAGCCATATGCAGATGGCTCCTGCATCAGCCATAAAATCATTTTTGAAGACATTACCATTTGCATTACTCAGTGTTCCCTGTAAAAAAGACCTTGAGTGGTATCCTTTAGAACATTATATCAAGGGTAATATGTCTGTAGAACTGATTTTCATCCTCTTATGGTTAGTGAAATAAAAGTTTATTTTCAATTTTTACCCTGGGTGCCAGGGAGCTCAGAGTTGTAGGTAATACTAAAACACATAAATTAATAAATTCTATGGCTAGCATATTTGCCTCAGAAATATTATTTGAATTTATATTTGTCTACTTTATTGTAGGTAGATTTCCATTATAAAATGTCTCAAAACCTTCTTGAAAATAGAAAACAGGCTCAGCACACCGGTATCACAGTGGTTAAAGCGCCAACCACCTACACTGAGGGTGGCCAGTTTGAACCCGGCCCAGGCCAGCTGAACAACAATGGCAACTGCAACAAAAAATAGCCAGGTATTGTGGCAGGTGCCTGTAGTCCCAGCTTCTTGGGAGGCTGAGGCAAGAGAATCACTCAAGCCCAAGAGTTTGAGGTGGCTGTGACCTGTGACAACACAGCACTCTACCGAGGGTAAAATAGTGACACTCTGTATCAAAAAAAAAAAACAAAAAAAGAAGAAGAAGAAAAGAAAAAAGGAAATAAAATACAGTGAAGGAGGGGACAATACTGACAGATTTTATTTATTTACTAGTTTATTTTTATTTATTTATTTTTTGAGGGGGGGGCAGACTTTCACTTTCTCACCCTTGGTGGAGTGCTGTGGCGGCATCATAGCTCACAGCAACATCAAACTCTTGGGCTCAAGTGATCCTCTTGCTTCAAGCCTCCCGAGTAGCTGGGACTACAGGTACCTGCCATAGTGCCTGGCTATTTGTAGAGACGGG
>NW_003852401.1:3627686-3628677 GCF_000181295.1 Otolemur garnettii
TTATTATTCATAGCCACTTAAACCTGTAAACTAGTTTTGTCTCTAGTTTTAATACAGACTTCTTATAAACTCTTCCTCTTTTTCCTCATGGGTATCAATACAGTGATACCTTGTAATCTGAATTTATCCATTCCGGAACCCCACCTGAGTTCCAGTTTGTTTGAGTTCCAAGACATTTTTTTCCTCCTTTAAAATAATAGAAATTGGATTAATCCATTCTTGGGTCTGACAAACTAGAATTTTCAAATGATTTTAATAGTAAATACACAAATTCTGAGGTAAAATGTTGACCACACTATTTCAATAAAAATGTAAATTAATAAACTTAAAAATATAAAGGCCTGTTTCATCACAATTGAACACTTGATTTGATTCATACCCCTCACTGCTCACACAGTCTACAAACTCCCTTACAAACTTCTCTGCTGCTTCTGAGTTAGAACTGGCAGCCGCTCCATGCATAACACCACTCTGGATCCCAGTCCTTTCCTTAAACTTCTCAAACCACCCCCTCTGGCTTTAGACTCTCCTTTGGGGCACTAGTATCAGCCATCCATAAAAAATGTAATAATGATTTCACTAAATCATCGTGGAGGATCTTGGCTTTCTCACAAATTAAACACTCAGAAATCACATCACCAGCCAGCTTTTTTTCATTAATCCAGACTAAAAGGAGTTTTTCCATCTCTTCCATACTTTTTGATCTCTTAGAGGTCAGCATCATAACCCCTTTCACCATTTCAGCTGCTTCGGATAGCTTCTTTATTTTTCAAAATCATACAAACAGTCAATGTAGGCATCTCAAACGTGGCAGCTTCTGTTCTTGTGTCTGTGACCACTCTGGTCCTGACTTTAGTCTCTGAATTTGGCATTCATTTGAAAACTCTCCAGAATTAGATCTCAGTTCTCATTAGCTGATGTTTTTTATAGCTTATTTCTTTGGCACCTAGATTAGCCACCTGTGTACCACTTTCATGCTTAGTGCTAAGCT
>NW_003852401.1:3629016-3629942 GCF_000181295.1 Otolemur garnettii
TCTTACTTTCGTCACTACTTTTTAGGAGCTATGGTGAATACACTTAGTTGTTATTATATTAAAAATGCACACACAAAAAACAAGCGCAAAAGGATAAAATTAGCAAGAAAAATCCCACATGTTGATTTCACTACAGCTTCACACAAATAACTGAACCTCAAACCGCTGGGTGGCCTGAGTGCTGGGGAAACGTAAGCACAAAAACACAAGAACAATGCCCTTGGATTCCAAAGCAGCATTCAGATTTTGGGCAAAATTTGCTCAACTTTTGCATTCTGATTCCATTTGTTTGAGTTCTGGGTGACTTGGATTGTAGGGCAATGCTGTAATTATAGAGATGGAAAAGAAAGATAAAAACTAGTTCACAGAGAGGCCATGATGGAGATCATGTGAGCAAAGCACTCAGGGCCCATTCACCTATACACATGAACATTTGGGTTTGAGATTGCTATATCTCTTTCAAATCAGTTAACTACACAAGACCCCATGCAACACCATTTATCACTCATCAGAACACCATTATTACTAATTTTCATAACCCTCATGGCCTACTATGTGGCCTACCAAGTGGAAAAGTAAGATACGTATATGATCAAGTGAAAATATCATTTCTGATGAATATTTATAATAGCCACATGTATAATAATTTCCTTTATGTACGATTCATTTGGATACCAGTAGCAACCCTTCACTTCCTTACAGGTTCATGCCAATATAAATCACAAGGGTGGGATGATAAAAAGGTAAGAGGTTTATCTTTTAAGTTCTTTCAGGTTGCAAGTCTACTCCAGGACCATTCTTATTCCAAAGCTCTCTAATTGCATATCACCATCACTCACAATGCATGATGATTCTATTTTGATCCAAAGTTATAAAAATACCTGCTTTTTAAAAATTACTCATACCTGTGCTTTTTCCCAGAGACA
>NW_003852401.1:3630167-3631882 GCF_000181295.1 Otolemur garnettii
TGGTCCTGACTTTGGTCTCTGAATTTGGCATTCATTTGAAAACATTCCCCAGAATTAGATCTCAGTTCTCATTAGCTGACATTTTTTATAGCTTATTTCTTTGGCACTTAGTTTTTTCCTATTCCCTTGGTTAGGAATTCTCTATGCAAGACTCAATTTGGCCAATTCTCTGTTGGCTGTATGACCAATTTCAGAACTCACAATGGAGACAGTATAAGGTTGTTTGAGGTATTCAGTGATTCAGAATACGTGGCCATCTTTAAATATATCTACTACATATATACAGAAAACAAAACATATCCAAACCCTAGAATTGTTTTCTTAGTGTAACTTTATGGAAATTCGGACATAAAAGTGGATTCAAGGATTAATTTAACAATGAATCAAAGATTGCTAACAAGAAATACTAAGAATTTAACCCCTGCAATTTATACCACCCTTTTGTCATTAAAATTTAGTGCATAAAATAACGTTTGGCTACTTTATTACAAATAGTTACCCATGCATAAAATGTTTTTAAAAGTTTAGTGTAATGCTTCTAGAAAATTCTGGTGAAGCAAATAATTCTGAAAGCACATTATTGTATTTTGGAACAGTTCACTGATCAAACATTACACAATGGTTCCACAAAACGTCTCTAAAACTGAGTGTTTATGACAATTGCACTCAAAATAAATAGCTTCATAGCAAAACTTGAACCACAGCTGGGAGCCAAATTAGACTGAAGGACAGCTTGCAAAAATCTTTAAGTTATATATTCTTCCCAATTCCCTACTAAAACTGCCTTTATCATTTAATCCACATAATAGTTTCCACCATTATAAATTTATCAGCCAGATTATTATTCATATGCATGGCATGCATAATTATAATTAATTTGCTGAAGGCTCATTCTGCTGCTTCTATTAATTATGATCTTATGGCTTTAAATAAATCAGTGAGAAGCGGGAGAACCTAAACTAGAGAAATAGATGTAAACTGAGCCAATAAACTGCCGTACTCACGTGACACTCCCTGATTGGATCAGGGAGATGACTTACTGGTGTTTTGAACATCAGCTCTGAATTTAAAAATCTAACTAGGAAATCTAATGCTGCCTAATTTTGCTTTCCTCTCTCTTTCTTCCAGATCTATGGCTATCAATAAATTACCAGACCACAAAAAGAAATACAGGGACTAAAATACGACAATAAAATCCACAATCAGCAATGTGAATTATGATTCCCAAGGAACTTAATTAGATTTTTTAATTAAAACAAAATGAATTTTCCTTTCCAATTAAACAATTCTGTCTCCATCCCCCTCCCTGCCTCACAAAACAACAACAGCAAAACATTCGGAGTTGTTAAAAGCCCATTCTACCTATATAAACTACAACAGTATGCTAAGAGGGACCTGAATAACCCACACATTTTTGCTATCTCCTTTCTGCTTGCTCTCTTTGAAACATAAAACTGAACTAAAATAATCATGGTGGGAAAAAACTCAATATATCCTAAAGAAACTGCAAGGCAGATCTTTGATAATTTATTGAAGACACTTTTGAGAGTGAGTAGTCTTTGATCATAAAAACCAATTTTCAAAAAATTCCTAACACTTTTCAGGGGAAAAGAAAGTGAGGGCTGTTTGGGGATATTAAACAACACAGTGTTTCTGAACAACAATAGTATCTTCCGTTTCTGAACAGGAACCTCAGGAGAGACTATTGCATTTTA
>NW_003852401.1:3632215-3644978 GCF_000181295.1 Otolemur garnettii
CTTAATATTTTATCACTGAGCAAAATGGATTTTCACTTTTGAGCCAGAATAATTTATTCTGGATTTTCAAATAATTATATGTCACACCACTGGTCTCTTTACATTAGGGAAAATTGTCATCTAAAGCAACAGATAAGATCAAAAGCAAAAATTTGACCAGCATTTGATAAGGCATATATTTGCATGCATTTTACATTTCATAAAGTCATTCCTACCGTATAAAATATGCCTTAGAAAATGAACATACTCCAAATAAATTGCACATTAGCATATATTTATATATCATGAAAATTGGCCAGTTTTGTACATTCCTAGGTTTCTAAAAGTTGCTACATGGTGAATTTCAAATCACTACTCCAGTAAGTTGCTAATGGAACTTTTCTGCATGATAAAGTAACAACAGGAATCAAGAACTAATACAATCTCTACAGGATATCTACCATAAAGATCAAATATATGTAAATCCTTGAAAAAACATTGCTATTAGTTTAGAGAGAAAGTTAGCTGTTGTCTTCAATTTAATGTTTAAATATAAAGTATATTTTATGTGAATTAACATAAAAATTGAACCTGGTATATATACAAATAATTGTAAAGAAGACCATCATTCAGTTAAATACGAAAAAAATCTATGATCAGTTCGGTCTAACAATATGACATGCTAGATAAGCTACTGACCTTCCTATTGAATAATATATACATACACAGCTATATAGGCACACATACTCAGACATGCATATACACAAAGTAATACACACAAATCTTTTTCTTAAATAAATGTGTGTTTGGCAAGAACAAAAAGATTATTAAAATATATACATACACAACTAAGTCTAGAAAGAAACCCAGGAAAAACAAATAAACAAGCAAACAAACAAAAAAACTGCATCCTAAAGTCAGCCTTTGCCTACGATCACACTAAATCTTGTCTTCAGTTTTCAGGTCCTTATAGGACTTGGGAGATAAACAGAAAAGCCAAGGTTATTCGTGTTGGGCAGGTTAAGATAAGAGACTTTTTTCCAAATAGGGAATATCTAATAGTCTGTCCCCTTATTGTAAAGGTGCAATAAGTCTCTTTTCACCATCCCAAGGGGGAACAAGTCATATACCTATAGTAGGACTTCACCTCTGATGATTAATTTCATGTTTCAACTTGACTGTGCCGCCACACAGTGTCAAAATATATGGTTAATATTATTCTGGGTATGCCTGTGAGGTTGTTTCTGAATGAGATTAACATTTGAATCAGAGGACTGAATAAAGTAGATTGATCTTTCCATGTGGACAGGTTAGGGTTCATCCTATCTGTTAAACGTCTAAACAGAACAAGAGGCTAAAGGAAAATTTGCTCTCTCTGCCTGGCCGATTTCCAACTCCACCAGCGTTCCTCTGCACTCACACTGGAATTTACCTGCTTTCCCAGTTCTCTAACCTTAGGACATAGATTGGCACTACCTATTGGCTTTCCCTGGTCTCTAACTTGTAGATGGCAGATAGTGGGATTTTTCAACATCCATAATCATGTAAGCCAATCCTCTATCTACACTGGTTCTGTCTTTCTGTAGAACACTGACTGTTAACAAAACCAAATGAAGAATTGGAATAAAAAATGAAATACAAGAAGTAGTTTATTGGGAGATGGTCTCAAAAAGTATGAGGGTTGAAATGAGAAAAAAAAAAAAAAGGAATGGAATAAAGATGTCATTAGTAATACCAGTTGTGAGAACTGGGGCTACATCACAGTAGTAACATGAAAAATACTTTGAAACATTATTTCATTGTCATCTTAATTAAGTGAAAGAATGATGTGAAATCAACCCATTGATTCCCACCTCCATAATTTGAGGATAGGTTTGAGATATTAACTCCTTATATCACTAAATTTGCCTACCCAAGGCCTAGCCAGATCCTGTGTTGCTGGGAAAAGCTTTCAGCCAAAGAAGAGGAACCTAGGAACTTTAGTTTATAAATATCCAGCTGGTGGAAACTGTCTTTCCTTATAGTAGCAGAGGAACTTTGTTGGGCCAAGGGCATATACAATATATTATGAATAAAATGTGTAAAAATACTTCCTACAAAACTTCTATAAAAATTTGTCCTAGGCAAACTGAACCTCTTCCCAAATCTCAAATGTCCAAATATCTCATTACTAGGTATTTACCCAGAGTGGGGAAAAATCATTTTGCCACAAGGACATTTGCACTAGAATATTTATCACAGTTCAGTTAACAATGGCTAAGATGTTGAAACAACTCAAGTGTCCATCAACTCACTAATGGATTATTAAACTGTGGTATATACCATGTAATACTATTCAGCCACAAAAAAGATGGAGACTTTTCCTCTTTTGCATTTACCTGGATGGATTTGGTGAATACACCCCAAAGTAAAGTATCAACAAATACATTGGAAAAACAACCAACACACTCAATACTAATATGAAACCAGCATATCAACAACTACACACCCACATGAGAGAAAAACGTAACTACATTCAAGTATGGGATGAACAAGAGTAGGAGAGAAAAAGGAGAGGGAAGGATGGGGGAAGATCTGGTGTGCTCATACCTAAGGTCACAATGTAGGGGAATATGGCGCAAATCTTGAGTGAAGGGCTCAACTATAACTTGAACTTTACTTTAAAATGCAAACAATGTGGCTAATTATTGATACCCATGTATTAAACTTAAATAAAAAGTAAATAAATATTCTGATTAAGTTTAAGATTGAGTTTAAAGAGAAAATAAATAAGACACAGAAAAATGAAAAGATTTTTTATGGCCAGAATATAAATCAATGCGTTTGATATATTTTAAAAAAAATAAGGAAGGATGTCAAATTGAACAAAAGAATAAGATTAAAAAATGTTATCAAGAAAATTGGAAAATATACCAAATATTTCCAGGTTTGTAAACAATCAAAATCACAATTATAACCTCAAAGACTTAGCAACTGACTAGAATAGAGTAACAGAGACTAATTTTACCCTCTAAATCGAATCATCCAAAAAACAGAAAATATATATGAAAGACCTGTTAGTAAAGATTTTCTCACTAAGCAATAAAAGACATTGATCTCTGAGTGATGAGAAACAAACAAGGTTCACCTATTATTGCCCCCAGCTTGCTGCCTCCAGAGAGTGTCCACCCACAGTGCACCATAGGGAAAATCAGCAGAATCCAGGCCAACTCATTGATTTGAGGAGTATTTGAGTTTAGAAGATAAATAAATGGAGGATACAGTCCTCAGGTAGGACCAAAGAAGAAAGAATTGCCCAGAGAAACAACTCTGAACGTCAGCAGAATACCTATAAAAAGGTATAAAAAGATGACCAAGAAATACAAAACAACAGCATCAAGCTTGAATAGTTTTATTAATAACAGAGAAAATATTTAAAGATCAAAAGCACTGCTAGATAGACTCAGGATAAAATGATTCAAAGTTCAATAAGGTTTTATAGGAAGGATTTTTGTTGTTGTTGTTTGGAGACAGAGTTTCATTTTGTCACACTTGGTAGAGTGCCATGGTGTCATAGCTCACAGCAACCCCAAACATTTAGGCTCAAGCTATTCTCTAGTCTCAGCCTCCTGAGTAGCTGGGACTAGAAGTGCCTGCCACAATGCCTGGCTACTTTTAGAGACAGCACCTCACACTTGGTCAGGCTGGTCTCAAACCTGTTAGCTTAGGCAATCCACCATCCACAGTCTCTCAGAGTGCTAGGATTACAGGTGTGAGCCACCGCACTCAGCCTCTATCTGAAGGTTTTAAAAGGTTAAACTTTCATGTATTCAGTAGCACATACTCAAATATATAACCCAAAGTATTTAAAATTGTAAACAGAAATAAAATATATCCTAACATAAAAGAACAGGAATAATCACTGTTTCAATCTCAGTATGCCAGATGAATTCCAAAATCATGTAATTATTGCACATCAGCTCAGTGAAGGCCAAAGAGAAGAACATTTGAGGTCAAAAGCTGAATTTGGTACGATTGAAGCTTGTAAATGTCCTAAATGCTTGAGGCCAAAATAAAAATAACAATAAATAAATAAAATAAAACCTAAATAAGTATCCTAAGGTGACTTATACCATCCACTGCTTGGATTGTAAAACTGCTGTGATTTATATAGAGAATATGACTAGCTATACACATCATTAAGTTCCTCAGGCCTGATCTAGAAAATGCCAGATTTGGAGCTTTTGGCATTCTGGAATTAGAATGATTGTATGTGTGCATAAGCATACTATGAGCACAGATTTATACCAACTCTAACTAAGCACCAACCATCTCTCTCGCTCTCTTCCTCCTCCTTCTTTTTCCCCCTTCCTCCTCCTCCTCTTCTCTTTCTTCTTCCCTTCCTTCCTCCATCCTCCCCCATCACACACAAAAATCTCAGACTCTTAATTTGTAGGCAAGGGAAAATGGCATGGATTAGGTTTTAATTAACTTGCTCAACATAACAACAATGAAGGTACAGGTTATCAAAACCTGTGGGTTACTGCCAAAGCAGTTCTAAGAGGGAAATTTATCACATTAGATGCCTAAATGTAAGGAAGAAAGAAAGAAAGAGAGAGAGAGAGAGAAGAAAGAGAAGAAAGAGAAGAAAGAGAACCTAATAGAATATTTTAAGGTAATGGAGAAGGAAGAGCAATATAATCCAATCTGCAGAAGAAAGAAAAAACCAAAATTAAATCAGAAATAAATAAAATTGAAAACAAAAGAATCATTCAGAAAATCAATGAAAGAAAAAATGGGCTCTTCAAAAAGATAAATAAAATCAATAAACTTTTGGCTAGATTAACTAGAAACAGAAAAGTAAGATCTCTAATAACCTCAAGCACAAATGAAAAGGGAGACTAACAACAGATACCACTAAGATACAAGAGGTTATTTCTGACTACTAAAAGAGACTCCAGAAATTTGACATAGTGGAGGAAATGGACCAATACCTGGAATGATACCATCTCTTGAATAGATCTCTTGAACAGTCCAATATTAACCCTGAGATTGCAGGAACAATAAAAAAGCTTCCAACAACAACAACAACAAAAAGTCCTGGTTCAGATGACTTCACACCAGAATTCTATCAAACCTTGAGATAAACTTGTACCTATGCGTAGAACTTATTCTAAAAAAAATTGAAAAGGAAGAAACATTCCCATACACATTTTATGATGCGTGCATCACACTGACATCAAAACTAGGAATGGACCCAACTAAAAATGAGAACTACAGACCAATTTTGCTAATAAATATTGATACAATAATATTCAATAATATCTTAGCCAATAGATTACAATTACTTATTAAAAAATGATACATTATGAGCAAGTTGACTTCATCTCAGGGATGCAAGCTGGTTTAACATATGCAAATTTATAAAAATAATTCACCATATCAATAGAAGCAAAAATCAAATGCCATGTGATCCAGATGCAGAAAAAGCACTGGATAAAATTCAGCATCCTTTTCTAATAAGAACACTTAAAAATACAGACATAGGTGGCACATTTCTGAAAATGACTGAAGCCATCTACAACAAACTCCCAGCTAATATCATACAGAATGAAGTAAAACTGAAAGCATTTTTACTTTGAATAGGAACCAGACAAGGATGTCCTCTATGACCACTACTATTCAACATAGTTCTAGAAGTTCTACCCAATGCAATCAGGCAACAGAAGGATATAAGAGCATCCAAATGGGGGAAGAGGAGATCAAACACTCACTGTTTTCAGATGACATGATCTTATACTTAGAAAATCCCAGAGACTCAACCACAAGACTCCTGGAAGTGATCAGTAACATTTAAGGGTATAATATCAATGCCCACAAATGAGCGCCTCTGTATACACCAATAACAGCCAAGCTGAGAACCAAATCAAGGATATAATTCCCTTCACAGTAGCTTCACAGAAAATGAAATACTTAGGAATATATCTAACAAAAGAGGGAAAGGATCTTTACAAACTTTACAAAGAGAATTATGAAACCCTAAGAAAATAAATAACAGAAGACATCAACAAATGGAAGAATATACCACGCTATTGGCTAGGAAGAATCAACATTTTAAAAATGTCTATACTACACAAATCGATATACAGATTCAATGCAATCCCCATTAAAATATCCTCATCATATTTTGCAGAACTGGAAAAAATAGTTCATTATTTCATATGGAACCAGAAAAAAACGTATATAGCTAAGGCAATTCTTAGTAATAAAAACAAAGCTGGTAGCATCACTCTACCCTACTTTAGGCCATATTACTGGTTCATAGCAATCAAAACAGCATGATATTGGCACAAAAAGAGACACATGGACATATAGAACTGAATAGAAAACTAGTTTATCTCTTTAACCAAAAAGATGAAACCAACATCTCCTTGCCATCAGATCTTTGATAAACCAAACAAAAGCATACACTAGGCAAAAGAATCCCTATACAATAAATGGTGCTGGTAGCACTGGATAGCCACATGTTATTCAGACTGAAACTGGACCCACAGATTAACACAAGATGGATAAATGATTTAAATCTAAGATATGAAATGATAAAAATCTTAGAAGAAAGTCTGGGAAAAACTCTTGAGGATGTTGTCCTCGGAAAAGATTTTTTGAAGTAGATTTCAGTGGCAATCAAAACAATAGCAAAAAATAAACAAGTGGAATTTAATCACTGAACAGCTTCTGCACAGCTAAGGACACAACAATCGATGCAATAGATAACCTTCAGAGTGGGAAAAAATATTTGCATGTTATGTATCTGTCAAAGGCTTAATAACTAGGATCTATAGGGAACTCAAATTAATCAACAAAAATGAGCAAACAATCTCATCTATTACTGGGCAAGAGACATAGACAGAATCTTCTCTAAGCAAGACAGACAAATGGCTAACAAACATGTGAAAAACAATTCATCATTCCTGATCATCAGAGAAATGCAAATCAAAACAACCCTGAGATATCACCTATCCCCAATAAGATTAGCCCACATCACAAACTGGAAATTCCCAAAGCTGCAGATGCTAGCGTGGACGTGGGAGAGGAAAACACTTGTACACTGCTGGTGGGACTGCAAGCTAATACAGCTTCTTTATTAAGATGTATGGACATTCCCCAAAGGGTCAAGTTAGACCTCCCATTTGACCCTGCAATCCCAACTACTAGGTATCCACTCACAAGAGAAAAGAATCATTTTATCATAAAGTCATTTGCACTAGATTATTTATTGCAACTCAATTTACAATTGTCAAGAAATGGAAAAAAACTAAATTCCCACCAACTCAGTGATGGATCAATAAACTGGTGTATGTATACCATACAATACTATTCAGTCATAAAAAAATGGTGACTTTACATTTTTGTATTAACCTGGATAGAGCTGAAATACATTCTTCTTTGTAAAGTATCCTAAGAATGGAAAAGGAAATATCCAATGTATTTAACATAAATATGAAGCCAGTAGGTGATCTAATTCATACTCACATAGTAAAACTCAATTCAAATCAAGTCAGGGGAAGAGGACATAGGAATCAAGGAGGCTGGAGGATGGTGGTTAGTAAGGGCATATTGAAGGGGTATATAGCACGACTACAAGATGGAGTCTACCTAACAAATTCAAATATTGTGATCTGGTTGGTTATACCCTCACATTAACCTAAAGTTTAAAAAAAAAAATTAATCAAGTAACAAAGATAGTGGGTATAAATAAACGATGTTTTCTTTTAGCACAACATTTAAATTTTAAGTGTTCAAGAAATAGTGTTATTTTGCCATCCATGTTTTATTGTCATAAAAACATACATATCATGAAATTTAGCATCTTAACCATTTTTTAAAAATCTATTTCAGACTTATATGAGGGTATCCAAGATTAGGTTGCATATTTGCATGTGAAGATTAAAGTCATATTTAGAGTTTTGATATTCACTCAGGAAGTGTACGTTTTACCCAGGCATTGTACCTGTTAGATGTGAACATAACCGATTCTCCCCCCATTCTTGAATATAATTGAATTATTCTTTCATGTGTGTACACTGCTGTTAATCTACAACTTTCAACTTCATATTGAGTACGTAAGAATCTCGATGTTCTATATTATTTTAGAATTTAGTCATTGTTTAATTGAGGCACTCATTAAAGTGACATGTATTCTGTCTTTTATACCAAAAACTTCATATGCTTTGATCAACACTCTTGACTGTGATGCATTATCTCATCCACAGATCTTTAAAATCAGACAGATTGAACTCATTCTGGAGCATAAGTTTGTTCTAAATAACTTTATTTAAAATAAGCAAATTAATTTACCTTTTAATAAACTCAAAATGAAATATCATATTTTAAATTATATACATCTTTGAAAACATTAACAATTATCCATTAAAACAATTCTTAGCAACTGAATAATAGAAAATATTTGTAATCACATAAAGCAAACATGAAATAATGGTCATAACCATCCAAGTAAACAAAAAGTACATTATGATTTTTAACAGGCAATATGTTTACCTATGGAAAAAATGCAAAGTACACTTCTCATATCAATAGTCAATTTTTAATAATTTGCTGAATTGTGAATTGGCATACAAAATCATCTGGATACCTCTAATCTAAAAAAGAAAATCTAAAACACATACTTAAAATAATACTTCAAATGGCATCAAATACTAAATACGTTGAAATTAATCTAACAAATCATATCTGATATTATGTAGAATATCATAGTTTTATTATAAAATATTAAGGATGATTTAAATGGAGAGATATACCATGTTAAGGAATGAGAAGATTCGATATCATAATGATGTCAAATATTTCCAAATTAATTAATGATTTCACTATAATTTAAATAAAAATCCGTTTTTTGTTTGTTTTGAAAACTTGACAAATGTGCAAAGTATTCCAAGTTACTTCTTTTTTTTTTTTTGAGACAACAGTTTCACTTTGTCACCCTCAGTAGAGTGCTACGGTGTCATAGCTCACAGCAAATTCAAACTCTGAGCTCAAGTGATTCTCTTGCCTCAGCATCAGGAGTAGCTGGGACTACAGGCACCCACCACAACACCTAGCTATTTTGTTGTTGTTGTTGTTGTTGTTTTCATTGTTGTTTAGCAAGCCCAGGCCGGGTTTGAACCTGCCAGCCTCTCTGCATGTGGGTGTTGCGGTAACTACTGTGCTACAGGCACTGAGCTTCCAAGATACTCTTGAAGAAGAACAAGTTGGTTGGACTTTTTTTGGAAACTAAGATTGTGAGATACTGGAATGGGAATCAAAAAATAGACTAATATAATGAAATAGAGCACACCAAGATACATTCATGGAAACATGATTTATGGCACAATTGAAATTACCCCAAAGTGAATAGATTGTCATTTCAATATATGATATTAAAAAAAATCCTTATGGAGAAAAGATAAAATTGGATCCTTACGTTACATTAAGTAGGAAATACCACTACAGATGGATTAAAGATTTAAATAGGGAAAGTCAAAATTAAAGATGAAATGCAATCATTTTTTATGCTTGTCAAGAACTCCAAAAACTGCCTATAGTCTCTGTATAATCAAACTTTTCTCATGGTTTGATGAACCCATCAATCTCATTATGGTTTTTGAACTGTTTACTATACTGTACTCTTTTCTCCTGCTCCTAAATCTAATACATTATTTAACGACTAATTCTTCAAAAACATGCTGCCCACCTTCTTAGCAAGAGTTGCCTCTCCATTTTCTAAATTTAAATTGCATTTAATACCCATAATAACATTTGCCAACACATGTCCCATAAAAATCTCTCATCAAAATAGCATTCTGTAGTCAGCAAGTTTGAGAACCACTGCGGATTAATGCTTCTGAATGAAGATTCTATGTGCATTACCAAAGAGTTCTGAAAAGCTCTATACTATTAAGAATTTTAAAAAACTGATTAACTTTGCTGAAACAAATGATGTCTAACTTATTTAGCCACATAGAACACTTTATTTGAGGAACTAGGCATCATTTCTAGAATAAATTCAATAGCATACATTTGTGCATTTGGAGACATATTCTATGAGATAAGTATAATGCTTTGTGAATATCTTGAAGTTAAATATAAATGTTTTATGATTTCCTCATCTTCTTTAAAATTTCTTCTCAGGGGCAAAAATCACATACAAAATTAAAATTAGAAATGGTTAAGTTGCATTTTCTAATCTAATCTTCACACTATGATTCATGGTATACAGTATATAAATTTGAAATGAAAAGAAGTCCATTTTACTGAAAAGGAAGTGAGACTTATAACTTTTTAGGAATATTGTCACCGTGACAATTCTGGGATTTAAAAATTATTATTGAATTCAATGGTCTATTTGGCCATTATTCATTGGCTCTGTGTAAATCTCAATCTGTACTTACCTTGGAATCAATAGCATATATATGAACATGAGATCATAATTGGTAGAATTATATGACACTAATCTTTATGGAAGTCACTGTATTATTAGGCTACACTGGATTCTTGTATGAAATATTTCTTGAGATAGTCAATTGCTATACTGAATATAGTAACCATATATCAAAAATCTTTGTCTTTGTATTTACATGGAGAACTATTTGAGAAGCAATATTTGCAGAAATGGAATTCAATATAGAAAGATACTGAGATACATATAAATATCAAAGATAAACATGATAACATTAAATGTAATAGAGAAGTTAAAATTAAATCATAAATAAGTTTTGAATTGCATCTCTGAAGGTTGAGGTAATATCCGTAATTGTCAGAAAACAATGTTCTCTTCCATATTTCTTATTTCTATTCTAGGCAATATCTAAATACTGTAAATGTGGTTATATTCAGTGTGAATACTTGATGTCATTTTTCAGAGTTTGCCACTCTTGGATATTATTTGGTCTACAATCAAAACAAAGAGACTATCTGAAAAGAAATCAAAAAAGATGAAACTATATCCTGCATATCTTGGCTTTTCCTGTGATAACTATGTAATTCATAAATACACCAGGTTATAGACAAGAAAATCTTCTATTGTCAAGTTAAGAAATATTTATTACACTTCTATCACATCTATCTTTATCTAGTATATAAACATATATATATATATGACTGTTATATATATGTGTGAATGTGTGTGTGTGTATATATATATATCTCTACTAACCTTCACCTAGCATTGACATTTACTCACCTGAATATAATTTACTTAAACATGGCATTTTGAAGCCATGGAGTGGGTTGAAAGGATATGAGCAAATACACTACAGCACTGTACATAGTAGTACTGGCTTATAATTACTAATGTCTCATTGTCCCTTATTTTTATATAACTCTTCACAGTCTTAATATTTTATATATATATATATATATATATGTGTGTGTGTGTATTTACTAGTACATTAACTACAAAGTATAAAAAATTGTCAAATAGAGTTACTAATTAGCTAAAACAAACTAATCATCTAGCTCATGCAGATTATCATTGTTCTAGTTTTGTGAGTTGTGAAGAAGAGGCTGAGGAAAGTGAAGTGGCACAAATGCCCAGGGATACTTAATGGTAGAGCTCACTCAAGAGGAGGTCTAGTCCATGATAACTGAACTACAATTCCTTTACCTTCTTAAAGGGACATATTGAGAAGCAGATATAAAGTTTTATAGCAGTAGCCAATGTTCTGAAACACTATGATAAATGTCTTAGCTCTCTAGCCCGCAAAACAAATATATTGGGTAGATAATATATTCTTCCATTGTATAGATAGAACTAAAGTTCAGATTAGAGACAAGTGGTTATCTACAGAAAAATTTAAAAAGTAAAATGGATGCTTTAAGAAGCAAACAAAGATTCGTCATGTAAGACAAATATCATAAAAATTGATATGTGGGGAGAGAAATCAGACAGTGAGGCCTGTCTGACCCAGGGAAGGAAGAAGAAGGAAGACAAAGCTTGGTAGGAAGCTTCCCAGATGGCATTTCATTTCAAAAAAGATTGGCCAGGTCAAGAGGGCGTCTTTAAGTCAAAATTTCAAATAACTAAAATTTCCATGCCAGAAACATGTCACAGAACCAGTCACAGAACAAGAAGTCAACCTGATTTTCCTTGAAACAAAGCAAAACTATCTTTACAGGGGATCCATATATACTGGTAGAACTTCTATGAAAATCAAGAGAATAATCACAAAAAAAGCATACTTCTGAGCAAAGAGGGTGGCCAGAAGGAATCGCAAGGGAGGGAAAACATGCAGCTATGCTCCAAAAGGGGATGGATGCACTTCCAGGCCTGACTCATTGTTCAAAATGTATAATAAGTTTTATATTCATAGTTGTGTGTACATTTCACACAATTAATAGTTAATAAAAGAGAATAAAACTCAGAGAAGAGGAATCAGTTATTCAAGGGTACAGATGAGAAGAGGTAATGAAATTAAAATACTATGTCATCTGATTCTACAACATACACTTCGGCTTTGGCCGGGTGCGGTGGCTCACACCTGTAATCCTAGCACTCTGGGAGGCCAAGACAAGATAGCTTGAGCTCACAAGTTTGAGATCGGCCTGTATAAAAAGCAAGACCCTGTCTCTACTAAAAATAGAAAAAAAAAAAAGAGGCAAGAGAATCACGTGAGCCCGAGTTGGAGGTTGCTGTGAGCTATCACTCCAGGGCACTCGATCTAGGGTAACAGCTTGAGACTCTGTCTCAAAAATAAATAAATAAATAAAACTGACACTTTTTCTTCACAAATGTCAATGAATTAATATT
>NW_003852401.1:3645745-3656397 GCF_000181295.1 Otolemur garnettii
AGGAGACTGCCTGGATTTCTTTCTTTCTTTCTCATGTGCTTGATACATTCACTAAGTTTTGAGCTATGTTTACTAAATACTGGTAAAATAGTGGCCAAAATATCAATCTCAGAGCTGGAGTGAATTTTATTCCAAATATAAGTAAAATACTTATGACAGTGTTTGAAAATAGGTAATGGTTAATGAAAGCTATTTCTCTGTTTTGTTTGTCAAAGGGAAATACAAATCTTTCCATTTGTCCTTTTCTACCTTTGTAAGGCATGAACAACATGGGCTGCCTCAGTAGGGAGTGTTCCCATCATCCAGAATCTGCTCTTCACGCCAGGCCCTGAGCTGGAGAAGAAAAGGCGGCGCTCACCATGTTGCTGTCTCTTACCCACCACGGGCCCTGAGCTGGAGAAGAAAAGGCGGCGCTCACCATGTTGCTGTCTCTTACCCACCACAGGAGCGGGCCAGTCTACCTCCAGCTTACATTTTCAGGAAGATTGAGGTAGTAAAGGAAAGCAGGTGAAAGGCGAGAGAATCAAAATTGTCACTTACTCTCTTAAGCAACTCTCATTTTACTAATATCGTTATCCTTGCAGATTCCACTGTTGAGATGGATGTAATTCCAGCTGAAGAAAAAGCTGATTACTTCCCTAGAGGTTTCTTGAATGATCTGCCACTTTTCAAGATTCTAGAAAGTGTCTTTAAACTCTCCTTAGACTAAGTTGAAAATACTGTGGCATACGCAAGATGGAGCAGGTCAATAATAGAGAGAAGCCCTAAAAAGACTATAAAAATTAAAATGGATTTATTGATAAAATTATAAATGCAGCTTCATACAAACAATCCTAACACATCTCCATAATTTAAGATTGCCAGAAGTAATAAGTTCATCACTATCTAAATCAGGATACAATAAAGTAAAATCTCTATCTTTGGAAAGTGCTTGTGAATAGAATTATTTATATACTATTTAATAAACTGTCTACTAACTTAAAGACCAAATATTTTTCAAATTGTATCTAAATCCAAATTTTCTTCTCTAGTATCTTTTCATACTATCAAGTTTTGAACTTTGCTTAGAAGAGAAGCAACTTATTTCCAATACATTTTACCACTTAAGTATAAAGCTGTGTATATGAATGGTGAATGTAGAGACCTCCAGTTAAAAAAAATACTAAATATTGAAATACAATGAATTGAAATTACCATATATGAGAAGAAAATTTGATGATGATGAACTTAGGCCACAACCACTCCAAAATATCTTAATATACTTAATATACAGGACCATATCCTTTATTAGATGTGTAGTTTTGAGAAAAATTAGCTTTCTGAGTCTCAATGTTATAATTATAAAATAGAAGTCATATTATGTACCTTATTCATGTAGAGTAATGAATGAATTGATTGTACAAAGTATTATAATATATCTTAGGTTACAAACCCCCCTGCATATGTTAATATCATAAGCGTACACTTCAATGTTCTTCCCCTCTTCCTGTGTGCACACCCTTTACTGTGTAACTTTGTAGATCTGCCCCTGATTTTGAGCTTTAGCATATAACTTGTTTCACCATATGAGATGTTACCACAGATGACAATGTATCCTTGAACTTGACATTTTTTTGGAAAAAAACTACCATAGTCCTGTTTGCTCACTACACATGGAGCAGATGTGAGTCTGCTTCTCAGTGAGGGACCAGAGCTTGAAGCAGACTCTCTTAGCCAAACCACACGGGTATGTAACTAAGAAGAAATAATTATTGTTAGCCACTGAGATAATCCACCAAATGCTGGATTTCTGTACTATGCAGCATTAATACAATAACTGATATCATAGATTCCTAGTGTTTCCTATGTAACTTTGTAGCTTTAAAAATAAACTTTAGTGGGGGTGGTGCCCATGGCTCAAAGGCCCCATATGCCGGAGGTGGCGGGTTCAAACCCAGCCTTGGCCAAAAATTGCAAAAAATAAATAAATAAATAAATAAATAAATAAACTTTAGCAGATACAATGTAGAGGTATATCACACACCTTCTGGGGGAAGGACTCAGCTACAACTTAGATGCTACCTAACAAATGCACGCTCTGTCACCCAATTATAAGTACCCTCATATTAATCTGAAATAAAAAAAGTTTTAAAAATAAAATATAACCTTTTTCAACTTCAATTTTTTCATTTTTCCAGTGGACAAATTAATATTGCCTTTGTGTTTTTACGAAAATTAATTACTTGATATTTGTGAAGCACTTAAGATGATTTTTGTATGCTCGCACATAGGAAGCATCATAAGGGTTACCTGTTGTTGTTTTGCTGTTATTAATAGACTGCAACACCTATATTTTTGAGAAGTTATGTGCTTCCATCATTAATTCTCTTGCCTCTCCTCTCTGGAAAATAATTTAGCTAAAAGTGTGTATTTGTCTAATTTGGATGTTTTCCAGTTACAGAATGCATCTCTGATTGGGTCCAACAGGATACAGACCCCAACTTCACATTATTAACAGGGTATGTATAGGTATATATGTAGTCAGAATGACTTGAACATGTAGTTGCCAATAGAACTAATATTGAAAAGAAGGCACAGAAAGTAAATTAGGATAAGAGAACTCTGTTCAAGGGAGAGATCTTTCCCTCTGTACCCAGTATGATAACTATTACTGGCCCACAAAGTTTTTAAGTCCCTTTTGAAGTACCTTTGTTGTATTAATCAGTAATAAAATAGCTAGAAAAAACCCAAGACATAGGATATGGCAACTTAGAATGATTAATCATAAATCTCAACACGTCGACTTTGCTAGTCTATGGTGATCAGGCGTTTGGCTGAGCATCAGTCTAGATGTAGTCATGAGCTACACATTTGGATCTGAGTAACATTTGAATTAGTAGACTCTGAGTAAAGTATATCACCTTCCACATTGAAAGTGATCCTCATCCAAATAGTTGGCCTTAGGAACAAAGACAGAGGTTTTCTGAGGAATTAATTCTACCTTAAGATAGCATTAAAACTTTGCCTAAGTTTTCAGCCTTCACTTTTTGAACCCTACGCTGAAATAGCAATTCTCTCTTGAATATCCAGCCTAGAAGGCTTCTCTACTAATTTTGGCCAGCCAGCCCCCACCATTGTGTAAGCTAACTTTTTAAAATACATTTTTCTCTATAGTTTTTATATAGATACAGATATATACATACAGATAGATAGAAATTAGATTACATGATAGATAAAGATAGATAGATAGATAGATTATAGTTTTTTATTGTTTATTGTTCTTTTGGAGAACGCAACTAATGAGGTACAATATAGAGAAATTAATACTTAATGTTATTAGACAATCAATGCTGTGCAGCAAGTGGAAAAAAATCTCAATTTTTACTGAGATATCTCCATTTATTTAGCAACTCAATAGGCACACAGTGATCTCTTGCATACTGTACAATGCAGATGAATGAGATGTAATTTCACCCTCCAGAACCTTATAATCCAAGAGCAGAGTCAAATTGCTAAAAATCGAAAGAACGGAAATCAGATAGCAGGGATCACTGTAGCATGGAGAAGCCATGATCTATGACCAAAGTGTCAGAAGAGAAATGTACCAAAGTGAGAAGTATTAGAAATATTAACAGAAGCATAAAAATTGACAGGAAAGAAATTAATACAACAAAACTTTAGAGATGATTTGAAGCTTGAGGTCCTGTGGGAGTGCTGTTATAGAATAACTGCTTTAGTAATCAACAGTTACAGATTTAGAAAAAAGGCAGATGACATCTGTTAAGCAGAACACCATGTACTGGTTATCAATGTCTAGAAAGCAGAGCACCAGACCTGGTTACCAAAGCCAAGGAAGGACTCTAAACACTTTTGCCATTGCATTTTGGCACTAGCGTCACCAAGGAAAACAAAACAGTTAAAAGTGGATGGAATAATGCCTTATTTATTCAGAGAAGAAACAAAGCAAAATGAATGTCAATAGTATACATTGATTGGCTCGGCACCTGTAGCTCATGTATGCAGCTCGCCGGCCACATACGCCAGGGCTGGCAGGTTTGAACCCAGCCTGGGCCTGCTAAACAACAATGACAACAACAACAACAAAAATAGCCGAGCATTGTAGTGGGTGACTGTAGACTCAACTACTTGGCTGAGGCAATAAAATGGCTTAAGCCCAAGAGTTTGAGGTTGCTATGAGGTTGCCACTCTACCAAGGGTAACATGGTAAGACGCTGTCTCAAAAAAAAAAAAAAAAATAGTATACATTGATCCCCTTGGCTGAGAGGCCCCCAGGCAGCCTGTGCAGGGCAATTGGCTTGTATTCTCCCCTCTTCTGCACAAAAGTAGAGGGAACTCCATCTCCTACCCTCTGTAGTTTGAAATATTGAAATCTAAGGGCAGATATAAAGGCCATTGACATACAGGCTTAAGCGGAACAAAAGAATACTCATGGAGCTTGAAACAGGAAAAGGTATTCCCCTAGGGAGTGAGGAGCCTGGCACGGGCAAGGTGGGCTTCCCATCTCTCAGTGAGAAAGTATTCCAGGCTCACATCTCATTCTCATGTAGCCAAGCAGGGGTCGTAGACCACACATGAACTGTACAACATCCACTAGGCAGCTACAAAAGCAAAACAATCTTTAGACAAATATTACACACTGTGCAACTAACGCGTGTCTCCAACCACTCTTCCTTAAGGAATTGGGAAATCTTTCCCATCCCCTGGGGTAGGTCTCCAGTTAAAGGGCGACTGTCGACCAAGTCCAGAATGAGGAGATTCTGTAGTCAGGACAAAGTCAGTTCTACCTGGTATTCTCTTTCATCCTTGTGTCCTTGAATCCAGGTATATGTAAAGGCTCAAAAAATCTTTATTTTGATGTAAATAAAAAATACATACAAAGGAAAGAAAACAGATTTTAGCAGAAGGATACTGGTAGTAAATCTCCAAAAGCCAAAAGCAAAGGAAAATGTACGTTTTAGATGAACAAGCATTTGCTAAGCATTCAAAATGATCCGGGTACCAGGAAAAGCAATCTGGAAGAGGCTGGTATTTTAGTTGTGAGCATGGACAACATGATCACTGTTCTAGGCTTTATTTCTAATAACAAAGAGGATGAAAAATTAAAAAAGCTTGGGAAGCATAAACTTAGTACATTTTCTTTAATCTCACCTGGGTAAAGATTTCCCAATTCCTTAAGGAAAAATGGTTGGAGACACAGGGTAGCTGCTTAACGTATACTGTTTATCGATAGCTTGTTTTGCTTTTTTACTGGCGGAGTACATTTTATACAGTTCATTCATGATTGTAATACAGCCAGGTTCAACTTTTATCTATTTGGTATAATTAAAGCTGTCTGAGATACATCACTTCACATGTTGTTATGGATAAAATTAAGCCACGTTAACCGTGGCAATTTTAGCCAAAAATCTCGTGTTCATGGTGGAGAAGCTTGATAAAACATACTCCTTGCATAATGAAGACTGACTAAAACATCCTTCTGTACGAGTAGGAACCACATTGCACACACATCTGCGTACAGATTTGTGTTATATCGTGTTTTATACATATCCTTTTAGCTGGGCATCCTACTCTAGACTTATGCTCCCATGCCCACATTTAAAATTTTATACCTTTTGTGTCAAAATATATGTAAGAAGCACAGTGACATTTGAATTCGTGTGGTTACAGTGGTTACTTACTGCTTTGAAAATACATATATGTATTTATATATTTTTTCCAGGACAAGTAAAGCAAAAATGTTTTTTTTAATCTTGTGAATCTATATTTATGTCACAACTTGTATACAGAAAATGGAGTATGATACCATAAATAAACAAAATCATCCTTCTTACCCCATTAATTTAACAGACAAATTCCCATCTTTATTTTCTACCTAGTGTGATTAAACAAGCACCTCTAGATTCATCATCTCATTTTATTCCATGAACAGATGGAGAAACCATGGTATAGAGTGGCCAAATCACTTCTCAAGGTCAAGTAAATTATGTACCAAATGAGAAAGAAAGGAATATTAGTGAATCAGTATATGCTGATTTAAAATAGAATGTGAAATTTTAAAAAATGTAAAATATTACATAATGCATGAAATTTTTTGGATAAATTTAATAAAACATTTTACAAAGATGCACTGAAAATATAAAATAACTCTAAAAGAAATGAAAGATGACCTAAATCAATGAAGATATGTAACAAGTACTTGATTTTGAAGACTTATATTATTAAGAATGTATTTATTTTCTCCCGCAATTTTTGATATATTCTGGTACATCCCAATAAAATTTATAAATCTTATGCATGAAAATAGAAAAGTTGATGGTAAAATGAACATGGAAATGCAAGATTTCTAGAATAGCCAAGATAATTCTGAAGAAAAAAATAGAATAAAATGAAAGGACATTAACACCAGATTTCAGAATTGCCACAAGACTATGTTAATTAAGATAATGTGAAAGTAGTGTAAGAAAAGACATGTAGACCAATGGGATTGAAAAGGAGCATAGAAATAAATTTATATAGACTGTCAATTGAGTTTTGACAAAGTACCAGGATATGTTAGTAGGAAAAACCTATATATGTATTGATCACAAACAACAACAACATTATTTTCCATGCAAAAAAAAGTAACTCAAATTGTATCATAAAAAAAGTCTGCAACTTTAAAGAGGGCATTATTTTCTAAATAAGACAAAAAAAAAAAAAAAAGAAAAGAAAAGAAAAACGAAAAGCACAAGTTGTAAAGAAAAAATGCAAATTGGATGTTACAAAATGAATACTTTTCGACTTTCAAAAGATATTCCAAAGAAAATGAATTACATCTATAGACTACGCAAGAAAGTTAAATATTATGTGATAATATATTAAATATAAACTGTATAGAAATAGACTACGCAAGAAAATTAAATATTATGTGATAACATATTAAATATAAACTGTATAGAAAATATACATAAGATAGAATAAAAACTCCTATGACTCAAAAATAAGACAGTTTCAAAATGGGTAAATAATTTGAACAGGCATTTCTAAATATCAGTTAGAAGTGGCTGAGCAATACATGAGAAGTACTCATCCTCCTGGGTGGTACGCCATGTCCCATCCCTTGGAATGGCTAAAATGAAAAATGATGCCAGTATCAAGTGTTGGTTAATAGCAGCTGTAGATCCATATTATCAATGACATAAAATATGTATAACAACTCTGGAAAACATATTGGCAGATTGTTGCTGAGTTAAACATGAATTTCTCATAAGACTAGTCAGTTTGATTTGTAAATATTTACACAAGATAAATTAAACTATGCATCCAGAAATAGCAGGGTTTTGTTTTTTTTCCTGCAGTTTTTGGCCAGGGCTGGGTTTGAACCCACCACCTCCAGTATATGGGGCCAGTGCCCTAATCCTTTGAGCCACAGGTGCTGCCCTCATAGCAGGTTTTTAATAGCTGCAACTGCAAATAATAGCTCCAAACTATTTAATAGAAACAATCCAAGTCTTCTTAACAGCTGAAAATAAACTGTGGTATATATAGACAAGGAAGTACTATGAGAGAATTAAAAGTAACGTACTATAGAATCACTCTAATCATTCTATGGCATTTATGAGTCTTACAATAATTATAATTAGGGAAATATGCCACACACACCAGAGCATATCCTGAGTACGTTTCTTTATTTGAAATTCATTAACAAGGCAATGCTAATCTAAAGAGAAAGAAAGGAGGTGTTGTTGCTGGGGCCTGGTCAGGATGGGAGGATTCATGAGGGAAACTTGGAAGGTGATTAAAAATTAGTATATCTAACGTATTTTATAATATGTAAATTATGCTTCAATGAAGATCATTAAAAAAAAAAAACTGCCAAATTGTACTCACTTTGCTTTCTAACGGGTTTCTTCACAGCAAAGACAGCATGAGGGAAGATAAAGTAATGGAATACACTTATGTAGATAATTTCTAAAGAGATGGTGTTTAAGATTTCCTCAAGTGGTATTAGAGACTAAAATAGTAGCCTTCTACAATATTTAAAAGGGAAAATATGTGTTGTGGACCAGCCACAACAGACGGTAGGTTTACTTCCTAGTGGCCTGGTGTGCGAGTAATAAAGAAATCTATCTATTTATTTCAGATTAATATAAGGGTACACATATTTAACCACAGTTACTAAATTTAGAAGAATTGTAATCAATCAGTGTCCCTGCTCAGGTTGTATTTTTTAGCATGAGGAAGAAGTAGTTTTCCTATGTTGAATGAAGCCAGAAAAAGTTTATCCCATCTCCATGTAGTAACATACATGGAATATTTAATAATTATTGTTTTATTTTTTATCATGATGAATCACCAGGTATTTGACATTTTGAAAGGGAAAATTTCCACTATATCATTCCATGGGCAAGCTTACCCAAAATGAAAACAAGACTGCCTTTAGAAAAATGCATGAATGGAAATGTTTGTATTTCTAAAAAAAAAAAAAAAAAGCCACAGAAGAGACTATTAGGTATACAAAAGATTATTATAAAAAATAGTGAACAGGATTTCTTGATGGTATAAGCAATGGGTCAAGAGAAATCACTTAAATGTTAACAGAAGAATATCCAAATTTAAAAAGAAAATTCATAATAGAAGGTTATAAACAAAATTTAAGAAATACATCATAGTTTGGAAAAATGCTCTCCTCATATCTATAAAAGTAAATTCTCAAGAAATTAAAATATAATGAAGCATAGACTTTAACAGATCAATCTAATAGAGTAAATCCATCAATAAAAGCATCTGTAAAAATCAGAACAAATTCTAGAGTTTTGGTAAAGTATTTCTGATATCTTCAAGATAATATATCCTCAAGGAATTAAAAAAAAAAAAAAAAACCTTGATCCTTCACTTCAACTTTGAAAGTAGGAGCTGACTAAAATCTTTCAACAGGTGTTCAAAGAAAATTTGATATCCCAGACTACTTCTCCAAATCGAACCCTGAAAGAAAAAATGGTCATGAAAGAGATGCTGAATTCACTTCATCATGGAAATAGCCATCTCTAATTCCCCCCAAATAAGATGGAGTTCTGCAGTGCCTAACAAGAAAGGGGTATAATACTACAGATTGTGATAAATGACCAGAGTTATTGCGCAAAGTTGCAATCAGCTCTGGATGGATAAATCAATTAAGTTTATGAACTCATCTCAGAAAAAGTGCTATATCCCTCATTGTTGAATATCGCTATGGTCATTTTCAAAGTACCCACCTTGGCCGTCTGTTGACCATAGTGACATTCGCCAAAGAGGTATGTAGTACTTTTTCTAGGATGAGTTTGCAAACTGAACTATCAGACTTTGTATACAATCAGTAAGGCATACAGACGTGTAAAATTTTCAATAAAGAGGACCTAGTCATTGATATTTTTATACGGGGACTGGGCATTACAGGTTTGCTTTGCTTTCAGACAAAATTGCGTATAGTTGCTAATTACTCTGTCACTAGGTATAACTAATGCTCACTATGGCTGTTGGATGCTGATTGCCTTCTTGGCCTCCCCTCAATGTCACGTCAAGCAAAATTACAGAGGCAATGTAGCAAAACGGAGTAGGCCACACTGACCTTAGCAGTGGGCAGTTCTCATCGATCTCAGCCCAAGCTTGTTAGAATTTTGAAAAATGAAACAAAGTAGAAAAATATTTCCTTTTCTACTAGCCTTTTCTAATTACCTATTTACTCCAAGTGACAAGAATTAATGACTCTTCTGTCAGAGAGGGACAATACTGAGAAATTAAATGAGGGAAAAATTCTTTGAGATGAACTTTCATTGATGTGTCAATTCAATCCCCCATTTCAACGTGTGTGCTGCTTGATCTTTCCTTTTTAAAAAACTTCTTTGTTCATTTAACTGAAATAATTTTAGTATAAATACTTTTTTAAAGTAGCAATAGGAAATATGTCACAATAAAATGACATTGAACCTCAATTTTAAACAGTTTGAAATTACATGCTTTTTCAAGATTCAATATTTCCTAAGCTTGCCTATTAAGACAGTAAGAAAATAAAGATTTTTGCTTCATAATAAGCATTTTTCCCATTCATGTGTCCATGACAAAGAATTTGACTCATGACATATGATTTCTGAGAGACATTTCAGGGAGTATTTCTCTTAGTTACAATATTAACACTGGTATGTCTTTGTTTTCCAAAATGTGCTTTTCTTTACTATTATATCCTCCCTAAAGCCAGACTCTAGAGACCTTGTGTTATTTGTTGATGATCTCTAAACAATTAACATTTCTCCCAATGGTAATTGTAAATATATAAAAAATTGTGACAGAACTTTAAGAAATGAAATACTAATAAAGTCTATCTATCTATCTGTATAGAGTACCAAAAATGTATGCACATTTTATGAAAGGCAAAAGCAATATTAAATTTGTAATACTCAATATGTACCAAAAACAAAAAAATGAATAAAGTCACATTTGACTTCTGCAATTACAAGTGGTGCTCAAGGTGTTTATTATAAGCATCTAGACACATCTAATCATTGCAAACTAGCAAACTACTGCTTGAGCAACATTGACCATAAGTGTCCACTCCTATTGCTACACATGCCATTTCAATTTGGTCCCAAAGTACCACCAGTGTATGGCTCAGCGCCTGTGGCTCAAGTGGCTAAGGC
>NW_003852401.1:3657386-3673271 GCF_000181295.1 Otolemur garnettii
GAAAAGATGACTGCTTCAAATGTAACCAAATGACGTCCTACAGCAGTGGAGCTTTTCAGAGCATCTGACTCCTGCTCTCTTCCTCACTACTGGTATCATTTCAGGAGTTATTTTCTTTTTCCTGTGTTATCAAATTCTTCCTCCTGATAGATCACTACTCACACACCATTGCAATGTCTCTTTGCAGCACTTCCATCAAACGGTGGAGTCTATTTCCTCAAGACGGAATCACTTAATGTGGCCTTGCCTTATGCTTTTCTTTTTTTATTTTGTCCAAGAGAAAAGTGTAAAACTGATATTTTGTAGCGATTTTTAGTGTAAGCCTTAGGTAGCCTTCCAGCTTTCTGTTCTCTTCATAAGAACACATCAGTGTGGCCAGGCACAGTGCCTCACACCTGTCCTGTCGTCCTAGCACTCTGGGAGGCTGAGGCAGGATGATCCATTGAGCTCAGGAGTTCAAGACCAGCCTGAGCAAGAGCAAGAACCCATCTCTACTAAAAATAGAAAAATTAGTCAGGAGTCACCGTGGATGGCTTGTAGTCTCAACTACTCGGGAGGCTGAAATAGGAGGATCTCTTAAACCCAGGAGTTTGAGGTTGCTGAGAGTTGGGTTGACACCACAGCACTGTAGCCTGGGCAACAGAGTGAGACTCTGTCTCAGAATGAAAGAAAGAGAGAAGGAAGGAAGGAAATGAAGGAGGAAGAGAGGGAGGGAGGGAGGAAGGGAGGAAGAGAGGGAGGGAGGGAAGGAGGAAGGAACAAAGGGAGAGAGGGAGGGAGGGAGGCAGGAAGGAAGCAAGGAAACAAAACAGACACATAAGCCTGATAGATTTAGAGAGCCAGGGAGAACTGCTGTCACTCTCAGCCTGTTGTCCCAAGCAAAATTGCACCAATTCTCAACAAAAGTGCTTCTTTGGTGAACCTGCACCTTATCACCAGTAGATATGAAGTTTCACCAGTTCAGAAGAGACCTCAAGCTGAGCTACTCCATACATAAACTAAATAACTAGTGAACTAAATAACTAGTTCCCTTTCAAAAATATTTTTAAGTTACTCAGTTTTGGTATGGTTTGCTATGTAGCAAAGCTAACTAGTATAAATATAATTATTTTTTTCATCTTCAAAAATTCTACAATAGATGCCAATTACTTAACACATGTAAACTCAAACTTCTTTCTAATGGACAAAGCATTCATTCTTCCTTGACCCTATTCAGTTTACATCCTTCTCTTTTACCCCATACTTAAGTGACGAAGAGAGTAATAGTCTGACATGTAAAGGCCCCCAAACTGATAGACTGACCCATACAGCATCCTAAAATGCCTATGTAGCTTACAACTTTCCAACATTTATTACACAGCAGGAATGATTCATCACTGTAGTAAAAAATGTTCACCTCCAGAAAAAGGCCACTAGATTTAGGATGCTGAGTCAGTATGATCTGAGGGCAGTTGGGCCAGGGCTTGTTTGCACCTTTGATACAACTTATCAACCACTTTAGACAATTTGTGGGAAGCAGGAGACTTTACCTCTATAGCAGATACCTGAATCTGAGCACTGGTGAGGTTTAAGAAATCTCTTTTACTTTACAGCCAACTCACTAGCTTTCAAATTGCTTTAATGCCTAAGCTGTCTAGGATGTCCTTGGGGAGTTCTTTTTGCTCTCCAATCATGTTTCAGCTTTCTGAGTCTTTAGAAGATAGCTGTCTTACTCTCATCAAAGGCCTGCAGTGCCTCAAAGGATTTCTTTCAGCTCTCTTGCCCTGCCTCAGCATGTGGAAGGACCTGCCTTCTTCTTCCAGAAGGATCCACACAACTGCCCAGCAGAAAGATCACACAAATTTCCTTTTCTCCTCCCAGTCTTTATCATAACAAAGAGCACATTATGCTAGATAACAGCCCATAGGACAGAATCAGCAGGTAGATGCTGACATGTGTGGCTGGGATTTTCCCACCAAAAGTTTCATAAAGCTTTAGCTCGATTCTTATTCCCCCTGGCTCAGAATTGTCCTCTTCCTCCTACTTAGTCAGGTATAAGAAATATTCAAGGATGCCTCCACGCTAGTGAAGTTGCATAACTTTTTGGAATTTAGTTCGTTACTATTTGTTTTCCTTCTCATCTCTCCTATGGGTTATAAGCAAAACAATAACAACTATAATTTCTGTAGTCACCCAGATTGTTAAAGTAAGAGTGATTTCTCGCAACTTTCCACATTCTGATTAGGAAATAGCCTCAGCCTTCACAGATTATTTTATCACCACTGATGTTCAGTTAGCAGCTAGGTACCTAGAAACATGCACATACCCATCGGCCTCTGCTGATTTTGTTCTTAGGCGGCTCTCTACACAAGACACTCAACCTTCTAAATTTAATACTTTATACGGGTAAACTTAAAAGGTTTCCCTTTATGGGTTCTGTCACATTGTACACAGGATGTACAAGGCTCAACTGTCAATGTTTATATTTGGTCAATATTTTTTATCCCAGTCATTCGATAAGTTAACAAAGTCATATCAACATATTAATATGTTAATATATTCATAGCCAACCTGGATAAACAGAGTCTGTGGTATAACTGATAGAGTCAAGCTGAGCCTGGCAGTATGAGAAGATTTTTCACAGTTACATTAAGAGAAGCAGCTCTCTCCCCCTGTCCTCGCGTTTTTCCTCTGCTCTCTCTCTCTCCTCTTCCCTACTTTCTCCTTATCTCTCTCCCCTCTTTTCTCTTTTCTTATCTCTCCTCCTTGGTGCTACTCTGTAGCCTCCCTCCCCCACCAATAAAGACCTTTGTACAAAAAAAAAAAAAAAAGAGAGAGAGAGAGAGAAGCAGTTTGTGGTTTTAAAAAACTCTATGGAAGAATAAATAGAAACACTATGGAACGTCGCTGAAATTGGGACCAAGTCTCCTAAGAAACTTGAGCACTCCCAGTAGATGAAGACAATCCGTAGAGAACTATCCCACAGACCCAGGCCTGACATATATCTTCCAATGTCTGTATCCTTATTACCCTTATGATTGATTTCATTCCTACTATTCTCATCTTAATTCATTTATGGTCCAGCCACACTAGCATTTTTTCCTATTTTTCAAATAATCCAACTATGATACTACCTTAGAACAGTTTCACTGGCTCTTTGCTCTGCCTAGAATGCTTTTCCCTTGGTTATGACTAGGACTCTGTAGATGTTTGGTATATGACCTCTTCTCAGTGGAGGCATTCCCTTTAAAATTGCAATCACTGGGCAGCAATTATGGCTCAGTGGGTAGGGCGCTGGCCCCATATACCTAGGGGGGCAGGTTCGAACTTGGCCATGGCTAAACTGCAACAAAAACATAGCTGGGCATTGTGGTGGGCACCTGTAGTCCCAGCTACTTGGGAGGCTGGGGCAAGAGAATCACCTAAGCCCAGGAGTTGGAGGTTGCTGTGAGTGACACCACCCCACTCTACTGAGGATGATAAAGTGAGACTCTGTATCTAAAAAAAAAAAAAAAAAAAAAAGGAAAATTGCAATCACCATCCTGTATTTTTTTACTTGCTTTGTATTTCTACTGAGGACTTAGCACTATTTAAAATACTATATAGTCTTCTAATTTATTTTCTGTATTTGTCCTCCTCTACCACACAAACCCTCACCCATCCCTTCATCCCACCCTCCCTCATACACACACTTGAACATACACTGGAAAAGGGCTGGATTTGAATTTTTTGCTTGTTTTTGTCACTGCTTCTGCCTACTGTTTAAAACAATGTCTGGTCAATAGGTAATTGAAAGAAAAAGAAAGGAAGAAAGAACAGAAGAAAAAAGAGAAAGAAAGAAGAGAGGCAGAGAGGAGAAAAAAGAAAGGGTAAAAAAAAGAGAGGAACCTAAAACTATGAATTCTGGAGTGAGCTTAATTGAGTAGAAAACGTCAGGTTTTTTGGTTACTATAAGTTTACTTGAACTCTATGAATTATGAATATTAATTCCATGGTCTTTAACTTGACAGGATTTAACATCTGTCTCATACATTTTTATAGTGTTTAAGTGAAATAAAGCATATATTAGACTTGATGGAACCCTTAATAAATATTTTTCTTACATCCATTTTAAAAATTAAGCCAACATGACGTTAAAGGGCAAGAACAAAGTCAAAGGACTGGCACTACCCAACTTTAGAGACTTGCTTTATAGCTACGGGAATCCCAACATTGTGGGATTGGTGAAGACGGAGACACAGCAGAGAATAGAAAGCTCAGAAATGGTCAACAAGAACATAGTTAACTGATTTCTGACAAAAGCAAAGAAAATACAATGAGCAAAAGAGTCTTTTCAACAAATGGTTCTAGAACAAATGGACATATAAAAAAAGATTAATCTAGACCTAGAACTTATACTTTTACAATAACTTACGTAAAATAGGTCATATGTCCAAATATAAAATGACAAACTATCGACTCCTAGATGATAACGTAGGAGAATATCCACATGGTATTGAGAACAGTAAAGACTTTTAGCTATAGCAACAAAGAAACAACCCATGAAAGAAATAATTTATAAGGTGGACTTTATTAAATTAAAAGCTTGTGCCCTAAGGGGGGGGAGGGAACACTTGTGCCCTGGGAAAGACATACTCACAAGAATGAGAAAACAAGCCACCAACTGGGAGACGATATTTGCAAAAGATACATGTAATAAAGGCCTGTTATCTAAAATATACAAAGAACTCTTAAAACATAGCACTGAGTAAAGAAATGACCTGATTAAAAATGGACAAAAGACTACACATCTCAGCAAAGAAGATATACAAAAGGCAAGTAAGCATCTGAGAAGTTGTTCTATATTACCCATCCTTATGTAATTGCACATTAAAGCACAAGGAGAGAATTACTGTACACCTATTAGAGTGGCCAAAATCCAGAATACTGACCACACCAAATGCCGGTAAAGTTGTGGAGCTACAGTAACTCTCATTCATTGCTGTTGGAAATATGAAATTGTACAGCCACTTTGGAAAACAGTTTGGCAACTTCTTATAGAACTACATACACTATCATCACATGACACATCACACCACTTGGTATTTGTCAGAATGATCTGAAAGCTTTCGTTCACACAAAAAGTTGCACCCTGATGTTTATAGCAGCTCTATGCATAATTGACATAACTTGGGAGCAACCAAGATGCCCTTAGGTAGATGAATGAAAAATAGCAGTTATACATTCAATCAGTGGACTCTCATTCAGCACTAAAAGAAATTAATTATTAATTCATGAAAAGATGGGAACTTAATGCATATTACTAAGTGTTATAAGCCGATCTGGAAAAGTTATCTACTGTATCATTCTTATCCTATCACATACTGATAAAGGCAAAACTGGACTATGGAGACATAAAAAGATCGATAGTTGCCCGTGATTAAGGAGATGGAAGGAGCAATGTCAGAGTTCAGAATAATTTTAGAAATATTTTAGGGGAGACTGTTCTGTATGATACCATGGTAGAAAGACACCATTATATTTCACCTCCACCCACAGAACAGGTAGCACCAGAACCCAAATGTCAACTATGGATTTGGGGTGATAATGATGTGTCAATGTAGGTTATTGATTATAAATGAATGTATCGCTCTGGCCCAGGTCATTGATAATGGAAGAGGCTGTGCAGTGTGGGGACAGAAGATCTTTAGGAAATTTCTGCTCTTTCTGATCAGTTTTCCTATGAACTTAAAGCTTAACTAAAAAATAAATTTTGTTAAAAAATAAGAACATAAATTGAAATCAAATGAAGACTTCTGCTTCTGATGAGGACAGTCAATGTAATCTAAATTAATCTGTACTCTGAGGTCAACTGAAAAGGTTTGAAAATATTAAAATACTTTTTCTGTATGAAGACACTATAGATCTAACACTAGAGTCAAGATTTATGGAGAAAGGTGTCAAGAATTAAATGGACTGAGGCAGGAGACTCGCTTGAGCCCAGGAGTTGGAGGATGCTGTGAGCTGCGATGCCATGGCACTCTACCCAGGGGGATAGCCTGAGGCTCCGTCTCAAAAAAAAAAAAAGAATTAAATGAAATCCAGTATGAAAGCAAGGCTTTAAGGGGGGCATTTTCCTCTAAGGGCACTTTCAGAAGAGACTCTGAGAAGTTGTACAGCATTATTGGCAGTCCAATATCCCGAGGCAATACACTTTGGTTTGAGTGCGATAAAACACAAGTAGACCTTGCAGGGATGAAAGCCCACTTTTGAATCTCAATCTCTAAAACTGGATTAAGGGAATTTAAATTGCTAATACTCCCAACACCCTACTAGAAACAAACGTTCTCTCTATGAAAAGATATTATCCTAATTCACGTGTTCAGTTTAAAATATTTTTTTCATAAATACTATCTTTTATCCTCAAAATTGCTAAGCACATGAATTGCTCAAGCATCAGAACCTAGGGCACATAAATAAAGCTAGGAACAAAAGTAGAAGAAATAGACCCATGGGGTTTCTGGTAAGGAAATCATCATAAGCCACAAATTTTCAAATTTGTTTCGTATCTGCTGGAAGATTACAATTGAATACTATTAAAAAGAGCCAAATAAAAAGAATTCTAGAAATAAAAACATATAATGTAGACATGTTTTAAGTTTTAACATTAATAGATGGTGTCTGTTAAGATTTGACATAGGTATGTAAAAATGCCATGAAGGGGAAGCAGTATATGAAACATGGAAGGATAACAAAATAGATTAGCAATTGAGAGTGACAAGCAGCAGCTTACACCAGGGGTCAGAATGTTGGCAACGATTGGCCCACATGCCAAGTTTAACCCATGGACTATTTTTGTCATAAACCACACATAACCCACAATGTTCTTACAACAGTGGCATACCCAGGGGTGGGGACGGTTTGTTTTTGTATGTCCCTGATCCTTCTCCTTCCATAGGCTTGCAACATCAAAGCAGATTTTCTCTGGCCATAATAAAAGATATTTGCCAACTCCTAAAAAAACATGCCAACCAAGTCTGTCTAAGATTCCAATTATTCATTTGGTAACAGGGAAGAAGTGATACTGAAGAAATAATGACTGAGAATATTTTGTGATATTGATCAAAATCTTTACCAAGCCACTGAAAAAGCAAGTAACCCTGTTAGAAAGATAGTTGCAATGCATATGACAAAGTGTTCATATCAGGGAAATACAAAAGAACTCTTAAAAATGAAGCAGAAAATGTATACAACAGAATTAAATAGAAATCATGACATAAAAATTAGAAAAAGAAACCAAACGTATGAGTATTCAGGATGTGTAAATTCCCTCCTTGGTGTGACTACAATCAAAATGACCAAAAATATCTCGTGTTCATTAGGGGCAGAGCAAGTGAACGTCGCAAACCCTGCTCTTAGAGTATGTTAGTTAAACTGTTTGGTAAAACTCTCCGTATTATCTACTGAGTGGAACATATCCTGCCCAGCAATTATATTGCTATGTATATATGAGTCAGAAATGTGTGCACCCAGGGAAAGATTTGAGAATGGTTATAAAAGTTTTCATCATAATAGCATCAAACCAAATGTTCACCATCAGTAGAACAGATCAATAAAGGAATAATTCAATAAATTAAAATCTGTTAAGTATAGATCCAGATAATAACATGAATGATGCTCCCAAAGCAATTGTTCAATGGCATAAGTCAAACATAAATGACAACTTAAAAAAAATCGCATTACAATTAAAGATCAGGCAAAACTGAATACTAGGGTTAGAAATTGTGATCATCCTCACCTGTAGGGAGGAGAAAGCGCACACTGACCAGGGTGCAGTCAGAGAGGACTTTGGGGTTTCACTTTACAATAATTCATTGAGTTGTATAAGTACATTTTTACACTTTTGTGTGTTACTACAACTTTTTCGTGTTAAAAAAGGAATGGAAAAATTAAAAATATTAGTGAATAAAAATAACAGACACCTCTTTTGTTTACATCTTTTGGTACAATGTATAGAATGTGGGAGTAAAAGGGAGTAAAATTCACTAGCATCTATAACATTAATGAAGAATATCACACTTTAAAGCGTTGGTAAGAATGTAGGGTAGTTGGAACTTTTAAATATTGTAGCAAGAAATGTAAAATAGCAGTACAACTACTCAGGAAAAGTTAAATAGGCATGCGTTTCACTTACATATTTATACTGAATATGAAAAAGAAATGCCCCCCCAAGAAAACTTGTTTTAAAATTTCCATAGCAGTTTTAATCAAAATAACCTCCAACAGGAAACAACCCTATCATGCCTTAACAGAGGATGGATAAACAGTGGAACACAAGTAAGCAATAAATGTAAGCAAACCACAGATATGCAGATGGGTGAATCTCACAGCACTGAGCAAAGTGAGGCCGACACACAGGCCTACACCCAGTGTGAACCTAATTACTTACAGTTCTACAGTAGGCAAAACCAGGCATGTGAGAGCAATCAGAACAGGGTTTGCCTCTTGGGGATGGAGATTAAACAGAAAGTGAATGAAGGAATTTCCTGGAGCGGATGGAAGCATTCTATCATTTTTGAGGTCTAGTTAGACACAGACATATATTTGTCAGAACTCATTAAATTTTGTATTTACACTATTTGAATTATATGTGAAGTTAGAATGAGATATTGAAAATAATGGAATAGCTGACCCACTCTCCTATTCTCAGACTCAAAACTCAGCAGTTGAGAATACAAGGTTCAAAGAGAGCTGTAGTCAAAGTTTGAATAATAATCCTAGTTTTGTGTTTTGTAAAAGATAGCGGAAAAGGAAAATAGAGTGAGAAGCTTCAGCCATATATAATTCTATATCAAAAACATCTAAAAAGATAAGTGAAATCTAATTGTGGTTCAAGAGATTCTGGGTGATAATAAAATGGTATAAATTATTAAATAATAAGTTAATCACAAACGATGCTAAAATGGTATTCCCACTAAAAATCTTATAAAATTTGAAAGGAACAACATAATACTGTGCATTATTCAAAGGTATATTTAAAAAGGGGGATTCATTAATTTTATTTGCAAACAAATAAGATAACCCAACAGTAGTATGCATAATACTATTTAAGCTATACAAAATTATCAAAGAAAATAACAGAAAATCTATAAATTGTGTTAAAAACAATCCCACTAATTTGTGACTAACAATAGATCCCCCAAATACCAGCAAAAGACCAAAAGACCAAATTAGAAATTATGGGCAGAATAACTAATAAAATTAACTAAAGTTAAATAGATTTAGCACTAATTCATGCTACCCACAGTAAAGTTGCTGTATGAATACTAATGAAAAAAAAAGGTACAACAAAACCATAACGCTTACATAAAATGCACAAAGGTCAAAATTAATGGACACAGAGGAGAAATTTTCAGAAAAAACATTTTAAGGAAGATTTAATTCAAATTCTGTTCCTATGTTGAACCTCATATGACATAATTTTCCTGTTCTACTCTGATGTCAGAAAACATGTGGGACGTTTGTGTTGTTGTTGTTGTGTTTGTTGACGTGCCTCTCATTCCATGCCAGAGATGGGCCACAATGCTGAGCACATTCTTTGGCTTTCAATCACAGCTGGTCACTGGCTATAAGAAGAAACAGCCTGTTCAAATCAAAAAACCGACAGTTCTAACAGTAGACCGAGTTGATCAGGACTGTGGATGTTACAGATTTACAAGGGGGTCCTACAAATAGTGGAGAAACTTATTCTGGCTGAGGAAAGTTGCAGTTGTGAACAGCTACATCCATTACGGACTAGATAAAGACAATGCAGAAAAAACGCAGACACACATTTCGTACAGGAGAAATCTCATCACTCAGCTTATGAGCAACATAAGGAATGGAAATTCAAGAAAGAGATGAAGACCATCATCTGACTCCAAGGAAAGGCTAAATGGGAAGATGCATTTCATAATGCAAAATTTAAAAAAAAATGAAGAAAGGATTGCAAGGTTTACAGCAGAAGAAATGAGGATGGTGGAAGGAGAGAAACCATTTGCTACTGTGAGACATGTAAGAAGCAGCCTGGGCCTCACCTGGGAGGTTGCTTCAAAAAGTATCAACATCAAAACATTATAAACAAAAATAAAGAGAAACACTTTAATTATTTTATGCGATCTAAGATAGACTATACAATCAACAGGTGAATTCATATTTATGATTTTCGCCTTTAAAACAGTGGGATAATTACAAGTAATCCACCAACTTCTCGGGCCTAAAATAAATGAGAGCTGAGGAGTGTGCAGTGGGGCAGAAAAATTGGATTCGTAAAGGTTATAATGGGTAGAAATTATATAAGGTCCGGATGAGAACACAATTTACATGAGATTCTATACTAAACACATTCTTTTCAGCCTAAACAATGTACCATTCTTAAAAGGCCTATGATACATTCTCCTAAACATCCCTTATGGTATATTTCAAGGAAAAAAATATAGACATGATGACAACGAATTTATCAGCCTTGGTTCTTAATGTTGTATCTAATAAAGGTACTTCAAAACAATCAACTTTCAATATAAGTTTTGATTAACATGATGAGAATTCCAGCGGAAGGATTACTTAACTTTGGGAATATTGAATAAAAAGTTGAGGAGAGAGAGAAATGTGCAAGGTAGATTCTATGCCATAACACTATGCACCATGATGAACTCTGGATAAAATTAAACATTTGTGAGATCTACTTAAAAACATACTCCAAGTATAAGGAATATTTATTAGCTGTGTAGAAGAATAATGAAGTTTTAGCTTTGAAATCACAAAATAAATCATAAAATACATAGCTGGCAAATTTAAACACAAAGTTTTCAAATTTTTCTTTTATGAAATTAAGAAAGAATATAATTAACATAATAGTTTAAACATTTTCACAAATAATGAGAGTTCTAATACAAGTATTTATAAGATTGTGAGAAATTATATGAAAAGAAATGAAAATTAATGGAGTAAATATTATGAAAATATTCTTTATTGTAAAATATCAAAGAATTGCCAAGAAGCACACCCTGGTATTAGCAGCAAAAAATTTATAATAGAACATAAATGATCATAATGAATGGAAATAGTCTCATAAAATTATCACCTTTATTTCAGAGCTGGTGATATAATTTTGTGTAGACCTTCTGAAAATTATTATGAGAAATTATAGAAAATACCTTATGATTATGTATTGCTTTTTAAAAGTCATTCTGATTGTACAATTTTACCCCAATGAAATTATTCAAAACATTTTCAAGCTGTTTTCATGAAAATATTTGTTGTACCATGTCAATAATAAATAAAAGACCAGTCTTTGAAGATTCATTAAATAGATGTATCTGATGCATCAAATTACCTATAGGCATTAAAATAGTAATTAGGAATACTATTCATATAACAAGGTGTCTATACTTTGATTGCCATTATACAAAAAATGTTATCTATGTGCAGGAAAATATAGAAAAATAAAAATGGTGATAGAATTATGACTGATATTTTAAAGTTGTTAGACTTTGAAAATTTGTCTTTATAATGCTTTTTTATAATAAAAACCTAATGAGCCAAATTTTATTAGTCTATATATTACTGCAATTTACAAAGTGCAGAATAATGAATTGGAAGGAAACCATTAGATTAGAGGACATCATTGACCTCCTGCTTATGGAAGAAGAAACTGACCTTCAAGGTAAAGAGAGAGAAAAAGAAAAGAAAACAATTATGTATTAACAAAGTAACTTTGCTAATATCAGCCAGAGAAATGAGCTAGGAAACAGGCACAGTCCTCAACGACCTTCCAGGTACCTATGACACAGTGTAACTTTGAGGCCTCAAATAAAAAATGCAGCCTATTGTACCTGACAGGGAGCTTTGCACTTTCATTATGCATATAATAACTAATAGATCTTTTGAAATCATTACCTGTCAAGAGGATGGAAAAAAGACAGAGGAAAATCCTTGAAGAATAGAGTTTGTCAAGGGTCAAAGTAAATGGCAATATGCTTTAATAAGCAATAAGCTCTACGTTATTTCTGGGTGGCCTATACACTCAGTGGACTGTGGTATCATATGTTGAATTGCTGTAACTTCTTAGTGGCCCAGAATCCCTTTCCTAGATGTCTCTCTATTCATCAATTTATATGTAGCTTAAAAAGAAAAAGAAAAAGAAAACAAACACAGAGTTAATGCCACTGTTACCTATATGACACAGAAAAAAGAAGATCCATTTTTGAGCTACCAAGCCTTTACAATGCATTCCTTGTTTAAGATTTTTGCCTAATCTACCTCACTGTTCCCTCATATTAATAATCACATTGAGAAGTAAATTTGTGTTTTTCAGATTTTCAGCATTCAATATCTAAATAATGCATGTCAATATCACAGCCACAATATAGACGTGATAAAATGTAAATTTTGTTAACAATGAGAGAAAAGAACACATATTTTTCATGTAAATGACTCCTTATCACTGCATGCTAGTGAAACAAGAGAAACTGCCCTTTCACAAGCAATTTTGTATCTAAGAACATGGAAGATAATCATTCCATAATGTAACCCCAAATATCCCATGCATCCCAACCCAGGGGCACAGTGATTGACAGAGAAGCAAATTAATGGGCATAAATTATTCAGATTCTACTTTGGGCTCTGCTGTGTAATAGCTTGTCATCTTCTTCGAGTCTTTGGCTCTCAATTCTCTCATTGTGCAATAAGGAGCTAATCTCAATACATACATAAGATGCTCTCCACAGTTTCTGCCAACTCTAGGTCCCTATTTCTATTTGGAATCTAGAGTAACGAACTTTTACCTTCATTTTAAACTGAGAAGGTAAGAAAGAAGCAAAATCAGTACCTTCATAACAGCTAGAATAAGCTTAAACAGCTCGTCACATTGTTGAAGTCTTCTATTTAACAAACGTTTAATGTTCTGTACTACAGAAATAACAATTTCCCTCTTCCCTACCATACCTCCCAAAGTCTTATATGAAAAGTGCCCTTGCTGCTAGCCAGCAATAGGCCTAACGAAAAATGTATGGAAGATACTATTGCACATTTTCTTTAATACTAAAGAAGAATAAAGGGACTTTCAGGATTTCATTGAGGTTGTGCAGTTTGGCAGAACACCTTGAATTTCAGAGCATGGTATGTGTTCCTAGCAGAGTAGTTCTCCTCCTTTTGCTGAACTTTGTGTGGCTAAAGGTCCTACTTTGTTGATTCATTCAGTTTTATTTCTCAAGACCTTACACACAGTATACTGGTATCAGAAAGCCGGAATCCTAATATTAACCAGAATTCAAGAAAATTTTATAGGAAAGTGAGGCTTTCTGTTATATCTAAAAGATATCTAGTCCTTTTATTTTCAAGTTTCAAATATAAAACTTAAAAACACAGGTTTCACTTAAGAAGGGGTACATTATAGTTTATTGGATTCGAGTGATAATTACAGGTGCTACCAATGCCCTGGGGTGCTTTGCAGCAACTCTGACAGGGGTGTGCATGTATTTTTTATCTTATTTTATCCAAAAAGTGAATAAATACTCAACTGCCATTTCTAAATTTAAATACCCAAAGGCCTACCTTGTAGAGATAGGCACTTATTAAATACAGTTTGAAGATGCTTGTTTGACTTTCAGTTAAAAGGATATTTCATTGGCTTTAGGGAAATATTGTCCTTGTTTTTACTGTTTTTTCTTCCATGAAAGACCCAGATTTCTACAGTATCTTCCAGGAAATATCTAAAACACTGCAATTGTCTGTTGCTAACTCACTCATTAATTCAGTAGTTATTGAAGTCATCTCATTTTATTGATTCAGTATTAATTCAATTGATAGTCACTATCCCACAAATGTTATAGCTATGTGGCACTTTTAAAAATTAGGATTGACAAGGTAAATAGGTAAAAACATACTTTCACAATTCTTTGCTATTTAATTGTGGAAAAGCTATAGAAATTGTCTATTAATATTTGGAACTGCCATTTTACCAGTATCCTGTACATTCCAATTATCTCCAACTGTCTACAATTGTTCTCCAAATATACCACGCTTTGTTTCAGATAGTCCATTGACTGCCATTGGCTGTATCATGAGATAATGACTCATATGTAAAGCTGTGTACTGAGCTGCCTCCATGTGTATTCATTTCAACACATGCTAAATATCAACAAATATTCTAATCAGGAAAATTAGCAGTAATCATGAACAAAATCGTAACACACTAAAAACTGGATCTAATGTAGCTTCCTGGAAATAGACTTATTTGAATGATAATCTCAATAAAAAAGAAAAAAATTATCAACATATTAGAGAAAGCTATATATGTGCCTATGTCTATCCATGTTTTGCCACAAACCGCATTATTTGTATTTTTTAAAATTTACATTCGGAAAAATTAATTGGTGATGAATGTTGAAGACTAGCTTGTCAATAGGTTAATTTTATGTCTCGCAATATAACAATGTGGTTGGGACCCTTTTCTCATTGCTTCTCACTTCAGTTCTCTTTGAAGTGCACCAGAGTCAACTGACCATGTACTTAAAATTTCATAAAGGTCAGTTCGGCACCTGTAGCACAGTGGTTACCACATCAGCCACATACACAGAGGTTGGCAGGGTCAAACCCAGACCGGGCCAGCTAAGCAACAATGACAACTGTAACAGAAAAATAACTGGGCATTCTGGTGGGCACTGGTAGTCCCAGCTACTTGGGAGGCTGAGGCAAGAGAATTGCTTAAGTTTGAGGTTGCTGTGAGCTGTGACACTACATCACTCCACTGAGGGCGACATAGTGAGACACTGTCTCAAAAAAAAAAAAAATCATAAAGGTCAAATAGAAAAGGTCATGGGACTATTTTTATATGAAAATATCCAGGGCTGACTTGACCTGAGAACATACAGTGGTGTTTATCCTTAACAGAAATAAGCAATCTATTCAGTCATGGTAGTATCTCTCAAGAAATAAATATTCCAAAAATTCTACAGTCTGTATGAAATATTAGTCACATGATTAGTATATCATCAGATACGTATGGTGTGATATTCAGCTTATGTTAGGTTTACTTTGGGAACATTTGTTTTTTTTTTAGTTAAATACAACTTCTGTTCATGGCCTACCATTCGAAGACCAGGATGCACCCCCAATTGTGGCAACGTGTGGGAAGCACAAAGTCATGATCAGCACCAGATGGGATTTTGAACGTTGGCAAAACTTCTTTTATTTTCTGGCCACCAGCCGACAAACTCCATCTTACTGAATACATTATTGGAGCAAAGCAGAGAGTATAAGACAGTCCTGAAAACTAAAACAGTAGACTGCCAACAAGGAAATTCCAAATTCTAAGTTCAATGAGCAGTAATATTTTCCACTCCTTAATATTACTTTATAGTTGTTGCAGCTGCTGATTCTGTTGTTGTTTGGAAAGTTACTAATGTGATGTTGGCTACATTACATATTTCTGTGAGCTTTTACTTGCTCTCATGTTAAACTATGATTTAAAAGTGTCTTTCTTGCACAAGTATTACAAGGACTTGAAATCATATCCAAAATGTATTTATCACAGTGCTTCAGGACATAGTTCTTAGTTAGTAAAAGCTAAGCATACTAATCTATTATTGAATTTAGATCCTTCTTTATCCCAAATAACTAGAACAGCAGTTGGTAAATAGTTTTAAAGGGCAACATAGTAGGGAACTAGGCTTTCTAGGTTAAGAGACAAAAATAAGAACTTACATAGGCACTTACCATACAAAATGTAACCTTTTATCTTTATTTTTTTAATAAAAAAAATTATATTTTTTAAATCCTTGTTTTTCTTTTTGAGACAGTCTCACTACATTGCCCTGGGTAGAGTGTTGTTGCATCACAGCTCACAGCAACCTCAAACTCCTGGGCTTAGTGATTTTCTTGCCTCAG
>NW_003852401.1:3673723-3675218 GCF_000181295.1 Otolemur garnettii
AAAAGAAAATCAGAGCCACAAGCTATTGATTTTTTTTACCCCTGAATTGAAAAATTAAAGTGGAATAAAAAGTGAAATATTTTAGCCCATTTTCTACTATTTTGGTGAAAGTATAGCTTTAACTAAAATGAAGAATGATCTTTGAATTACATCCATCTCAATGGTTATTATCCCTGAGAACATAATTCTGTTCTACAGAGCTAACCTCAATTGTCTAACATTTCTGTCACCCAAATAAATCCGAAGACATAGAGTGCACAAACATCGGCACTAAAATTTCATGACAAGAATAGCAGTGGAAAACTTTTATGGAGAAAAATAGTCCAAGAATGTTTTCTTTGTCATTCAAAATCAAAATATAAAAGTTACTGTATAAAAAATGATGGCTGAACTCTTATGCTTATCACAGCACTGTTCGCAATAGCAAAGATCTGAAACCAACCTAAATGACCATCGATTAGTAATGGGATAAAGAAAATGCGATACCTGGATGCCCCAGAATACTACTAATACTAAACCATAAACAGTCAGGAAATCATGTCATTGGAGCAATATAGATAGAACTAGAGGCTGTTATCTAAAGTGAAATAACTCCGAAACAGAATTGCAAACATAGCATCTTCCCACTCACAAGCAGAAGCTGAATAATGAGTGTGCATAGTCAGGGGGTGAACAGTGGACACTGCAGACTCAGAACGGCAGAAGGGTGGGGGAGGAGCATGGGGTGACAAATTACCTACAGGGTACTATGTGCCAAAATGAGTGAGAGTCACACAAAAAACTAACATTTCACCACATGCAATATATCCATGAAACAAATCTGCACATGTTCTCCACAGATCAAAGAAAAATTAAAATATGGCAAAACCTGAGACTGAAATATTCATTTCTAGATACGCAAATGCTAATATTAAATTGGTTATGCATTTACTGAAGTGGCACTGATTATGAATTACCAGACACAAGACACTGTTCTAGGCCCAATGGATTTATCAATAAAACAGATAACTCTCACCATTTTCACAAATCATGGGGATACACACCGTAAAAGATGACATAGTACTTTGGAGGGTGTTATAAGAACCGTGAAGAAAAATAAACCAAGAAGAAAAGATTTCGAGTATGAGTGTGTGTGTGTGTGTGTTATGGGACAGGATAATTGAAAAATCATGTAAAACTCCTGATATGGAAAGAAGTTGAAGGAAATCAAGGAACTATCCCCACAATAAACTGAGGAGAGAGTATTCTAGCAGAGGTAGATGAAAAGGTCATATGGCTGGAATATGCCTGACGTCGAGGGGTAACTGGACTGAGGCATGAGATGAACGCAAATTACCAAAGAGGCAGGCAGGAGAATGCTGGACGAGGTTGTCTTTTGGTGGCCACCATAAAAACAGGAAACAATGTTATCCTCTGAAGGCAGTGGGGAGACTTTGGAGGACTTAGAACAACATTAACTCATTTCCATTTTAATAAAATTCTTTGATTTGTTTCT
>NW_003852401.1:3675540-3679525 GCF_000181295.1 Otolemur garnettii
GAAACCATTTTTGGTCAACAAAGAGCAATGTATTACTCTTCATACAATTTAGATGACAACTAGGAATATAGATTATATTTTAAAACTATTGGAAAATACTCGTAAACTGTCAAAATGATTTTTGTATATTGCAAGCTTTAAGCTAAAGAGCCTGGCAGCAGAGCTGCCAAGACACACTTTGGCAGAGAGTGGCATCAGACCGTGGAGGCAACAGGGAAAAAAAGCTCCTTCCGATGCCAAGATGGAAGACGGCAATGTGAGGGATACCATGGAAGTGGCTAGTGGTGAGGCAGGAGGCGAAGATGTGGACTCTGGAGCAGTATCACACAGAGTAAGTATCACACTGAAATCCCCGGGGGGGAAGGGTTGTTTGTTTGTTTGGGCTTTTTTGAAAAAGAGTTTTATTGTGTTGCCCAGAGTACTGTGGCATCACAGCTCACAGCAACATTAAACTCTTGGGCTCAGGCAATTCTCTTGCCTCAGCATCCCAAGTAGCTGAAACTACAGGCATGCACTACAATGTCCAGCTATTTTTGTTGTCATTGTTTTTTGGTAGGCCTGGGCGGGGTTCGAACCCACCAGCCTCAGTGTATGTGGCTTGCGCCCTAGCCACTGAGCTACAGGTGCTGAGCCTGAGATCTCTGTTTTGAACAGGATAATACAAGAAGATGGTAAAAGGATTGCAGTAGGAAAAAACACTGATAATTTCTAAGGGATACGTAAATGGTGAGTTAGCTTTTAGGGGAACAAAAGTACCCCAAAACATCCAGTAGCTCTGATAACCAAGTTTTGGAATATAATTTATGTTATCAATCTCTGAGAGACTTGTAATTTTGAGCTGTCCCAAATTGCCAATATGGATGAGGGCCCACTCAACATGTGATGTGCCATCCGACAGAACTGTGGACATCAAAGGAACAAATATTATGGCCATTAAAACTAGTGCATGTTGCAGGGCCTGGTGGCTCACACCCGTGATCCTAGCACTCTGGGAGGATTATCTGAGCTCATGGGTTCAAGACCAGCCTGAGCAAGAGCAAGACCCTGTTTATAAAAACAGCTGGGCATTGTAGTGCTTGGAGTCCCAGCTACTTGGGAGGCTGAGGCAAAAGAATCACTTGAGCCCAAGAGTTTGAGGTTGCTATGAGCTGTGACATCATAGTGCTCTACAGAGGGTGACATAGTGAGACTCTGTATCAAACAAACAACAACAACAACAACAACAACAACAAAAAACTAGTGGACATGAGAAAACACATTTCACTGTTGTTCTAGTGTGTGTGCAGTAAGTTGCCATCTATGATAATCTTTTAAAAGAAAAATGTTTCCAATAGAACAGAGTTCAGGTCGGTTATTGTCCATGTTCATGAAAATGGATGGAAAGGGTGGATGAATGAAGAAGGCGTGGAAATATGGTTAAACAAAGTCTTGTCACAAAGGCCTGGGGGATTACTTTAAAAAAAAAAAATCTTTGCTTGTCTTTGATCACTTCAAAGTCCATGTTACACAAGATCCAAAAGCAATCACATCAGACTTGATAACCCAACTTGCTGTATGTCTTACCTGATGGGCTAATCACCCAATGGGGACCACTTGATATGTCAGTAAACAAGCCCTTTAAGGCCCTAAAGAAGAAAGACTAGATGTCATAGATACGGTCAGCGGGTAATGACTTAACACCTATAGGCAGAATCAAGAAATCATCCATCACCCAAGTTTGTGACTGGATCCTAATATCATGGAACAGCGTCTAGGAGGAAGAGGTTGAAAAATCATTTAAAAAATGGGGCATCAGCAATGCTGTATAAATGGAAATGAGGATGATGAAATTTACTGTGATAAGGAAAGTAACTCTTCAAAGATACCAGTAATGTAGAAATTGAAGGGGATGATAATTCTAGCATTGACAGTGAAGAAGAGATCTTGGCCTTCTATAATGTGTAAATACTGTGAATTTGTTACTAGTACATAAAGTTTCTTGTGCACTGTATCTGTTCATGGGTATTGTCATTATGTGTTACATAAAATTTCTTGTCCCATAACATATTAAAAATAACATGCTAAAATTCCTTTGTAATAAAAACAACTACATATAAACCCATAATAATTTGAATTAAAAACTGGACGATTTCTTTCCTGAAAATTTAAGCCAAAAACCATGGTGTGCATTACCCACAGGAAGACATTGCACCTGGCAAAATATGGTATTTTATTTGATTTTGATTCATTTTTACACACAATTTTTCTTTCAAAATAATAGTTTTCAAGAACTGTTTAAGTATTCACTCATTTATTACAAAATCAGCAAAGATATGATCAGCATATGTTAGTGTCAGATTCCATCTGAAACAACTACAATATAAGGATGGTGCCGATATATGGAAAAAGCCTGTAATTTATAAAGAAACTGCATGAAGAAAATTAGAAAGTACAAGAAGAAAACAGTTACAAAGCGGTATAATTCAATACATCATCAGGATTCTCCCTGTTGTATTTAATTATTTCCCCTAATTCTACTAGGAGGAGAGCTAATCATGCTGATAACAAAGTAAATGCTCAAACACAGAGCAAAGGGTTGTTGGTTGGCGAATCAGTGCTACTAACTCGACCTGCAGTATAATGGTTCTCATTTGTCATGTCAGTAAAATTAGAAAGTACAATATTCCATCTTCTATATGTACTTTACTCATCTGTAAGCAGTTTTAACTGCCATTGTTGGTTCCATTTCACAAAAGTTTCTACCTGTCATAAAGTTTGACAGTCTTTATCTTGAAATTAAAAAAAATTTAAATTTTTTTGATTGCTGTGATTCATGGTAGCTACCAGAAACAATCAAGATGCTACAAACTCAGAAATGATAATTAATATCAGAAACCATGTAGCACTGTGGTGTGGATTTCCAGCACGGTATACAGAATTAGAGGTAAGGAGGAACTTCTTAATGCGAATGATAGCTTTGTGATTTACCGATGTCCTGAGCGTGCATTTTGTATCAAGTTAAATTTATTATGTTTACTGTCTTATTTTCTTTCTACCTGTGATGAAATTTTGTCCCAAGGAAGTAAACTGACCTGACCATAAAGGAAATCAGAAGTATTGAGACTTTGAAATACTGGAGTGAAATGAAGAAGTACTTGTAATATTGGGAACAAATACCAGAAACATTGTTATAAATGGTGAAGACCATCTAGTTAGCTCAGAGGATGTAGAAACCACCATCCTAAGGAGTGATAATTAAAACTTTATAAAGGAGGTTGCAAACACACATGAAGGATATTGAAAGAGAGATAACGTTATAAGAGACAGCAGCAGAAAGATCATTCTAATGGCTGGCGAGGGCTCTTATTCTCATTGGTAAAGCCTGGTAAAATGCCTGGTTCTAACTGTACTAGAGCGATCAGAGGGAAATAATAAGCCTCGTGGGGAAAGGTAATTTGTGCCAAATTATTAGGCTCTCAAAGCTCACATTTTTGCAATTTTAAAATTTTGTTTTCAAGCAATGAAGTACTTAACTTACAAGATATTGTTCATGTATTTATCTTTTAAGCTAGTATCCTGCATTTGATCAAATTGTATTTGATACTGAGATTTTAAAACAACCAATAAGATGGACAGAGATCAAATATTTATTAATATGACCATGAGGATTGTAATAAGATTATAAAACCTTCCTATAATAAAAGCTCCTAGCTATTTTCTGGTATGCTTATGCTTTTTAAGAAAAGAGTATGTATTTTGAAGTTAGAATTATGACTTACAGTTTGTTTTATATTATTATTTTTATAACTAGCTATGTAACCCTAAAAATATTGTGTAAGTTATCAGTAAACTTACTTCCTGTGGGGTAACTTCCAAATAAAATACTTTAACTTCTATAATTTTTATAAGGAAATATGTTCATTTCAGATTAATATTGATGCAGTGTAGGCCATCACAACACCTTGAAATGGTAAATCATTTTCCTATGAAGTTTCTAATTAAAAAA
>NW_003852401.1:3680444-3684756 GCF_000181295.1 Otolemur garnettii
AAATATATTTACAATCTCACAAAATTGGCAACTTCTATGGCTATAATTGTGTTGTATGTTTGGCTTCTTTATAGTAGTCAGACAATTTCCTGGAAATGGGATCTTTGTTTTCTGAAAGTTCAACTGCGCTTGATGTTTATACGTCACCTAATGAATTGAATATTGCAGTTGTCATCATACACCCCAGACTTCCTGTGAGATGCAATTTTCAGCTTAGTTCTGACCTGATGCAAACTTGCTTGACTACCTGTAAGTGTAGTTAGCACCTATTAAAATGAAAGATCATTTCTCTCTGCACATTCCCTAGACTCAGTGAGCAACAAAATAAAAAGTCCTTTAGCCAACTTCATATCGAAAAGAAAAAAGGTGAAATCAATGGAACAATAAAAACTGCAATCTCTTCCTGTCACATTTTATGACCTCATCACCAACAGACTCCACAAGGTCATCACTCCTTGTATTAGTCTGTTAACGGTGTGGGCACTATCATTGCTACCTTTTGAACTGGCATTTTTTTTTCTTTTTTACAATATTGCTTTTTGTTTGTTTGTTTTATTGGATGTTACTATTGATCCCCCCTACACACACATTTTTGGTTAAAATGAACCTCAAAGAAGAATGCTATCAGAGAATGCAATAAACCCACGCAAGAAAGAGAGAGGTGGTCATCTGACACCATGATTTCAGATAGCTTCTGGTGCCTGGCCACATCGATTCTTTACAGTTTCACCAGAACTTTCAGGTATCAGATCAAAAGCCAGGAAAATTAATGCACTCATTACACAGCTGATTGCAATTCCTGCTGTCATTTCTTGAGATATGAATGAAAATAAAAAATGTTACCCTATGAACAAAACAGTATATGGTGTAACACATCATTAACATAGCATGAGGACAGACAACATTTCTTTCAATAAGTAACAGAATTTTGAATGAAAACTAGAAGGATTCATCCATTTTGGCGAACATTGGTTTGCTTAATTATAAAATCCCTGCTGCCTCATCCATGTATCATAGCCAAGAATATTCTAGTTTGATGCAAGATCAATGAATTGACTGTGGTTATTTTTAAATATATATTTAGAAGGCTATTGACTGCAGGACTGATTTTGATAAAGAATTTAGGAATTTGCTTTCTTGAATTATTGGCAAGTTAGGTGGGGACTCCCAACCATTCAGAGCTGTGAAATTTTATACTCATAATTTTTCTCTTTAGGTTTAAGGTCTAGATCTATTCTGTTCTCTCCACACCTCCCATGGGACTTTGAGCTTCTTGCCCATGAGTCCCTCTTCTACTTCTGGTCAGAATAATGATTCTTATCATCACATTCCTAAGAACATCTATATCTCAGTCATTTCACAAGCAGTTCTTTTCCCTCTTGACAGAATGAAATTCTGGCTCCCATTCAGTTTTTAATCTTTCAGGCAATCTTGAAATTCTCCCATTCTCCATTTACTTCAGTTCCCAGATGTTCTGTGAACGTTCACTTTTCTCCTTATTGCCAATTCCAAGTCATTATTTTTTGCATCACCATGCATGCCCACATCTCTATTTTGAATTTTATAGTGACCACCTTACCTTGTATTTCTGTTCATAACTCTCACATATCAGCATTTTAACCAATTCTTTCACTTCTGTGAGTATATTGGTAAGTGGCGATGGTTACATTTTTTACTTGTAGCCCTCCTTGTGAAATTAAAAACATGCTTTTGAGCAGCTGATACAATGCTGACTGTAAAGAATCAATGTGGCCAGGCACCAGAAGCTATCTGCAATCATGGTGTCAGATGACTACCTCTTTCTTTCTTGTGTGGGTCTATTGCATTCTCTGATAGCATTCTTCGTTGAGGTCCATTTTAACCAAAAATGTGTGTGTAGGGGGGATCAATAGTAATATGTCAGCATGTATCAGCTGCTCAAAAGCATGCTCAATGTAGGCATTGTGTTTAGTAAGCTTTGTCTCCCCACTGTATGAAAATAAGCTTCACCTACTTTCCCCATAGCTGTCAGTTATCATCTTTCAGATCTGAAATGGGTTGCTTTAAAATCTCTATGCTGTGTGTGCACAGCTTTCCTTCTCCCCTCTGCCCTCCTTCTTTTTCCCTGCTCACCTGCTTCCCACCCCTTTGATGTATCCTCTTACCATCCCTTTATTCCACTTTAAGAAAAGAAAGGAGTATGTATTATCCTTTAAGAGCGAAGTTCTATCTTAATTTCCTATGTGGTCCTAAGCAAGACATGTAGATACTTAAATTTTCAGTCCTATAATGTATAAAACGGGAGAGTTAACCTTGATCACATTAATGAATTAAATAAATAATACACTTAATGCTCAGTAAATTTCCTGACACATTAAATGTTCTAAAATGTGGTGCATATTTGTTATTTATCTTAGTTGCTTAGAGGAACAATCAGAAATGCAAGCAAAAACCCTACATCTCATATCGCAGTGATATGAATGAGGACAAAGGCCACAATGTCACCTAGCACTAGTTAGGGGACAGGCTTTGTTAAAGAAACCCCAAAACCAAGGGCCAGGAAAAGAATATCCATAATTCACAATTGTGTCCTCAGCACAGGAAGAAATCAGCAGGGGTCAGGGGAATGATGTCCCCAAGATGAGCACACACATGCCCACACACGTTATCATTTGATAGTGTAAATAAAGGAACACACTTTGGCAAAGATAGGCATGGAGAAATTAGGCAGCCGGCAGTCAACATCTCAAATTTAGCTTCAAGGAGGTTTTTCTGAGAACTCTGAAGTTAATATTCCAGATCCTCATGAAAACTCAGAAAACAGAGATTCTAGGGAAAAGACATACCCTGCTTCTATAGAAAACAGGTTTGTTCAAACATTTTTGCTTTTAAAGAGAAAGCCTTCTCTCCTGTAGTCTATTTCATGACAACCTCATATTCTGGGGTAAGTCATACCAGAATATTTCTTATTCCTTTACAGAAGAGTGTTTGGTGAATACTGTTTATAGCAAAAAATTGCAATCAAGCTCCACTGAGAAAAGTTTAAATACATCAAGTTAAGTATGTTTTGTGTAAAACTATAGTGCCATTAGAAAAACAAGCTTCCTACTAAAAATGTAACTCTTAAAAAATAAATAAAACAATTCAGAGTAGTATCTTCATAGATAGCTTATTCATATCATAGATGTGAACATTTATCTATAGTGAAAATTTGGCAGAAACCATAGTAAATTTTCTTCTAAGGAATAAAAATAAAAAAATAGGAGTTAAATAGACATAAAAATAATAAACATATAATATAAAATTCATGTTATATAATAAATTTGTATTATTTGTATTTAGATTGATTAGTATTATAGGATCAATTAGGAATATACAAGTCTCCTTAAAAAGAATCTAAGTATCTATGATTATCATCAGTTCTAATACAAGGAAGTTATAATAAAAGTTTATGCTTGGTAGCAAAATTAAAACTTAGAGAAAAATGCAAATGTAAAAATAAAGAGCCTACCATCACTGTGAATTCTAGAAGACATATAAGGCTTTGTGGTATTTTATTGATTTACATGTACATTATTCTATTTCTGGTCTTAAAAACAGCTTCAAAAACCAACACTCCCAATAAAGCTACGGCACACCAAAAGCAAGCATCAGCAGGAGGAGCAGCAGCAACAAGCAACACAGGACGGAGAAAACCATAAACATTAATTTAGTTCCCTGGAAGACCCATTACCATCCCTGTAATCTTCAAAGTTGGATCTCTCTGTGGCAGCTTCAGATTTAATGTTAAATTCCTCTGCAACTAAATTGAAGAAATCAGCTACTATCATCGTCTGAGCTGGGATATTTATTCTGTGTAATTTAATGTAAAAGAACCTTTTATACTTGTGACCATTATGCCCTCCCACATTAGAGCAATAACGAGACACGTTGAAAAGCCCAGGAAGTGTTCCTACCCAGACTGTTTTATTGACGCTAGGAAGAGAAAGAGAAACTTGCAACCTGGGATACTACATGGTGGTGATATTTGCAACGCTTTTTCCTGGTATTTGTACATTGCTCCCAAGTTAGATTTTTATATATTGAACTCAAACTAATGATTATGCTGGGAAGGGTCAATATTAATGATGAATTAGATTCCCTGACTATACTTTGAATCTGACCTTGAATGATTTTGACTCAAATAATCTACAATTCTTAAAGCTGTCTCAGAGTACTTGCAAGTCCGTACATGTGACATTTACTAGGTGCAGAATATAAATGTCTTAACACAATAACTAAGAAAATGCTGTGAAGGCTATGTTGACCAGTTTGATGAAAGCATTTCAGATTG
>NW_003852401.1:3685474-3707746 GCF_000181295.1 Otolemur garnettii
ATCTTTGAAATGATCCATTAATCTCAAACATTTGCTACACTATGTACTATATACCTTTCAATTACAAAAAGCATATATTTTATAATTTAAAAGACAAAATAGCTGAGTTCAAGGCTGACAATATAGGAATGCTTTAGAATTTTAAATTTCAAAAGTACAATTTGGTTATTTCACATCCCATAAATCAATGTCCTGTGTTATCAAAAAAGAAAAAAAATGAAAGTCTGTCTAAATTAATAATAGCTGAGCAGCCCATGTATATTAATCTAATCTAACAAGTTTTATTACTCTGCAGAAATTTTCTCAAGCCTGAATATTTCTTGTATAAAAAAGAAAGGATGATTGGGAATGATTAAAAATACAATTGAGGAAAATATTCATTTCAACTATAAATGAAAACTGGTAATTAATGAGCAGTATATGACATGGGTTATGTCATTACCCACTAATCATATTTAACAGAAATATAGTTTAGATTAAAATATGCTGAAGAAAGCTGGAGAGAATTTTTAAAGACTATGTATGTATTTTAATTTCTAATTAGGTACTTTGAAGCAGTGAAAAATTTTACTAAGACTAAATTACCCCTGTTATGTTAAGCCTTATAACAAGGTGATATGGTCCAGCAACGTTAATGCTTTCACAGTTGAAATGCATAAATGTTTGTATGCTTTAAAAGAGTAGACTAAAATGTTAAGTACATAATAATTTGTCATTAAAAGAAATATAATAAAAACATATAAAAGTATTATATACATACACATGCATATATATGTGTGATATGTTTTAAGCATAAAATAACACAACATAGCAAGATACAATTAAAATAAGAAAAATCAGACAAAAAAGAAATGTTCATAATAAAAGAACATAACATTTATTTGAGGATAAACCACCCAAGATGTATATCAGTTTTTTACAAGAGAATCTCACCAAAAAATGGAATTTCTCTGTTAGTCAATAAGAAAAAGAAAAATAGATTATGTGATTCAAATATGTCTAAACTAGTCATAGATATTTAAAGCAATAAGAAATATTTGTAGTACTTAGTCCAGGAAAATTCCTTCTCTGGGTTTTCATAGACAGGCATTGTCAGACAATGAACAATGCCTTACAGTATATATGACACACTTGAATTAATTACCTATTTATCAATTACTCTGTAAGAAGTAGCCTACTAAATGATAGGTATTTAAAACATGAGTGAAACAAAAGAAAATTTGCCCTTCACTAGATTCCAGCTGGGAATGGCATACAACAACTTTTAACTCGTTGTAGAAAAGTGTTCTGTTGGGAAAGTATCTGTTTGCTATTGGAGTACAATGAAATGATGACCATAGTCTAAAAGACATTGGCAAGGTCACAAAGCAACAAAAGGTATTCCATTTCTCAATGATGATTGGAATATAACTAGAGCCTAGAACTGACATCTTTCTGCATGTATACATGTAATTAAAGAAGAAAGTAAAGTCATCTGAGAGGAAAATGTGTTGGGTCAGACATTTTTAACATAAATTATGGGATGACAATAATCATAATGAAAGGCCTCAGAATTCTAAGGCATATTACATAGCAGCACTACTTTTAACCAAAGTTTTTTTTTTTTTCCAGTAGGAGATGATAACAGCCCAATGCATAGAAAAGTATCAGTAAAACAGAGCTGTGGAATTTTTGAAATGCCTATGAAGATAAACTAGCCACACAATCTATGCTAAGATAACTAAATAAGGATCTCATTATATAGGTTAATTAGATATAGTTGATTTAAAAGTTGGGGGATATATACTGTACATAATGATTTTTTTAAACTATTGTTATATATTTTTTTGGTTTGGGATTCATTGAGTATACAAAGAATTAGGTTACACTGACTGCATTTGTTAGATAAACTCCCTCTTATTATTGTGTCCCTCCCCCAAGAGGTTTACCATATACCATGACCACTTATCTCCCTCCCACCTCCTCTCTCCCTACTTGCTAATTCCCTTACACACCTCCTGCATTAGCTCATCTACTGTCTTCATATGAGAAGTGAGTACATGGGGTTTTGCTTCTCCATTCTTGTTATGCTTTACTAAGAAGAATGTGTTCTACCTTCATCCAGGTTAATACAAAGGATGCAAAGTCTCCATATTTTTTAGCAGTTCGATCGTATGTATAAGTGAACATATACCACAGGTTGTGAATCCATTCCTGGGTTGGTGGGCATTTAGGCTGTTTCCACATTTTGGCGATGGTAAATTGAGCTGAAATAAACAGTCTATTGCAAATGTCCTTATGATAAAATGATTTTTTTCTTCGAGTAGATGCCTAGGATGGGATTGCAGGATCAAATGGGAGGTCTAGTTTGAGTCCTTTGAAGATTATTCATACTTCCTTCCAAAAAGGTTATGTTAGTTTGTAGTCATATTAGCAGTGTAAAAGTGTTCCTTTCTCTCCACATCCGCACCAGCATCTGGTGTTTTGAAACTTTGTGATGTGGGCTATTTTCAGGGGGGTTAGATGACATCTCATGGTAATTTTGAATCGCATTACTCTGATGATTAGGGACAATGAGCATTTTTTCATATGTTTGTTAGCTATTCATTTGTCTTCTTTAGAGAAGGTTCTATTTTTCTCTCTTCCCTAGTGATATATGGGATTGTTGAGTCTTTTTGTGTTGATTAATTTGAGTTCTCTATAGATGCCAATTATCAAGTTTATCTTCAATTCATAATATGCAAATATCTTTTCTCATTCCGAATGTTGTCTTTTTGCTTTGGTTGTTGTTTCTTTAACTACACAGAAGTTTTCAGTTTAATTAAGTTCCATTTATTTATTTGTGTTGCTGCAATTGCCATGGAAGTCTTCATAAAATCTTTCCTCAGACTGATATCTTCAAGTGTCATTCCTATACTTTCTTCAAAGATTTTTATTGTTTCATGTTTCAGATTTAAATATTTTATCCATCTTGAATTAAATTTTGTAAGTGGTGAGAGGTGTGGATCCATTTTTAGTCTTTTACATGTGGTTATCCAGTTCTCCCAGCACCATTTATTGAATAGGATTTATTTTCCCTAATGTACATTCTTGTTTGGTATATCAAAGCTCAGGTGGCTATAAGAGATTAGTTTCATCTTATGGTTATCTATTTGGTTCCAATGCCAATGCTTCTATTTCTGTGCCAGTACCATGATGTTTTGATCACTATGGCCTTATAGTATAGGCAAAGGTATGGTAGGGTGATATACCTGGCTTTTTGTTTCTTTGTTTCCTGGCTGGGACTGGGTTTGAACCCACCATCTCCGGCATATGGGGCTGGCACCTTACTCCTTTGAGCCATAGGCACTGCCCCTGGCTTTGTTTTTATTACTAAGGGTTGCCTTGGCTATACAGGGTTTCTTCTGGTTGCATACAAAATAAACAATTGTTTTTTCCAAATCTTGAAAGTATGATGATGGTAATTCAATGTGGATTGAATTGATCTATAGATTGCTTTTGGTAGTATAGACATTTTCATAATTTTGATTCTCCCCAGCCATGAGGACAGTATATTCTTCCATTTGCTAATATCTTCTGCTACTTCTGTGAGGATTTCATAATTATAGTTGTAGAGGTTTCTTACCTCTTTTGTTATGTATAACCCTAGGTATTTCATGTTATTTTAAAGCTACTGTAACAGGAATTGTGTCCTTAATGAGCTTCTCAGCTTGGCTGTTATTAGCATATATAAAGGCCACCCAAAGACTTTGAAATTAAACAACCTTATGCTGAATGATGGTTGGGTTTAAGAAGAGGTAAAAGAGAAAATCATTAAGTTCTTCATACATAACAACGATGAAGACACAAGTTACCAAAACCTGTGAGATACAGCAAAAGGAGTTTTAAGAGGGAAATTTATCACATTAGATGCCTACAATGGAAAAATAGAAAGAGAGTGCATCAACAAACTCATGACTCATCTTATGGAATTGGGAAAAGAACAATCTAATCCCAAACTCAGCAGAATAAAAAGAGGTAACCAAAATTAAATCAGAGATTAATGAAATTGAAAACAAGTACCATTCAGAAAATTAACAAAACAAAAAGTTGTTCTTTTGAAAAAATAAATAAAATCAATAAACCTATGGCCTGATTAACTAGAAACAGAAAAGTAAAACCTCTAATCACCAAAATCAGAAAGAATAAAGGGGAAATAACAACAGATGCCACAGAGATACAAACAATCAACTCTGAATATTACAAGAAATTCTATGCCCAGTAATTTGACAATATATAGGAAATGTATCAATACCTGGAATCACACCCTCTCCCTAGACATAACCAGGGAGATTGACCAATTTCAAGAATTGAGATTAAAGAAACAATAAAAATCCCCCCCAAAAAAATTCACACCAGAATTCTATCAAACCTTCAAAGAAGAACTTACACCACATACTGCAGAAATTCCAAAAACTTGAGGAAGGAATCTTCCCCAACATGTCCTACATAGCAAACATCACCCTCATACTAAAACCAGGAAAAGACACAATTAAAAAGGCTAATTTCAGAGAAATTTCACTAATGAATAGAAATGCAAAAATTCTCAATAAAATCCTAGCCAATAGATTATAGTTACACATTTAAAAAAAAAATCATTCATCATGATCAAGTAGGTTTTATCCCAGAGATGCAAGGCTAGTTCACCATACACAAGTCAATAAATGTAATTCATTATATCAACAGAAGCAAAAACAAGGACCATATGATCCTCTCAAGAGATGAACAAAAACATTTGATAAAATTCAGCATCCTTTTCTAATTAGAACACTTAAGAATTTAGGCATAGGTGGCACATTTTTTACTCTGATAGAAGCCATCTATGACAAACCCATAGCTAATATTATACTGATTAGAGTAAAATTGAACATTTTTCCACTTAGAACTGGCACCAGACAAGGTTATCCTCTATCACTACTACTATTCACCATAGTGCTAGTCCTACCCAATACAATCAGGCAGGAGAAGGAAATAAAGGGCATCCAAATGGAGGCAGAGGAGGTCAAATTATCCCTCTTTGCCCACAATTTGATCTTATACTTAGAGAATCCAAATGACTCAACCACAAGACTCCTGGAAGTCATCAAAAAATATAGCAAAGTCTCAGGATATAAAAGTAATGACTGTAAATAATGACAATAGATTTTAAGTCCTTCTATACAGTCCTTCTTTCCGGCAGTAATTAAATAGCATGGCCAAAATCACCTCAATAATCAACACAGACAAGATTTAGCAAACAAGTTTATAAATAATATTTCTGGCATGCTTTTCATAATTCCAGGTATGCATGTATGTACATATACTGAAAATGCACACATACACACCAGTTAAGATTAAAGAGAATACATTTGGCTCACATGAGGATGCTATTTAAAATAGCTTTACCATCTGTTGCTGGAATGACGACTTAATCAAAAATGAGGATGATTTCAGAGAATAATCTCAAATTTCCAGATTTACTTCAAGAAAGAGCATAGGAAAAAGGCAATCAAAATGGCTTACTAGGAACATTACTTGCCGGACACTCCCACAGAGAAGGTAGGGTTTCAGATAAAGGAGAGGAGAGAGAAGAAAGAGTTTGGGTATGGATCCTAGAAAGAAATGCCAGAGCCTACGAGGGACCTCATGGAGCAAAATTACAAAGATGAGAAGGAAGAAGATACATAGCAAACATCACCATCAAAGGTAAAAAGATATTGGTGGAGGGCGGCACCTGTGGCTCAAAGGAGTAGGGCACCAGCCCCATATGCAGGAAGTTGCAGGTTCAAACCCAGCCAAGGCCAAAACCACACAAAAAAAAAAGAAAGAAAGAAAGAAAAGAAAAAAGATAATTAGTGAGTCAAACCCAGAGAGTCTAGAAGCCCAATGAAGGGGTGAGAGTCTTTTCTTCCACCCACACTCCTTTGGTAACCAGTGGGCTTCCAAGTTTTTGGAAACACTGTGGTGAACACAAAACAGTGGGGAGAGCTTGCCTAATCTCAGAGCTTTCCATGAGAGTTTCTCCCCACAGAGATGGACGTGAGAGGCCAGAGAGCCATCTTTCTTCTTCTCAGTCTCCCATTCCTCTATTCCCACCCCAGCTCACCATAGCCTGGAGAGCAGTTTAAGCTGAGAATGCAGTGAATGGGAGCTTTTCACTAGCTGGCATGTTCTTAAGTCTGATGTTTCCACAGAGACTGGGCCCACACCTTTCCCCTTGAGGACCTATAGGGGACCCATGGCACCCAATCTGGTGCTCCCTGCTTGCTAGAATTTCATGGAGATGCACACCAGTAGATCAGATATACAGGCCATATCCAATGCTCCCTGGACTTAATGGGTCACTGGGAGACACAGAGGGGAGGTTTGAGAGCTGGACTCTGAGGGTGAGGGAGGCCATGTGGACAGAACTGACAGGAGAACAGTGTAGGAGTTGGAGACATGGTAATCTGAAAGACTGTCCATTCTCTCATAGGAAAGCCTTACTATTGGATGAAGCTGTGCTTTCCCAGAAGATCCCAGGCTAAGGTGCCATAGCAACTACGAATTCAGGCCCCTACCCCGTGATCCACCCTCCAGGTATGCAGAGCCTGCTTTGACTTTCCTCTCAGTGGCTTCCCCTACCTTCTGGGGAAAAAAATCTCTGAGCTGGCTCAAGATTTTACAAAGCATTCCAGGATTGTGAAACCTCACCATGTTCTGCCCCTCTCCTCCATACATCTCTACTATGGTGGATGGAGAGCAAGAAATTTCCTGGGAGTTATAGCACCTCTCTCAAATCCTGAAGCATACAAGTGCTCCTCTTGAGGGACTAGAAGGTAGAGTTCAAAAGACTATCTTGACAGTTGACTCTTTCATGTGAACATTAACCACTAACAGGGAGAACAACTCAATAGCTCATTACAACACCTACCAACTAAATCAAACAGGGAATAGCTAATTCTTATTCACAAGTACCACCTACCATCCTGGAGATTAAGTTGGGGAACCCAATACAATTCACACTGCTGGGTGGAGGTAAAGACAGCAGGACAGAGACAATCCAAGGAGAAAATGTCCATTAAGAGAGAAACAAAAGTTACAGGCAGTTTTATCTCTGAGGGGTCTTTTCTTCCACCACAGCCCACTGGGCTGATCAGGTAGCTGCTCAGAGTTTGTATAGAAGCATCCTCCTGGAGAACAAATGCAGAAGAGAACTTCTGCCTGATAGTCTCAGACTTCTATACCTGACACCATCCTCATTACTCTGGTGCACGAAGCCAGGTCCACTCTGGGTGCTGCCCTCCAACAGTAACCCTGGCATCACCTCTGCCAGACCAGGGAGGAAACAGACACTTCTCCGTTTTGAGCCCTGTGACTAGAGACTGAACATGCTGACTCCCTGGGGTGTAAGCTAAACAGAGGAGGAACCTGAAACCATAGGTACTACTTAGGAAGCCACAGGCAACTGCCTCAGTAGGTCCTAGGTATAAGAAAAGAACACTGGCTGACAAACAGTTCTGGCCTCACTACATGGAAACCAGGCAGCTGACAGAAACTCCTGCCTCAGTGACATGGGCATCAGCAGTCCCCTTGTTGCTAGAAAGCCCCCCACAAGGGCAGTTCTACTCCCAAATCCCCAGAGCCAGCTCTGAAGCTCTTGCAGTACCCAGGTCCAAGGCTCTGGCCCCTGCAAAACCACAGCCCTCACTAGACCTACAATTTCACCTCTGGACCCCAGAGTAATGCCTGGACTATAAGATCCCACTACTGAATCCCCACCACTGTCAATGGGCCAGCAGAACTTCCCTAAGATCCAACACTTTACTTAGGATCACTCAGCTATGAGCACCCATCATTCATGGACTTCATTCAAAAGAGTTGTCAGCAAGGAGAGAACAGGGTACCCTGCAGTCCTATTATCCCACAGCTAAGAGAGGGAGAGGGGAAACCAGCAAAAGAACCATGGCAACATGAAAAAAGAAAATACAGGTGTGCAGCACCCCCAAGAGAACACATGGAGCTACAGTAGCAGGCTCTACCCACAAGGAAATTGCCAAAATGACAGAAATGGAAATCAGAATATGGACAGCAAGTGAGATAACTGGAATTGAGGAGAAAATTGGAAACCAACAAAAAGAAACATAAAATACTTTTCAGGAAACCCATGACAAACAAATAATCACTAGACTTAAGAAAAGATATAGAACTTGAAGAAATGAAAGAGTCATTTAAGGAAGTCATGCTAGGAATTATAAAATGCAGCTGAAAACAGAGTTAGAACCATATATATATATATATATATTTTTTTTTTTTTTGCAGTTTTTGCCTGGGGCCAGGTTTGAACCCACCACTTGCAGTATATGGGGCTGGCATCCTACTCCTTTGAGGCACAGGTACCACCCTAAAACAACATTTTAAATCAAGGAGAAAAAAGAATCTCAGAGCTTGAAGAAAAGGCCCTTGAGATACCCCCGTCATTCAAAGAGGCAAAGAAGAGTATAAAAATGTATGAGCAATTACTGAGAAAGATATGGGACTGTGTTAAGTGAACTAACATTTGAATTGTAGGTATGCTGAGGGTGAAGAAGAAAGAACTACAAGTATGGAAAACCTATTTGAGGAAAACAATCCACACGTCACCACAAATCCAGACATCATACAACAGGAAGATTCAGAGCAAATATTAATAGGTCACCTTCAACATGGTAAACAAACTAGCTAAGGTCAAAATGAAGGAAACAATTGTGTAAACAGCTAGATAAAAGTATCAAGTAACCTACAAAGGGAAAACCTATAGGCTCACTGCAGACTCTGAAGCAGAAACCTCAGAAACCAGAAGGGATTGAGCCCCCATCTTCAATCAACTTAAACTGAACAACCGTCAGCCTAGAATTTATGTCCTGAAAACTAAATTTCACAACAGATGGTGAAATTAAGTCCTTCACAGATAAGCAAACATTGAGGGAATCTGGGCATAACCAAATCTAGTCTGCACAAAATACTCAGAACCACACTACACACAAATCAGCACAATAGATACATACCAGTATAAATTTACCTAGAAAAAAAAAAACCCTATAACACACAGTTCCTATAAAACAAAGGAACAAGAGGTAAAAGAAAGTGGTACAAAACTACTCAACAGGATGAACAAACATCTCACATATGAATGCTAAATGCTATTAGTTAATGTGAATGGACTGAATGCCCCTCTCACAAGGTACAGGCTTGCTGAGTGGATGAAAGGAACACACAACCTAGGTATCTGTGTCCCCAGGAAACCTATCTAAACCACAAGGCACAGACTCAACATGAAAGGATAGAAGAAAAACCCCATGCAAATGGAAATCAAAAGACAGCATGTGTAGTCCTTCTCATATCAGATGAAATTAACTTCAAGCCAACAAAGGTAAAGAAAGACAAAGAGGGTCATTATATAATGATAAAGGAAGCTATTCAACACAAATATGGTTCCAACACACGAGCTCCCAGATACTTAAAGAAATCTTACTAGAGCCAAGAAGAGTAACAAATAGCACTACTGTAAGTGACAGAAACTTCAACACCCCACTGTCAGAGCTTGATGAATCATCAAAGCAGAAAATAAATAATGAAATAATTGACTTACAGCAAACTCTAAATCAAATGGACCTAACAGATATTTACAGAACATTTTACCTCCAAAACTATAGAATACACATTCTCAGCAGCACATGGGATATGTTTCAAATCTGATCATATCATAGGCCACAAAATAGGTTTCAACAAATTTTAAAAAGTGAAATTATACTGTGTATCCTCTCACACCACAGTGGAATAAAACGAGAAATCAATCATAAGAGAAATAGTCAATCTGGACAAAGTCATTGAAATTTAGTAACCTGCCAGTGAGTAATTATTGGGTCAAGGATGAAAATAAGATGGAAATCAAAAAAATTCTTTGAGCTGAAAGACAAAGGGGACACAAGCTATCAGAATCTTTGGGACACAACAATAGCATTCCTCAGAGAAAAATTTACAGACTTAAATACCTACATTAAGGGTGGCACCTGTGGCTCAAAGGAGTAGGGCACCAGCCCCATATACGAAAGGTGGTGGGTTCAAACCTGGCCTTGGCAAAAAACTGCAAACCCTACATTAAAAAGACAAAACAATCATAATTTAGCAATGTCACACAAGTAAGTAGAAAAGAAAGAATAGAAAGCAGAAGAAAACAAAAATTAACATCATGGTAAAATTATAATACATGTCACACTCCAAGTAACTCAGAACAGAGGAATAGAATTCAGAAGAAAAGAAAAACTAAGTTTACAGCAGAATTATAACACATATCACACCTCAAGTAACTAGAAAAGGAAGACTAGGAAGCAAAAGAAAAGAAATAACTAAAATGAAAGCAGAATTATGACACATGAACCAGTAAACAAGAAAACAACACAAGGGATTAATGAAACAAAAAGTTGGTTCTTGGAAAAGGTAAACAAAATCAGTAGACTTCTTGCTAGAGTCACCAAGAACAGAAGAGAAAGGGCCCACATAAGCTCGATCAGAAATTATACAGGTCACATTACAACTGATACTGTGGAAATACAAAACCTATGTATGAATACTATGTAAATCTCTATGTGTGTAAACTAGAGAACATAGAGGAAATAGACAAGGTCTGGGAAACATACAACCTCCCAAGACTCAACCAGGAAGAAACAGAACTCCTTCACAGGCAATGATGAACAGAGAGAGAGAAACAATAATAAAAAAAAAAAAACTCCCAACAAAAAATTAAGCAGCCCTGGACCAGATGGATTCACAGTTGAATTCTATCAGACCTACAAAGAAGAGCTAGTACCTATAATACAGAAATTATTCTATAACATTCAAAAAGGGGAATCATCCACAATTCACTGCACAAAGTCAGCATCATCTTAATACCAAAGTCAGGAAAGGGCACAATAGCAACAACCAAAAGAAAACTACAGACTAATATCCCTTATGAATATAGATACAAACATCCTCAATAAAATACTAACAAATCAAATTCAACCCCACATCAAAAAAATAATATGCCATCACTAAGCAGGCTTCATCCCAGGAATGTAAGAAAGGTTCAACATATGTGAATCAATCAATGTGTTTCACCACATAAACAAAGGCAAAAACGTCAAAAGATATAGAAAAGCCATTTGACAAAATCCTGTACCCTCTCATGTTGAGAGCAACAACTCTCAACAAATGAGGTAAAGAACGAGCATTTCTCATAATCTCAAAAGCTGTATGTGACAAACCCACAGCCAACATCGTACTGAATGGGGAAAACTTGAAAGCGTTACCCCTAAGAACTGAAACAAAACAAGAATGCCCAGTTGCCGCTTCTATTCAACATAGTGCTGGAAATCCTACCCAGGGAAATCGGGTATGAGAATAGACGGGTATCTAAATTGGGAATGAGCAGGCTAAACTATGATTCTTCGCTGACAATATGATCCTATATCTAGAAAACCCCAAAGATTCTACTGGGGAGTCTCCTGGAATTGATAAATTGAACAAGGTCTCAGGATACAAAATCAATGTACATAAATTAGTAGTATTTCTATACACTATTACAGAGAGTCAAATTGAAAGTCAAATTAAAGATTCAATACTATTCAGACTATCTACAAAAAAAAATACCTAGGGATATATTAAAACAAGGGGGTAAAATATAAAAGGAGAACTATGAAACTCCGAGGAAAGAAATCACAGAGGATATAAACAAATGGCAAAACATCATGCTCATGGATAGGTAGAATCAACGTCAAAATGTGCATCATACACAAAGTGATTCACAAATTTAATATAATCCCCATCAAGTTACCAAAGTCATACTTCGCAGATCTAGAAAAAATAATGCTATGCTTCATTAGGAACCAGAAAAGAGCCTGAATAGCTAAAGGAATCTTAAGAAAAAAGAAAAACTCTGAAAGCAGACTTTGAACTATGCTACAAATCTATAAAAACCAAAGTAGCCTGGTATTGGCACAAAAACAGAGATATAGACCAACGGAACAGACCAGAGGAACCCAGATATAAAACCATATATCTAAAACCAACTGATCTTTGACAAAGCAGACAATAATGTACACTGGGGGAAAAAGCTCTACTCAATAAACTTGAGAAGATTGGGTAGCCACACACAGAAGAATAAGACAGAACCCCTACCTCTCACCACTCACAAAAATTAATTCAAAATGGATAAAGACTTAGATCTAGGGCATGACACCCTTGAATTGTGGAGGAAAATGTAGAATAACTATTCTAAATACACATATCAGCTTATGCTAAGAATTTATGAAAAAGTCCCTAATGGCAATCATGACAACAACAAAAATTAGTAAGTTGGATTTCATTAAACTAAAAAGCCTCTGTATAACTAAGGGAATGACCAACAGAGCAAATGGACAACCTATAGAATGGGAGAAAATATTTGCAAGTACATATATGATAAAGAGCTTATAACCAGAATTTACAAAGATCTCAAGTCAATCAGCAAGATACAAACAAACAACCCTATTAAAAAGAGGACAAAAGATATGAACAGAAGCTTTACAAAGAGAGATAGGAAAACAGCCAATAAACATAGGCTCAATGTCACCAGTCATCAGGGGAATGTAAATTAAAAGCACAATAAAATATTACCTTCTCCTAGTTGAAATGGTATTTATTAGTATTTATTATAAAGTTCAAAAACAATAAATGTTGGTGTGGATACAGAGAGAAGGGAATGCTTATGCACTGTACAACCTCAATGGAAAGCAGTATGGAAATTCTTCAAAGAACTAAAAGTAGACCTACCATTCTATACAGCAATCCTGCTACTAGGTATTTACCCAGAGGGGGAAAAAAATATTTTATCAAAAAGACACCTGTACTGAAGTTGAATGAAGCACATTTCACAATTGCAAAGATGTGGAATCAATCCAAGGGCCCATCAATTCATGAAATACATGAAAGGCCAAATGGACCCCTATTTCCACTTTCTTTCCTCCTCCCTTCAGCACCCCCTTTAGCACATGTAGGCCTTGCAGAAATGGGCTGTTAAACAAACATAACCTTGGGAGACAGGGGATTAGCCTAGAGTCACAGCAGACTCTTGAAAAACCTCATTCCTATCTTGGTTCCCTGGTAACTAATCCCCAAGGCTGCAAATCTAACCTTGCAAGGATTTCACCTACCCGCTTCCCCCCAACTGAAAAAAAGGTATTTAAAAAAACCCTTCCTTTGTAATGCTTTGCCAAGAATTTGGGATGTGAATCCGACAATAAAGGACCCCAGACCTAATTTGAACTCAGTGTGCTGGCATTTTCTCTATAATTTCACTCGCACTGGGTATAGCATTCATGAATTAATACCTTTTCCAACAATCAGAATGGAACAAAACCATTCTCCTAAGTTAACTATCTCAAGAATGGACAATAACACCATGTGTATGCAACATTAAACTGGGACTAACCGAATTAACCAATGAGCATACATATGCACATGGGGAAGTAACGCTCAGTGGAAAGCAACTGGAGATGAGGGCCAGGGGACAGGCGTACACCACCTAATGGGCTCTGTGGGTTCGTAGAATGGGTTCATAATATTCTGTGAAGAGTATGTAACTACAACTTTTGTAAACTCTTAATATTTTGAAATAAATTTTAAAATAAAGTGAATAAAGACTCTTTTTGTGAGCATGTGCTAGCTACCAGACACTAGTTTACCACCCCTCATGGGCGTATCATTCTCACTTTGCAATGAATAACCTGATTATTTACTCAAGGCCATGACAAGTGTGAGGGTCATACTGAGATTTCAACCTGAGGCTGTCTGACTTTAAAATCTACATTTATTCTACTATACCTTGGCTAGAACTTGGCTTATTATCCCATTCTGGGAACAACTATTAGCAAATTCATTAATTAAGGTCATGTTGACACTTCTATTTTCAACTAAAACATCTGCTAATTTATGCAGAGGTCTCCTTGGTTTAAACCAACTTGTCATTACTGCCTCTCAAAGAGGGATAATGTGCTTGGGTTTTACAAGTACTCTAAGTGTGAATTGAAAAGATTAACAGTTCTTGCCAATGGGCTCTCTCTGTCCATATTTTTACATAATAATAGTTCTCAAGATGGCACAGGGTCTTAAGATAATAAATGATCATTTCTCACAACAAATCTATAAACAGGGTCAGGATTAATGAATTTGCTGGCAGCTATTGGTTTTACTTAGCCCATATTCAACTGTAGTAGAATCATATCTATCCAAAAGATTTGAATTGTGCTAATACAGACCCCAAGCAACTATTTCTTGTCAATTTAGCAAAGCAATTGGTCAGAAACTTATTTTAAAGATGGCTGTGCAAATAGCTTGACAAAAAAAATATATATATATATATTTAAATGTTTCATCTTTTTCTCCTCTTTACTTGTCTCTTTCCATCTTTAATTAAACCTCTTACCATACCTGTCTCTGCCTTTTAACTACTTCCCATAAAGCCTCATTTATCTCCCACCTTCACTTTTATGTCTGCCTTTCTCTTTGTGTGTTTGCTTTTAGCTGTGCTAGAATTTCCTTTCCCTCTTTCTTATCCTGATTGATTAGAACTGATTCTCAGCTTTCTTTCTCATTTTGAACGTCACCTCCTTCACGAAGCCCTCTCTCAACATCACACCACATTCTGACCTCTAGTTATATTCTGGAAACTGTTTTAGAAAATATTCCTTGCTGGGTTGGAGTTGCATAACTGTCCACAGTATTTTTCTAACTGGACAGTAAATCTTTTGAGCAATTAATGGAATCTGTAGGAAAAATACATTGAGTAGCTCACTTTTGAAGTATTTATAGTTTGGCTAATACATTAAAGTCCATATATCCCTCAGCAATTGTCTGCCCCTCGATTCTGCATGAATGAAGAAGTGTCTTCTGATACTTGTGTCCCATTTTAGAACAGCTACCGTGTTGATTTCACTTTCCTGTACTAATTCTCCTAATCCTCAAACTCTCCACCTTTCTCTGAAGAATAAAATGCTTAGAAAAATATTTGACTGGGTTCCAGGAAGCATTCCTAAAGAAGCTCATTATACCTTAAGAAGTGGAGGCCCCAAGAGGAGGAGAAAGAAGGAGGAAGAGGAGAAAAAAGAAGAAGGAGAAGAAGAGGAGGAGGAGAAAAAGAAAAAGGTTGCACATACTTTTAACAAATTCTGACACCACAGATAAGTAAAACAGTCCCTAAATAATCTGCATGGGTCCAGGGCTGCAGGTTGGACACCCCTGTGTGATATTGGAAGCAAACAAAGAGGCAGATCGTGACACATCAGAGATAATTAAGGTGTAGCTTTCTACTTGTCACTCTAACTCCATGTCTAACCCCCGCAACAAATGGCCAGCACTCCCTAAAATGGGATTCCAACACACTCTTTTCTGGATTGTCAGGCCCCATTCATATTATGCCCCTCATAATGATGAGCTCTGACCCTCTAAGCATTTTACCATTAACGTTCTTTGCAATGTTGCCAAAGCCTTGATGCTTATTCCTGTCATTGCAGCTCTAATGTTAATTACCCTTCTTGATCACAATTTGAATTTCCCAGCTTACTCTACTGACCAAGCAATAGGACTCAGAGGAATCACCATGGGAAGTGGCTTCGCTTGAGGGAGCCTAGGGTTGAAAGTCTAGCTATGTTCCTTTATTATTATTTTCTTTTTGATTTGTTTCACTTTTCTTTCAGAGACTAAGACATCTACCAAATATCGAGTAAAATGCACTACAACTTCATTAGAATATACTGAGTCCAGGCCAGCTTTAGAATCTACAATAATCATGAAAACAGATGTCAGTTAATTTGTGACAGCACTTATACATTTTTGTCTTATTCTGAGGCTTTTTTTTTTCCACTTTATGGTGACCTTTGATCTGCAATGATTTTAATTTTGTTCAAGTTTAATTTATTTTTCATTCTACTGATCATGTTTTGTTGTCATATGTAAGAATCTATTGCCAAATTTGAGGTCATGAAGATCCACTTGAATCTTCTAAATGCTTACAGTTTTAGCCCCTATACTTATGTTTTTAAGTTTGTTGATCCATTTGAGTTAATTTGTATGTATGACATGAGGGAGGAGTCCAAATTTGTTCTTCTGCATGTGGCTATCCATTTCTTAAAGAGATTAGATTTTCTGTTCCTCTCTGAATTGTCTTGATATCCTTGTCAAATGTCAGTATATCATAAATTTCTTCCCAAACGCAATTCCTTCACATTGATCTGTATGTGCATCTCCATGCCAGTACCCCATTGTCTTAATCACTCTTCATTTGTAGTAAATTTCGTTACTCTTTTTTGAGAATGATTTGGCTATTCTTGGTCCACTGTGTCTCTGGATAATTTTTTAAAAACACTTTGTCAATTTCTACCCTCTAAAATTCCAAAGTATTTATAGTGAATGCCCCTGAGTCTACATGTAAATTTGGGAGTACTGACCTTGTAACAATGTTATACCTTTGAATATATCGATGTGGAATGTTGCTGCATTCATTTAGTTCTTCCCAAATTTCATTTAACAGTATTTATAGTTTTCAATGTAAAAGTCTTTCTAAAATTTATTTCTAAGTATTTTATTCTTTTATTAATGCTACTGTGAATCACATTGTTTTTCTAATTTCATTTCTAAATTGTCTTGCCTAGTACATTGAAACACATTATGTTTAATACGGAATTGTATCCTGCTATCTTGCCAAAACTGCAATTATTACATTTAATAATTTTTATATATTTCCTAGGATTTTCTAAAAGCTGTGTATGTCACCTGTGAATAGAGAAAGTGTAATGTTTTCTTATCAAATCTGAATGCCTCGTATTTTATTTCTTTGGTGATTGCCCAGTATAGAAACTTCTGTACAATGCTGAATAGAGATGGCAAGGGTGGACAACCCGGTCTTCTTTCTGATACATATATCAGGAAAAAGCCATCACAGTTTTATTTCTTTATGGAATCACCCAATTTAGTCTTAACTATAATAATCTTTGTAAAATTATTCTATTATCTGGACTTTCTGATGTTATTACATTTCTGTGTACTGTCTCTGACTCACCAATGGCTGATAATTTGGGTTTTTTTGTTTTTCTTGTTTTTTTTTTCTGAGACAGAGTCTCAAGCTGTTGCCCTGGGTAGTAGAATGCTGAGGCGTCACAGGTCACAGCAATCTCAAACTCTTGGGCTTAAGCGATTCTCTTGCCTCAGCCTCCCAAGTAACTGGGACTACAGGTGCCCACCACAATGCCTGGCTATTTTGTTGTTGTTGTTGCAGTTGTCATTGTTGTTTTAGTCTGATCTGGGTTCAAACACGTCAAACTTATCCAAGTCAAACTTGTCCCCCTTTGAGTGGGCCTACCCACTAAGCTACGGGCGCTGCCTGCAATAGAGTCTTATCTGTGATTACTCTATGTATTCTAAGTTTAATTTTTTTTTTTTTACTTTCAGATTAATTTTTCTCTTCGCATCCACTAAGTCCCTGGGATTGTCATCAACTTGCTATCAATTTCCACTTTATTTATAAGTTTGCAGTTTTGTGCAGTTTGCAAAATTTATAAAATACTTGTCATGAAGAACAATTTCAGAAGAGACTTTTTTGCATGAACTATTCAGGAAAAAGACAAAGATCCATAGTGTTTCTAATACCTTTAAAAGTCTGTTCTATACTAAAATTTAGCCTTTAAACGTCCAGCTATAATTAAACTTTCAATCCCCACACTTATTCTCATGAGGGAATAAAATTTTGTTAGACCTGCATTTCAGCTAAAAGTTATCTAGCCCAGGTAGAAGTTTTCCTCCTATTTAATATCAGAACCAGAAATTACTAGTTTAGAAATATCCATACCCATTTCATCCTGTAACTCTCTCCTACTTCTTGAGGGTAAACATGATCTGAGGTCTAGACTCATCTTTTCACACGGATGAATGTGAACTGAAAAAGTTAAAATGTCAGAATGAGGCCTTGAAGCTAAGAAACATTTAGCCCAAGTAGAAGTTCTTTGGATGAAGTTGTGGTCACTGGATTTCATAAGATTATATGAAAGATTATATTTGGTGCCCAAATCCAACTGCCAAAATGAAAGTTCTTTTATCATCCTTTGTTTTCTTTAGAAAAAACTTTTCCCCTTGGGAAAGTGTTTACGACAGATCTGGATTCCCAATTCCTGCCTTGTGAATTTATCACTATCTCTACATTTATTTCTAATTCCTTGTGAATGCCAACACAAAATTATAGACTATTTGTGCTTTTATGTACAGTATTCCTCTTTCCACCTTTGGTTTTCCGTTGGACATTCCCCCTTTCTCCTTACTTTTACTTCATGCTATTCCAGTAAAGTTGTTCAACCTGCTCAGAGAGCAGGCTTAAGACACAGACCAGGATCAAACTCAATCACATGAAAATTAAATTTTAGAATTATAGTTAGAAACTCATTTTCTATTATATTTCTTGGTGTAAATAATACATAAACTGTAATGTTCGAGAGACACAGAAGAAAGAATAAAGTTGAGTCTAAAGATAAGAAAAATGAAATTTTCAGCATCCCTGGATCTAGTCATTCCAAAATCCAACTCTAGCTATAGACTTTTCAAGTATATAAAACAATAAATTTTCCTTTACACTTTAAGAAAGTTAGATTTTTCATACCTTGGAAAAGTTTCCTCAATAAGAGAAACTGCAGATTCATTTAAGTCAAGAAGTAAGCACTGTAGGAAAAATTTTCCAATATTACTTCCTTTTCTCTGGGATCATATTTTTACCCTTCACAAACTCTTATTCCTTTTGTGGAGTCCTTCCAAACGTTACTGTATTCATTTCCTTTTTGAATTAATATTTGTCAGTTGTGAACTGAACTACAGCATAAATATTCATCCCACAATTTCGTGTTTGCACTCTTCTATAGAAGATCAACTTTCATATGTTATACATAAAAAGTCATCCTTGTAGTCTGGGAGATAAATACAGAGCACAACATGTATCCTACACCACAGTTTAATAATTCTTTTGATAGTCCTTTTTCTTTGTTGGTCTCAAATACTTTTTAAAGTTTCCCTTTAGATGTATCTTGTAAATACCCATGGCACAGAGACCCTTTAAAGGGTCTGTTTACCAAGCATCTTTTAAAGAGACTATGAGAAGCACCATTTCATCTTACTGCTCTCAAACTCTTCCCTTTTACTCCTTTATTAGTGTGATCTGTTAGGAATTGAACAACAATCAACACTCTGAAGAGTGTCAACTCATTTCTTCAACACTCATAGGCGCATAAGGTTCTCTGTATTAATAAGTTTCACTGCAAAACAAACTATCTCAAAACATTAAACAAAAAACATTCAGAATTTCTAATAAGCCTTTTGATTATCTGAGCAGGTTTTGTGGTTTGGGCCAGCTTTCATGGTGCTGGATGTCTGTGAGGTCCTCACTCACATTCCAGAAGTTGTCAGGTTGGTTGGTGCAGGCTCAGCTAAGATGATTCCTTTTCCCTATATGGTCTCTCACCATCCAGACAGTTACTCTAGGCTTCTTCTAAACAATCTCAGGGTTCAGTCAGTGAGCAAACACCAACGTGCTAATGTCCTAATAGTCTAAACAAGTAATAGGGCCACATTCAGATTTAATAAATAGAAAAATTGATGGAGTAGCAAAATTTCATTTCAAAAGAGTGTATTTTCAGGAATAAGAAGACTTTGTGTCATTTAAAAATTATTTTGCAGACTGGGCACAGTGGCTCACACCTATAATCCTAGCATTTTGGAAGGCTGAGGCAGGAGCATTCCTCGAGCTCAGAAGTTCAAGACCAGCCTGGGGCAGCGCCTGGGGCTCAAAGAAGTAGGTGCCAGGCCCATATACTGGAAGTGGTGGGTTCAATCCTGGCCCTGTCCAAAAACTGCAAAAAAAAAAGACAAGCCTGAACAAGAGCAAGAAGCTATCTATACAAAATATAAGGAAAAAAAAAGAATGCTAGGTGTGTTGGTTCATCCTACAGTCTCAGTTCCTCTGGAGGCTGAGGCAGGAGGATGCATTGAGCCTAGGAGTTTGAGGTTACAGTGAGCTATAATGACACTATTGCACTCTAGTCAGGGTGACAGAGTTACAGTCTGCCACAAAAAAAAAAAAAAAAAAAGGAAAAAAAATGCAAATGCATTATACCATAGCCTGATAGGTCATAGTCCATAATAACTCACTTTTCTTTCTTACTTTCTGAACCTTTCTTGTTTGGAATTCTGGTAGTAACATAAAGCCTTATGATAAGCATAATAGAATGGACAAAATTAGGAAAACCAGAAATGGTCAGTAGTGAAGTTCTAGCATTCAAAGTTGTATGATATGTATGAAATCATATATACACACTAAATTCAATACTTGCACTTTAGTAGAGAACAAGAATAACTGTTTGATTTATAAAGCTTTTATAATTTATAATATGTTTTCACATTCATCATCCCACTTTAGAGAGAAAACCTAATAATAGCCTAAGAATATGGGGGGGAAAGGAGGGGGTGGATGGGTGGAGGGAGGGTGATTGGTGGGATCACCTCTAGTGAATCTTTCTAAAAGTAGAATATAAACATTTTAACACAATAACTAAGAAAATGATATGAAGGCTAAGTTAACTTATTTGAGGAAAATATTTCAAATTGTATATGAAAACACCATACTGTACCTCATGATTGCATTAATGTACACAGCTATGATTTAATAAAATATATATATATATGTAAAAAGCAAAGGGGAAATCAATCAATTAATGGTTAGGAAAACCTATACATATATCATCTATGGCAATATTTTTATTTACTAGAAGTCAGTTAGAGATGGTAAAATTTGGAAATAATAAGCATATCATTTATGGAATAGAAAATATAAAGTCCTCATTCTGTTAGTTCTCACACGTTACTAATAGTTAATGTGAGGCTCAGATTAACCAACTGATAACTAATTCATTCTGTAATCAACAAATGTTGTAAGCTACTTCTTTTTCACTGGTGCTTTTAACTGAGAAAATAGTTACATCATATTGTTCTAATGACTATGTTCACATTTTAAAATTGAAATCAATGTATTATCAAAATTAAAATTGAAAATTAAATATTATAATCATCTTAATATGCAATATTGTCCCATATTATAAAGGCTGATATGCAAAATGTTATCTTATGTTTCAGGTTATATAAAGAACTAATAGTTTCACTATTGGGTTTAGGTAGAAGAACCAAAGTAACCTGTGTACAAAAATAGGAGAGATCAGAAACTCTGGCCTATGCTGCAGTTTGGGTGATGGTACAGCAGACTTTTCTACAAATCCTGTTCACCTTCTAGGAAGAAACACTCGGGGATTTCTAGACACCAGTGGGGCTCTTTACCCTGCACTAAGTCATCTGCAATGTAGCCAGAAGATTTTCCAATTTATCTCACTCTTATTCAGTTTTTAAAAGCTATGAAGACTTCAGGTACGGGTAGCTCCCTTTTAATCATTTTCTTTACCTTTAAAGCTTTCTTGTAGATTCCAGATACACTCACAGTAACAGAAAGGACAGTCACTTTGTCTTTTAAAAACAGTCCTGCAGGCAATGAGACCCTTTATCCAACTTGCATCAGAGTGCATACATTTCCAACACCTCCTGTTATCTCCCCACTACCTCTCTGCTAGACTCATTTACAAGTCTGACTCTCCTCGATTCTTCACTGTCTTTGTTCCACGACTATCCTAAAACCTGATATTTGCTTGTGGCTTCATTTTTTCTTATACTGCTGATTGTTTCCCAGGATTAATGGCTGCCACCTCAGCTAACAGGGTGCCCCGGACTGGTCACACTTTGGGTTTAGAACACCTAACTATGTGGAATTCTTTTCTTCCTGCTCACTAACTTTTCTAATGTCCAAGTAATAACTCTTTATTTCCTTTATATTTTTGTGGACAGTTTTAAACATATTTGACCCAGAATTAATACATCTCTGGGAAATAACCTAAGGATCTATTACAAGTTACAAAGCACAGAAACCAAATCCGAAACAAACAGAAATCCCCTTCAACAAACATCTAGGCCAGTGGTTCTCAACCTTCCTAATGCCATGGCCCTTTAATGCAGTTCCTGTGGGTCATGACCCACAGGTTGAGAACCGCTGATTTATGCCTTCTTCCACTTCTTCTTTGTTGTATTTTAAACTTTAAGGGAAGAACAAAGGAAAATGTGGAAAAAGAGAAGAACTTGAACTTTATAGAAGGCTTGGTTTTGAGGCAG
>NW_003852401.1:3709114-3713399 GCF_000181295.1 Otolemur garnettii
TGGATAAATAGCCATTAGCAAATGATTGGCATATGAAAGACTGATTCGGAGTTCATAATGACCCACAAAGTTTTTTGTATCTACCAACCCCAGATCTGAGAGGGGAAAGGTACTGAAAATTTAATAAAGTACAAGGGCAAAGACATATTAAGACAAATCTGTGTTATCAAAAATTACCCTTTTTTGAGTTCTCTAAGTAGTCATTGTCTTAATGAGAGTCTTATTAAACACAAATGTTTTTTATAGGAAATAGAGACTGAAAGTAATCTGCCACCATGTCTTAAAAGTTCATATTGATGCCTTTGAGCAAAAAAGGATTTGACATTACAAGATATCATGATTTTTAATCAAGATCTTTAGAAAGGACATATGTCTCCTTGGATATGTTCCACCCTTAAAGTCAAATATGAAGTATAATATTAATCTGTTCTGCAAGTGGCTATGTAATGTGTGTGGCCCTCCTTTTGATGTCTTTAATGCATGTGAATTCAGCTGAGATACCAAAGTGAAAAAAAAAAAGTACTCTACCTAATTTGAATAAGAACCTTTCTGCAGTGAAGGCAGAAATGTATTCTCTAATCCAAATTAGAGCAGAAAATTCCATTCATCTCTGACTTTAATAGATTGTGGACCTCTCAGAGGGAAATCCACCCAGTACAATATCATTTTAGGGAAGGTATGCTTTAATTTAAGGAGGTACAAAATGAATTACAGTGTTTTCAGAGGAAAAAATAGAACTAGGTTTAACTGCCCTTGAATAACTAAAAATGCATTCACAACAAAGTTCCTTTGATAATATCCATGAAAATAGCAATGTAAACACTGATTTTCATCAAAATCACACAGATCAATTCTACATTGGGTACACTCTTGGTCCACTGACAATTCAAATAGAAAAATATACTTAACTTGATGCTGAGTTGGGGAATTACAAATGTTATGGCAAAGGCATACTTCCCTTATTACAAATGTTTTCAACTTACAACTATCTGTTCAAATATATCAAAGTAAAGGCATAGACAACCTAAGCCAATGGATAAATCTACCATCAGATTTTATTTGGCTGTGAAGTTTATTCTATGTTTATATCTATAGCATATTTTTTCCTAGCATATTTTATTTAGACAATGGCATACAGGATCTAGGTTCTACTCATAACTTTGTCACTAAGAAGCTGTATTATATTTAATTCACATAGCTTTGGTTACAAACAGTAAGACTTGCTCATACTGGACCAAGAGGAGAGGTGATTATAAGAATAATGCCAGCTATCATGTGGTCTACTATATAAAATCACCTCAGGGTCACTAACAGCTCTAGATACCCACCTGAGTAGCCAGATTTCCACTCCATTCCATAACTCAAGACTTTTAAAATTTTAATCTATTTACTTGTGCCTTTCATAGTATTTTACTAAGCACCCATCATATTTCAGGGATTGTCTGGGAAATGGGGTTTACAGCAGTGAACTAAATGAAGCCTGTACTTAACTAACTCACAGTGAGTGTAAGTGCAATGAACTATGTGCATGTGTGCATGTGTATATATGTGAGTGTGCATGTTTTGATAAATACTATAAAGAAAAATATGAGTAAGGGGGATAGAGAGTGGTGGATTGGTGGTATGGGTAGTGATGATGGTGAGTGTTTATTCAACTCAGGGCATTCACAAATGAGCTTCACGAAGTGTAGTATTTGAGCAGAGAAATGAGGAGATAAATGATGATATCATGCTATCTGGAGAAAGAATATTCCTAGCAGAGGAAATAGTAACAGTAAATTCCTTGACATATGAAAGCCTTTGTTGTCTTTTTTAACCTTGTCTTTTTAAACTGGGTATCAAATAACAATGCATTCAAGATTGTTATTCCTGAATTGAAACTGTATTTCTGTATTTTAATCCTAGTTGGAACAAAAGTTGCACATCGTAGTAAACAAATGTACTGAGGGATGTGTTAATACTCCTCCAAAAGTGGAGAAGTCGAATGAGGAGGCTTAATCAAAGATAATGCCATTCCACTATGCTCTGTGCTGTGCCTGGTGGGAACAGCATTCTTTTCCAACATTTGCTTGGGATATGTTTTAAATACACACAAGTACATAGTCGAAATACTAAAATTTGATGATACATATAGAATGGCTTAATTAATTAAGTTTGACAAAAGGAAAAAGGTAAATATAATTATATACCTATTTTGAACAGATTAAAATTTCATCAAAGTACTTGTAACTTTTCATAGCTTTGAGTTATGTAACATCAGCTGTCCTGTAAGATTATGTATTCTTTATGAAAAACAATATAATGGAAATACTTTGTTTTAGGAAATTATTACTTTAAAAATCATCTATTAATGGGTGGTGGTGGTGAGGCTATTGAAAATAACAATGCCAGTTATAGAATAGTTCATCTTTTGTTCTTTGTGATATAATTAGTTTGTATTGTCGATTGACTATTCATATTATGAAAAACGTATTCATATAACAAATATTTATACTTCTGAAGTTTTAAGTTATATACTTCAAAAATAATGCAGAATCCTGTCATTCAGAAAAAGAGAATTTAAAAGAAAGATTCTTGTAGCAGTCACTGTCTGTCACTCTCCCACCTTCCCTCTGCATTCACTTCTATGCTCCAAGAGCCACTCCCTGTCAATACATGTAACTCTCTGCTTTCCAGCTTTTGCCAGGAGGTCATATTAGGACTGTGCACAGGAAAAGCAAGAAATACCAGAAAGTCAATGCTTCTAGAAGGGTTCATTGATAATGAAGTTCCTGAAGAAAATGTATACAGAACAAGAAAGTGGGAAAAAGGGCAAAGCAACAATTAGTTACTGGCCAGTGGACAGTGTTGAATAGTATCCCTCCAAAATTCATGATCACCTGGGATTTCAGACTGTGCTTTCATTGTTTTTGTAGATGTAATTAGTAGGCCCTGAATCCAATGACTGGCGTCTTTATAAAAAGGCTATGGGAAGACACAAAAGGAAAAAAGACATGTAATGACAAAGACAAAGATTGGAGTGATGGAGCTGTAGCCAGGGAACACCAAGAGTTCCCTGGAGTCACAGGAGTCAGGAAGAGGCAAGGAAGGGCTCTTCCCCAGAGCTTGTAGAGGGAACATTGGCCTGAGATACCTTGATTTCAGATGTCTATCCTCTACAGCTGAGAGAATAAATTTCCATTGTTTTAACCAATCCAGGTTATGGTATATTTTGCTACAGCAGCCCTAGGAAACTAATACTGAGTTAATCCAGAGCAATGTGACTGAAGCCTGCAGGTTCTGATTGTAACCTAAAGAGCCACCCTTACCTATCACCCCCATAAATATCTCAGCCCTCATTCCTTTCCCTTCCAGAATCTAAATCTTGACACCTTCTGCAATCCAGAGGTCTGTGTGGAAGGAAGGTCTGCCTGGAAGAAAGCTCTAAAAAAGATGGCTCTAGGAAAAGGCTTCCAGGATGTGCTTGGGAAGCAGATCCTGGAGCTGCTCATTTGTGTAGGAGAAATGAAGAGAGAAACTATACCCCCTCATACACTTTGGATGCATATTGATACTACTTATAAGCGAATTATTCCTATCAGTGTTTCATAATTCACTGGTTAAATTAGAAACTTCCCCAAAGAGAAAAAGAAGAAAGAAAAAGCAAAAGACAGACACTTTCAAGGGACAGCCCTCTCCCATCAGATGACTATTATTTCCTATTTTGTTCTATTTAATGGAAGCTGAACTTTGTATTCAAGCCTTGGTTTAATTGCAACATAAATAGACTATACCTCCTTTAGGGGCAAACTAGATAAATCTACCAAGCTTTCTCATTTGTTTGATTATATCTACCATTTCCTACAATGCCTACCTTTCAACAAAGGACTAACCGTCTGAGAAGAGCCTCTGTAATGTTGTTCCCAAACTCTTTAAAAATGGGTTAAAATAATGTATTCTTTAATTGAACTTCAGAGTCACAGTACCAAGAAATTCCACCTATTTAGCTTCAATAACAAATTGTGCACAACTACTATTAATGGGATCCAAACTCATTACAGATTCTTGATTGATTATGGGAAAGACAAAATGGCCCAGACAATTAAGGAGAGAATTTTGTTCAAGCTACTGCAATACAAAGAATGTTGGATCAGCACCTGTGGCTCAAGTGGCTAAGGCGCCAGCCACATACACCTAAGGTGGTGGGTTCGAATCCAGCCCGGACCCGCCAAACAACAATGACGGCTGCAACCAAAAAAAAACAGCTGGGCATTGTGGTGGGCGCCTGTGGTCCTAGCTACTTGGG
>NW_003852401.1:3713801-3722996 GCF_000181295.1 Otolemur garnettii
GTATATAAAACCAGCACATTGTACCCATGATTATATTAATGTACACAGCTATGATTAATAAAAATAAATAAAAATAAAATAATATGTAGTTACTACATATTAGACCTAAGAGGTCAGATTGACCTCTTAGGCCAACATAGAAATACAATGTCTTCAAAATTTTCTTTCTCCTTGTTCTCAAATAATAATAAAATTAGCTAGAATTTAAAAAATAAAAATGTAAAGACCAAACATTCCCATTTTAAACTAAATTCCTTCTTTTCCAGGCTAATTTGAGAGCGACTGACAATGCTGAACTTTAGCTGAGTACCGTGTTCACAGAAAGCAGAAAACGTTGTTATGAAATCTGTCATTGCTGTAGAATACTTCTGTTGTTTTCTAAGAAAGAGCTAATGTAAATGGACCGGTCTGCTCTTGCATATCCCAAATAACCCCTCTACCCTTGTGATTAGAGACTTGCTGTCTGCTCTTCTGAGTGACTCCCTTATCTGCCTCCATATAGCCCCAGATTTTCTCTTTTCTTTGACATATTCCTTATCAGTGTTATCCTATTTGCAGTAACCAGAATAAAAGCATCTCCTTAATTATAGAGGGCATTTTGTCTTTTACAAAATCAATCAAAAGCTTACTCTGAGTTTGGATCCCGCTAACAGCAGCTGTGGCCTGAGTCATCTCCACAGCCTGCCATTGCTGATTCAACTCTTTGAAAGTCAGATTCACTACAAGGTGATTAATAGATTCTCTCAAAGTTAGCTCTTTTCTCTTTATAAATTTCCAAATGGTCACTAGGATGCATAGGAATATAACAGAATCAAGGCCAGAGGCACAAGGTGCCAGAAACATAGGAAAGTCCACAGGCTCTAGAATAGTTACACCCAGAGTACCAACTCCCTCAACAAAATCACTAAAAGTACTCTTTTTGAACTCAATATTTATCAATCCACATCCTTATGGTCTCAAAACCATTCTGAAAATAGACTAGAACAGTTCATGGAGTCAGTAAAACTTTTTTAACTGTGTATTTTTTCTTTTTATGCTTATGAATAATTCTGTTGAAGTAAAACTGAGATACAACAAATACACATATTCAATGTATACAATTTGATGAGTTTGTGCATATGCATACAACTGTGAAACCATCACCAAAATTAACTTAATGTCCATACATCTGTGCAAAATTTTCCTCACATCCTCTTAGTTTTTCTGGTAAGAACACAAGACCTACCCTCTTAACAAGTGTTCTAAGTATACAGTTGTATTACCCTGAGGCACTATCCTGCACAGAAAATCTCTAGAACTTACTCATTTTGTACACTTAAACTTGACACCCACTGAACAACTTTCCATTTCCCCCTACACCCAGCCTCTGGAAACCATCATTCTATTCTCTGGTTGTATGAATTTAACTATTTTAGATAAGTAATATTAACATGACTGGAATAATGCACCACTTATTCTTTTGAGACTGGCTTATTTAACTTAGTATAATTTCTTCTAGGTTCATCCATGTTGTTGCATATGGAAGGATTTCTTTATTTTCTAAAGGTGAAAATATGTATTCCACTGTATGTGTATATCACTACTCTTTATCCACTTATCTATCAAAAGACATGTAATTTGTTTCCATATCATAACTATTGTTAATAATACTACAGTGAACATAGGAGTGCAGACTGTTTCTTCAAGATTCAAATTTTAGTTTTCTTGGATATATATCCAGAAGTAAATATAATAATTTCCTTGTCCCAATATTATATCTTATTCTAGTAGTCATGTAGTTGTGAAATAAATCATTCTTATTGTAAGTACTCTACATAAATACTAATATTACTGTTTATTTGTGACAATCACCTAATTTCTTCCCCAGAATAAGATGGGAAAAAAGGTAAAAAAAAAGCTCCACTAAGAGGTAGACTAAGATACAGATTGTAAACATCAGTTATTATCTATTATAGAAAATTGAATTTTCCTACATGGCCTCTGGGATTGTTTGTAATTGCTTTCCATTTTCTTATTTCTCTCTTTTCTCATCTATATCAAATTTGGCTTAGAGAATGTGTAAAAAACACAAATGAAGAAAATTCCCTTCAAACACTGGAATTAAAAGTATTAGAAACTTTGCTTTCTTCTTAATTTTTGTTTAAGTACCCATGGAAGCAGGTGTGAATAAGGCAGTATAGGTCAGGGCTGGTAGTCTACAAAGGTCAAATGACATTATTGCACAATAGACATAAAAGCGATTAAGGGTCAGTAATTTAGTGAATGCAGGAAGAAGCAAGTAGAATTCATGGGAAAGTAGAGCATGCCTATAAATGATTATTTTGATCTAGAAGATGCATATGCATAAGAACATAAGAAAATACATTTTATATATATGAAAAAACTGTTCACATACTACTGTTTTTTATATCCTCTGGTGGTAGGGGAATCTTGTAGGCCCACAAGTATTGGATACAGCAGAAAGATATAAGATACAGCATGAAGATTCCGATGATATCATCATCATCACCATGGTCATCATTTATAAATTTGTACTATGGTCACTGTGATAATTGCTTTATATTCATTTTTTTCAGTTATTCACTTATGATAATTATTCAACTATTATATATGATTACTTGATAAGAAAAAATAAGTCATACTTTGTATACCTAATAAATGGCAGGACCAAGATGATTTAAGTTTGAATTGAAAAGCTCAGCTCTTAAATTTTGTTGTTCTATCCTCTCTTCATTGACGTTTTTACAAATGTGGTCAAGAAACATCTGTAGGCACACAGGTAAAACTGATTTCTCTATAAGGTCAAAATATAAAGGTAAAGGTGCTAAATTCATGACCCTTATAACAGAGGTCAACTTAATGGTTATATCTGTAAAGTTCCAACAAAGTGCACTGGATTTTGAAGCAATTCCTGAAATTAAGTACACATCCTATCCAAATTAAAGTTCAACAGATTAAAATATAAAATTTTCTTTCAGCTAAAGTTTGATCAACCACATGAAATAATACTGTTTGTCTCATGGTGATCAAAACGTTTCTAAGACTTTATTGTGTCTTTATTTTTATATATATCTTTGATTAATAAAAATTGGAAACAATCTTGCATCAACGCTTCCACTATTTTTCTATTTTTTTAAGAAGTGAAGTATCTATCCTCTAATGAACCTTATAGATGAAAAAACTCATAAAATTTGATCTCTGGAGAAATAAACAAAAGGCATCTGTTTTTTCCTGACTCAATCATTCATTTATTCATTCAATAAAAATATGTTGAGTGCCATCCATGTGTCATGCACTGGTTTAGTCTCTATAGTAGTGAATGAAACAAAATTTGTGTTCTCATAGAGCTTAAAATAAATAAATACCACTTCATACACTATGTAATAGCTACTATATATAAAAGTTACTGGAAAAAACCAAAGCAGAGAAAGTAACAGAAAGCAGAACTTGTGCTTTGATTGAATGGTCAGTGAGGATTCTTTAAAGAGGAGACATTTGAACAAAGACTCAAAGAAAATGATGAGCAAGTCCCACAGGTATTCTAAAAAACATTGTTTCAGGCAGATGGAAAAGTGACTAAAAAGTCACTGAGGCAAGAGTGTTCTTGGATATCCAGAAGAAAATTGAGGAGGTCAGAGTCATTTAAGCTTAGTAAAAGAAGAGGCTAATAAAAGAAAGGAAATAAGAGCAATAAAAGAAGCATTCGTACGTATCAGGCCTTGGGTCATGCTGAAAACTCAATGGAAGGTCTTGAGCAGAGGAAATGTCATGATCAAACTGACATTTTTTTTTATTAAGTTATATACACATAGATCATGAAAACATTTATGAATATGTGGGGTACAATGTGTTGGTTTTTTTTATATAATTTGATGTGCTTACATCAAACTAATTAATATATAATCACTATGTCTTCTGTGTTGATCATGAAGTGCGGAAATGGGAAGGCCACTGCAAAGATATTGTGGTATCAATAAATTCAATAACCATGATAGATGGATAAAATATAAAGATGATAACTATCATAATGGTAAGAAAAATGCAGATTTGTCAGTTATTTTAAAGAAATAATCTATAGGACATAGTGTTGCATAGAATATGCTAAAAGATAAAGCCAACATTTTGACAGGACAACTATAAGAACGAGGATATTATCTTCTGAGACAGAGAAGACAGATGAGGAACAAGTATTTAAAAGGTTGGAGAACACATCCTTTAGGTCTACTTTTGACATGTCTCAAAAGTAAAGACTTCATTAGAAACATGATGAGAAAAGTTCAAGCTGTAAAATGAAAGGATAGAAAAATAGTAATAATGACATAATACATATAATACATATAACAATGTTTGGTGACTTCTTAAAATAAGCACGTACCCTTACTTAGTTATATGTATATCATTATTAATTAATATTAATGATGATTTATATGCATATAGGTCTTCATTCTTGACTCAGAGATTTCATATACATACACATGCACTATTTGGCCTCATCACAATTTGATGAAAAAGACACATATTATAGTCATCTCTATTTTTCCAAGTAAGTAAACCAAGATTCAATATTTGTTCTCTTTATGAAGATAGCAAAAAGTAAATATTGTAATTTCTGGACTAGACCCTGTTCACTATATCAAATTGACTCACACATAGGGGCAGTTGAATGTCTTTGTACTCAGGACATTCCTTATATTATACGATGTGGTAGAGTCCATGTTTCCCCATAAGCTTTAATGATTTTAATATCATTGAAAGACTTTTTTTTATAGGCTAGTGAGGTTTTTAGGTACTTAAACTTAAGGAGCTTGTGGTTTCACATGTAGATTATACTCATTTTATGTACTCCAAATCTCTATTTAAATTCACCTTTTCTTTGAAGCCATCTATGACAAACCCACAGCTAATATCATACTGAATGATGTAAAATTGAAAACTTTTCCACTTGAAAGTGGAACCAGACAAGGATGTCCGCTATTGCCACTATTATTCAACATAGTTCTGGAAGTTCTAGCCAATGCAATCATGCAAGAAAAGGATATAAAGGGCATCCAAATGAGGGTAGAGGAGGTGAAATCTTCCCTCTTTGCTGATGATATGATCTTATACTTAGAAAACCCCAGAGACTCAACCACAAAACTCCTGAAAGTCATCAGGAAATATAGTAATGTTTCAGGGTATAAATTCAATGTCCACAAATCAGCAGCCTTTGTATGCGTCAATAATAGTCACATTGAGAAGCAAATCAAGGACAAAATCAAATATTTAAGAATATACCTAACAAAAGAGGTGAAAGACATTTTCAAAGAGAATCATGAAACCCTGAGAGAAGAAATTGCCGGAAATACTAACAAATAGAAGAACATACCATGCTCTTGGCTGGGAAGAATCAACATTGTCAAAATGTCTTTTCTACGCAACGCAATCTACAAATTCAGTGCAATCCCCATTAAAATGCCAACATCATATTTTGAAGAACTGGAAAAAATAGTACTTCATTTTGCATGGAACCAGAATAAAAACCCATATAGCTAGGGGCTATTCTTAGTAATAAAAGCAAAGTTGGAAGCATCACCCTACCAGACTTCAGGCCACAATACAAGTCTACAGTAATAAAAACAGCATGGTATTGGCACAAAAATAGAGACATAGACATATACAACAGAATAGAAAACCAAGAGATGAACCAGTCTCTCCTTGCCATCTGATCTTTGATAAACCAAACAAAAGCATACACTGGGGAAAAGAATCCCTGTTCAACAATTGGTACTGGGAGAACTGGATAATGACATGTAACAGACTGAAACTGGACCCATACCTTTTACCCCTTACAAAAATTAATTCAAGATGGATAAGAGACTGAAATCTAAAATAAGAAACAATTAAAGTCTTAGAAGAAAGTGTGGGGAAAACCCATGATGATGTTGGACTGGGGAAAGATTTTATGAAAAAGACTTCAGAGACGTTGCAACAAAAACAAAAATTAACAAAAGGGACTTAATTAAGCTGAAGAGCTTCTTCTGCACAGCTCAGGACACAAGAAGTAAAGCAAAAAGACAATCTCCAGAATGGGAAAAGATATTTGCAGGGTATCATTCTGACAAAGGGTTGATAACTAGAATCTACAGAGAACTCAAATTAATCAACAGAAAAAGGATAAACAATCCCATCTACCTCTGGGCAAGAGATATGAACAGAAACTTCTCTGATGAAGATAGACATTTGAAAAAATGTTCATTCTCCTTGATCATCAGAAAAATGCAAATCAAAACCACTATGAGATGTTAACTAACATCAGCAAGAATGGCTCACATCACAAAATCTCAAAACTACAGATATTGTTGTGGATGTGGAGAAAAGGGAACATTTTTACACTTCTGGTGGGACTGCAAACTAATACAACATTTTTGGAAGGAAGGAGGGGAACCCTTCAAAGAACTCAAACTAGACCTCCCATTTGATGTTGCAATCCCATTACTGGGCTTCTACCTGGGGGTGGGATGGGGTGGAGGGAATCCTTTTACCGTAAGGACACTTGCACTAGACTGTTCATTGCAGCTTATTTTACAATTGTCAAAATGTGGAAACAGCCTAAATGCCCACCAACCCACAAATGGATTAACAAGCTCTAATATATGTATACCATGGAATAGTATTCAGCCATTAAAAAAGATGGAGACTTTACATCTTTTGTATTAACCTGAATGGAAGTGGAATACATTCTTCTTAGTAAAGCATCACAAAAATGGAGAAGAATCTAATGTATTCAATTCTAATATGAAGGCAGTAAAAGAGCTAGTGCAGAGGGTGGGGTAGGGGAATAAAGGAGTAGAAAGAGGAGAGGCAGGAGGGGTACAGGGGCCATGGTGTATGGCACACCTCTTTGGGGGACTGATACAATTTCAAGAGGGACTTTACTTAACAAATGCTAAATAAATAAATAAATACAATTCATCTTTTCTGGTTTAGTATTTCATTGTTACCAAAACTTCTTAGTCGACTTCTATTTATAGGAGCTTGAAAAGTTAACTCTTAAAGGCTAAATATTTTTATTTTCCTTCCATAGGTAAGCTATTGATTACCTTTATGTCTCAGAGCGATTTATATCAAATATATATATTTGTTCTTTTGACCTGGTATTAGATTATTCTCATAGGTCAGGAAGGGTTCCTTTCCCCCCATGAGATGAGAAAAAGGATCAAGAGGAGAGAGATAAAAGAAGGCCAGGGAAGTCCAAATAGAAAAATAAATAAAGTTAAAGAGCTAATCTCCTTCCTTGCAAATATTCCTCAGAATATCTTATGTTATTCTGGTACCATAATGGCATTAATGAAATACTGTTTTAAAAGATAGATTGGAGAAGGAAATATTGTTTAAAAGAAGATTGGAAAGGGGAACATATAGATATCCAGAGAATATTATAAAGGGGTATAATTAATAATCACATAAAAGAATTAAAGGATGGTGTGCTGATCTATGGTATACTTGTATCATTTCCATTTTACATTTACACACGAATCAATAAAATTAAATTCATAAGTTTGGCAGACCTTCTACATCCTAAGTTAGGCTTAATGTGGTGCTTCAATTTTCTTTACTCACAATAAACTTTTTGATTCGTTTTCAACTTTTATTGGGCATAGGATACTCACTGGAAGACAAGCTGCAGGATTTGAAACTGTGGTTTCTTTTCCAGCTAATGTAAGAATGAATTCATAGTGATGATCATGACAGTAGAGTACAAAGAGGAGTAAATAAAACTCTTCTAGTAGTATAAAAAATGTCATTTAGCAGGAAGATGTGCAAATTGTATCCGGGGAAACGTTAAAGGGAAGTTATTGTGCTTTATTGAAAATAAGAGAAGAAAAAATTATGGTTAACAAAGCAGACAATTTTTGTCAGGATATTGGAAAGTTCAATAAATCAAATGTAAGTTGGAGGACCAGGTTTGGAGCTCAGGCAGAGTAACTGATGTAGTCTAGGAAGCTAGGACATTAATCTTGGGAAGAGTTGGTTATGGGAAAGAGTTATTTTGGGTGCTGCTACCAATAGATATTATTCTCCAATGAATGCCACTGGAATCTCAACTCCACCACCCCTTCCACTATTCCTAGAGGTCTTAAACTCTGGGTACTAATACCAAGGTAAATTTTAAAGACCCAAAGTGGCATCCAATTTATTAAGACTTAATCATCTGACCAAGGCATCCTTAACATTCCCCTCAATTTGACTAAAGTTTAGATAGGTTTCTTTCTGACTAGGTTCCTAAACTCCTTTACTTAGTACTTTAGAGCATTTGCAATTGTAAATTTTTTCTGCTTCTTTGAGATGTAAATATTCTTTTATCAGTTTTTCAACCCAGGTCTGTTTGAAGGACCTGGGAGCCATCCTTTTGAAATTAATCATCACAAAAGATTAGTTTAATTATCTCCCTGTTTCTGTGGGAAGATAGTATTTCAACTTGGATATAATAAGTACCAATTATTTAACATAAATAGCCTAATTATGTTTCCTAATTGGCTCACCAACCCCCTACCATCTTTCAGTACTTTCCCACTAGCTCAGTGGTTCTCAACCTTCCTAATGCCATGAACTTTTAATACAGTTAAAAGGGGTCTCAACTCACAAGTTGAGAACTGTTGCACTAGCTCAACCCAGTGCTTATCAATTCTTCAATCTTTCATTTCAAGGGAGGTGAATTCAATCTCTCTTTTCTACTGTAAAATTCTTGTGTAAAGTCTTCCTTGCCTGATTAATTTGTCAAGTGCAACTTTTTTGACACTTCTATGGGACTAAGAGAACAGATATCTGAACATTATGCAATTTTCATAAATGGAGGCAGAGTCCCACCTGTTCCTAAGACTGAGACTGCAAAAATATTCCCCAAATACATGAAAAAAGTTTGCATGATAGATGGCCAAAAGCAAACTGATGTCCACTATTTTCTTGCAATATAATGTCTATGGGAGAATAGTTCTTTCTTACTCACACCATAGACACATACTCTCATAATAATGGTATTTCAGGCTGTTTCCTTGGTATAGTAAATTTTCTTTGAAGGTCCTCAGACTAGCTTCTTTGATAGTGTAAGTAGCTTCAAAACTATTTCCTAGGATTAGTTGGTCTGTGTGGTTGGAAGTGATAAGTGGTTCCCATCACAATTATAACTAGTAATTTCTATTTTTTTTTTTTTTTTTT
>NW_003852401.1:3723420-3726509 GCF_000181295.1 Otolemur garnettii
CCAAAACCATTTAAAAGGTTAGAATCTTTTTATAATGTTATTTCACAGAACCTCCCAAAAAAACATGAAAGAAAGCATCCATCAATTAACAGCCCTTCACAGGTTGCAAAGCAGCTCTAGGTCTACATACATAACCAGAAGTCTGCAGAAATAATTCAAAAGTCTAAAATAAAATTAGACCATAGATCAAAATAATGTATAAATGTGAACTTTTGTATGCCTAACTCTACAATATTACTCTTGCTGAAATAGGAAGAATCCTATTGAAAATATTTACACTAAAAGAGCAACATATAAGAATTGCAATATTTTCCTTTCCTATAGAGGTCCTTAGTGGCTATGTTTTATATTCCAAAGAAAGGGACATAATATTCTTGGATGAGCACTTTCACAAGTCTTGATCCAGTCTAATATATAGAACCCATATAAAATAAATAAAAGGCTTTGAAGGACAATATACAAGAAGCAATCTTTTCTCCAAGAAATACAACTTTCCCTCAATGCCACAACTCTATTCCATTTCTCTCTCTCTTCCTCTTTTTTTTTTTTTTTTTGACAGCTAAATCATTTAAAATTATTGTCTATACCATGTATCTTCCTCTTTTTTTTTTCTTTTTATACATGAAGTCTCACTCCATCACCCTTGGTAGAGTGCCATTGCTCATAGCAACCTCAAAATTTTGTGCTCAAACAATCCTCTTGCCTCAGTCTCCCAAGTAGCTGGGACTACAAGCACCAGCCACAACACCTGGCTAATTTTTCTATTTTTGGTGGAGAGGGTGTCTGGTTCTTACTCAGGCTGGTCTCAAGCTCCTGAGCTCAAGCAATCCACCTGCCTTTGCCTTCCGGAGTGCCAGGATTACAGGCGTGAGCCACCATGCCAGGCCCATTTATCTTGCTTTCTTCCAAACCACCTTTTAACCCACTCCACTTAGTATTTGTTTTTATCATTCAAATCAAAATTGCTGTTTACAGTGTCAATTCTTAGTCCTCATTTATTTGATCTTTTAGCAGTATTTCTTATATGTTGCTTTCCTTTTATTGGTTTTGGGGGTAACTTTTCTCTTGGTTCTTGTCTTAGCTCACTGGTTCTCCCTTCTTGAGTCCCTTTGCTAATTATTCCTCACCTTACTGAATTATAAATGCATTTAATGCCTCAGGTTTAGTCTTCTGATAACTTCTAGCTTCCGTTTATATTAATTTTCCTATTCTATGTCAAAAGATGTCTATCATTTATTTTTCTTTTGTAGAGACAGTCTTTTTCTTTTTTTTAGAGGAAAAGTCTCACGTTACTGCCCTCAGTAGTATGTCGTGGTGTCACAGCTCACAGCAACCTCCAACTCCTGGGCTTAGTCAATTCTCTTGCCTCAGCCTTCCAAATAGCTGGGACTACAGGCACCCGCCACAACATCCAACTATTCTTTTTTTGGTTGCAGTTTGGCCATGGCTGGAATTGAACCCACCATCCTCTGTAGATGGGGCCGGCACCCAAAATGTTTGCTCGCTCAGCTGGAGAAAAAGTGCAGACTTGCCTCTCTTTCTAGGAGAAATCTTATCACACAGCTCGTGAGCAATGTGAAGTAAAGAAATTCAAGAAAGAGGGGAAGACCTTTATCTGACATTGAGGAAATGCTAAACGAAAAGATGCATTTCATAACACAAAATGAACAGAAGTCAACACAGGATTACAGGGTTTGCAGCAAAGATATGAGAAAGGTGGAAGGAGAGAAACCATATTCTCCTCTAAGACATGCAAAAGAAAGCCTAGAGTTTATCTTGAAGATTGCTTCAAGAAGTATCACACTCATTTTTTAATTTGTTTATGTGATGAATTACGTTTATAGATTTATGTATGTTGAACCAGCCTTGAGATCTTGGGATAAAACCCACTTGGTTGTGGTATATAATTTGTTTGATGTGTTGTTGGATTCTGTTTGTTAGAAATTCATCACATAAACAAATTAAAAAACAAAAACCATATGATTTTCTCAATTGATGCAGAAAAAGCTTTTGATAACATCCACCATCCTTTCATGATCAGAACACTTAAGAAAATTGGCATAGAAGGGACATTTCTCAAATTGATAGAGGCCATCTACAGCAAACCCACAGCCAATATTGTACTGAATGGAGTTAAATTGAAATCATTTCCACTTAGATCAGGAACCACGCAAGGTTGCCCATTGTCTCCATTGCTCTTTAACATTGTAATGGAAATTTTAGCCATCACAATTAGGGAAGAAAAGGTGATCAAGAGTATCCATATAGGATAAGAGATTAAACTTTCCCTCTTTGCAGATGACATGATTGTATACCTGGAAAACACCGGAGATTCTACTACAAAACTCTTAGAAGTTATCAAGGAATACAGCAGCGTCTCAAGTTATAAAATGAACACTCATAAATCGGTAGCCTTTATATATACCAACAACAGTCAAGTTGAAAAAATGGTCAAGAACTCTATTCCATTTACAGTAGTGCCAAAGAAGATGAAATATCTGGGAGTTTACCTAACAAAGGATATGAAAGACCTTTAAAGAGAACTATGAAACTCTAAGAAAATAAATAACTGAAAATATTAACAAATGGAAAAACATACCATGCTCATGGCTGGGAAGAATCAACATTGTTAAAATGTTCATTCTACCCAAAGCAATAAATAGTTTTAACACAATCCCTATTAAAGTTCCACTGTCATACTTTAAAGATCTTGAAAAAATAATACTTTGTTTTATATGGAATCAGAAAAACCCTCTAATAGCCAAGACATTACTCAGAAATAAAAACAAAGCAGGAGGAATCACACTGCCAGACATCAGACTATACTATAAATCTATAATGATCAAAACAGCATGGTACTGGCACAAAAACAGAGAGGTAGATGTATGGAACAGAATAGAGAGCCAAGAGATGAATCTAGCTACTTACCCTTATATGATCTTTGACAAGCCAATCAAAAACGTTGAGTGAGGAAAAGATTCCCTATTTAACAAATGGTGCTGTGCAAAATGGCTGGGGACCTGCAGAAGACTGAAGCTGGACCCACACCTTTTACCACTAACTAAGATTGACTCTCACTGGATTAAAGA
>NW_003852401.1:3727506-3752781 GCF_000181295.1 Otolemur garnettii
ATAAATGTCTGAACATAATAACTAAGAAAAAGACATGAAGGCTCTGTTAACCAGTTGGATGAAAGTATTTCAAATTGTATACAGAAACAGTACACTATACCCCATGATAGTATTAATGTACACTGCTATGATTTAATTTAAAAAAAGGAAAAAACATAAAGTATTACACTCAAAAATATTATAAATAAAAATAAATAAATGTACTGTAACTATTTTATGGAACTTAAAATAGATAATGAAATTCTCAGGTGAGTTTATATTTATGTTTTCTCTTTTAAAACTGTAGGATGGTTACAAGTAATGCACCAACCTCTTTCCCATCCCAAATAAATAAGAGCTGGGGAGTATGCACGTGGCAAAAAAGTTGAATTAGTAAATATTAACCTAAAGGAAATATCATTTAATCCACATATTTAAATATTTTCTAAAAACTGATAACCTTTAAATGTTTATTAGTAGCCCAGATCTCTCCTTGGAATTCTAGATTTATTATTGTATTGCCTACTCAACATCTCCATTTCAGGAAGCAGTAATAGTTGGATGTCATTTAAAATAGATGCTATTTTTAGATAAGCATTAAATCGTATACCATGTTGACTTCAAAATTTATACATTAATTAGCTGTTGTCTCTCCTACCAGTAAACATGGCTGGTCTAAATTAGGATTGGTCTCTCTCTGTCCTGTTTTACTGTGCTAAACGCAGTTATATCCCCTGTGCTAAGAGAAGGCTGTAAGTCAATGCAGGATGCTTTTACATTGTTATGAACCTCCAAGTGACTAATTTATGTTTTCTTTAATGCTTCTTTATAGGAGGACATCTGAGAAGTATTATATAGTGTTAGAATAATGACCTATGAAACACATCAGTGGTATGAAATTGTAGTAAATATTTTTCACTACAAAAAATCAACTTACTAAGGTAAGGAGTTAATGTTAAAATGATTTGTGACCTAAGGTAAATTTAATTTATCTACTTCTTTTTTCTTTCAGAATGTGCAGGCCAGGAAGCATCTGAAATATTTATAATACAATGGTTGTCTTCCCATTTCTGATCCCTCAAGAAATGTCAATAGTTCATATAAGCGTTTAATTAGAGTTTTATCCTAATTGAAAACCACATATGAAGAGGCTATGCTGATAACAATTCTAGTAAAATCTATTTCCACTCCTGTGATAAGTTTTTAACTGTGGATTATATTTTGAACTCTAAACCTGTCTATAAAAAAAAGGCACAAAAATGCTGAAATATGGATAATTATGTGAATAACTTTTAAAAAATAGAAATAGCCAAAGATTTGTATTTTATGTTAATTATTCAGTTTGGGCATAAGTTAATAGAGTTTATTAGACATCAAAACACTATGGAAATAACTGTACAGTATTGATTTCATGAGCTAAAGGACTTTTATCCAGTTGATTATTTGATCCTAAGGTTTAAAATCTGACAGGTTTATGTCTCAAATTTATATTTTTCCAGATTGGGTTCCTGAGCTCTAGACTTTGGACTAACCATTTCCCCAAATGAAATTCACTTGTTGATAGGAGAGATGTAAGAACTCAATTCATAGGCACTTTGGAAACTATATTATTTCTGAAAATCCCACAGGTTATAATTGTTCTAAACTGAAGACAGCAATTTTTTTTTCCATGCTTCTGTGATCAAGATTGCACATATTACTTCATTTCCAGCAACTGAATTTCTGCTTTGTTCCCTTATTCTTGAGCCCAATCTTAACCTGTTTGCCATCTTGGGTTTTCTGTTAACTAGAGCTCTTTAATACTCTTTGTACCCCCTCTTCCCATCAAGAAATTAAGCCCTTAGCCCAATTCAGACAAGAAAACTATTTGTAGTAGACTTCCCATATCCCAACTGGGTCTTGAGCAATTAATCTGATTAAAAATAATGGCTATTTTGGCAATCACTACCAGTGTTTTGTGTGACTGAGCTGGCTTGATCCTGTGTTCCAAGAATCTTTATGAAAGTGATTCAATATTGGATCTGAATTATTAAAGAGGTTAACTGCATCCATCTCATACAAAAAGAATTGATTATAGAAAGCTTCACAGAATAATGAACAGACCATGATAATAGCCTAGGAGTCCAAAGCTAGTTGTCATGTCGGAATTTGTCTTGGTATTTTAACGTAAGAAATACTTTTAGGAGAGATTTTTATTTATTCATCACACTTATTTATTAAATATTTCAGGGGATGATATAGCAGGATATTTTTAAAAGACTTCATAGAGGTTGTAAACTAAGATTTTCAGATAACAACCATTCTAGACGCATAACATTTTTGCTATACACACATAAACATATGCTTATATATACAAAGACATTTAAAGGAGTTTTGTTACTTCCACAACAGAAAGAACAGAAAGAGTTAATTGAACTTCTATAGAAGCTATTTATCTTAATATTCTGCCTTAATTCGTGGTGAAAACTAAAATTCATTGTAAAAAAACAAACTTTGCATGTGTGTCAGTAAGGACTACAGTCTCTCAAAAAGAAACATGAAATTAGTATTTTCTTTCTTGAGCATTTTTCTCATGAAAATTTTTACCTACAAATAAAAAATACAAGAACTTTAAAATGAGGGGCTTTTGGCTATCAAGGCTGCCTTTTTGGCCTGGTTACATTACCTAAGAGATGCCAACTATTGTAATTGGTATTCACTGACTAAATGGTTTTTAAACAACTATATGTACAAATCTAATTTTCTTCTGACTAAATCTTTCTCCTTCAAAGTCTTCCTTCATTTTGACATTTTCTATGACTTGCCAAGCAAACCTATTGTTGTCTTTCACTCTCTACTTTTTTCCATTTTTTCATCTTTAATCAGGTTTTTCCATTATACTCTGTAGTAGATCACATAGAGAATTCATCTCTGATGAAAGAGAGAAATATTCTCCAAGTTCATCAGCATTTGACATTCCAAAGTGCCAAGGAGTTTCTAGAAACACCTGGCCACAGTCAATAGATATGATTTCTGAGAAACAACTTAAAGTCAAATAAGAAAATTTGAATTAATAGGTTATTGTTATAAAGCTGAACACACACAGAGTAAGCAATCTGGAGAGGACTGGGTTACAGAATTCAGAAGTATGTGCAAATGAAGGCACATTCCAGAACAAATAAGTGGGAAGTCAGTAAGACATCCTGGTGTTAAGATCAAACACAAAGAAGAAACGGAAAGAGCCACAGATGCAGAGTAAGTCTCCTCCATACATGTTCCCTTGTTATATTTCCACTGTGTTTGGAGTCAAGTCAGGAGTAAAAACTCAGAGCTTGGAATTTAAGCTAAAATTATAAACTATAATATCCTTCCCTTCCAATCAAGTCATTTACTTGCTATCCATCATTTTATGAAATGCTTCAAAAGGTCTACCATTATATATCTTCTACTTCACCCTCTTCCAAACGTCCATCGTTCCGTGTGTAAGTAAAAATATGTAGGAAGAGGTTATACTACATACTAGCTGAGCTTGGTCAGACAGGAGTAGAAGGAAAAAAATGTCTATTAATCCTCCCCAGAAATTCTCCTCTAAAGTAATGATTGCTAATCAGTGAATTCGACCTCAGTATATATTTTCTCTGATCATATGTACTGTTGACCTCCAAATATTAACAGGCGATTTTCCTCTTATCTGACCCAAACTAAGAGATTCTGGTCTCCTAGATCTCCATTCAGGTCTGATATTGGCCTAGTAATTGGATCCAGAATTCTTTCATTTTGCACATTGATCTTGAATTTCCTTGAACTTTTATTAATAATCCTATGATGGTTTTTCAGTATAACATTATACATATGTCCCATCACAACAGTAAGCAAAATGCTTGCTCTTAGAGACATCAGACCTAAAACGAAGTTACAAATATCTTAATAGCATAAGCTTTTTACTTTTGACCAATGCACCAGAGCTATTATAGAATGGTTAGGGACATGAATACAACTTTAAGAGACATGCATATATCTATTAGATAAAATTACTTACCTTTTCTGTAGTTTATTTTCCTAGGATAGCCGCTCTTCACCTATATGAAATGAAATAGAAAATATTGTAACTCAGGTTTTATTTTTCACATATGATATTTCTAATGAAGAAATATTTGAAAAGACAGTCCATGATTTAAGAAAACAAACTGCATTGTGTTAAAAAAAATGTATTCTGTCATTAAACAAGACATTCAATGGAAAGTGAGCTGTGCTGTTTCTACTTGGCCACTTAATTTATATTCAGTATTTCGGTTCTGAATACCTGGTATGTCTCTTAACTTCCTGAACCTACATTTGCCTATAAAATAGCTACTTCAAAAAAAGGCAGTATAAAATGAAGTAAAGCTTTTGAAATTCTGGGACATATTAAAATTTTGATTCTAAAACACTTGGTTTTATTAGTGATACCAACATTCCATTTTTTTTTATTAAATCATATTTGTGTACATTAATACTATCATGGAGCTGGAAAATATTCTTCTCAGCAAAGTATCTCAAGAATGGAATAAAAAGTATCCAATGTACTCAACCCTATTATGAAACTAAGTATTAACTATCATCAGAAAGCTATAATCCAATTGTAGAGATTGCTGGGATCATTCCATTATTTTTAAATTATTGTATACCATTTATTTCACTAATTTACACACATTTTTTACATTCAAATAGTTATATGCTTTTATATGTACTGTGAGTTAAATATTCTGCATGCTCTTTTTTTCAGAGTGAATTAAAAATAAACTTTAGTTATATCTTAGTCTTTATCAAAGTGTACTTTCTGTTAGGGAGTGACATTTACCAATTTTGACATATTTCATTTTCCACAATATTACATGCACTTATAGAAAGTATGAAAACCACTAGTAAATGGTACCAATTTATCCAGAATATTTTGAAAACAGCAATGTCAGTGGATCTATTTTGTTTTGGATTCACTGTGTTCATAAAACCTATTGTTAAATCTTTCTGTGCTGCTTCTTTATTTGATCAAATTATGAACCTTTTCCTTTGAGCTACCTGTAAGAATTTCCCATTGTAGAATTTTTCTATCAGTATCCATTGAAAGTGCCACATCTGTCTGCCTTTATATTTGCTATTCCACAGGGGTGTCACTAGCAATCTGAGGGCCGGCGAGCGATGAAGTCCACTGTGTGTAGTTCTGAGTTCTTCATTTTCTGTCCTGCCAAGTCTTTGTCTAGTTGTTTTTGCATTCTCTTATTGTTCTCCTGATACTTTCAGTTTGTTTCAGTTTATCCCTCTGTGAATGCTTTGGAAAGAGTTAGACATTAAATTAAATGTTTCATATTTCATTCCACATATAGTTCATCTTACTCTTTTTAGCTATGCCTTTGTTTGTTAAGTTCCATTTCAACGACACATCCTCAGAACTGGCTCAGCAATTTGAAATGTTTTATTTATTTTTAGTAGAATATTTTTAAATTTATATTAGTATTTGTATTCGCACTTATTTCTAAAAACAAAGTTCTGTTTTAACCCTCTTTTTATGCAAGGTAAAGAATAAATTTGTGGTTGGTAAGTGTTTTTTTAATATTACATAACCTACTTCCATACCTCACTGCTACAGGCACAAAATTAAAGTTATGACAGCACTAGAAATGATTTTTACCCACGTCATTCCATCCCTACTTACATTTTAAAAGTATTCACTTTCTAATAATTTTTCCATAATGTTCTAGTTTTTCTCAGGTTCATTTGTGAAGAAAGTGTTTTGGCTACCCAGTGGCAGCCAACATTTCCCTCTCCTACCTTTTTTATCCTTAACAAAATTATCCGTAGTGATTTTGGACTTATTTCCAGCATTATATTCAACATTGCCTCCTTTAGACTGGCCAAAAAAGATCTTTCTAAAAAAATCAGTATGTTTCATAGAACCCTGACTCCAATAGATAAATATTTTATGAAATTACTTCCACTAATTTGACTGGGTAGATTTCTGTGATACTAATGCAAACCGCAACCCGGATTGTGAGTAATAGTTCACTCTTCATTTAACAGAATTAAATATAGATTCTATCCCTACTGACCACTAAGCCAAACTACAGGCCAGTCACAACCATCAAGCCATCCCAAATGCAATCAGATGAGCAGATTCATCCTAAATAGGGCATAAAATTATTAAATTTGGGGAATATTGGATACTACTAAAGTCTCCCTTGGGAGCAACAGTAGACATCATGGACTAAAACACATACAACTGTTGGTGGTTATTTTGTTTTTGTTTTAGAATCTTGATTTTCAGCTGAATCTATTGCTTTGTATTAGGTAACATCCAAGTTCCTAAAGGAATTGTCACTAGCATACTTAATAATATTTCTTATAAGCATTGGCATTTGTGTTTCTAAATATAATATATAGAAGCAAATTTCCGATCTTTCAAGAAAAACTTATTATTCTTTTTAAAAAATTCAGACTCTCATTTTTAAGTACAGAAAATTCTTTATTTTCTATGGAAAATAAAATGGGAACATTATTTTCTATGGACAGTAATCTCAATCTAATTGTATAGTAGCCCTTACTTCCTGAGAGTAGTCTGATACTATACTGGCAATGCAGAAATATTGGTTATCTCTCTTCTTAAAACCTTCCTAAGTAAGAAAGATAATTTCAATTTTTTCCTCTAGGCTGGGCCTATAGCTGAAGCTAAATGGACTATAAATATTGTTGCCCTACTTTCATGGAAGTTTAGATTGTATAAAAATAATGGTCAAATTATAGACTCTACAATTAGAAGGGATAACCTAAAATTTCTTTGACATAAGGAACCCAATATCCTAAACTGCCAAATGATTTCTGCCAAGATTTTGGCAGGGCAAGTTCAATAAGTGAGTTTAAGTTTTGTCTCTGCTAAATTCTACTAAAATTTACTCTGCTAAATTTTTAAAGCTATATTGTATGTGTTAGTTTCCCTTAACTAACACAATGATGATAGTCATTAGTATTGCTCCCCAAATATTTCTGCTCCACTTTCTTTTACTGACATGGTAGGAGTATACTCCTCAGCCCACTTTGAGGTTAACCGTGGTTGTATGATTTCCTTAGGTTAACAGGGGGGAACATAAGCGGTGCGTGTCACTTCTAGGAATAGTTTGAAAGCCAGTCAGTGCATTGCCAGAACTTCCTTTTTCTCTGACTCAACAATTGTCAATATGGCTGTTTTGGAGGCCTATCATAACCTGGAATTTTAGAAAGAAAGAAAGCTTTTTTTTTTGTTTTAAGATATAGAAACTCTGGTTTTTTTTTTTTCCTGCAACATAAACTAGGTTATAGTGAGTAATCCACTACTTAACAGATTCACATAAAAAAGAAATAGAATAAATTTGGCAAAGTGTGGAACATCGCAGGTGCTAAATGTTAAATTAAATCTCGATACTAAAAATCAATTTCATATTTCTAGATGGCCAATATAGCTCTATAACAAGCTTGACCAATATTCCCAGTATAATAGACTGCCTCTTCTTTAGGGTTGTTTTAAATATAATTTAAATAAATGTTAAAACCCTAGTTGTTGATTCTATGTTTCAAGCATAGGCATTATGAAAATTAAATGACAAAGAATTCTTCTCTCTAGTTTTTCCAATCTAAATCTCCAACTACACACTCAGCATCTCAATGCAGATGCCCTGTAAAAACTCCAAACACAGTAGGAACCAGAAAGAACATAGAGATTTCCCTTTAGCAGAGCATCAGAACTCCCACCCATGTAACACACATTTCAATAAAAGACATTAGAAGCTCATTTTCTCTAGCTGGAAACCATAGCAGTGTTGCTGAGTTGACCTCCCTAATTTGATCTCTAAAATCACTGTGATGTCACTCTTTTCTCAGCCATTACCCTTGTCTATATCATCTGCATTTCTCACATGAATTACTGTCCCTAAATTAACAGGTTTTCAGTTTTCCATCTTGTGCCATTTTTAGACCATTTTGTAAAATATAGCCTGTGTGAGCTTTCAAAATGTAAACTTGATTATTTCACAGGTCTAAATTCTATTTCACCAGAAGTGATAATATAAATCCATATTTTCTTTAGGCAGAACTCAAACTTCCTAATAGAATTTATATTAGGAAGAGAAAGAGAGAGAGAGAGAGTTTGTCACCTGGGCTAGAATGCAGTGGCGTCATTATAGTTGATAACACCCTTAGACTCCTGGCTCAAAAGATCCTCCTGCCTCAGAATTCTGAGTAGCAGGAACTATAAGTGAGAGCCAATGGATTGGTTAATTTTCTTTTTTTTTTTTAATCTCTATCTCTTGGGCTTAAGCGATTTTCCTGTCTCTGCCTTCCAAGTACCTAGGACAACAGGTGCCTGCCACAATGAAGCCATCATTGTTGTTTGGCCAGTCGGGGCTGGATTTGAACCCACAGGCTCAGGTGTATGTGGTTGGCACCTTAGCTGCTTGAGCCATAGGCACCGAGCCTAATTTTCTAATTTTTGTAGACACCAGACCCTGCACTTGCTCAGGGTGGTCTTAAACTGCTGGCCTCAAGAAATCCTCCCAACTTGGCCTCCCAGAGTGCTAGGATTACGGGCTTGAGCATTGCACCAGGCCCGCTAATAAAATTACATATAATTTCAGATTGAATGAGCCCCTTCTCTTTCACAGGAAGCCTTTATCCCATTGTGATGGTATTAGGAGTTAGAGCCTTTAGGAAGCAATTAGGTTTAAATGAAGTGGTGAGGTCAGGACCCCCATAATAGAACTAGTTCTTGTAAAAAAGGAAGCAACACCAGAGGGTATGCTCAAGCACTCTCTCTCTCTTTCACAGGGATACAGCAAAAAGGTAGCCATCTGCCTGCAAGTAAAGAAGACAAGAAGAAGGCCCATACTAGGAATCGGTCGGAACTTTGACCTTGACTGCTCAGCCTCCAAAACTTTGAGAGACAAATGTCTTTTGTTTAGGCCACCCCGTCACAGTATTTTTGTTATAGCTTCCTAATGCACATATTTTACCACATATGATCTGAATCTATGTTATCTTTTCAGCATCATATTTCACAGCTATCAATTTGTCTAAGTTGAAACTACATCTCTCAGCATATACTTCCTAGCAAATTCTGGCTAACAGCCCTCATTGACTTTGTCCCTCTCTCTAGTTGTAGGCATATTGGCAGCTGAACTAAGTTTTTCCCAGATCCCCTGGCATGCTCTGCTTTTTCCAGCTGCCCTGTAATTCACAAAGACTGATAAGGGAATTTTCTCTGATTTTTTAACTCATCATTTCAGGTGCCTTCATTGATTTTTTTCCACAGTTGTATACTGTCTTACTTATATAATAAAATCCCTTATTCCACTATATTTATAAAAGGTGTTCATTCCCTAAGCAAACCCTGGCTGCATATGGTCATTGGAAGTGATTCTAAGGTAAAAACAAACAAACAAACAAACAAAAAAAAAAAAACCACAAAGTAAAACCTAAAGGGCTCACACCTGTAATCTCAGCACTTAGGAGGCCAAGGTAGGTGGATTGCCTGAACTCACGAGTTTGAGACTAACCTGAGCAAGACTGCCCATCTCTAAAAAGTAGCTGGGCATTGTGGCAGGTGCCTTTAATCCCAGCTACTTAGGAGGCTAAGGCAAGAGGATTGCTTGAACCCAAAAGTTTGTAGTTGTTGTGAGCTAAAATGCCATGGCACTCCACCAAGGGTGACAAAATGAGACTCTGTCTCAGAAAACAAAACAAAACTAGGGATAGAAATATGGACTTTATTCTTGCTCTGATTATATTTAAAAGACATTACTAATCTTGCTTATGGAAGGGACATTGCTAGTGCACTGCATCCAATGGCCAGACGACGACTGCAGTGTTACCTGGATTCAACTCCAATAATAAAATCTAGCAAAGGCAACAGTTTTTGTGACCAAGTAGTTTCCACCATGAAAAATTTCTTTGAAAATAATGTATGTATAGGCGTTGGTTGCCTCTAATTTCACTAAAGGACGTGAAGAAAGAAAACGATGACTTTAGTAACTGAAATCCCAGTTTTGAGGTTCAGATAGAAAAATGGTTAGTTTCTATGACTTCAGAGAATGATTATTTTCTGTCTTCTTGGGATATATACATATCTAGAACTCAAAACCAAAGTCAATACAAATTGAATTCAAAGTACTGATCGGAAAAGAAAGGGATTCTATTTGGGAAGAGGTCATATAGGCAGATTTCAAGTAAATGGTAGACATTAAATTCCTAAATGTTGCCAAATTCCTTTGTCAGTAAAGATAGCCCATTGTCCCTTTACAGAAGAGTTAGACTCGTCTTAACTGAGGAAATTGTAATGGTTTCTACAAGACAAGGCGCTAAGGAATGATAATACCTACTGACACTTAATCCAAACGCGTCTCACTGTTGCTGCACCTTCAGACAGACTCAGTTCTAGAAGGCTGTAGATGGTGAGGTACAGAGTGACCGATGAGAAAGTATCAATGTCGGAGCCGGGATGCTAGGTTACCAGGTTCGGTCCACGACACTGCCAGGACGCAGACCGCTGTGCATTCTCGCTTGGGGTATGGTTCCCCATAAGTGCCGGGGAGCCGGTAGTCTCAGTCAGGTAAGGCTCCCCATCAGGAGGAGCCAGTTGTCTCAGGCAGGTCAGAGGTGCCGGAGCCCCTCAAAGATGCAGCAGTCATAGTAGGAGGTGGAGGAGTCTCTACTAACTTCTCCAGTGGCTACTTATAGAATTGACCTGCAGCTATTTACACCGCAGGTGTGGAGACTACCAAGCCGTGATGAATGCCTCTTGTGCTCTTTAAGGAGAGCCCTTATTACCCAGGTGTTCTTCCCCATTCCTGTATTACCAAGTGTTTCTTTTCAGGTGTCTCCTACACACCAAAGCCGCATTAACACTTTCCTATTTGTGTAAGAAACCTGGCCTCTAACATGCTGGATCAAGGTGATAGAAATTGTTTTTTGGATCATGTTGAATTCACTCACATTAGTGCTATGTGTGAGATTTTCTGAATTCAGTGTTCTAACTAATTCAAGTTAGCTTGCATGGTTGAGAGTGGTTCCAATAAGTTTCTCAGTTGCTAACAGAAAGCTAGACCCCAAAGGTGGCCTATATGGAATGAGACTGGGGCAGAAGACGTTAAGGATATAACCATTCGAAGGCAGAGTGAGGTCTGATCACCAGATTTGTTATGTAAGGCTGGTTCACCTACTCTCTAATTCATTCCACTAAACGCTTAGAAATATATTGATGAATGGCATTCAGTGTCTTTAAAAAGCTCTGTGTGTATGTATTCTCTAGGCAGGAATAATAGCTTTATTATACCTGTGATTATGGCAATAGTATGCTATTTTCAAAACCAGCTCTCTGAGATCAATGTGGATGAGGGAAGTAGTAGGATCCCAGTGTGGCAGGGCCAAATGGTGGCAGGTAATGTGCAGAAAATTTTCTAAGGATCTAGTTGTTTGATATAGTGAGATAGCCTTTTCAACATCAAGGTCAATTTGATGTATTTATACCCTCCTACTTCTGTGATAAAAAAAGCACACTACCTATTTGGCTTCTTTAGATTACAGAGACAAGCAATATAACATTTGGTTACGCTATTTTAACCCAGTTATTGAGTAACGTAAAAGGCTTCCAGTTGTGAGTGGGTCTCAAAACAAGATAGATCTGAAGATAGTCCATGCAAGTTGTTCTACCATCTGGCCAGGAGATTTGATAGTTACTGAAATATGTATGATAGGTAGGAATACTATGCAGAGCCTTTTGTAATCCTCTGTAGGTGAATTACAGTGGAGAAATTTAGAATTTGGAGGAAAACTATGCCATCCTTTATAGACAAATACCGGTCTTTTGAGAAATAGCTTCTAGATTACTACTATGCGCTTCTAGAAATTGAATGTTTGACCACAAAACAAAAATTATGATGTGACCAGAATGGACTAGGTACTGTCTGAGCATACTCCCACTAAAAGCATGGCTTTGGGCACACAAATGAACTCCCCAATACCAACTTTGAAAGATACGTTAGAGTCAGAGTGGGGCCACTTAGCTCTGAAGGCCCGAGTAAATGGAAGGAATCAGTGGATGAGATTTCCACGGCATCTACCCCTTCTGTACTGATTCTTTTTTATCTCAACTTCTGCCTAGAGACTCATCAGGAGTTTCTTATGTCCAGTTGACTAAGAATGAAATGTATTTGGGCCCATTTTATTAATGAAACTTCATGATATGCTGGAGCACAACAGCCTCAGTCTGGGAGGATAGTGGAGGGGCAGGATAGTAGGGAAGGAAAATGTTCCCAAGAGGCACAACTTTGAGCAGAGCACGTAGCTGTTCACTGTTACTGGAAAGTGAGGATGACCAAAGGCAAGGATCTGCAATGATTTATGGCTGATGGCAGAGGACAGGTTGGATGTTCGGGGATTTGGAGTCACTGTGATTGGAAATTTGTGACAAAGTGGACATGTTTGTCCTCAAAGATTACTATCACAAGCTTCTAAGTGGTGGTCTTCCCATTGCCAGTTTTGCCCTTTCTAATCCATCCTATAAAACATAGCCTAACGGAGCTTTTAAAATGTCTTTCAGAATATTTCATTGCTCTGCTTGAAATCCTAAAAAGGCTTTCCATTGCTCTTAGATAAAATCCAAACTCTTTAATAGAGCTGACATAGTCTATCCACTTATTATCTGACTCCAGTTATCTCTCCATTCTGTCTCATTACTCTCCATGGAAACAAACTGCATTTTAATCTTCATTTGTGCATGATATCCTTTTTCCTGGAATTCTCTTCACATACACTATCTTTAAACAATGTAAAGACATGCTTAGACATTATTTCCTCTGGGAAGATTACTAAATTGACTTACCTTCCCACCATCTTCAGATAGATGCCTCTTTTACAGATAGTGCCAGTAGCCTGTATTTCTAAATAAATCCTGTAGGATGGCTGATCCCTATACCCAGAACCTTTCAAGACTTATTCCTGCTACAGAATGCAAGCTCAATTCTCCCGCCAACAGGTAAGAATGGAAATAACTATTCCTAATTTCTGTTTCTTCTTGCTTGGGACTAACTTCTTTCCAGAACAATTCAGAATAGTAATGATTTTTTTTTCTCCAAGTGGAAACTTTACTGCCAAATAAAATTCATCACTTGGTTCTAACAAGGTAATAACTAAATAGTTCAACCTTGAATACTTCACAAAATTTGGCAAACCCTACTTATCCATGGTCTGTTCATTAATAGCCATATTAACCAAGTTTCATTCCTCTTAAAATTAATAGTCCTTTTATTAATCTAAAGGACTAAGGTATTTAAAGGCTGCAATTGAGGTTCCCAAAACATCATCACTTTAAATCTACGTGTCTTCATATCACAGAAAAAAGAAAAAAAAAACTAGATTTTCAAGAGAGAGACAGAGAAGGAAGTAGGGAGGTAAGAAGGAAGGAAAGGAGGGAGGAAGGAAGGAAGATTATAAGATATTTGAATTGGCATGTTTGTTTAAAAGAGAGGGTTGGAATTGCTATGTGTGAAAATAAAAATCTGAGATATTATTTGTTTTAATCATTACAGTTAAAAGACACTATGGCCAAGACAACTAATGATACAGAAATTTTCCTTAAAAATTTAATAAATGAATGGCTACCTATTAAACCTGGTGTATGGAACTGTTTGCCATATGTAGAAATAAGAAAAAAAAGTTATTTTAAGCTGAACAATTTTCTTTACATAATTAATTTTGGCATATTTTTTTTTCCTATAATGTTCCTCAGAGGCAATTTCTTTTAAGTATCTTTGACATGCAACACTGGTAAATTTTAGGAAAGCAAAATCTAACAGTTTTTGGATATTTTCACCTTTCATTTTTGGAATTTGTTGGGGTGACTCAGACAAGCAGATGCTTTTTTGCATCATGTAAGAGAGCCAAGCAGATTCAAAGCTTGGTTCAAATGAGCCTGCGTATACATCATACTCACAGTTTTAAATGGCAAAGGCAACAGTGACCATGTCAATCAACACTAAGCATCTGGTTCTCAGGATTCTTGTGAGGTTATAACATGGTTTAGGGTCCTTGACTCTAGAAAAATAAAAGATAAAAAAGACAGACAAACACAGCTTATGAACAAAACAATTGTGTAAATTTTAATACCAGCAGCCATACTCATCTTAACTTTCTTTCATATACATCTATCAGCAGTTATAGAAACTAATAAACTTACCACAGAGTAACACAGAATTGTTAATATATTTTGTGACTACTACTAACCTCTATTACATGATGAAACAGCAGAGCCATGGCAGAACCTAAGATGTCCTTTGCTATCGATCACAATGTCAAATGGTGATCTCTAAAGAGCAAGGAGTTAACCACTATCAAAACATACTTTGGGGATCAGAATCAGATAGTGGGATTATATAGATTTTATACATAACTTTTATATCGTATAACCTGGAATGGAAGAAAACAATTGAACATTATTGCTTAGTGTGGGAGACCTGGTACATCATCAAGGAGCATCTCCAGGATTATTTAAGAAAGGAATATTTTGAGGGAACCAGAGGTTTTCTTATATTTGAGAAAAACAGAACTTGTGTGTAAAAATGACCAAATCTACCATGGATTATGGAAATACAAATAGAGGAGTGATGGAAATAACATCTATGTATCAAGGATAAGTTGGACTTTGCTCTTATTCATCTTTTCTTAAATTAACACTGAGACCACAGCTCAATTGGTTTTTAATGCTTTTATACTAGTTGGTATAGAGAGTCAACATAAGCAGATCGATTATGTACTAAACAAGAAAGTGAATATTTCTCATGTCCTTACTATTCTAGACATTGATATGATAATGAGCACATGTGATTTGATATTTTTTTTAAAAGAAAATATACGCCCCTGTTTTATCAGGAAGTTGTACATTATAAATTTCTCTGCATCAAACTTGATAAGGAAACAGAAAGAGAGAAGTTCCTTCCTGATTAGTCCAATGGAAGATAGCACCAACACACAGGATGAGCAAGCAGACCTGTGTACCGAGGTCATCCCTTTTCAGAGCTGCTGAGGCTAGACCATGATGTCAGAAGGCCGGCAGATATGTCTCTTCTCCATCCATACTCAATTTTCATGGCCCACCTAAACAATCACCTAATTCTGATCTCAACTCCTAGCTTTATTTCATCATCATGTTCTCAATATCTTCAATATATTGATTACCTTTATACTGCATAAGGACAAAAATAATTACATTATTGCATATTGCACAGTGCTAAACACTGTGCTTACTTGGATTTATATAATTTATATAATTCTTGAACATCCTGCAGAGACAAGTATCCTTAGCCTATTCTTCATAGGAGGCAACAAAACTTGTAGCTGTCAAATAAGTTAATAAAGATTCAACAAATCCTGGATCCAAACACAGAACTATAAGGTCGCGTGCTTTATTTACTAGTAATCAAAGCCAGCAAAGTACCTCACTTGTTTTGTTGGGCCTAAGGTATACAAATTATATTACAAATCAGCAAACTTTTCTATAGAAGAACAAACAGTAAATGTTTCCAGCTTTCTGAACCAAATGGTCTGTGTCACAAATTCTAAAATTGCTACTGTAGAATGAAAGCAGCCATAAACAAATGAACATATCTGTGCTCCAATAAAACTTTATTTACAAAAATCAGTAATATGGAAGTTTTGGCCCTTGGGATACAACTTGCTGAAACTTGTCTCACATCATTTGGTGAAATTTTCAGCTTGATAAACAGTTGATTAAAAATTATTTCTTACAATAGGATGCTCATGCAGAAAATTATATAAGTGACATGGTTCAACATCAGGAGTTATCAAGAAGGTCTCAATGCCCTCATTGCCATTCATAGATTCAGTCCTCAAACTGAGGTTGGTAACGCAAACTCTCAGCATGGATAGGGTCTCAGGGCACAATTCATCCTTGGTATATCTGAGTGTAATCTGGGAATCACCATCAGATCTTCTATTTATTAATATAATCATTCTTTCCTATACTTTATTGCATGATATCTTGAAATCAAACTTTAATATTTTAAAATCTCAGGATTTTAGTAACATTAGCAACAGTTCTATGTGGAGAGAAAGAGACCTGGATAATATACATGTGGATTGATATTTAGGAGACATATGATGTATGACTATTAAACTATAATTGGATAATAAAACCATTTGATGTAAAAAATTTGATAATTTTTTTAGCAGTAGTTATTTTTGTCACAGAAGGTTGTCATTTTATGACATTGATTAGATGCTTTCCTTCAGAGCTGAAATATTTTGTAGCAGAAAATAGTTATCAGCTGAAGTAAGTGTTTAATTTGGAACTGACCACAAGAAGGCCAGAGGCCTCCATTTCTTTCTGGTCGCCTGACTTCACGCACATCTTACTTGGTGCTCATCTTTGTCCGTACATCGTCTGAGTTTGATACATGTGAGACATAGATGCATACTCATGTTCCTAGACTCACTGTGTGGTGATGCTCCAACAAATACATCTTAAGTTAAAATCACCTGGAAGTTGAACATGGACTTTCAACTGTTGTACTGGGGCTTAGCCCCATTGTAAATCGAAAACTCTTTATACACACATTACTTGCCCATCAATACATAGTCAAAAAATTGTGTTGAAAACATCATAATCCGGGATCCATCCATATATTTATCATTCCCTTTCATACCTTCAGATGTGTAGATTATACTAAATTCTGGCTGATATTAATAAAGACATAATACAACCTAGAGATGATTTTATTGTACTATAATAGTTTTGTGAATTTATTCACTTGTTTTTCTAAAATCATTAAACATTCAAATTGGTCAGTTAGTTTTTTTTTGCAAACTTGAGAGTAAAATTACTTATAGTAAAGCTGAATTCATGGATTTATAAGTTTAAGAATCTCTAGGCTCTATAACTCAAGATGGTGAAAAGTCGTGTGTGTGTGTCTGTGTGGGAGCCCACGTCTGCACTCCAGATAGAAAGTTCCATTGTGCTTCTATTTCTCCTGTCTCCTCACATCATTTTTTACTGATTTGTCACATACTTAGTTGTCTAATAAAATATGATATGTTTAATTAACTGTTTATGTTCCTTTTCCATGATAGATTAGAAAATCCATGAAGGTAAAAACCATATTTTTCTTGTTCTTTGCTTTATTTCCAGGTACTATGAAATATGGGGACCTCTTACGAAAAAATTGTTGGCCTAATAAAGTAAATGATTTGATTTTTTACCATAGGTGAAACATTAAAAAATGTCCAAAATGCTCTTTTTACAGATTACCTCCAATAAATAATGTCTCTGAGGAGACTGATTTTTACACTTATTTCCTGAAAAGTGCTGATAACCCATCCTCATGGGCATGCCCCAGAGGAGAGAGAATGTTTTCACCTAGATTCTGCACTTTGTCAAAGAGGAGAATCAGTCTTCAGCCGCTGTCAGCTTAGACTGTTGTGCTGAAACTGCTCAATTAAGTTTCTGATAGAGTATCAAGTAGATTGCCACTTTGGGCTACAGGATCGATAATAATAATTTCTCCTATTTATATAGCAAGCACTTTCACTTCTAAATAGTACTTTCACATCTCTTGTCTAATTTTATCCTTACAAGAACAGGGTCAGGTAGGAAGGTCAAGCTACCTTTTCCGTTTCACAAATGAGGACAGTTCAGGACCAGAGAAGTTAACCAGAAGAGAAGAAAAAAGAATAAAACCCTGGGTTTCCTACACTTCGGCTCATTGCTTCAGTCCCTGGATAGGCCTGTCCTGTGATATGATCACCTTTCATGGTGAACATACAACTGCAGTCAAGTTCAGCAGCAGAAGCACAGCTAACTATTTACGTATCATCTGTAAGACAGTGATGATGAGGAGGAAGTGCAGACATTTAATGACTGGCTACCAGATCAGAGATAGCACTGCCAGAGATACAGTATGGTACAGTGCAAAGATCACAGGCCCTGGAGCCAGGCAGATACTGACTCTACTCCCAACATGGGACTGTGCAACACTTCATGGCCACATTCTCGAAACAGTTTTATAATTTATGGGTACTAGAGTTTTGTTTTGTTTCATTTTAAGGATGAAACATGATAATGGGCATTGAGGTAGTCAATTTAGCACCAAAGTCTTTTTTGTTAACTTTGAGAATACTAGATATTTTTCTAACATCCTTTTATTTCTTCTTCCAACAACAAAAATAGTGGCATTGTGTACAGTGGGAAACCTTCCTTTCTCAGCCTCCTGATAGATAGATGACTGACACAATCTTGACAAATCAGAGTTGAGGGAAAATTGTTTCATAGGTTTTAGATGCATATCGGATGCAGCCTGTGCTTTTCCCCTTTGTTCTTTCCACTTCTCCCTGCCTGGCCACTGAGCAGAAACGTGCAGCAGACACACAAGGCGGCCTGACTAAACGCTAAGGATGGTGGAAAGATGGTAGAAGGACCCCAGCTCCTGATCACATCACGGACTCACTTTAGTACCCCTCAACCACCCGCATTCACATACTCATTTTGTGACAAAATATAATAATCCTAATTGTTTAAGTAACTGGGGGAATTTGATTTATAATCAAACTAAATTCTTCTCTCATCAAGTTAATTTTCTTTTATTTAAATGTCTTTCAAGGGCTTCCTAACCCATCTTGAATAGTCAGCTTTTATAGAAATGAACAATACTCAGAATTCTTCTGGGTCACTAACGATGCATACAGCATGCCTCATTCACCAAGTTGGATACCACGGTAGGTACTGGTGGAGTAAAGGTTCAAATTCAGGGAGCTATGTCCTTCTGGAGCAGGAGCTGTTCTTACTGCTATAGGATCCAAGATGATGTGCGTTTTAGTTTTGTGACTTTTCAAGCAGGTGACCTGGCCAGACATGGATCTAATGGCTTGATTTGACAGGATACTATTAATTGATCACAACCTCTGTATGAAGTTGAGACTACAATCATCACATTTTACAAATGAGGAAAGAAAGGGTTAGAGAGATTAAGATATGCTTCTGCTAAGGAATATGTAAATACTCAAACCAGAAATTCTCATCAGTGGAATCTAGACATTGATTATAGGTACAGAGGAGATTTTTCTGGTTGGGATGAGGCCACAGCACACAGATTTGCACTCTCCTCCCTTGTGCATTAGAGACCAATACTGACTAGTTCCATGAGACAAGATGTTCTGTCATTAAGTCACTAATAATGTGACAGATTTTAAACAGCTTAAAGAGTCACATAGGGTCCCTAGCATATTCTGAGCAATATTCTTGATGGCAGATATCTGTATGAGTAGAAAAGTCCTATGTTAACCATGTAACCCTTACAGATGGGGATAGATCAGTCTTCACTATCTAGCACCAAACTATCAGATGTCTCCTTCCATTTTTTACAGATTCTCTCATGTTAATCTAGACAGCAGCAATTCTGTTTTCTTCCCCCTAGCATCTGGAATATCCATGATCTAGGATGTATTTCTGTGGATTTAAAGTCTAAAATGTCACCACATGCTGCTGCTAATAATAACACATAATAATAACTGCTGTGAAAGTTCTTTAGCTGTCAGCTCTATTTTTATTTCATTTAAAAAATAGTAATTTTGGTGCCCATTGCTGTGCCTCTGAATGCATTTACAAATCAAAACGTATTTTACTTTTTTTTTTTTTAATAACAGAAAAAGAGTAACAGCCAGCTTCACTATAATCACCTGGGCTGCTAGTAAGGAAAGACAAATCATTTTTAATTGATCAAGAATTGGCATAGGATATCAATAGAGAGTAGATTAATAGACTTGAAGAAATTGGTGACCTTGGAATACAACTGGTTCTATTTTCAGCTATTCTATTCGTATTTCCTCCTTTACGACTACACAAAAACACATGGAATATCTGGAGTGAAATGACTGTCTACCCTGGTAATCTCTCTATTGATGAGATTATACTGTTGGATTATTATTCTGAAATAGTCAATTCTATTTCAAAACTCTTTAAGTCAGAAGTGACTTCACAGCGTGCAGCGACAACGGAGAGGAGAGGCAACTAGTACCGCCCAGGCTCTGACGAGGCCTGAGGACTGGAGGGCTGTATTTTCCATTCCCTTATACACCACTAGTCTCAAGGGAAAAGTGGAGTGCCCTCTGCTTAAAGGGGCGCCTGGGATCTAAATGGAGGGGGAAAGTCCGAGCAGGGCCAGTGGCTTTCTCCTCGAATTTACCTTTCCCGGGTCTGAGTCAGCCCTTTCCCCAGGAGTGGCCAAGGGCTCTGCGCCCTGACCATCTCTAGAAATCCTTTCTGCCTGTTCCTAACGTCTAGTTGTCTGCGCTACCAGTCTGAGAGGACCCGCCTAAAGCCCTACAGGGCTTTGAGGAGCTTTCGGAACCAAGCTCTCTTTCGGACCCGGAAGAGGTCATTTGCCCCACTCCCCGGGGCGCGTTTCTGAGCAGAAAAAGGGGTAAGGGAGCCATCATAAGAGCAGTGGCACTGGCATCTGTGCTGAAAACCCCTTTGGGCCTTGCTGTCAGGTAGGCCTGGAAAAGGGCAATGGTTTCTCTCAAACCACAGCTACAGGATGAAGCCCCTGCTTAGCAAACAGGGCCCAGCAACCCCTGCCTGGGTGACGGAATCTGGCCCAAGCAGAGGTGGGTAGGGATCTCAGGGGTCAGTCATGTGTTGTGAGGACTAGACAGACCTCTAGCTCTTAAAGGCACTTGCCGCCCGAATCCCCCTGGGTCAAGACTGTGCCCAGGCAGAGCCTGCTGGAGCTGGAAGAGGGAGCCAGCATGGGAGTCCCTCCAGGAAACTAAGTGGGCCACTTCTCCCCTCCACTCACCCAGGGTTTCCTTGCATATCGGACTAGCATTAAACTGCACCCATTTAAAAAAAAAAATCTTTAAGTCAATGGTGAGGTTTTTTTTCTTTGTTTGTTTCTTGGTTTTATTATTTATTTTTATGTTGTAAATAAATCCTACTTCTTTTTTAATTCAATTTTTTATTAAAGCATAGTTGTATACATGTATGGACTACAATGTGATGATTTGATATACATATGGAATGCTTAAATCAAAGTGATTAACATAACCTCACCTCACTTTCTTGTGTTTTGTGGTAAGACATTTATAATTTACTCTTGTTATTATGTTTCTAAGCTCTGGAACAAATAGACTCTTTCCGTTATTTAAGTATCTCTTTAAGCCCAAGTTCAAAAACATCTAGAATTCTACATGAGGACTGAGGACATGCATCATTGAAATGCAAGGGACAGTCATAGGACACAGACATATTTTCTATGAGGCCTTTCCACACAGAAGGATGAGGATGATCTGAGTACTTTCCACATCTGAGACCAAATAAATGTTTTATTCTCTTGGAGAGTACAACAGGTTTTCTCTCTCAATTCTGTTCTCACTTCTCACCTCTTTTGTTGGCCTGCAATCAGTAGATCACCCCTTTAGAGCCTTTGGACTGCCTTTTCATCTTTGGAAAACTCACTTCTAATATTCTTTAAATTACAACTTATTCATTATTTATATGATCTTTTAAATCAATTTTTTTGTAATCTCAACTTACCATTAATTTATACATCTACAACTTGTAAAAAACATCAGCCATTCAGGAGAGGAAACATGCAGCCTCAAGGCATATGTTGCCTCCAGATCTCCAAGTACAGTCCATCCACTAAATTCACACCTTGCAGAACAAATTCCTGTATTAAAATTGTAGAAGGGAGGTGGAGGGAAAAAAAGTAGGTGAATCGACGGCAATAGATAAAGGTGAAAGAATAAGCTGAAACCTAACTACATTTGTGTGTGTGTGTGTGTGCACGCACAGGGATACATATGCACATATGTCTGTGTGAGTTTGTAGTTTAATACAGACATGAGCTGTATTCTGAATACAGAAATGAGCATTAGTATAAACTGAACTTTTTACTAATACTTTATACATAAGCCAGTGTGTGGGGTAGGGAACCTGGGAGAATCCCTGAAATTAGACTCTTATCCCCTTATGACTCCCCCAGTGGGGCCTCTTGCCCCTTTTCACACCTGTAGACAAGTGGAGGTTTTCCTCTCTGAAGTGTTAAACCAGAGAGGTATAGGTTTATAGACATGAGGCTGTGCTGAGAATTATGGTGAAAGTTGGTGTGTACATGTTGGATTAATAAAATGTGGTACAGGCACACTATGGAGTACTACTGAGCTGCAAATAGAAAGTGATCTAATATCTTTCTGGAAGACTTGGAGGGAACTGGAAGCCATTCTTCTAAGTGAAACATAACCAGAATGGAGAAACAAACATATGTACTCAGTACCAAACTGGAACTAGTTGATCAACATTTAAGTGCACACATGGAAATAAATCTCAATGACAGTCATTCTTGGGCAAGGGCAGAGGAAGGAATCAGTAAATTCACACCCACTGGGTACAGAACACACTATGTGGGTGAAAGGCACACTTATGTGCATAACCTTGACTAAATGTGTACGTAAACAAAGTATGTAAACAACCTATATGTGTCTCCTAACATGAAATAAAAAAAAAAAAATGAGGTGAAGGAGATGTAGTGAATAATTACAAAGTTGCCAGCACCTTTCCTAGAGTGTGAGTTGTCAGCCTTATGCCTTTCAGATTGGGAAATGGAGGATCTTGTGTTCGGATCCTAAGAAGGGTAGACTTCAACCCACAACTTGATCAAGTACAGTGAGATTGATACATGAAGTTTTGACTTTTGTTTTTAGGTTTATAGAACTAAAGGGAAAGAGGGTCTCTATCTAGGTAATTGCTATACTCCTGCAATATAATACTAGAAGTCTTACCAGTACCTGGGGAAGAGCAACCAGAAGATGAAGCTACCATAGAGGAGAGTCAAGCCCACAGAGGCAGAAAAGCTGGCCTCTGGCAGCCATGCCCACATCTAGAACTAGAAGAGCCTGGCCATGAAGACATGAAGCATAGACAACAGTGACTCTCCCTCCCGCTTTTTCATTAAAATTGTAACTGGCTTAAGGAAAGCATTGACTAAGTTTTAAATTACTGAATAGAAAATAAATGCCTACATTTTAAACCTTAACAATGTTGAAAATAACAGATATTAATTTCTTTATTTTTTAATATGAGATGAGGTTAAAATTTAAAATACATTAATCAAGCAATAAAAATACAAAAATATGGAAAGAAATAAACATGAACGTAAGACAAATAGCATAAGGTCAAGGGAGAAAGAGAATTATGTAGAAATGGAATGAGCTAATATTTTTAAAAGCATAGATGTAAAAGTAAATATGGCAGACTCGTTTATTATTATGGCAGCTTTGGAGAGCAAATTGGAACATTTTATCTATTAAAATTAAAATGTAAATGCTTAAGTTCAGAAATTCTACTCTAATTCTAATTCTTTATACTGGAAGAAGTAGGTAAGCAAGTTTGCAATATATATATATATATGTTTGTTTTTGAGACAGAGTCTCACTTTGTTGTCCTCGGTAGAGTGCCATGGCATCATAGCTCACAGCAACCTCAAACTCTTGGGCTCAAGAGATTCTCTTGCCTCAGCCTCCCAAGTTGCTAGGACTACAGGCATCTACCACAAGGCCCAGGCTATTTTTATAGACCAGGACTCGCTCTGGATCAGGCTAGTCTCCAACCTGTGAGCTCAGGCAAGCCACCCATCTTGGCTTCCAAGAGTGTTTGGATTACAGGCAGGAGCCCCATGCTCAGCTGCAATAATATATTAAATGCAAACATTTTTTGTGGGTAAATAATGGAAACAAACTGAGTAGAAATCTATCTTAATTACTGTGTGGGGTGAGGTCATTATAAAAGATACAATTGTTCTAATGGAATTGGCAGGCAGTAATTTCCAAAATATATATTTTAAGTGAAAAAAATCAAGGGGCAGAATGAGGCATAGAATATGCTACAATTAGTAAAACAAAATTACACATAGATTTTTTAAATGTACAGAGTCCCTCTGCAATGAACAGCAAAAATTATTAGCCTTGGTTGCTCCAGGAAGAGAAATTGGCTTACTGAGGGGCAGGGAATGAAGATGTAGACTTACTGTATCTATTTATTCTTTTGACTTTGTAGTACATTCTAATATTACCCACAACCAAAATAAGTAACTTATTTAAAGAATAAGTAAAGTAGACACAGAGTCAGAGGACTCCACAAGTTATTAAAATTGTAATAAAAAAATCTAGGTTATTATATTTCAAACAAGAAGCAGTATGATTAATCAAACTATGCACTTAACTCTAGACATGGTTTTTTCATCTTAAAGAAACCTGTGTATGCTACCTTTAAGCATACACAAAACCTGGAGAGCAAGTGGCAATGAAATCACCAAAGGCATTTTCCACAGCTTGTTGATAATTAAATATTTTCCTTGCAAGAAGTGGTCTACAGCCTGGGAGATGTGGCTCATCGCCAGGTGGTGCAAGGTCTGGTGTATACCAGACATGGATGTGTATACCATGGATGACAGAGAGTTTCCAAGTTCAGCTTCCATAGTTTGGGCAGCATTGATTGTATGACAGCCTTTTCTTGCAAGAGGACAGGTTTGTCTCTCCTTGTTTCTATTGACCAGTTGTCAGCTGCTTAACATCAAGCATCCTCATCTGTCATCCACTTCGCTGCAGTAGACTTCCACTGTAAGCAACTAATCGGGTTTCATGAGTCCAAATGGTGCCAAACAGGCACCATTAGATATATTTGACGAATACTGGGGTTTGGGCTGTGTTTCGTCACTTCTTTATCCAACCATTGTGCCCAAAATAGGAATTGTTAAAAAGAATCCATTTTCAGAGTTAGTGCCTGTGGCTCAAAGGGGTAGGGTGCTGGCCCCATATACTGGAGGTGGTAGGTTCAAACCCAACCCCAGCCAAAAACTACAAAAAAAAAAGGGGGGGATCCATTTTCCTCATGATTAACAATATGGTGTAAAAAAAGTTTGCCTTTAAGTTATGACAACAAAGAAATGCAAACTTTGAGATGTTCCCTTCTGGTGCTCATTTAATTCATGGAGCAACCATCTATCCAGCTTCCTTACCTTACCTGTTTGTTTTAAATGGTCCAATATTGTTGTAGTAGTAACAGCGAACCTTGCTGCTAATTCACGTGTAGGTTGAAATGAATTCATTTCAATTGCAACTTTCAGCTCATCATCCACCTTAGTATCATGTCACCCAAATGGCTCACTTTCAAGATTGAAATTACCAGATGGTTTGAGATTGATTCTCAAACCATCAATATACTTTTCATTCATTGGCCAAAGTCTTCCCAAA
>NW_003852401.1:3752929-3754193 GCF_000181295.1 Otolemur garnettii
AGAACTGTCAAACTTAGTACTTAAGGAAATTAGACATTTCATATTTAATGCTTAATAACCTAACAACCCAATAGTTTGGAAAGAAGCAATGAAGTGGGGTGGGGTATCACATGCTGCTGTAGACTCCAAAAGAATTTTGAGAAAAAAGGTACAATAAAAAATTTCAAAGAGCTCAAACAAATTTTATAGGATTTTTCTTTTTTCTTTTGCTTGATTTATTTTTCTTTTTATGTTTTCAATGGCCAACAATATTTAATAATGCAAGGAAGTTTTAGAATAAAAAATGATAGTATAAGAAATAGTGGCACAGAAAAGATAGGCTCACCAATGCGATACTTTGCATCCAGGATCAGAAAGCAGAGCACAGAATACTCTCAGATTCTCAGGAGTTGATCAAAAGGGAGGATTTCAGGTTGTTTGTACTGCTTGGTGTTCAGCTCAACACCAAGCCTAGACAGGAACAAAACTCAATCTATTACTAAAAAATTGAATTGGGGCCTAGAAATAAGCTGAGTATTTATGTAATTTTAATAATAAAAATAATGCCTTCAAAAGGCTCATGGTAAATCCCCAAAATACGTTTTGTTTCATCTCTTCACACCAAAATCTGGAAACATCTCTGTCTGTTCCAATTAAATGTGTTACTTTTCATGGCCCGCCTCTGAAATCAGGTGTTGCAGCCTCCATGTCTTGTTCACCCAATGCTATGTTTTCCACACATGTATTTAGCAGATCCCTGACACCCAGATAACTCAGTAACAGCTTATAAAAATAAAATCCATAGTATGGAAAAGAGCTATTTTAGATCATGCAGAAAGAGCAAGTGCCTGTGAGGTATGAAAAGGTGAGTACGCTCCCTGTCAGTCTGCTCCCAAGCAAGAGAGAACAACCTGCCAGTCATGGAGAGGCTGTCGATAGATTTTTAAATCTAAATTTATTCCTAAAGCATTCTCTCGGGGTAACACTAGTTATTAAATCTCTAGTTACATTTTGCAATTGAGCAAGACCTGAAGTGAATGAGCACAAGAATCAGGAATTATAATTCCTTTCATTCTAAAAATGTAATTGCCTCCAGTGAGCTAGGCTCTTCACACTTGAACTGTGGGTGAAGAAACTACTGGATGTGTGTCAAACTTTCAGCTTAGGATTTTTTTTATTAGTTTTTACTATTAATGCATGTTTCTGTTCTTGATCTCTTGCCAAAGTTAAAATTATAGCTATAATAAATCTTTCACATCAAACATTTCATAAAATGTATTTCTTT
>NW_003852401.1:3754470-3755488 GCF_000181295.1 Otolemur garnettii
GTGAACTTTATGAATTTTAGACGGATTTTTATAGAGATGTTGAGCAAAAGTAACTTGCCCATATTCTATCTTTTTGCTTCTGCCTCCCTGGTGCAGTCCAGAGCTGAGTTCCCCTTCTGATTTCTTCTTCATTTTTCCACCTGCCATTTTCTGTTATCCTCTCCATTATTGACTGAAGCGGGAGATCTGTTGCTATTTTATTATCTTTTTCAGCCACCTGGAAATACTAAAATCCTGTTATACACACCCCTTCTTTTTTTGATAAAAGTATACAGCAGATTCTGTTAGGATGACAAAATCCCTCAGGAGGTTAGAGAGAAAAAACAAAATTATGTGCCATTGCCTAAAAAAAAAAAATGACCCCATAGTGTGCATGCTGCTAGAGAGGAAATAAATTGGATATGTTACCTAAAATTGGTAATATCCAAGGTTTCCAGTTTCTCCCTCCACGTCCCAAGAGATAATTTGAAGGAAAAACATATACCAGATTAAATCCATGATAGTGTATCTGGGGAGGGGCGAGTAAAAACACTGGCATACATCAATGAGAGGCTGCAATATATCCAACTTTTTACAATTCATATGTGATAAGTACTTTTAACTCTAAAATAAATATTAATCAAGTCTATAATATTTAATACTGTGTTGTGTCTTTTTTCTTACTTTTGGTAAAATAAATATGACCCTAAGGGTATTTCCCCCCTAGATAGTAGGAACCAGTAAAAGAGGGATGCAAGAAAATGGCAAAATCCAATGTAATTTTAGACACTCAACTGAGAGAGTTCAACATACGTCTGCCAAAAACAAAAGGCAGTTAGGATAACTTTCTTTAAAAATAAAGAATAGTTTTCTCTTAGAATTTGTTGGCTTTTATTATTTATATTTATGAATAAATATAATATTTAGTCTATTATTCCATTCAGCTAATATTTTGGAGCATTTGTCATGTGACCATAAGAAACGAAAGTTAAATATATCTACTTAAAAAATGTTAACCCAAGTGCTGGAGGTTGCTGTG
>NW_003852401.1:3755922-3762714 GCF_000181295.1 Otolemur garnettii
AGAAATAGTCTTATCTAAGTTAACTTTTAGGTTATAGTTTCCAAAGAAAGCTATGTATCTCCTATAACTAGTGAGCACGTTATCATGAAATGGCAAAACAGGAAAAAAAAGAGTGATTGGTTTTGGACAGGGGAGAATGCTTACAAGTTTCATTAAAATTTTGTCTTGTCATGACATCTATCTTTCTACACAATAGGGAATCCATTTTCAGCCATGTTCCACTCTGGTGATTAAACTTGTCCTGACGATTTATCCCAAACCTGATAATAGGCAAAAAGATAACTGAGAATATTTTCAATGTAATGTGTGGAGTATCCTACCCTTCAAAGGGATTATCTGATTTTTTAGGATCTGTTTCTCTGATTGAAAATTTACTACTTATTAGGATATTTTACATTTTTTAATTTCAGAAATTCATTTATAGAAAACTGACAGCAATCCATACACTCCTTGTCAAGTACATCACAAGTAATCCTATCTAAGAGCCCTGCAAATGATTCTTTGATAATGGTAATGCAAATGATTTCTCTCCAGGAAGGAAAATAATCCCCAAATTATTTGGTGTCCACATTATCAATTAAAGAGTTATAAATTTATTGCCAAATTTATTTTTGCAAGTCTTTGACAAACTATTAAAATCCCAATTCCTCAAATTCTTTTTATCAAACCCTAGTTCATTCTTTAGAGTTAAATGAAAACTTTGATGAATTCATTTTATGTTATGAAAATCATGTTTTTAACTTTTTTAAAATTGTATTTTAGCAATTCTTCTAACAAAGTCTTCAGCTAATAAAATAGCTGTCCAGTAACGAGAGCAGAAACAAAAGGCTGATTGCAGGAACATGGTATAAGCTGGCTGGAAATAGAAAATTCTTAAGAAAAAAAAAAAAAACTATAGATTTAAATAAAGAAGGGAACTACTGCTCCACTGTATGTCAAAATGATAATAATTTTGCAGAATCTTAAAAGAGATAGTAACATCTCTAGGACTTTATCCTTGATAAACACCTGAGGGTCAAATTTAAGTAGGAACAAATAGATATGAAGAACTTCCTTTTGTTCAGTCACTTCACTTTAATAAATATCGATGGAATGCCCAATAAATTCCAGGTACTATTTTCTATCCAGGCAATTCCAAATTCTATAATGCAAGATAGCTCTAATTTCAAGGAGCTAAAAGTGGACTAAGTAGACAAAAGTATAATTTCAATATGATAAATGCAGCAAGAGTTCCCACCAAATCTAAACTAAACCTTAGAGTACCACGAGCATGTGAGTTTGGTAGAGTTGATCACTAATTTCCAAATCTATGAAGGAAAAAGTTTGTAAGAGGGAATTCTAATTCACCAGTGCCTGAAGTCAGACATGGGAACAAAGGTAAGTTGCCTATGACTTCTTCTTCACCAATTGCATCTGTAAGTGTGGTAAGCCCATCTCTGTAGGAATAGGGTCATTTTTTTTTTTTTAATGAAGTCCAATGTATAACACTTAAATTTTAGAAAAAGACAACCCCCTTCAAACACCAGAGTGAATACATGGCAAAGTTCTATTTAACGCATGAATGAGGAAATGAATAGATGAGATGGCTAGTTAAGAGATGATAATAGAAGCTGACATATACATGCTCAATAAAGAACAGAAAATAATGCTAAATTAGATAATAAATTAGACTGACTTAATGTTTACAGATACAATTGCATTCTGGTTTTGAATATGTTTTCCTAAGAGAAGACCTAAGAGAATCCTGTGTGTTTGGGCAACTCAAGACTCCTGGAGCCATATGGCAACAAGATGGTGAGTGAGCAAGTTGGGCTCCTCGTGGAGAGCACCAACAAAGTACCAACTACTCTCAAATAACTTTTTTAAAAAATAGACATAAAAAAGAAAAACACTAAAGAGGAACAGGAAAGGGCTATTTGTATGTAATTGTGAAATGTAGTCAGGAAATAGCATGTTAAGAATTTAAGAGCACGGGCTCCCAGTTATAAAGAACTCAGTTAAAATCTTAAGGAAATTTACTTGAGTTTGTATAAAATTTTGGGCAGTTAATTCAAATCTTTGTACCTGTTTTCTTCTGATTTCGAATCAGAGAATAATTATATTACCTATCTCTCAGGTCTGTGATAAATGTTAGATTTAAAAATCTGTATAAAGTACATTAGGCACATACATGAGTAATGATAAATGTCCGGTCATTGTTTTTAATGATATGGAATTATTTCAAAATCTCTCAGTATATTAAAAGTGATAGATAATCTACAGTACCTTGGCAAAGGCTAGAAGCTATCAAATTTTGAATATTAGTATTGTGATTTTGTTTGCCTGTAAAGGTTCTGAATCCTGAAGACATCTGGGCTCCACTGAAGCTAAGATAGACAACACTGAATGCCTAATCTTCCCTGAACAAGAGCATTTAACAAAGAGTAATTGTGGTTTAAAAGCAAGGATGTAATACCTCATTGGATAGTGTGAGACATACTGGAAAAGAGCCATAAAAATCCATACAAGTCAAGAAGAAATAAAATTAAGCTTGACCATAATGAGGTATTCAGGTTGACTAAAGATATTTTTTCTACCCTAACACACAGGATGTCCCAAAAGTTGCCTATAAAGTTGCCATATGTAGGGAAACTGTGAAATTGTAGCTAAATGTACCTTTATTAACAAAATATTCAGTATGAAATTTTACAAACAGATGGCTAAAGCATAGAGAATATTTTTAAAATATTTTGTAAAAGTGTGCAAAGAATTATTTTGTAAATTAAGGCTCATTTTTGTAAATTAAGGCACATTTTTCCTGTGTTTTGTAATTTTATAGGCAACTTTTGCATTGTAAATTTACATGTAAATCTTTCTCTTTTCTTTCTTCTTTTTTCTTTTCCTTTTTTATTTTTTTTTTTAAGAGAGAGAGTCTTACTCTGTCACCCTAGGTAGAGTGTCGTGGCATCATCACAGCTCACAGCAACCTCAAACTCTTGGATTCAAGAGATCCTCTTGCCTCAACCTCCTGAATAGCAGGGACTATAGGTACATGACATGACATCTGGCTAATTCTTCTATTTTTAGTAGAGATGGGGGTCTCACTCTTGTTCACGCTGATCTCAAACTCCTGAGCTCAAGAAATCCACCTGTGTTGGTTTCCTGGAGTGCTAGGATTACAGGCATGAGCCACCACATCCAACTATGTGAATCTTTCAAAATATTATTTAACATTTCATACTATAATTGTGCTTATATTGTCTGCATAGAAAGAATATACATCATACTGTCATGTCACTAAAGTTTAGTCACTTATTGTAACACTTGATATTATTTTCAAAAATATCCATTCAGACCATACCTGATATCATAATAGGCAGACCAGTGAAGACAACCCATTATTAAAAAGTTTGAGAATACTTGAAGAACCAATGAACTGAGAAACTAGCAAAGACTAGTTACCTCCAGATTATAAATATCTGTTCTGTTCTCACTGATACTGGTGTTTCAGGTTCTTAGTCTCGGCAATTCAAAGAATGAATCCATGGACTACAGGATCAGTGCTAAGACATGGTTTATTCACAGAAATAAAACTTACAACTTAACAAAAAAAAAACAAAGGTCCTGGCAGAGAGAACCCAGGAGGGGAACAACATCTCTTGTTCCCTCTTCCAGGTCTGTCCTCAGGCTCTCTGCTCAGGGGTTTATATAGCGTCAATGGGTTATTTTGCCAGAACTCACAGTTGACTTTTAGAGTGTGGGTCTTTGTCAGTTACAGCCAGTCCAACAATCAGCAGCAAGGTGTCAGAGCTCTCAGGCCCTGGAAACTCACATGAGGAGACAGCCAAGCTGTCATCCATGAAACTGACCAACCAGAAGTGCACTGGGAGAAGATAGCAAGGCACCAGCGTCTCCCAGCATGTGTCAACCCTTCCAGCAAGCTGGTTCCTCCAGTTGTCCCAGTATCAACACCACTAGGTCTAAGGTGGTAGGTCTTGGTGCCACCTGTCCTGCATCATTGACATGAATTCTATATTATCTGGGGTTAGTTTTGTTTTTTATTTGTTTGTTTATGGTATTTTTGTTTGTTTGTTTTTGTTGCTCTGTTGCAACCTGAAACTCCTGGGCTCAAACTATCCTCCCACCTCAGTCTCTCACAGTAGCTGAGACTACAAGAGCAGGCCACTATGTCCAGCCATTTTTTTTTTTTTTTTTCTGTTTTTTAAGAGAGGAAGTCTTGCTATGTTATGCATACTGGTCTCAAACTCCCAGCTTCAAGTGATCCTCCAGCTTCAGCCTCACATATTGTTAGGATTACAGATGGGACCCACCATGTGAGATTCATACCATCTTTCTAATAAATCACCAGATGTTGGAAGCATCCTATTATCTATTCTCAGCTAAAATCTAATCTTCAGAACAACAGAAAGAAGTCAACTATTCATTTCCACCTGAATGGGATTTAAGATGAAGGAAATAATAAAACCATCATAAATTTATCTTTATCTGATTGGCACCATTAGGAATTTACCATCTTGTATTGTACCGAGAATTCACCTCCACACACTATATTAATAATTATTTGAACACTGCTCAAAAGAAGTGAAATACATATCCCACTATCACTCTTAAGTACTCTGATTATCACCAATGGAAACGCAAGAATCTTAGATCAGATCTCCCCAATCTCATTTATCCTGCGGTGTATATATATTTTTTAATCTTAGAGATATTTGGGCTGTAAAATTTTAAAAGAGAGAGAAAGAGGAAAAAAAAAAGTACTGTTATACTTCATGGCCAATGCTCTGAATCTGGCTATAGTAATCAATGTTCCTAAGAACTAAGTGGCATGATAGGATAGCCATAGAATGAGAGGAGATGTCTATGACATGTCCTAAATGGACTTTTTTCCCAAGGTCTTTTAGCATAAAATAGAAAATAGACTGTTTTCCTTTCTAACTCTTTTGGACCCATCTTTGAATATTTGGGGATTTCTTTGATATTTTGCTATTTTCTTTGTTATCATATTTTTCAGTATTTGATATTATATTTTGATATCATATATTTTGCTATTTCCTTTGATATCATATTTTTAGATATTTTCAATATTTCTGTTAAAATGGAAATAAAAAAACTACTAAGGTAGGGTGAAGAAAAGATGCTAAGTTATTAAAACAGCCTCATTTCTTTCTTAATATTAGAAACTTTCATGAGAAATAGTAAAAGACATATTTTGTAACCTAAACTGGATAGCACATTTGCAAAATCAACAATTCTCATCTCAGGGAAGTCTAGAGGAAATGTATTTAAAAAACACACATTAGGGCATTAAAATTAATAACCATAAAATACATCGGCATGGAAATTAAATTTGATGACTGTGAAAATAATTCTCCACTATATTTAAATATGAACCTTCCCTTTCATGATGGCAACTCCTGAATAGGAAGGACTAAACTCAATTAAAATTGTTCTGCAATGAAAGAGTTGACTTTGAAGTAATTTTGAGAGCAAATTTTTGAAAAGATAAATAGACAAACTCACCAGGTACAATTGGTCAGGAAAACAGACACACTATACGCTTTCTTGCTGTTTAACTTTATCATATTTTAATATCAGATCTGAAAGTAACACAGTTGAGTGAAAATAGTCAAGCATCTTGTTCACACACAGTCCCCTCTGCCTGTTATTTCAGCAGTAACATCCTCTGACGTTAGTGAGCAGAGGAGCTTTCCTTTTGCTCTCTTAATGCATTTATTGAGTTTTCTTTACAGGATAAGAAAAGAAAATGAAGATTTAAGAAGAGGAAACACCCCAATATCCAGACAGTAGCTGCGAAAGATAATGGATGGACTAACTTTTTTCATTTTTAATCACATGGACTAAATAATTTAAAAACTTTAAATATATAATGCTTTTAAAGAAGGGAAATGGGCCAAGTTTCCAAAGATATTGACTTCCAAAGTGCTATATGGAGTGGCAAAGTATTAAATTTTTAAATATTCTGATCCTAATCTTTACATTACCGACTATCTCTGTATTGATTAGAGCAGTGTGTTTTCTTTCTTCTACCAAAAGCCATTTACAGATATCACTAGCTGTCATTCTGGGAAATGCATTATTGCACTACTTTTATCTCCTCCCATCATCAGAATCTTACAGAGTTTGTTTATGCTTTTAAAAAATACATAAAGTTTGATATGTGGTCGTAGTTTTCATTAAGAAAAGGTTTTGTATATGTTTTTTCACTGGAGTTAAATATTATGATGACAATTCAATGGAATTTGAAAATTGAAATTGGAAATCTGCTATTACCAAATCTTCCTGTTAATGCTTAATCTGTTAACTTTTATAAAGACAGAACAGTGAGCCCAAATCATTAGGTCAGTCTCCAAAGTAAAGGAGATGAACAAATTCATAACAAGTGCACACTCTCCCTCTCTCTCTCTGTGACACTGTTAGAAAGTGAGGATGTGCTAGAAAAGGATTTATGGATTCATATTACAAACACTGTACACATATATGCCTTCAATTACTTGGAATTTCTGCTTTGAGAAGTATGCCAATTAATGTATCTCCCACTATTTACGGGGCTAATGAGCATATCATGTGGACGCCCACTCTTCCAGTAAGTGTGCCTGCCAGCAGAATGGTCAATGAATCAACTCTTTTTTCCCTTGTCATGAAACACAAACACAATGAAAAATGTCATTATAAGGCTAATGTATTGCACAATCATCAATTAAAACTAGTAGCATTAATTTTTCCTGTCCTAGTGCTAAAACAAGTGGTGTTTCAATAAGCATCGCCCCC
>NW_003852401.1:3763166-3779449 GCF_000181295.1 Otolemur garnettii
CCTCATCCTTTAATCTTCAGACCTAAGGCTAATGCTTGAGATAATTAAGTAAAATTCGTTGGATAAATGAGCAAATAAAAACAAAGCCATGAAATTGTGAAACTCAAAGTTGGATAATGAAAAATTAAGTCTTCCTATAAATTTTATGAAGACAGATTAATGTAACAGGTGAGATGAAAGTGGTGCCTCTTGGCTAATGCATAATCTTACAAATTGGAAATTGAGACGTAGAAAGTTTAAATAAATGGCTAAAAGCAAAGATTCTTTTCATATTGTCCTATGTATTGATGCCATTATTTTTTACTTAAGACTTTATTGTACAAGAATTTATTAATTCCTATGGCAAACACTACATACATATATTTCTTCAATTATGCAAAAGGACTTCATTCTTTTAGGAAGTTAGGAAGTGCTTCAATGAAGCTATCTCCCAAATGCTCATTTAATGTTGAGAATAACATCAGATGTAAGCACATTCTGCCTGTAGTAAAGTATCTTAACTATTAGTGTATGCAAACTACTAATTAATATACTTTTAATACTGCTTCATCCATTTATACTAATTTGTATCCAATACCTATGATGATGTTTATTTATTAGACCCCCAAGTATTTGAACATTGTATTATTTTTGCAATCTTCATTCCTGTACACTGCTATAATACTTAAAGAACAGCAGAGTACCAGCCTGAAGATCTGAAATTCTGTATATTTTAATATATGCTGCTACCTAATGTTGTGCCATCTTATACATTTTAAAGAAATGTTTCATCTTCTCTCTGTGCTAGGATGTGATTTTACCCTGAAGGGCACCATTTTATGAATTCCACAGCAAATACTACAGTAGGCCTAGAAGGGGCCCTTAGGGCTTTTCTTGATCTATTCTTGCATCTTCAAACAGGAGAATATCTTAACCATTACATAATCAAGTATTAGCCCATGTCCTGACACCTTAATGAATTCAAGGCAGGATGATGAGAATTAAGCAGTAAGACGTTAAAAAGTTTAATCATCTCTAACTCTTTGCTTTAGTTCCTTTCCATATTCTAAGTTTTCTGTGGATGTTGAGTGTGGCAGAATGCTAATGTGGCTTTGGAGAGGAACAAATGTGGAGAGAGCAGAGGGTCTGTAAGCCTACAGAAACCATTGCTTGCAAGAGTATTCTGGATTCCAAACTTAAAAAATAAAATGAAAGGGAATATTACATCATCTTTCAAATATCAGTGATGTAAAGCTATAGCAGCTTACCTAATAAGAATCTCATATTACATAGAAGATAATTTTCGCCTGTTTGGTCTTTATCTGCATTTCCTGACTATTTCACTTCTGCATTGATTTTTCTGATTTATGTGATTTTTTTTCTAATTATGACAAGGAATTTTAGAATGTGTACTGATTTATCTTTTTTTATTTTTATGTTTTATGTTATTAACAATAAAAACAGAAATGTAGTCATCTTCATAATACATCTTAACAATACAATTCAGGATTCTACACTTTATTTTACATTGTTTATTCAAGAAATAGCTCTTTAAAAATGTCTTTTGTGACTAATACTTTGCCCAAAGATCATTTCAGTTCCCTGTCTACACCTTTGTATATAAATATGGGAAATATGAAAAAACACCCTAAAAACAAAACAAAGGAGAACAAAACAAACTTCACCCCCATACGTGTTGGGTGAGTCAACTGCATAAGCTGGGACATACTGGCTACTTGAATAATAAATCATAATGGAAATAAATGAGAAATGCACCATAAAATATAGCCAGGACAAGCTATATAATTTATAGGGTCCAGTGCAAAATTAAGGCATGGGGTCCTGGGTTCAAAAATTAAGCATCTCAATAAAATATTAGTCAAGTATTAAAACACGCCTGGGGCCCTGCTAAGTATGGGACACTGTGGGACTGAAAAGTTTCCAACCCATGTACCTAGTCCTGATTTTAACTGTATTTCACAGTAATTACTAAGGATGACTTTCTTTAACACATGTTCTTTTAGAACTGGGACAGTAAGAATGACTCCAAAGGAGGCTGTTTGCTTTGGCATTTATCTGTCTGATATTTAAACTGTTGACATGATATTGGCTGATTTAAGACAATACTGGATTACTAGACTGGTTGATTGAAATAGAAACAGATGGTATAAAATCTTCACAAATGTTAAGTTTAAGACACTTATCAGAGAAAGTTAATAGCAATGTTAGAGAAGTCTAAGACTGTGTTTAGAATATTTTACACTAAGAATAAAGAGAAATCTTGAAGAATTAATGGACAAAAATAGTATAAATCAAAGTTTTATCTGAACTTGAATTATGAATACAGTGAGAACTGAGATGTTTCTCTGAAAACATTTGGGGCAAATTGGCGGTGGAAGAAAGTGGGAGTGGGGCAGTAAAGGCAACAGCAATGGGCCAACGTGTGCTGGGACGCAGCTTTTCATTTCTGGTGTTCTTGCTGGAATATTTTGAACTTCACAATGAAATGTGAAGCTTGTTAGTTAAAAGATTTGCTGTTTAAATAAACATCATAATGATGTGAGTATATTAAATGACCGAGCCTAGCTTTATCTCCTGTTTAATGGCGATGTTAATGGACCTAGGTTACTGTGCTCCTTCAGTGGGTCACCACAAATCACGCTGCAGATGACTTCACAAGGGAATAGACATTATTTCCACAGTTAAAACTGTGCTGGGGCCCTTACTTGAAGGCAGAAACGCAGCAGTATCTCAACGATAAAGCTCACTGTGGAACTTAGAATAACAATTCATTTAAGGGAACGGTTTCTTAGGACTCTAGAAAGTCTGATCTTTAAAGCCTGTTAGTATTCATTTAGGATTTTAAAAATCATTTCATAGAATAGATTTGGCTTTTAATCAGCAGCATTTCAGAATTTAAGAAGAAGGGAGGTAAATCATTTGCCTCTGAGCATGGAACAAGGATAGGACACATCCAGGAAGACAGAATCAATATAGTTAATCCATTTGTGGGAAACTATCCTTGGAAGAATGGGAAGAGGGAGGAAGTGTTTCAAGTCATAACTGATTCCTGGAAATCATTGAAACTGATTAGAAACAGCTATACAGAATATCTCACAAAGTTAAAAATATGTATCAGGGCTCCATCATCGAAGCTGTGATATTCCACTAGTCACAAGATCCATTTCATAATTACTATCCTCCCTCAACTTACTTTCTGACATAAAGATACTGAAGTTACATTTTTCAATAATGCACACTCAATAAATTGCTTGTGTTGCCCAAGGTTACAGTCTTTTAGAAGAAACATTTTAATTTAGAAAACTAGTCCATATAATAAAATAATGTGACTTAAATTGTAACAAACACCAGATACATTTAAGATGGAAATTGTTGATTATCTTTCATAGAAGAATTATAAGATTCAGCCAAGAAGCTTCCCTTTGAATATAACTTTAAACATAATTTTCCTGAGACATTTGTTTTTTGCTTTTATTTTTGTCTGTTTTCGTAAGAGCAACCTTGGGCTAAGAGATAATTCTTTATTGGATTCTTACATGTTTACACATCTTGAAAGCAGAGATCTTGATTGCCCTTGTTCCAGACTATCTTTTGAAGGGTGTTTGTACAGCAGTAAATGGTCTTGGAAAACAGAGACTGTGTCTCTCTAGAAACAAAGCTGGTTTAAAAACAGTCTCCAGAGCAAAAGGAATACATGCTTATCCTCCTCAGAAGACTGTTGCCCTTACTTCTAGCTTCCTCTGCTGTACTACAGCGAATTTATACCCAGATATAGCTTAGCCCTTGTTGTCTCTTCCTTTAGGAAGATGGGCTCAAAGAACCAGGACAAGACAGTAGGTTAATACTCTCTCTTCTGTTTTTGTTGTGAGATATAAAGGCTTTTGTCTGACATACAATGAAACTGTGCAGCAAGCTAACTTGTTGGCATCGAAGTAGGCTGTGTTATTCTGCTCAAACAACAGAAATTTATTTTCTCACAGTTCCGGAGGGCAGAGGTCCAGGGTTAAGGTGGTGCAGGGTTGGTTTCTTGGGGAAGCTCCTCTCCTTAGCTTAAAGATTGCTGTCTTTTCCCAGTGTTATCATATGGCCTTGTATCTGTACATAAGCAACAATGGGGTTTCCTCCTCTCTTTACAGGGACATCAGTCCTATGGGATTAGGGTCCCACGCATATGATCTCATTCAACATAAATTACTTCCTTACGAGACTTATCTTGAACTATAGTTGCATTGGGAGATAGGGCTTCAACATAAGATTTTGAGGGAGAAATGACACAATCCATAACATAGGGTAACATCTCAGATCCCTTGCAGTGCTTGATGTCATGTGGGTATCTCAAAATATCTCAGCAATTGTCTAAAACGTGTCTCTATTTTCATTGGGAGATTTTTGTGTTTACCTAGATAGTTTATACCTTAACATAGATTCTACCACTCTAGGAATTATTGCATTTTGGAAAGTGAGCAATTATGGTTTATAAATTAAAAAAAATTTTAAATGATAAAGTGTTCTTAATTCTCAGAACAAGTGAAATTAATTATAAACTAGCAAGTATTTATATAGACAGTCACAACTCATAGCATGCCATTATTGTCAGACATGATATACCTTATATCCAGCTATAGAGAATTTATTAGAGAATTATAATATCTCATTTCTGCATTCTCAGAGTAGACTTATAAGAATTATAGGGGGTAAATATAAAGAATCAATGCTATTGAAGCTGAGATTATATAAATTTCACAAGTTCACATAGGAAGTCAGCTGTACGTTTGTGAATTAAAACTCAATATACTGCCTGCTAGTCTAACAATTTATTCATTAAACCACTCACTACCAAATTCGATAATATCCTGCTAACATTAGATCAATTCCTCAATACAATTGTAATAGAAATAGTTTTAGAGCTTCAATGAATAGCCTGGCATTTCAATAGCTACTGCTATTATGTGCTGATTAAAACTTCATTTGAGACCACATTCTGCCGTTCTCGAAGTGCTCTTCCCACTTCCCACTTCCCACTTCCCACTTCCCCCTACACCCACCGTATCTGCCAGAGCCTTTGCATTGGCTGTTGATTTTGCCTAAAATGCTTTTCTCTATGCTCTTCAATGGCTGACTTCTCTGTGGCTATTTTTTAAGACAAAGGGTCAACCCAGAAAAGGCTCAGTTAGCCAATGCATTTAAGACACACCCCTTCTCTAAAAAAATTACAATCTGTAGTCATTTACTCTTCTGCATTTTTTAACCTACTTGTCTTCCTATGAAGGGTAGGCAATCTCTATCTTGTGTATCACTATGAAACTTAGACATAGAACATTTTCAATCACATATTTGTTGAATGAATATTGTCATTAAATTAGAACAATCATCTCTAAGTAGATATTAATATTATTATTATTTTAGATAAAGTGGAGTTTGAGAAGTTAAGTAAGCTGCTCAAGGTCACAAAAACAGTAAATGTTGGAGCCATAGTTCAAAGCTGTAACTGGTCAAATCTCTGCGCTGCCAAATCTTCACTGCCTCTATAAATCAGATATAAGCTTCCAGATGTTATATCTTTACTGAGACTCAGAATCAGAAGTCAACTCATTTTCTTTTTCTCCGGAAAGGATCCACTCTCACTTCATATCAATCCTGAGAAATGTACTGAGTCAAAAAAGAAATAGAGGTGACACTCTTTCTCACATATCCTGCAGCAAACCGATTAATGAGCTATTGTCTCCCCTTTTCTGCACTTGATGCCATGTCATCTCATTATTATTATCAGTGTTATTCACAGGAATTCATGGCTTCCCAACTTCTCCCTCTAAACTGACATAAAACCCCACGATAGCAATCAGCAAACGCTCCTCCTAGAGTCAAGATTTATTCCCCTAATTCAAATCCACATGAGGATAATCAGGTTTGCCTTGCTTTAACTCCTGAGTAAGTAAATCCACCAAACCTTTTCATTTTAGTATTCTTATTCCAGAAAGTGATGAAAAGAACTAAAGAGAAAATTAAAAAGGACTCCTTCCTCCCTGTAAAGCAGGACTGTAATATAAAGCTTAGGGTAATACTGTTTGGTGAGGTAATATGTTACTCATCAAAGATAGAAATTTCAGAGATATTGGAAGATTTGTGCTGAAAATGTCCTAGGCTGTGTACCTTTTTTGCCTTTTAATGGTTCAATGGTGCTTTTAACAAAATCATGGAAAATCCACAGTAGCTGATGATCACAAGGTGGATAATTCCAAAAGCATTTTCTCTTAAAGTAGTTTCATGCTTCATATATTAGGCCCTTGTTCATCAAGACCCCCAAAACAGAGTAGCAGTTGTGTGACTGAAGATGTCTGAATTAATAGTTGTGGTTCTGAATCTTGCCTCCCAATGTTAACACTACAAAATGAGATTCCTTTTAGAGAGAATGAAACTCAATACGGAAAAAAAAAAAAAAAAAAAAGCCAAGATCAACAAAATGGTACATATATTTATAACTGCACAACCAGGCTTCTGGCGTAAGGCATTACAGTTTCACAAACAATCAATACAAATTATCGGATATAAAATTACTTTTTGATGACCACTGTGAAAATACAAGCTGTTCAAGTCATTCCTCACACTATTATTGATTTTACTCTATTTTGTCTATTGCATTTTTAAAGCACTTGATGTCAATTTTTAAGTCTCTAGTCTATAGTAAAATACTAAGCAAATTCATGTAGACTGGAATTTTCTAAGGGATATCAAGGAAGAAGGGATTCTTCAGAAAACTCTTCTTTTGCATTTTTTTATTCCAACAAGCACCTCTTTTTATTAACGAGACAAAAATATCTTCAAAGTGGCACTTCTAACCACAACTGGAAGTTTTCCCAGCAATGTAAGTCCTAGAGCAATTTTATTTTATCTTCTTTGTATAGATTTTTTTATCATAATGTAACATTTACCGGCCAAGTGATTCCTATAAAGATGGTAATGTTAACTGTCTACATGAAATCACACACAATTTTCTTGTTTTAAATGAAGGATTTTCTTTAAACTCTTTTTTTAGTTATTATTTAATATTAATTTAAAGTCATTAGAATTAAATGCAGTTGCCTGAGTGACCTGATGCTAATATGAATGGTTTTATTCATCAAGATGTTTTAGGTGGGGTTTTCTAGAAAATACTAGAAAGTGGAGATTTGCATGCACAAATTTTAACCAAGAGGGGTCCTTTCCTTAAAATACCAAGAAAGGCATGAGAGAAACAGGATTGGGCAAAGGGAGACCTTGGACTGCCATGTAGTTGCCACAAGGCTTCAACTGATCCCAAAGAGAGTTCGGACACTGAAATGACCCTTCAGAAAAGACTCAAATGAAGGACAGAGGGTGGGAGTGCAGGCCTTTGTATTACTATATCAATTAGTTGTTACCTACCCAGTATGCAAGGGGGTATGATCGCTGGCAGAGTAGTCTGCTTCAGCCAAAGGTAATTTCCCGGAATGACAGATGAAGGAAATGCTACAGCAGAGTCACCATGGTAAGAGGTATGAAAGTGTTCTCATATCATAACACATAGCAGCTTAGAATGATCGGCATGTTAGGATTTCTCGACTTCCCATCCATTACTCAGAACTTTCTTCATACTCACTTTTCTATTTTTTCTTTCTTTCTTTTTTTTTTTTTTTTTTTTTGCTGTTTTTGTCCAGGGCTGGGTTTGAACCCGCCACCTCTGGTATATGGGGCCGGCGCCCTACTCCTTGGAGCCACAGACGCCGCCCCCATCCTCGTACTCACTTTTCTGATAATAATTACTACTGTACTAGTACTGAGCTCTCTCTTCTGCACGCTATTGATTTCTAAGTTGCTGTTTGTTCGTGTATGAACTTCTGTTGGTTTTTCTACATATTACACATGTATCCAGCATTACATTTGACTCACACACTCAGGGAAACTAAATCAAATGTCAGATAAAACAGTGGTCTTTAAACTTTTTGCTTGGGTAAATGCTAAAAGAATATCCAGAATAACCATGTGCTCCTCAACATTTTTTAAGTTGACTTTTATAATTTTTATCATCAAGTTGAATTGTGTAAAGAATAGAATGTCTGATGAAATTTAAATATTGAAAAGTAAAAAAATAGGTTCCTTTAAGATTTTAAAGATAGATATTAGCAACTAAATAATATAGACAGTGATGCCTACTTCTTAAGAATTCTTAAGAATTTTGACTCGAACTTACCTACTCATTCCAATTTTCCCATGTCTTAATGTATGATTTTGTTATGTATTAAAAAGTTTTATTACTCACACCATAATTCTTCCCTGCCACTAAAGTATGTATATAAATCAAGATATTTTTTGTCTCCTCTTCCAAAAATGTCTTATGTGTTTAAAACATTTTTCCAATGTAAGTTATCATTATTAGTATTGTCAGTGAACAGTTGATCAAAATGAGATGAAATTTTATATATCTTAATGCTTATTAAACAATAATGTTTAATTGAAATTTCACTTCTAATTAGACGTGCTGGACTTCTTTTCAAATTTTTCAACTATAAAGAGATGAAATTACTAATTACCATAACAAAATATTGGTCATCATCAATATATTCATAATAGATTTTAAGACCAAGTGCAGTGGCTCACAGATATAACCCTAGTACTTTGGGATACTAGGGCTAGAGGACTGCCTGAGGTCAGGAGTTCAAGACCACACTGAGCAACATTGCAAGACTCCACTCTACAAATTTTAGAAAGAAAAATTTTCTGGGCATGGTAGTGCATACTTCCAGCCCCAGGAAATCAGGAGGCTAAGGAAAGTGGATCACTTGAGTTCAAGAATTTGTGGTTGCAGTGAGCAACGATGATGCCACTGAGAATCCATCTCAAAAAACTAACAAACAGAAAAAAGAAACCTAAAACAAAATACAAATAGACATATGAGCCCTAAGAGGTACTGCTCACAAAAAAAGAAGTGTTTGAAATGGAAATGGCCCCATATACTGAGGGTAGTGGGTTCAAACCTGGCCCGGAAACTGCAACAAAAAAATAGCTGGGCGTTGTGGTGGGTGCCTGTGATCCCAGCTATTCAGGAGGCTGAGGCAAGAGAATTGCCTAAGCCCAGGAGTTGGAGGTTGCTGTGAGCTGTGTGATACCACACATTGGAAAGTCTTATATACTTGACAAATTCAGAAAATTTGATCACAAAATTTTAACCAATTCAAACAGACTAACAATGCAAAGAAATATGAATACATAGTTATCACAGATACAAAACATGGTAATTTATCTATTTATCTTTTCTTCCAACATTTCAAACACTATTTATGCTCATTTGAATATGAATACATTAACATTGCTAATTTCTTATGCTTCCGGCTATGCCCTCCTGATTAACTGAGGGGAGACTGAAGAACAGAAAATATGAGGCCAACCCCAGATGACGAGTTTTATAGACTATTTCCTGAATTATTTCTCCTCTAGGCAAGGTAGATGCCAGGCAGAGGGAAACTTGACCTAGCTCTGCTGGTAGATGTGGAACCCTGGTGTTCATGGTGAGTCCAGCCTGCAAGCTGACTCTAAGCAAATGGAGTCTTCTAAACATTTCTGTATATATACATGTATACATATAAATTGTTTTGAGCAACAGAACAGTGTTATTTTATATTTATTTGTTTTATATCAGTTAGTGAATCTTTGGGGGCCAGGGACTAATTCCTACAAGGACTAATGCTCTAAAATACCTCTGGATGTATTTTCGTGACTTTTAATATCAATGCATAGCGCAGTTTTCCAGCTTCAGAATATTTAACAGGTAAAAACAAAAAATACTGCAAAAAAAATCTATTTTTTATATAGTCTTATTCCAATGTTTTTTAAATAATGAAACTATTCCATGTCTTTATATTTCCTTCAATTCCCAGGCAATAATTCCTTTCTCCCATGTCATTTTTACTTTGACCATTTTCTAAGTTGAGAGCTAAATTTTCTATGATCTGTTTCTGGTTAGTATTTTTAGTATTTCTACATTTACTAGCCATTATTGCAAAATGATCTCCTTTACGCGGATATGGATTGATTTGTCAGTAACATAGTGAATGTGTGTTCTTGGTATTTGGGGAGTAAAAAAGAAATAGAAACATAGTTCTTGGTCTATGGAACCCTAAACATTCTTAGCTAATTGAAATATATACTTGACAAAATAATATATAATGCAAGGAAGAACAGGATCCTGGGGAAATGAATTAGTGTGAGTGTTCAGGGGAGAAGGCCAAACTGCCACTAAAACTCCTACGCTGATTTCCGGTATCCTGGGAGAAAGGTGTAAATTTTCACTGCCCCCCCACCCCGCCCCGGCCTCCATGCTGCTTGGTCTAACTTTTACTTCTTTCTCCAGTATACCTCCTTACTAAACTAATGCTAACACCTATGTTTGGATCTTCAACGTTGTCCTTGGGCTTTGAAAAATATTTTAAGCCCCAGCTATCATTTTTTTTCTTAAGTCTTTCTTTTTTTGACCTGACTTTATCCAAGACCCTCAAATTTGAATCAGATGCCTTTCTTCTCATCCCTCAGCATCCTGTATATCCTCTGCCATGGTTCTTATGACAAACTGTACAGTTATCTCTCTGTCATGTCAAATGCCAAGATTGACGAACCCAAAGGCCAGCTCAGTTACCCACTGTTATACATCCCACAACTAGCACACTGCCTAGTAAGCAGACCAAACATAATCAATGTCTACTCAATAAAGAATGAAGTTAAAGAAGGTGGTCTTCCAGAGAAGGCAAGTTTTCCCTTAAAGGGCAGATGAAAATGAAAATAAAATAAAAGAGAGAAAGAACTTCTCATTTCATTTTTGAAAAGATGACTATAAGGCTATTTCCCAAGAAATAGATCCTGAAATCAACCCCAATATTATTAGAACAATAATAAATAATGCCTCTCTAATAAATTTAAATAATTTATATTTACTGACAAAATATAAATATTACATCTGTATTCCCCATTCCTTTTTATCCTTCCCAGCCAAGAACTTCAAAATGAGGAAATAAGTTTGGCCTCTGAGTGTAAAAATTTAAAAGAAATGCATAATAGGTGAGAGTAGGAGTAAGCAAATCTCATATTAACTGAGTACCTTCTATGTTGAAACTCACGTTTTACCGCACTGTGAGATTTAAAAATGAAGGCTATAAATTTGCTACATTTATAGTCATTTGGGCTCTGTCTATTTGATGTTAGTGCACCCGGTTGATTGAAGTGTCCAGATGTTTTGGCGTGATATAAAAACATCCTTAGACTACCAAGTACTTCACGGTAATAATTGTACTTTAAATAGCTGATAGAATTATTTTATTGTTGACAGCTCTTGAACCTAATTTGGGTGGAATACTGTCCTCCTGAAATAAAACGATCTGTGGATTCATTTTTCTTGCAGAATACAATAAAAGGTACTCCCGCCTCCAGCTGCTTCTTACTGAAACTCTGTAAGGCCTGCAGATATAAAACTTTCATTTCTACACTGGCTGTAAGACTACCAGAATTCTTTTTCATCTTTGCCACTGACCAGTTGAGTGACCCTGAACAAATCATACCATGACATTGGCCTCAGCTCTTTCATCTGTGAAATTCACGCATTTTCTAGGTGATTATCAGGGACTTTTGTGGCCTAATATTCCATAACATTAAAATTTTGAAGTCCACCTGAAAACAACATCATTGTCATAAACACCACGGTGGATAGTGGCATTCTTCATGGAACAACACATAGACTTGTATGTGGATTTTGATTATCTGGACATGAAAGCAAGAAGGACTGGCCTGCCTCTAATCTTTCTGGGCCTCTGTAGCACAGCATAATATGCACTAGTGCACTCAGATCTTGCTCTCATCTTCAGGAACTTCTTAAATTTCACAAGTTAAAAGTAAAGGAGTGGGTCATTCACCTTGTTTACTTATTCTCTGTGTTACTTTTTTATCCATTTTAATTCCAGCATATTTTATCATCTTACAAGCATGATTAGTAAGCAAGAATTCGAGTCACTCGGTGACTGTGTCTCCAGGCTATACTGTTGATACTAATAACAACATGAAAATAATTACTAGCATTTGAGAAGCAGTGATTATGTGCCGCACACTTTGTGGTATAACAATTATTTTTACTGGTGAAAACTCTAAGATCTAGAGAGGCTTGTAAACATTGGAAAGAAACAGGGTCAGTATTAGAAACTATTTGGAGCTTTTTAACGTCTCTGTAATACTGCTTCTCAAGGGAGCACGGAACCGACGCCTGATGAGCAAGTGAAGGCTTCTCTGTGCAACTTCCCGCAAATCTCATCTGGGGCCACAGTGAGAGTCAGAAGAACAGAGTCCCGCGTGTGACAAAATCCTCCTCTGAGGGTGGCACCTATGGCTCAGTTGGTGGGGCACTGGCCCCATATACCAAGGGTAGTGGGTTCAAACCCGGCCCAGAACCTGCAACAAAAAAAATAGCTGGGCATTGTGGTGGGCACCTGTGATCCCAGCTACTCAGGAGGCTGGGGCAAGAGAATTGCCTAAGCCCAGGAGTTAGTTGGAGGTTGCTGTGAGCTGTGTGACGCCACAGCACTCTACTGAGGGCGATAAAGTGAGAATCTGTCTCTACCAAAAAAAAAAAAAAAAAAAAACCTCCTCCTTTGAGTGAACCGTTTCTTTTTCTGTCTTCACCCCTTTACCAGAGCTGCCTCTGTGATACAGATGCTACATCCGGTATTTATGATATAACACTGTTACAGTTGGAGTTGTAAGAAAAAGAGGGTTTAAGATCACAGAATTGACAGTTCTTTACAATCATTATGGGAGCAATAAAATTTCACTTCAAATCTCTAGCAATCATCTTAAGAATGTATTTTAATTTTCTGAAGCAAGATTTGTTAACGTATCCAAAAATGTACCATCACTTCTACTTCCTTAGGACAGTTTTACTGTAGAATAAAGCCCTTTTATAGGAAATGATTGTGTGGGAGCCTGCACTTCAGAGGAATCAGAAAGAAGAACAAGGAAAGACAGGTTCTTGATTATGGCAGGCTCCTCACTTTATAACTAAAACCAGGATAGCAGAGCACTAAGCTGGTCCACAGTTCAGCTTAGCAAACTTCTTTTTTTTTTAAAAAAACTGGAATATTTATCAGAACTCCAGAGGCAAATGTCAGACACATTCAACTGATGGAAATAAACCATGTTACTTAAAATGAACCATAGAATAATACAGGTTGATATGGTGATAGCCCTCTACTTAAGTAGATAAAATGAAAAAGATTTATTCAACATTGGAGAGAGACGTGAGTGAGACCCTTATTTTTGCCACATTCCTTAATCAGAAGTTATTTTCTTTCAATGTGTCCTTATCTACTGGCATATTTCTCAAAAGTTCCTATATTTTTAATTTTGACTTGAAGACAAATTCTAAATAAAGTCTAGGATATTTTCATAGACTGCTGTTTTGACTGAAAAAAAAATAGCTTAGAGCAGACAGTCAAAAGTCATACAAATTATTTAACCACAGACCGGGGTCAAATGTGACTTAAAAAAAAAAATACCTCATTCTTAATGCTGAAAACTGTGATGGTTTCATTCACAAAACACAGCTTACTATAAAGGCCATCTTGAGGTTATGGATAAATAGGGGAAATCCAGGGATTGCATAGTTGTGAAGGTGTAAGTACATCCTGGCATGGCCACCTTCTACCACATTTTTAAGCCACCATATTGACTCAACTGTTTTGTTACCACTTGTACGTGTTGATATAAAAGCTATTAAACTTTTACCTTGTTGTGTTGTCCCTTAATGTTCAAAATACATAAAAGGTGAGGGATGGTGTAGGTGATAGGAGTTTGTGATGTTGAGGGACGCTAAAAAGTTAAGTATTGTGTAAGAGAGCAGACTGAGGTAAGAAGTACATGGGATGATCATGAGGGAAGAAGTTCACCCATGGACTGTGCCAAAGAAGCCTCAACCCAACACACCGATTCAGGATCAAAAATGGTCTTTGAAATTAGAAAATATGTTTAAATACCAGTTCTACTGACTTTAATACATGTATCTTTTCATAAACCACATAATCGCTCTGAGTCCTCAAGTTCTTAATTGAAAAATAGGCATAATAATATCTACAATGGAAGAAGAAAACCTTATTCTCACAATTAAAATGATATTGAAAAGTGTATAATATTCGACACCATGTAATTCCCAAACTTTTGGTATATATTCAATAAGAAACATTTAATCAGGGTAGCACCTGTGGCTCAGTGAGGAGGGCACCGGCCCCATATACCAGGGGGGGCGGGTTCAAACCCGGCCCATCCAAACTGCAACAAAAAAATAGCCTGGCATTATGGAGGGCGCCTGTAGTCCCAGCTACTCCAGAGGCTGAGGCAAGAGAGGGTGAAAAATTGGCATATGACTATAAACGTTTTGGAGAGTAGCATTTGGAAGCAAACAAAAAAAAAATTTAGTTAACTATATCATTATTATTTGTGGTTGTTTTATTAAAATTACAATAAAATGTACTATGCATATTTTATTCCACTTTGAAAATTATTTGTCATTGTGTAGCTAAATGGCTTCCATAGAAGCATCAGGAATGTTAAACTTTACTTTAAAATACATACTCCAAAAAAATGTAGAAATGACATTTTGATAATGAAAACAACATGTAATTAGATTTGAGACTCCATTCCATAGGAGGAACCGTATATCTGTCTGAAATTTAATTAGTATTACTTGCCATATAGCCACAGATTACTGAACCAAACATAACTGGAAAGCATATCTTTTTATTTAGCTAGGTAGAGCATTTACTTTGACATAAGCCCACCTTTCTTCTTGTGCAACGTGCCCAGAGCTATCCTTCTTGTTTTCACTACCTGTTTCATTTCACAGGGAGGTTTGATGTTTGCATCCTAATTTTCTAACCTTGAATACTGGGGTCTTCCATATATTTAATGAAGTCTGCTAATAAATCTTCAGTTCTCCTCAAGCAAGCAATCCTATTGCAGACTCAGCGCTCTCTCCCTGGACTTTCCAGGAGTCCAAATAAGATTTGTGCTCTGACAGAGTGAGCATTTACTTTATCAGAAAGCATATTAGGGTGGGCATGTCTCAGCATAATGTGCACCAGAATCAGAGAGGATGACTAATTTGTTCTGCTATTAAGCAGATAATAAAATGATTTAGGCATATAGATATGAAACAGCCAGCACTTTACAAATTATATGTAGCATATTTCATCTTGAATCTGGCCAAGTCCTAGAACTTTTCATGTATTAAGTGACATTTACAGGAAAGGCCAGACTTTACCCAGAACTTAGAATTGTTTACCTAAGATGAGGTAAGAAGATAATAACTAAGAATTACTTAAAGGTAATCTCAGTTACGTGCATCTTATAAATTTTGTTTTATATTAGTCTAGTTTTAGCTAATTTCTTCCATGCCTAAGGACTTAAAAAAATAGTACAATGTCAAGGAACACATCTAAGCCAAAGCAATATAAAAATACTCATTAGAATTTTATTCTAAATAATAACTTATTTGTTACCAAAATAATTCTCCATGTGGATGCATGCATGTGGGTATATGTATAGTCTGGAAAACATTATCTTTGAAACCCTGGCTAAGGCTTGTGAGATAGACACTTTAGGCTAGGAGTAAACACTGGTACACTCTTTTCTGAAATAATTTTAAGATATATGTCAAAAATCTTAAAAATGTAAATCTACATTGAAAGTCCAAGTAAGTATCATGAAGAGTCATCACTGAAATAATTGTTGTCACCATCACAACATAGCATTTATAATTAGAATAAATCTGGAAATATCCAAAGGAGGAATGATCCAATTTAATACTATCATAGAGCAGAATATTATACAATCATTAAAAGTAACATTTCAAACTTTAATTGCACACAGAGAAATACACAAACTAAAATTTTAAATGAAAAATCCAGATACAAAGTTACTCATGTCATATGGTAGCAGCATAGAAACTGCTCTTTTAGAAATAATTATTTAAAATGTTATGCTATTTTCTATCCTCAACTTTCAGAGAATTCTTTCCTGACCCCCAGTGAACATTTCCACCCTTTCAGTGTGTTGTGAAGCCAGAGGCCCCTTGGCTTTGCCTGTTCACACGTCTGCTTTGTCTATGACCTTCTGCAATGTTGTGAGACACCAAGAGAGCCCTGCCAGAACCTCACCAGATGCCCATGACACGCTTCTTTGTACTTCCCAGGCTAGAAAATTATCCTCTTTTTCTTTCTCTTTTCTTTCTTTCTTTCTTT
>NW_003852401.1:3779735-3782582 GCF_000181295.1 Otolemur garnettii
GTGTGAGCCACTGTGTCCAACAAATAAACCTCTCTTATTAAAAATAAATTACCCTAGGCTGGGTGCAGCAGCTCACACCTATAATCCCACCACTCTGGAGAGCCAAGGCCAGTGGATTGCTTGAGCTTACCAGTTCAAGAGGATCACTTAAGCCCAGGAGTTTGAAGTTGCTGTTAGCTAAGAAGCCATAGCACTCTACTCGGGGTGATAAAGTGAGACTCTGTGAATAAATAAAATAAAATAACCCTAATATGAAGCCAGTGGACAGTCGAAGACAGGCCCACATAAGAGAAAAAATCAAATCAAGTTGGGGAGGGGAAAGAGGGGAGTAAGGGAGCAGATTGGTGTGCTTCCACTTAAGGGGCACAATGTAAGGGTATGTGGCACTCCTCTTGGGTGTGGGACATAGCTACAACAGAGACTGTACCTAACAAATGGAAATATCGTAACCTAGTTGTTTGTATGCTCACATTAAACTCACATTAAATAAAAAGTAAATATATCAAATAAATAAACAAAAAATAAGAATAATTATTTAACTTATCCCTGTTTCAGAAATTTTTCATTTTCTTCTTTAAGAATTTTACTATCCGATATTTTACAATGAAAAATGCATCTATTTTACAATCAGAAAAGTATCCTGTTAATCATTATATAACTTGATTGGAATGGACAATAACACTTTTCTACTTACATTTCATTAAATCAAAATGTTTATTTAAGTTTTCAAACACCTTTGAAAACCGAGGGATTACACATATTGTGGGATCCCTGACTTACCCTGGCATGCTATGAGAGCCACAACTCTAAAAAAATGTGTTGAAAAATATAGGCAATTTTGCAGACTTATTTAAACTCTCCTTCACTTTAGACGTGTCATACTTGACCTATGCTGTTTATAAAAAAGTTTTATAAAGAATTAACATTTAATGTTTCAAGGACAAAATATATACGTTTTTAAATTAAACTTCCCAGTGATTGATTTTTTTTATCTTTAGTTTTCATATGGTTTAGTTCATTCATCACTGCAAGAGTAGAAATAATCTTTGGAACAAAGTAGTTTCCAAGCCGTCTAAAGAGCCAAAATACAGAAGAATTGAACTTCCTGATAGACTTCTGAATTATGATTTGGGAAGAGGTAAAATCTTTTTATACAACCATAAAAAAGAACCATGTTAAAGATTTCCTTCAACTCATTAATTAATAAGATAATGAATGAGCTGTAAAGACCGGCTCAAACAAAAATTTGACTTAACGAAATTAATATTCTCTACTAAGCAAAATTCGTTTGCACTGCTAACGTAAGAACTCATCGCCATTGCACTCAGTTTTCCACAGGTTACACCCTAACCATAAATAGTTTAAAATAGGCTAGACATAGGAAGTCATTCAAACATGGACACCAGTGGGATCAGAGAATCCCTGGTAATATCCTTTGCCCATTTCCAGATCCGACACAATTTTTCTTTGACAGCCCCAAGTATTATTTCTCACAGATTTAGGTAGAACATTAAACGTTGCTAGATGAGAAAAAGATATTTCATATAAAAACAAAAATTAATCTCTCCCACAAAAGCATTTTAACTTCATCTTCCACAGATGATACACCTATTTGTCACCAGCCTGTGTCTCTAGGTTGCTGTCTCAAACTTTCATCCCAGTCTTTCTATACTTAAATTATACACAGGGCCTGACACAAACGATTACTTGTTTAATATGGAGAAATCTTCCATGGGGAACTAGAACGAAAGCCCAGATTGCAGCATCCAGGGTACTTGCATTTCCTGATGTTACTATGTGTCTACTACAGTAGCTAGTACATGGTGCTTACCAAATGAACCTGCACTGAAAATTGGTTACCGATAAATCCTCCTTATATTAGGATGCTTTGATTTTTTTCTTTCTCTTTCTTTCTTTCTTTCTGTCTTTATTTCTCTTTTTTTTTTTTAGAGAGGCAGAGTCTTACTTTATCGCCCTTGATAGAGTGCGGTGGCATACAGCTCACAGCAACCTCCAACTCCTGGGCTTAGGTGATTCTCTTGCCTCAGCCTCCTGAATAGCTGGGACTACAGGTGCCCGCCACAATGCCTGGATATTTTTGTTGCAGTTTGGCTGAGGCTGGGTTCGAACCTGCCACTTTTAGTATATGGGGCCAGCACCCTACCCACTGAGCCACAGGCTCCATGCGGATGCTTTTAGGAATGTTAACATAGAGGATACTACACTTCCTGGAAAGTAGATTTCTTCTCAATCTAAATTATTAAGTAAAGTATTACTCAATAAGATTATTTAATTATAGGGAAAGATATCACTGAGATGACAGAAAACCTCGGAGGTAAAGAAAAAAGAATCTTACTTCAATGGACAAGGTTTTTATCATAGAATAATCCCTGTTACAGAGAAAATTCTCACCATTCTCCCCTCTCACCATCCCCATTTTAGGGGCTAAAACATTAGAAGTAATTTACTCAAAAAAAAAAAAAAGAACCACTAAAAATAACATATCGAAGACACAATACCCTTTATAGTAGTATCGAAAGGATACAATACCCTTTACAGTAGCATCAAAGAAAATGAAATACCTAGGTATATACTTAACACAGGGAGAATTAGGAAACACTGAGAAAGGAGATCACAGTGGATATAAGCAAATGGGAAAGCATATGATGCTCACGGGTCAGCAGAATCAACATGATTTAAAATGTTTATACTCCCCAAAGTTATTTACAGATTCAATGCCATTCTCATAAAAATACCAACATCGTATTTCACAGATATTGAAAAAATAGTTGTACACTTCATGTAAAATCAGAAAAGCCTCCCAAGAGCAAATGCCGTTCAGTGTAA
>NW_003852401.1:3783124-3846688 GCF_000181295.1 Otolemur garnettii
GATGCACAACTCTCACCACTCAAACAAATTAATGCACGATAGCTAATAGACTTAAACCTAAGATATAAAGGTATAAGAATTCTAAAAGAAAATGTTGGAAAATCTCTTATAGATATTGGCTTAGGCAAGGAATTTATAAAGAAGACCCCAAAAGCAATCACAGCAACAACAAAAATAGATACATGGGATTTGAACAAGTTACAGAGTTTCTATATAGCCCAAAACACAATCAATAAAACAAATAACAACCTATAAAATGGGAAAGGATATATTCATGCTACACATCTGGTAGAGGACTGATAACTGGAATCAGCAAATGGCTCAAGCAAATACAGGCTAGTGGCCAATAAACACATGGAAAAACATTCAACATCTCCAATTATCAGGAGAATGCAAGTCAAATCCACAAAGAGGCATCACCTAACCCCAGTGAGAAGGGCTCACATTACAAAGTCCCAAAGCAACAAATTCTGGCATAGATGTTTAGAGAAAGAAACACTCATACGCTTCTGGTGGGACTGCAAACTAGTACAACCATTATGGGAAGCACTATGGAGATTCCTCAAAGAACTAAAAGCAGACCTACCATTTGATCTGCATTTTATAAAAATGATAGCTGCACTCGAATGTTTATAGTAGTATAATTAACAACTGCAAAGATGTGGAAACAACACTAGTACCCACCATAACATGAATAAATTAATAAACGGTGGTATGTGTATACCATGGAATACTATTCAGCCATGAAAAAGACGGTGATCCAGTATCTTTTTTAACAACCTGGATGGAATTAAGAGATTATTCTCCTGAGTGAAGTACCACAAGAATGGAAAAATAAACACCACGTGGACTTGATTCTAAATTGGAACTAGTTGACCATCACTTGTTTTCCCATATAGAAGCAAAACTCTCTGAAATTCAAGAATGAGAGAGGGAGGAGAAAAGGAAGGGTAAATCACAGCCAACAGGTCCACTTTCTAGCACTTACACTGTCATCTTAAATAAGCATGACTTGGAAGGCTGATGAGAGAAGTGGTTAAAAGTATGTAATCACTTAGAGGCAAAAATGTCTGGAATGGCATAAAATGCTAAAGAGAACAACTTACCTTCTGTTGGCAGCAGAAAGAGCTGTGGTCCTCAGTGAAGTAGACAGTGCATTATGCTTAGTCTTATGACCACTGTGAAACAAAAATAGCATTTGTTAGAGTACTATCAAGCAGGTAGCATTAGAGTCGCCTTCATAGTAATTAGCAACAACACGAGTGAGAGTAACAGCAAAACCAGCAGTAGTGGTATCCAGAAACCATAGACATCTTTCTTTCTCCAAACATTCTAAACAAATAACAAAAAAAGATAAATCCAAAACTAGACCTAATGGAACACACTAGTATACCAGGATGTGGCAAGTCTAATTTTAAAAATAACAAGTCGGGTTATATTCAAATATCTTTCTGATGAGGTCTAAATTTTTACTTTCCCTGTGCTAGGAAGTGAAAACTCCACATGTATCTCCTTAGATATTCTCCCTGGCCCATGCAGTTAAAATAACTAAGCCTGAGGGTTTGTACCAACAAGAGCAAAAATGCCCGGCATACCAGGGCAGCTCAGCCACCACTGTTGCACTCTGCTTGCATTCTTTCTATTGCCAAACCAAAAACTAGACAGTTATGACTCTGGTGTCACTAAGCCTCCTTTGTAGTCATGGAAAAAAATCAGAATTTGAGAAGCTACGAAACTACTAATGAAAGTCTAATCATGTTTGTAAGAGCATGAAAAATTTGCGTGTTCATTTCTAAGTGCATTGAATGCCAACCCATATTCTCCATTTCCCTTCACTTTTATGAAGATATTTTAGGATTTCCAGTAAATATGAGTTACTTACTTTGTCTGCACCAATATCTCAATATTGACTTCTTCATCGTACATTTAAAAAACATACTGCGGTAAAGAACTGTAAGCCAGGATCATGTTTATCATCCAGGAACACATTAAAATCTGGCTAAAACATTTGCTATATGATGATCTTTGTTCCCCTTTAAGTACACATAAACTGCTTCTCTATAGAGTAAAATTACTGCTAAATTCAAAGACTTCTTAACTTTATAGGATTTTTTTTTTTTACAAATACTTAATAAATTGAACGTTACAAAATTGTCTTTCACTACAGAATAAGAAAAAAATTCCCAGACGTACATGCGCAAACCCTATCACATCAATCCTGAAATTTTTGACCCAATATTTAAATAATTTTTTATCTGGGCTTTTAAAATCTTTCCAAATTGTCATTACTTTATCATGCTGCCTTCACTAGGATGTTCCAGAAATCCCTTGACAGTGGTCCACATAGCATGATTTGTCTCCAGCTTCTCACTCTGCCTTTTAGCTCTCTCACTGTGACTCATAACTTCTTCCAGACCTTTCAAATGTTAGACTAATACACCTATCTTATAAGTAGCCTGAAGAGACTAATCCATTTCTTTTGAATATATAAATAGGAATAAAATTACTTGGTGATATGAGAAGTTTATGTTTAAATTTTCAAGGAACATCTAGATGATTTTCCAAAGTGGTTGCACCATTGTAGGGACCCCATAAGAGGGTTTTATAAAACTAAAGTATTTAGATTCATTCTAAGTTAAATTGCAGTAATATCAAATAGTCATTTCATGTACTTCATATATATTTCAACCATCAATAAATTACTAATGTAAATGAGTAGTCTAAAGAATAGATTAGTGAAGCCATTTTTAGTCATATTACAACAACAAAATCTTATTTTTAAAATTTTCATTTGTAACTTAATTACAGAAGAGAGACAAAATCCTTAGTTACTAAAAGGAAAGACCTAGCTCATAACAAAAATATGTTAGATTTTGTTCTAACCCTAGAATATATAATTGTACCAATTGTCTTTAGCCAGGATTGTTACAACATTATGCCAACAGTTTAGGCTCAATCTATTATTTTTTTCTTGCTTATTCTATGACTTCTGAGTGATTCTGGTCCATTATGTGAAGATGCATACTGAAATATGTGGTTTATGAAGTCACATAACAGATCCTGACAGCTTTTCATCAAAATTTAGTCACTGGGACAAATGTTCCTATACATTTAACTCATACATATTACAAAAACCTGATCATGTAACGTCATCTTTGTTCCAAAGAAATTTACGGTTCTAGACACTAAGTTCTCTGGTCTTGATATTTAGATTCTGATGCTTTTCTGAAGAGACTCTTGCTGGTAATCAGATTTTGTTGCTCAGAATGCTCTGGTGAAAAATACAATGATATTTTATTGAGTATTGCTCAGTTCGGTGATTTACATTTGCTTTCTATTTTTGGTTTGCTCCTTATTGTATGGCTCTAATTTATTTAAAATATAGATAAAACTAAAATTACTATTGATGTCTAACTGCAATAAATGTATCAACTTATCTTAAGCAAATTTTAGGTTATAAATAATGTAAGACTCATGTATGATTTTTAAATTACAGAATGGTTTATTGAACATTCTTAGACTTATGTATATAGACTATTCACCATGGGATCATGAAGTAAGGAAGAGTTAAATGTGAAAAACTTTTAGACATTGTTTAAGTTGTTTGAAGGATTCCTGTTAGGCCTCCTGTTTGGTGGAATAATATCAAACGATTTAGTGTTTCATTTGGTCACAACAGAGAATATACATAGACAATAAATAATATGGAATTGAATCTATGTATATGTAAGGCCGACTTTTGCGTGAATATTTTCAGCAAAGGTTCCCCAGGTCATTTTGTAAATATCATAAATTAATTTAAAAAATGAGCTGATGTAACTTTAGAGCATACATTTGCTACACAAAGAAAGTAAAAATGATTATGATATATTAAGGTTGAATATAAGGAATAACATTCAGCTTAGTTACAGAATATAGTGACATGTTTCCTTGAGTAAAGATGACATGATCCTGAAAATTATAAAATAAAGAAGTTGACAATCATTTTGTATAGATTATTTGAATTGTTAGAAATAGAGAAAATACAAATAAAATATGAAAATAGAAATGTTTGCACCTTCAAGATACATAGTATTCCACATCAGAGAAAATCTTGTCTGAAATGTCTTTAGTACAAGAAAAAAAAATTTGGGCTCACGGAACTGAAGAGTCAAGGAGCAGCCTTGCTTCAGAGGTTCCTTAATTGTGTGTTAAACATTGTCAGTAGAATCTTTTCATGCCTTGGTTTATTCTATATGTCATCTTCAGCCACAAGCTGATTAGCTCTATAATGGCAAAATGGCAGGAGAAATTTTGAGGCTCACATTCTCACATCACTGAGCACATTCAAAGCAACAGTCCTGAGTTCATTCTGTTCGCAGTAATTTAACAAGCTTGAATGAATTCTAGTTACTATCCTTGGCCTGGGGTAGGTCCTCTTTCCGGAATCAATCACAGGGACAAAATGGACTTTGCTTCTAAACAATACAACTGATATTGGGATCAATCAAAATATGGAGGTATGTTTTCCTGTCACATAACCACAAAAAAGTAAAATGCAATATCATGGGTTTGTTTTTGTTTCTGTAGGTTGTCTTCCCCCACACTCCGAGTAGCGGTAGGATTTGTTCATTATCCTTGAATTTCAAAAATATCATTAGTCTCAGTCCAGATGTGTATCTCTTTTCATTATTTTTCCTTGTCATTGTGTCTGACAAATCTAATCTTTTTCCATTTAGGGGATTGTAGTTTATTATTTCATTTCTTATTTCACCTCTTCCATGTGCTCTGCTGTCAGGTTTTAGACAGCTATCACCAATCTTTTATCTGTTTTGTTTATTATAGTCATCCCTTTATCATATCTTATTGGTTTGGAGAAAATTTCTTGGGCAAGTTTTCTCTTTTTAATCAATTACTATATTTGATATTTTATGGTGCTATAGCAACTGTTTGGAGACCATCTCATTTAAGAATTTAAAATCCTGTTTTGTAATTGAAAGTGACTTATGGGTTTCATTATGTGTCCTTAAGTTGTACTCAACATCCTTTTAAATCTTATGTGAACTATAAAGTAATTATGTAACATGTGTACACGTACGTGTGTGTATATATATATATATATTTAAAAAATTATTATACAGTGGAATTAACTCTCTTTTCTGGTATGCAAGTTATATACATTTTAAAACATAGATTCGTATTGTCACCGTTGAAGTCAAGATCCCAAACTACTTCATCACCCCAAAATATTTCCTCTTGCTATCCTTTTATAGTCCCTATGCTTAGTGCTGCTAATTTGTTTGCCATCACTACAATTTTGTATATTCCAGAATGCAATCACTAAACTTTTGAGATTGGTGTTTTTAACTCTGGAGAAAAATCTTAATATTATCCAATTTATGTGTGTATCATTATTTCTTCTCTTTTTATTTCCTGGATGTAATAAATGTACACAGATTATCCCTCTACTTGCTGAGTGACAGAGGTACATCTGCGTGAGGGTTGTTTCATGCAATTTTGCATGCAACTGCAAAAAAGATTTATGTGTGGGTTTTGCATGATCAGAAGTTTCTATTCTTCTTGGGTAAATGTCAAAGAGTGGCCTTGTTGGGTCATTTGTAGCTGATAAAAATGCAAAGAAAGAAAGAAAAGAAAGAAAAAGAGAGGAAGGAAGGAAGGAAGACTACTGTGCAGCTTTAAGTATGTTGATTTCTCGCCAGCAAAGAAAATATTTATAGACTAAATAGCCTGTAGTACTGCATATTTATTTTAGCCATTCTTATAGATGTGTAGTGGTACACCATTGTGATTTTAATTTTTAATGGTTAATGATGTTTTACCCTTTCATCTACTTACTTATTTACTGTCTTTATATACATGTATGTTTTTGTGAAGTTTCTGTTGAAGTGCTTTAACCCTCTCTCTCTCTTTTTTTAAATTTGTTTCAGGTTCATTGAAAGTAAAAAGAATTAGGTAACACTGTTTGTATTTGTTAGGTCCTGCTCTCAAGAGGTGTGACACACACCATAACCCCCATCCCCATCTTCCTCCCCTATCCCCGCTCCCTCATTCCCCTGCCTTCCCCCTTGAATCCATTTGAGTTTTTCTCTTATGTGGGTGTGTATTAGATTATCTACTGGCTTCATATTAGAATTGAATACATTGGATTCTTGTTCCTCCATTCTTGTGATACTTGACTAAGAAGAATGTGTTCTAGCTCTATCCAGGTTAATACAAAAGATGTAAAGTCTCCGTCTTTTTAATGGCTGAATAGTAGTTCATAACTATTGCCTTGTTTTCTTATTATTGAGATTTGAGTTTTCTTAGAATGAATTCTGATTCTTTACTGAATTTTTGAATGGCAAATATTATATGCAGGTCTATAAATTGTCTTTTAATTCTCTCAATAGTGTTTTTGACAAGGCAAAGTTTCAATTTTGACAACATTTAATTTTTGTTTTTCTTTTTATAGATTGTGTTTTTGGTGTCATGCCTAAAACATCTCCCTAACATTAGATTTTCTCCTATGTTCTCTTTGGAAAGTTTTACAGTTTTACTGAATAATGTGATTCCTCTGATTTCATTCTTTTTTACAATTGTTTTACTTAATATCATTCCTTCGATCCTTCATATATATTTTAGATTGAATTTTTCTATGTCTACAAAACTCCCATCATAGTTTTTCTTGCTATTGCATTAAATCATAGATCAGTTTGGGGAGAATTAATATCTTTTCTATGTAAGTTTTCAAATCTATTAAAATCGTATGACTCTCCATTGTTTTGTTGGAGTAAATGTCCTTATATTTTAATTCAAGAAAGGTGATTCTGTCTTGACCTATGTCCTATAATTTTGATAAATACAATTATTAGTTCTTAGAGGTTTTTTGTTTGTTCAGATTCCTTAGGATTTTCCTCACAGATAAGCTGTTGTCTTAGGCACAGTTTTTTTTTTCTTCCTTTCTAATATATATAACCTAAAAATATATATTTATTTTCTTTCATTGTACTGGCAAAGCCTTTCCGTGGGGGAGCAGGGAGAGTTGATATTCTTGCTTTATTTCTAGTCTTAGTTAGGAAACATGATATATATTATTAATAGTGTCAGTATTCTTTAGTTTTTTATAGCTGTATTTACTTTGACGGTATTTATAGGTGATGATTCCTACGACTTTTCACGTGAACTCCCTTCTTTTGGATAAGTGAGTGAATGTACTTATCTATTTGTTATAATTAGAGAACAAGATCACTAGCAGATTTCATGTGAGCCTATGTTAAGATTTAAGCTTCACTCAAATGGTAGGGGGAAAAGTTGTGATTTCATGTGGCAATTGTACTGCTGTTTATTGCAATGGCAGACCAAAATTATCAAAGGTCAACCCCAGTTATCTAAGTTGATAGACATATATAATCAACAGCAATCAAAACAAGAACAGGCACTTGGAAAATACCAGGAAAGCCCAAATTTCATTTATATCTCTTTACTGTAAGACTATATAGGAATGTTTATGAAAGCTCTAAGATATATTTCTTTTGCTATTTGATCAGATACTGGGTTTTTAAAAAAAGTGAGAACCATATTATTTTTATATGAACATAGAGATTGGTTATATACCATTTATGAGCCTACAGAAGAAAAATAGATTTCCTACTGCAGACTCTTTATATTGAGAAAGAAAAATAATTATAACTTCTACACACAGATGGAGAGATTTAATTTTCTTCTTCACTTGGTTGTGCATGACTTTTTTTTAACCAGCTCAAGGAAGTGAGTTGAAAATTAGACACCAGCTAGAGACACCTACAAATCATATGCTCAATATTTGTATAAGATCAGCTATGTGGTTCATAGGTAGACAAGGCCAAAGGGCTATTGTTAATTTTTTGTTATTTTTATTTAACAGTCAACTCATCACTAGTGAAATACTTTTAAGAACTCTTAAAAAAGGAGAAAGATATACTCAAGAAATTTTAAAAAATATTTCTCTGGTGCCATATATTCTCTATCTCTCGGTGTTTTGTTTCTCTCTCTTTCTCTCTCATCCCTTCTCTCTCTATATATAGATCTATTTTTAATTTATGTAATGTGTATGTTGAAATATTCATTTCTTGAAGGAGGAATGAAAAAATGCCAGTTAATTGTTATGGTTTAGCATAAGGTACATAAAGTTTATTTTTCTAGTCTCTTAACTTTGTGAATATTATAATTTCAAAAAAAATCTGAAATATGCTAATTTTTATGATACCATGACACTTACAAAATATTTTCTACAGCTATGATATTAAGTAGTAGATGTTTAAAAAAATTCTAATATGATTAGATAAGTATAATATACAATGCTACCCAAGAAATAAGTAAGCCATCATAAAAACCAAAGTTGAACTTAGAAACTCATATACAGCCTGAAAGAACTGGCTCAGAAATGGGGCAGATGGAAAATTAGCCACCGCAAGAATGAAGTAAATTTTAAAGAATATGGACATTAAAGACAAGTAAGTTTTAAGTTAAAGTTGGACAAGTAACATTAAAGTTAAGTATTAAAATGAACCAAAATATGTTTAATGTAAGAGATATTGGGGCCGGAGGCCATGGTTCATACCTGTTATCCTAGCACTCAGGGAAGCCAAGGCAGGTGGATTGCTTGAGCTCTGAAGTTCAAGATCAGCCTGAGCAAGAGCAAGACTCCGTCTCTACTAAAAACTATAGAAAAAAATTAGATGAGCATTTTGACAGGCATCTGTATTCCCAGCTACTTGGAAGCCTGAGGCAAGAGGATCTCTTAAGCCCAAGAGTTTGAGGTTGCTGTGAGTTATGACACAATGACAATCTATCCAGGGCAGCAGAGTGAGACTCTATCTCAAATTAAATAAACAAATAAAATTATATATATATATATATATGTTATATGTAAATGATATTTCAGTTATAATGTTTTAAAGTCAGATGTGTTACTGTTTTATTATCTTAAATTACCTTACAAATTTGAATTGTATATGTGTAGTAAGGTCTACATGAATTGAGACAAATGATTAGACTCTATTTTTTCATTTATAAAAAGAGAAAATTACTGAATAATCTATCAGTGGTACTATTGCTTAAATTTCAATTTTAATCAACTACTCTACTGGCATAATCCAATGTAATGACCAAATCGTTTTGTTTGCACGTGTATCTGACATGCTAACTAATGAACAGTCTAATAGACAATATAGAACAGTGTCTACAATTATAGTCACAATCTAACAATGATAATAACTAAAATGGATTAAATACTTTCTCACAGCCAAGACTCTACTACATGTCAGAGACCAGAATTTTATTTAATCCTCACCACAAAACTATCATGTAAGTACTACCATTATCTTTTTTACATAGTTGAGGTTTAACAAGGTTAAAATATTTTGCCTTCCATAACTGTAGTTTTAAAGGCTTACCTATGTATAAGTTTGGAAATCAAAGTTCAGAAGACTGGCAAAAGAATGTAATGATAATTTTTCACTTACTGGTAAAAACTATAACTTTTTTTATTCCTAAATTATACTGTAATCTTTGAAAACATCATAGTAAAAATCAAAACCCCAAGGAAGTTATTAAAAATTTACCACACTTTGCTCATGTGGGAGTAAAGAGTCTACTTTCTGAAGAGATTATTATAGATGTGCCTAGAATAAGATCCAAATATCACACAGAGTGGGCTGGATATCTCAGCTGGGTTTCCATAAAACTTATTACCTCAAAATTTTAAATATAAGAATAAGTGTATAATCAAGTAATTGTACCACAGAAAAGAAAAATCTTAATGCAAGGTAGCACAATTATGAAATGAAATAATTAGCTATACATGAAAACCAAACTGGTTGAGAGTTACATGGTGTAAATGTTAAGTAGGAAAGAAAAGAGGAAGGCTAACTAGCAGAGCAGGAGAAGTGCAATGTTGAGTACAGGATTTATCCTGAAAATGCTGAAACCTTTCATTCCGCAGGACACCCATTCTTTCCACTTAAATTTACATTTTAGGGTTCACTTAGGCAGCACACGTACTAAAATTTGAACAATGCAGAGATTACCATGGCCCCTGCATTAATGATGACATGCAAATTCGTGAAACATTCCATATTTTAAAATTAATTTATTTTAAAAAATTAAAAATAAATGTATATTTTAAATGCAATAATAGATCATTCCTAATTTCTTTCTACTCCAAAACCTACCTTCATTCAAGACCTACTTACGTATAAGAAATTCTACACTGTAACTTCCCATTGAGCAGCTTAGAGAATTTCCTATCTGGTTCTCTTTAAATCGCAATTTTTTTCTAAAATTCTGATTCAGAAAATAATTTCAAAGAGAAAAATTAATGACACAAATAAGTGGCCTAGGAACAGTAGCAATTAAAATAATTATATTTGTATAGCTATAATCTTTGTATTAAAATGCTTTTATTTTCATGACTTCATTTCAAATAGTTACTTATTATTTCAGAAAAGATTATACTGGGATTACAAAATATTCCAACAGTAACCATACTAAATTGTAAATTACTTTGATATCTGGAAATGTGAATTTTAGTTCCGCATGCCTGCCACAAGAACTGCCCTGAGGCTAAGGCAAGAGGAAACCTGGTCCTGACTCAGGAGCTTCCTCATCCTCCACACACCTCTCCTCCTCGGCCACACTTTTTTCTTTCCAAGGCATGAAGAGTTCTCAGGATCAAGAGAACTTGCTTACTCAGAGCCCTTATTCTCTGGTTGTTGTTTTGATTTCCTAAAGTCCAGATTTCCCTGGCAAAAATGACCTTAGGTCCCCCCCATCCAACAGTGAACTCTTCCCTGAGTCTTTCTTTCCAGAGAGGAATTACACAAGCTGGTGGGATCATCCTTGTGTCCTGTCATGGGGGTACACAAGGTGACCCTCTCTGTGTGTTGGAGAACCAATTTGCAGCAAAAAAGACAAAGTGAGCTGCAGATCAGAATTCAGGGGTACCCCAGAGTTCTAAATTCTAAAAAGGTTTGACCGCCTATGTTTATTTCAAAATAAAGAACCATTATTGGTACTTGGTTTAATTATTGGTACTCAGTGAGGGTGTACTGTTGTCCATTTATTATGGACACAAGTTCCACATGGATAACCAGGGGCAGTCCATTCCGGGGTAAGACTAAAAACAAAGACTCTCATGCCCTGTATAACCAAGGGCTGAATGGAGGGGAAAATGGGGAGGTGATGGTCAAAGAGTGAAAAGTTTCAGTTATATAAGATGAATAAGTTCTGGAGAGCCAATGTACAGCAATGCAACTACAGTTAACAATACCATATCATATACTTGATAAAAGGAAACCTCTTAAGTGTTTTTATCACACACATAAAGGAAAATACACAACATAATGGATACGTGAATTAGTTATTTATTTCCAAATAAATAGCAAAACATCAAATTATGCCCTTAAATATATAGTATTTTTGTCAAGTATACTCAATAAATCTCAAAAAATGAAAATGTAGAGAAAAACAGAGACAAAAATGTATAAATCAAATAGTTGAATATGTTTTCCTGCTACTATGAAAAATAAACAATGAAAAAAAAATTGAAAAGCATTTACTATATACTATGTACTATATAACTGTAAACAATTATGCTTTTTTGATTAAAAATGATATTAACTAAAAAAGAAAATCATGAATGGAGATATGGTTTTATTTGGTAAATTTGGCAAATTCCTAAGAAATATTTATTTATCATTTATTCCATCTCGGGATCTGCTGATAAGCCCTTACTAATGATCTGTAAACTAAGTAAAACAATTAAAATATGAATATAAGAATATTTGTATGTCTTAGAAAAGTGCTTGCCATTTGGCAAAATCAGTGATACTTCCTTAAAATCAAGATTATCACATACTTTAACATAATTTTACCTAGACAAAATGTTTGAATAATTATGAATATTTCTGTATTTCTTATTGAATTTCAGTTTGAAAAATGTTTCCAGCCCAATTAGTGACAACTTGAAAGATTAAAAAAAATTAAAGCAGGTCTATGATTTGGAATAAATCAAGAATTTTTTGTTCAATGGTCAAATATCATAGTGGAATCACATATAATAGATTGTTATTTTCATAAAATATTTTAAAACCACTATGACCTATATTACAGTATTTACTGCCTCTGGAAGAACTATCTGGTATCTATACACAATAATACTTAATTTTCTGTCCAATTTTTTATAGGGAATTGTTATAAAGAAAATTGATGTTAAAAGTATATTACTAGGTTTATAGAAACATCTTCCAACTGAAACTATACCCATGATCTTCAACTGACAGAAAATACAACTTTATTACAGACTCATTTTTCATATTTTAGCTAAATGTTCTGTCTTAATTAAACATTTTTGCTTCCTCGTTATAATTTTCTTATAAGAATTGAATGTCATATATTTTACATAAAATTTGCTTTGAAAAAACAGTTTTCTAAAGTTTGTAAGTATGCATGTATTTATTTCTTTTAAATATAAAACGAAAAACTTTTTTTACTGTTAATGTAAGTTTTTACTAAGCAGTCGTATTTGCAAAGTACAGTTCACACCAAATGAGTGTGGGTAGGTAAAATTCAGAATAATTTCATTTTTATGTCAAAGAATAAGATCTGATTGAGGATTTTCTCTTGTTTTCCTTAATTCTTCTAGTTCATTTCACAATGTGCTTAATACAAATTAAGTTGTTTGATAATGTTCATTTGGAATTCCTGTAATGTACCCAAGACTAGCTGTAAGGTCAAATTTAATAGGTTTCATCAAGAGGTTTCATCTTTGGGAAGATCCAGAATTACTGAATATTATCTTTCAGTTCTTCCATAGGATGTAATTGTTCTTGGCACAGTTGAGACCATCACATCTCTTGGTAAAAATCACATTAATGTTCATGTACAGTATAAAATTCTTAAGAATTTTTGGGAAAAAAGTCTAGCTTATAATTTTTCCATACCAATCTTGTTATCTCTACTAACAAGTCCTCAATAATGTTTTAAGTTTTTTTTTAAATTTTTCAGGTTAGTTAAAACTTGTACTTTTATAAACAGGTATAAAATCAATGAAGTACTAATTATTAATATTGATTTCTCTCTTTTCTGCTTATTCACTTTAAAGGTAATAAGTATTATTTTTCATATGATCTTTTCCCTGGCATACTATAGATTTTTGTCTTTGATATGATCAAGTTGAAGGAGGCATTACTTCTTATTTGATGTATAATTTCTTTTCACATTTCATTACTTATTAAGTTAATTATATCATTTTATAGTTTTCACTCTTAATAGTAATTATTAATTTTAATATTTTCACACTTACTATACATGTCAATTAACTAAATCATTTCTATTAAATGTATACATTTGAAACATTTTGCTATTAGTCTGATGAATGCAAATACACATTGGTAAAATATTGAGTTATGATTCTTTTAAGATGCACTGCCAAGGTCATATATCAATATATACTTTTCTTTATTGTATTGTATATTGTTTGCCATTTATTCAGCCTTTTCTTCATATCCTGTAATTAATTTCATGATTCTTTTTTCCATGAAAGGAAAAAGTAAGTATTACACATTCCACATTCCCTCTGTACCTGTGCACATACAAATTAATAGTATGAACTCTTTAATATTGCATAATGTTCTTTAGCTCTCAAGAATAACTATTGCAGATATTATGCTAATTCATGAATATCTCCAGAATCATGAATAAATAAAAATATGGAAAGAAGCATGAAAATGAATATACAGCAATACTAGAAAATTATACTTTGTATTACAGTCTTAAAGAAAGGTGCACTTAAATGTTCTTCTTTAACATAACTATAGCTATAGCAGCACAAATACAAACGTAACATGGTATTCTGGCGAAGTTGTCTTTTTTTCAGAGGGCGTAGAGCAAACGAGTTTGGAGCAGGATTCCACCAATGCCCAACCATTGCAATAGTGTTATAGAGGGTTAATGGGTGGAGTATTGCCCAGGATAAGCGCAGGATCCTCTACATTGGAGGCACACAGCTGTAATTTATTGAACAAATAAATTACATAGGTTAAATAAATTAATACATATATTTTATATTTCTCATATAGAGGGCACTCTAGTGCTCCCTTTATTGACATATGTATGAATTAGAATTGTGCCATTATGTTTCCAAACGTATAGATGCTTTTCCTGTGATTTTTCTTTTACTGGCTTCTACTTTAATTCCATGTGGTCAAATTCACATAAATTGAATCCTTTGAAATTCATTGATAACTTGTTTTGTAATCCAACACATATCCTATCTGAGTAAATATTCCATGGGTTCTTGAAGAAAAGTATGTTTTCTGTTTCACTGGATTGGAGTGTTCTGTAAATGTCAATTAGGCAGAGTTGGCTGATAGTATTCTTCAAATTGCATTATAGTGATTTTATATGTAATTGTTTAATCAATTATTGAGGGCAAGATATTAAAAAGTTAACTAAAATTTTATATTTGTCGACTTCTTAACGTTTTATTAGTTTTAATTCATATATTTGAAACTCCATTACTAGATTCCTAAATGTTTATGATTATGTCCTATTGATGAATTAACCTTTTTTCCACTCTAAAATAGATTTTTTTCATTCTTGGTAATATTTTTTCCAAAATGTACTTTGTATAATGTTCTAATTTTTGTTATTAGTATTAGCAAGGTTGATTCTTTTGTCATTTTACTTTTAACTCTTTTGAGTCTTATTTATGATGTCTCTTGTAGGCAGCATAATATTGAGTCTTGTTTATTATCCATTCTCACAAAATGTGATTTCCTATTTAACATTTTATTTAAGGTGGTTATTGACATATTTTGGTTGACTTCTGGTATCTTGCTTCATGTTTTATATTTGCCCCATTTGTATTTTTCCGTTATTTTCCCTCTTCTTTTTTCTTTTTTCTTTGTATAATATCATGATATCATTTTTGTTATGAAATCAGCTACATTTTTTCTTGCTTGTGGTTTTTTTATTGTTTGTTGTCAGTATACACAGTATATTTTTTACTTATCACTATTTTTAAGTGATATACCACTCTCCCCTATAGTAAGAGAAACTTAGGACAGTACATTTGCATTTCTTGCCTCTCAATCTTTATGCTCTTATTATTATTATACACTCTGACATATGCTATAAAAACAATATATTGTTATTATTTTAGGCTTAGTTACCTGATAAAGAAATTTAAATAAGAAAAGTCCCATATTTACCACAGTAACATTATGTTTCTTCTTTGTGTAGATTCTTTCTTATATTGTGTAGTTCCTTTTTTCTTCTCTCTGAAGGACGTAATTTGACATTTCTTTTAGTGTCCTTTAAGCAGAAGAAAGATATTTGAGATTGGAAGGTACCTCCACTTCTGTTACTTCATCTTGACTGGAAATGAAAGCAATCAATTTTAATTTTTATAGCTGTATAATAGTCCTTACCTTTGATTGCATGCTGTTAAAAATAATTTTATCATCATCAGACATACTATAGATGTATAAAGGTTATTAAGATGAAACCATATCATTATATATACAGTATACATGTACACATGGATATATATTTAATAATCTTACAATCTGTTAATACCATACATTTTCATAATCAGAATCACAGGATATGATGCTTGTCATAGTTCATGGTTAAAACTTAACATTACCATATTGCTTTTGAGTACCTTTTTATTAATTTTTAATACCTAGGAAAGACCAATAATTATGTTATTTTCATTAATATTTAAGAGGATTTATGTAGATGGGAAATAGTACTTACTGTTGATTTAGCTGGCATTTGTTTGGTTCCTAAATGCATTGACTATATCCCCATCCACTTATCGATTATTGACTATATTTCCCTTTTTTAAATGTATCACTCAGCTCTTTTTCACTTTCCCATAGACTGTGAGGTTTTATATTTTTTCTGTAACATTTAGTTTAAATAAATTTCTGTTTTACTCTTCTGTTGCTTGTATTATTTATTTTAAGAAAATTTGAAATATATGTTCACAATTAGATTATTTTTTCCTTGTGGAAAAATTGAGAACATTGTCATGCCTCCACAAATCTGATAACTGCTCTTTTGAAGTTCTCTCATTTGAGAAAGTATAGATAATATAATGACAGTCCATGTACAAATTCTTTGGATGTGGATTTGGCATTGCTATCCATTTTCCCAGCAACTATATTTATCAAATATATTTTCTCTTTTCTCTTTCTTCCTCTCTCTCTTTCTCTCTTTTTTTGGGGGGGAGGAGGTGATCGGGAAAGCTTTTTATTCCTAATCTATTTACCCATCTGCCTTTCTAGGTCTTTTTAAATCATTCTTCCAATATAGATGTAATTTCATGTTTGTATATAACTACTGGCATTTTAATATAATTTCTGAAATATTTAATAAAATTTACCATCGTATTCATTAGTTAATGTATATACAAAATGAAATGATTGATGCAGTTTGTGGGGTATGTCAAACCTTATAACCTATTCATAGATAGTTCAACAGGTGGCATTATTGTGACTTTGCAAGACACAGTGTGGAAAAGTAAACCCAGCCATTTCAGGTATGGCACGTTTGACTGTCCACCCGGTAAGTCAATTAAAGAAACCTAGAAAAATTTGAATTATTCAATTATAGATCTTACTCTTTTTTGCCTCCTAAATCCAGAATCCCTGCATATTAATACTTTACAAATAAAAAAATATGTATTTTTATTTGTTTCCTATGTGAATAGTTTGTGGTTTTATGCTTTTATTTTTAAGTTTTCAAGCGGCTCACAGCTCCTGACTTAACATTAAATTTCCACCAATGGCTTTTCTAAAGTTGACAGGTATGCAAACTGAAAAAGATACAGCCATATGTTTTAATTATAATTGTCTTAATGAATTGGTTAATATAGTTTTTCATTCATTTATTTTGGTGGTTCCTGCCAGACTTTCAATAATCCTGAGATAAATCACTAACACATCCAGATCAAGAACACAAAATAGGACAAACTACTTATTTTCAAAAAACTATGGCAAAGATTTGTTGTCAGCTTTTCAGACACACATTTCATTTCCAAAAGGCCACCGTGCAATAAGAATTTTAACTGGAGAAAATTAAAGTGTCAATTCAAACTATAGTGATAGCTTTGAAGAGATCACAAAGGCATCGGATTTTGAGAGAAAATTCTTCTTAGACAATATGAAGATTTATTTAGTTGGCTCAATAGATTAAGATGGTTAAATTGTCCTCTGTAGTCAGAAGCCAAACATCTGTTAGAAAAATGACAAAATTTTGAAATGAATGGAATAATAATATGACATAATATTTCCTAAAACAAAAAATAAAATCAAAAATAAAAATACATGTGGCAAAATGTTAAATTATGTTAAATTTCTGATATTTACTGTTCTTTCAATTATATTGTTTTCTGAAAATGTGTATATATAATATAAAATATATCTATAATATATATAATATAAAAACAGAGAAATACTGCTTTATGAAGAGAAACATACTGTGGGAAATTCTAAAAAACATTCTAATTACAAAGCTCTCTACCTTTTTAAAACTTACCATGATAACAGTGAACACTTGGGTTTTGTAAATTTACCTTTGCATCAATGATACTCTTCTCCTGTTATGAAACACACACAGGATTTTAATCTTATTGTCTTGATAAAACAACCAATTAAAAAATAATCAAAGAGTCAATAGCAGCAACATAATTGACAAATTAAGTCTTACTCCTTAGGAGAAGATATTTAATACTTGTGACAAAGGAAGAGGGATGCTATTTCCTCCCTTAGACCTCTGAGTCACCAAATGCAAAATCCCTACACATGCCTGTGGACTGTGCTCATCTCTGAGTGTGTTTCCATAGACTGTGAACATGGTCATTATCAGGTCTCAGAAATGCTCTTTTAGTCAAAGTATTCTTAACCCTATTATTCTAAGGTCCTATCTTTTCCCTTGATTCCATGGCACATTTTAGGCATCCTGATCTAAAGAATTTTAGGTACTATCTATTATGTTCTAACAGTAGCCAGAAAGGAAATTGTGTTTCTTCTGGACACAATTTTATAAACTTAATTTTTTTGAAATGCAATCACTGTAGAAGGCGTAGTGATTTTCCAACATTTTACGTCAAGACATTTCTAGTACTCGTACTGTAATAAAATTTACATGGTTTTGTAAAGAGAAATCAAAATATTATGCTGCATTTATTTAAAATTTCAGTTTTATGAAATGCGTTATATATTTCAATCCATTTTATCCTGGAGAGAAGAGTATGAGGTTATAAGAAAACATTTTTTTTTTTTTTTATCTACAGAGGAGAAACTTATAACGTAAAGAGGTAAAAGGATTCTATCTTAGATCAGCAACATTCATAAATGAGGAAAACATGAGTATGAAAATGTGGGCTCACTGATAGTGTAAGGATGATTAAATTCCAAAAATGTAGAAGCCAGGTGGTGTTGCTCTGCTCTTCAAATCAAAATAGATATAATTAGAGCACATTTTGAGTAATACACTGGAAAACCTAACTCAAGGAAGCCTAACCCACAGAAACCTATGGAGATGTGAAGAGAACCTACTGTTGTGTGTTAAGGACAAGATTGATGGACAGCTGTTGGAGGTCTACTCACTCTGAACAGTCAAAAAACATCAAGGACAATCAGGAGAGAGAGGCAGCACTCCCAATGCAAACACAATCCTTGCCCAGTTTCTGTCTTGCGCCAGAACACATTGACTAAAGAGGATAATCCCCAAGAAAAACAATTTTGCAAGAGTTCAGCAGATGGTGATAATGATTCTCCATTTCTTTCCCAAAAGAACCTATGGCCATTGACTCGGTTAAATATGCACTGAGTAAAGGGAAATACACGATCGGTTAAAGTGAGTGTCCATATTCCTTGTTTCAAGAAAATTTGGAAGGACCACGCTAGCTCCTAAGGACCCTGGAGAAGCATTTTGTTACAACATCAGGATGGTTCAAGGTAGTCACCAAAATAATTGAAGAAAACAAGTAAGCTTTTAGTGAGAAAAAGAAAGTATTATTAACAACCTGCACAGCAAACTTGGCCTAGTCCCAGTGACTGTAGGCACCATGGAAAGCTCAGTCTCTGGGTTTTATACACAACTTTGAGGAGTATCTGCTCCTTCTTGGAAGTCTCCAAGGATCTGAAATAACTCTGTTTTCAGAACAACCCACCTGCAAGGGCTTAATCAGTTTCACTCCCAAAATACTCCAAGGCAGTCTGAACCTGAGCCTGGTCCAAAGGAATCCAAAACAGCATAAACATGTCTGTCATCCGCCTGCTCATATCTTTCTAGCTACTTACACCTCCTAACAATCTCATAATGGCATCTTTAAACTGTTCTGTGATCTTTAAAATCACAGTTCTATATCCCCTACCCAGACCTACCAAAATCTCTCAGCACTGTTGCTGGAGGCACTTTACGGCTAATTTCCCGTGTGCAAGTCTACATTTCACAGGATGTTTCCCAAGCAACCCAACCTAAGACAGAAGTTTCACTTGAGTATTGTTTGAATAAATTTACTAAAATATAAAATAAATAGAATTGTATGTATTATCTTAGCAAGTTTAAAAGATTAATAAGATCTAGTATTGTTAAGGATATGAAAACACAGCCATTTAGAAACTAAATGTACTTTAAACTGATAATAAATCAGGGGCATTTAGAAAAACAAATCTAGTCAAAGTATGTATACATTGATTCCAGAAAATCTTCTTTTAGGAATATGGACAGAAAAATAAGTATAATGTCGCAGATGTGTGTGTAAGTTTTTCATTTCACCATTGTCCATAATAACAGATTACAAGTCTATAGGTAAGGATTTATTATATCTATGTGGTTAATTATATAACAGGTATTACACAGCTATAGGATATGTGTGTATATATAGTATTGAAATGTTTATTTAAATAGAATAAATGTATTAAGTAGTTAGTTATATATGTGCATCTATGATTTACCCAAATATAACACAGTAATCATACTTTTTACATATTATAGTATCATTCTGGTATAATTTCAGAGATTTACACATTCCTTATATTTTAAGTATTTCCTGAATTTTGTAATGAAAGTAAAGGATAAAGCTACTTTATTAAAAAAAGAAAATGACAAATTTGGGGTTAGTATTTGAGTCAAGTTTTCTTAATCTAAGTGGTTAATTTTAAAGTTCACCTCTGCCACCTCTGCCCAATTTTTTATATGATGGAGCAAATAATTCCATGAAAGGGGATTATCCTGAGAAGTAACAAGAAATTCAAATGTTGTTTCTGCTCTGTTTTCATCTAGAATTACATTACTAGATTAAGATTTATAAGTTACAAGTAACAGCATACCTAGCAATTCATGTCTCTCTTTTTACAATTTTTCTTTTGCTTTAATCTTTTCTTCTCCTAATTTTTTCTCGAGCTTTCTTTTTTCTTCCTTTTAGTTTGGCCCTTGATTATCAAATCAAAGCTTTTTACATTGATAAAAAGAGATAATTAACACAGCGCAGTGGCTGGCATGTAGTAAAATTGTAATACATATTATTTATATGAATTATAACAATCACTGGTACGGTTTAACACAGTTAGTGGAAAACAGGATGATCTTTTTGTCTGTATCATTTCTGTGTGCTATCCAATAACTCCATCTGTAATAGAAGTGCAATACAGGGCTTGGTGTTCTCAGAATAATGCTCTCTTAAATCTTCCTGGCACTAATGGCATAAATACTTACCATAAAAGTCCCAGTCACTGCCCACAGCAGTCCAGCAAGAAAATTGCTTATTGCAAATATCCTTTGTGTGTGTTGCTTGTCATGCTAGATGGAGACAAGAAAGAAAGGGAGTTTTTCAAGTACATCAAATTATGACAGACATTGGTAGTGCAGAATACACATACATAGTGAAGGTGATGAAAGAAAAAAATGTCTCAGCAGTTTTGGAAGGGAATCCACCCTGACTTAGACAAGCAGTGGGAGAACTGGAGCTCCCCGAGGTTACCAGGCATGAGATGAGATGGATAACCTGAAGAGAAAAGTAGAGTGACACAGCAATCAAAGAACATTTTACCCAGAGAGAGAAAACCAATAAAAAGGGTGAACTTCTATTCAAAGGAAGTAAACTGATGGTTCCAGTTTCCACAAGAAAGGAAGAGCTGCAGATGACCAGTCAGGACAAGCAGGATGTTGAAGAGTGAGGGAAGAAGCCTAGATCTGATCAAATAAATGGATTTCTTAATTTAACTACACTTTAAAAAAATATATTTAGTTGATGGAAAAACAATGCAAAGTTTTTTATTAACACAATAAAGTCCACTGGCATTTTTTTCTTGTTCCTTTCTAGGTTTTCCATTGGTACTTTACAAATGATACATTCAAAAAATATTAAGGACACAATAATATGTATGGACATGTTAAAGAAAAATAATAAAATGAACCACCATGTACCTACCAAACAACTCAGAAATAGAGCTTTAGCCATATCTTCCGACCCCCCTGGATTCCCGTTCCTGATGTTATTCCCCCTTTATCCCACCAGGAAAATGTTACCCATCTCCCAATTTCTGATTTAATCACGTAATACTGTTTTCTTTAAACTTCTGTCGACTTTGAATAGCTACATTCTACAGAGACTGTGTATCAATTTGTTCTCTTTTTAACCTTTCATGTTTTTATATGTGAACAAAACTATATAATTTTTCAACTTGTTTTCATTCAACATTATGATTTTAAGATCTATAATATTTATCCTCGTCTACTGCAGATATTCCACATTTTATCCATTCATATGTTGAACGGTGGTCAGGTTGTTTGTAATACTCCTAATCACAAACAATGACGGCTTCTAATTCCAGGACCTGGAATATATATGTGTTCAAATGTGTTACATAATACAAGCTTTGACATAGATTGGTATCAGGTTTGGACCCCACAGCACTGAATGGGAACTCCCTTTGCTCTCCATTTTTGACAAGAATTGGCATTGTACTCCCTCAACATTTTTTGCCAATCAAGTGTTCTCTGCTAAAATAAACTTGCAGCCCATAACAATGACAGCATTTTGAAATGTGCTCTGCATCTATCCTCTCATACTCAAATGCACTTTTGCGATAATAAGAAGGAACAAAATGCTTCCTCCTTTTGTTGCTAAAAGTTAGCAAATTACTGCCACTGGCTTTCTAATATAGATAGTAAAAGCTACAGAAAGCAAAGCAGAAGTTCCATCTTTTAGCGGCATACATAGTGATTTATAGTAGAAGGGGTAAAAAATGAAAGAAGATTTTTAAATTTAAAACCTATATATTGGTTGTTGATTTTTGAAAGGCAGAAGAAAGACTTAGATTATGTGGGGAACATATTTGAATAGATTGGAAGGACTCTGAATGTGAAAATTAAAGGAACCAAGTCATTTATAGCATTCTGCTCTGTAAGGTTTGGGGCAAATGTTTTCTACAGCAAGTATCTGGCTGAAAGTACCTCTGAGTTCTGCCAAATGTAATTTTGATAAAATCAAGTATTGCTGTGCATCCAATTTAATTTCTTAAGTAATACTAATGATAATACTAACAGCAATAGGTAAAATCCCTATCAATTTATGAGCAGTTTCTATATGTTAGGCATTGCTTCATACTTTTATTGTTTTACATCTTTAAATGGCTTATTTAATCCTTACAACTGAACTATAGATTGTTAGGTAGGAAAGTATGTTCTTTCTTAATGAAATTAAACAGAAATGTTTCTGAATTTAAAAAGTATACATAAATGATACTTAAAAATAACTGTTTTCCATGTTTCCAAGTCAATTATTTCCTTAGCCTATAACATACATATATATAAAATAATTAAGAATTCAAAAGTAAATATGAAAACAGATAAACAAAACTTTAGAGATTAGTATTAAACTACATTGAATATAGCTTGAAATATCCACAAAAATATTCACATTTTGAGCCAAGATTAAAGTCAGCATGGAGCTAGCAAACAGGGAAAAATTCAGTCCCATCAAGTGCTAATAATCAAATATGATCTTTTCTATAGCAAAGACGGTAACCTATTGACCCTGTCTATTTATAGATATAGTGACTATGTTTTGTAAAACCAGAGGTCAAGGAAACAGAATAATCTCCATCTCTGATTTATTAGCTTCCATATTCTTTTTTTTTTAATGATAGCTGTGTATATTAATGCAATCATGGGGTACAGTGTGGTGTTTTCATATACAATTTGAAATATTTTCATCAAACTGGTTAACATAGCCTTTGTGTCATTTTCTTAGTTATTGTGTTAAGATGTTTATAGTCTACTCTTAGAAAGATTCACTTGTATCCTTGTAAGATAAACCATAGAAGTGATACCTCCAATCATTAAATATCATTAGATTATTCAAATGAACTTTACTTAAAAAGAGTATTTCTAAAAAAGTAGTTGTATAGTCAATGTGATTATAAAGGATGTTAATGAAGTACAATACTTTGGAATAATCCTTTGAGTTTTATTAAGTTTGCTGTTATCATCAACATATTCAATATAAAAAAGAAGTGTAGGGGAAAAGGGGTGCATAATGAGTTGCTATCTTATGAGAGCAGAGTCATAGTTTTGCAAGTTGAAAAGAGTTCTGGAGATTGGTGGCACAACAATGGGAACATACTGGAGTCTACTGAACAGTATGGTTAAAATGGTAACTTACATATTATGTGTATTGCCACTATAAAAAAAGGAGGGCAAAAGTCTGCCTTTTCCTTGCTTAGCTCCTAGGAGCTGCCTTTCCCCAACTTTATACAAGGAAAGTGAAAGAGGAAAAAAAGTAGAAGTGAGAGAATTAACCAGACATTTGTTAGACTATTCACAATGAACAATGACAAGTAGTATCAGCCTCTCATTTTAGATATAAATTTAAGGTCAAAAAATAAAATATTAAATTTATCCAATCTCATGTAACAAATATGTGTTCAAATTGAAATGTAAGCCCAAGTTTGAGGGGATCCAAGAACTCTCCCTTATGCTAGAGAACTCAGCAAACATCACACTGAATGCAATTATATCAGATGAAGCATTATATTGTGTAGGTACTCAAACAGAAAATAAAAAGTTATCACCTAGCTGAAAATTCATTGAACTTCAGATAGCATTGATCTAACTGACACTAATTATAAATCTCATAAAGTTAAAATCTATCATGAATTTAGATATGTAAGCCACTTACCTTTATTTTCAAGATTAACAATTCAATTTAGCTAATCCTAATAAGAACATATCCTATAGCAAGAGGTAGGTGGTACATTAGTGCAAATTAAAATCTTCAATTTAGTGTTTGACAACATTTGGGATGATAGGTTGAAAAACAAAAATGTGTATTCTACGGAAAGACTGGTTTCATCTCAATGTAAGTACTTACAATGTTCTGAATAAGAGCCCACACAGCTGTGATATTTACACTGAAATAAAAAGGGGGAGGCCGGCTCTGGTGGCTCTTGCCTATAATCCTAGCACTTTGGAGGCCAAGGCAGGAGGATCTCTTGAGCCTAGCCCTTTTTATTTTTAATTTCAAATTAATATAAAGGTACAAAATTTTAGGTTACATTGTTCTCGCTTCCAAGGTAAAGTTCAAGTTGTAATACCCTCTCATTGTGCATGTTAGGTGAGATGCCACCAGTGGCCCTCCCTCCTTCCCTCAATCTCGCTTCTCCCTTGCTAGACTATATTTGTGTTTTATTCTCTGTATGTGTGTGTAATTGTTTATATATTGGTTTCATATTAGTATTGAGTACACTGAATTTTTTTCCATTCTTGAGATATATTACTAAGAAGAATGTGTTTCAACTGCATCCAAGTAAACGTAAGAGATAGAATGTCTCTATCTTTTCTTATGACTGAATAGTATTCCATGCTATACATATGCCACAGTTTGTTAATCCACTCATGAGTTGGTGGACATTTGGGTTGCTTCTATGACTTGGCAGTTATGAATTGAGCTGCAATAAATATTCTGGTACAAATGTCTATGTGGTAAATGATCTTTGTTCTTCTAGGTACTTAGTAATGGGATTGCAGGATCAAATGGAAGGTCAACTTTTTAGTTCTGTGAGGATTCTCCATACTACTTTCCATAAATACTGTTTTAGTTTTCAATCCCACCAGCAGTGTAGAAGTATTCCCTTCTCTCCACATCCATACCAGTATCTGCAGTTTTGGGACTTTGTGATGTGGGCTCATTTTACTGGAGATAGGTGAAATCACAGAGTGTTTTTGATTTGCATTTCTCTGATGATTAAAGACAACGAGCATTGTTTCTTGTGTTTGTTGGCCATTTGTCTATCATCTTCAGAGAAGTTCTGTTCAAATCTCTTGTTTATTTATAAATAGGGTTGTTTGCTCTTTTCCTGTTGATTAATTTGAGTTCTTTGTAGATTCTAGTTATCAGATCTTTGTCAGATTCATAACATGTAAAAATCTTCTATTTGGAAGGCTGTTTGATTTGGATGTGGTAACTTTAGCTGTGCAGAAGCTTTTTAGCTTGATCATTTTGGGTGTTGCTACAATTGCCAGGGAATTTTCTTCATAAAATATTTTCCCAGGCCAACATTTTTAAGCATTTTCTCCACACTCTCTTCTAGAATTTTTATTGTTTTGTGTTTTAAATTTAAATCTTTTCTTAGGTGAGAATCAGTTTTTGTCAATGGGGAGAGGTGTGGGTCCAGTTCCAGTCTTCTACACGTAGTTAAGCAGTTCTCCCAGCACCATTTATTAAATAGGAATTCCTTTCCCCAACGCATGCTTCTGTTAGGCTTATCAAAGATCAAATGGTGATATGTGACTAGATTCATAAATATCCAATACAATTCTTAGAAATAAAAATAAATCTAGAGCCATCAGTTTACCAGACTTCAATTTGTATTACAAGGGATCAAAACAGCACGGTACTGGCTCTATAATAGAGATATAGATCTATGGAATAGAAGAGAGAATCTAGAAAGCTCAGAAATTTTGAGACCAGCCCAAGCAAGAGAGAAACCTCATGCTACTACAATTGGAGAAAGTAGCCAGGCATTGTGGTGGTTGCCTGTTATCCCAGCTACTTGGGAGACTGAGGCAGGGGGATCACTCGAGCCCTAGAGTTTGAGGTTGCTGTGAACTAGGTTGATGCCATGGTATTTTAGTTTGTGTGAGACTCTGTATCAGGAACAGAAAGAAAAAGAGGGGGATAAAAATATTGAGATGGGATTTTTATATGTATATCATAAATATCATAAATAATACTTTATATATATTTTCTAATACCAAGCTCCATGTAGAGCTGAGTCCAGCTACACAGAAGAGTGATTAGAGTGGTTTCTTTCTTTTAACGTTTTCCAAGGGGAGAATAGAAGGGAAAATTTAATTTAGGGTAAACACACACACACAAATAATTGCATCAGATAAGAATCCTGCTTAGAAGGAAACTAAGGAAGTAGAAATGTGAACTATGAAGAGTTAAATGTCTGTTGGAACTCAGGATAGCTGTGAAAAATGTTCCTAAAGCAGACGCTCCCTGGCTCTGCGCCTGTGGCTTGAGCAGCTAAGGCGCCAGCCACATACATCTAGGGTGGCGGGCTCGAATCCAGCCTGGACCCGCCAAACAACCATGATGGCTGCAACCAAAAAATAGCTGGGTGTTGTGGTGGGTGCCTGTGTTCCCAGCTACTTGGGAGGCTGGGGCAGGAAACTTACTTGAGCCCAGCAGTTGGAGGTTGCTGTGAGCTGTGAAGCCACAGCACTCTACCCAGGGGGATAGCTTGAGGCTCTGTCTCAAAAAAAAGCAGACGCTCCCACCTGTGCCATGCTTGAATGACTGTGAGCTGAGCTTTGAGATCAGTTTTCAGCTAGATGACATCATTTTCCATAATGCACACCACTCGTCATTAGTTAGCAAATTACAAATTATTTCATCATTAAAGAGTGATTAGAGTAGACTCAAGGATATTTGAATAGAAACCCATGCCTTTTTCCTTAAATAGTAAAGGTGACCAGGCATGATGGCTCACACCGACAATCTCAGCATTTTGGGAGGTGGAGTGTTGGGGTTGGGGTGGTGCCAGGATCACTTGGAGCCAGGAGTTTGAAATCAGCCTGGGCATACCCTGTCTCTAATGAAAAGGAAAAAAAATTAACTGGCCATGGTGGTAATCCCAGCTGCCTCAGGAGATAGAGCAGGAGCATCATTTGACATCCATCTTGGGTGTTTCAGGCTGCAGTGAACAAAGGTTAACCTTTGCACTCCAACCTAGTGACAGAGTGAAAGATATTTAGTAGCTGGTAAACGGAGTATTGGATATAGGCACAGTAAACCCAAGAGAGAGGGAATCTATGTGAACCTCAAGGACAAACATCCTTAAGCTCTTACAGCCAACATTTTCTCAGGAGGAATGACCCAGAAATTGCCATACCACACATTATCTCACATTTGAATGGAAAAAAGAATTGATTAACAATGAAGTATCACCCTGCAAGGAAATTTTGGAATTATGAATATAATAAATCTAGTCATGGAGTTATAAGTGATTTATATTTGAAATGCAATGCTATATACCTCAAAACTAATTATTATAACAAATAGATCAAAAATATTTCTGATATAAATACTTTTGTATTGATATAATAAGACTGAAGCTATTATCATTGTCAAAGTTAAAAATCAAGACTATTTTTTCCTAATAGGAAAAAAAAGTCACCAACAGATGGGGACAGTGGTTCACACCTGTAATCCTAGCACTTTGAGAGTCCAAGGAGGGTGGATTGCCTGAGCTCACAGGTTTGAGATTAGCCTGAGCAAGAATGAGACCCCCGTCTCTAAAAATAGCTGGGCTGGGTGTTGTGGTGAGTGTCTATAGTCCCAGCTACTTTGGAGGCTGAGACAACAGAATCACTTGAGCCCAAGAGTTTGAGGTTGCTGTGAGCTATGGTGTTACAGCACACTACCAAGTTCAACAAAGTGAGACTCTGTCTCAAAAAGGGGTGGGGTGGGGTGTCACCAACAATTTTAAATAAATCTGACTAAAAATTTACAAAATGGTCTTGAATTTTCAACTAGTTCTAAGATCCACAGTTCAAAATATGCTATAAAAAAAGGAACAACCATTATTTAGGAATGAGGGTATATATGTGTGTATGTGTGTTTAGAAAATTTAGGAAAATATATAAATCTTTATGAGTAGATTTATACCAAGGTATAAAATATCTTAATATTATTAAGTTAACAATAATAATGCAACTATTTTTGTCAGTTAACGTTCCAGCAAGAAACATGAAATTCTCAAAAAACATGATGGAGAATAGTGTGCTAAAAAGAACTCTGTATAAAGGTGAGGGTTGAGAGGAAAAAGCAAAGTATTCCAAAATGTCCAGGGTCTAGCATTAGCAGGATGTCACTGTCACTCCTGGGCTGTAAGGGGACATGTAGGAACAGTTACCCAGATCCATCTGTAGGTTTAGGAGAGTGAATATTCAAGAGGAATTATAGATATTGGTAGAAATATACCAGAAACTAAAAGAGGCAAATGATAGCCTGGCAAAGAAGAAGCCAGAAGAAAACACACCTTGATTTCTGCCTCCATCCTTTCTCCCACCTGTGGCTGGTGCTTTGGCCAGCTAAGAAGCAGAGGCAGTGGGGTCTTACTGAACAAGCAGATTGGAGAAAAGAAGATTGTGAATCATGGTGAAGAGTAGAAGGCTAATGCTCAACACAAATTTGTATGGTATTTTTAGGTTTTCAATGTCCTATTACACAATTTGTTTAACTCAAACACCCTTGAAGAAAAAAGTGTAAAGAAACTTGAAATTCAAGATTTTTAGAATTTCTCACATTGCCCATTTAATGTGTAATAGAGCCAGTGATTAAATTGTCTTCCAATTCTCTATGTAATACTTTTCAGACTATTTGGAGAAATTTCGATAAAATAAAATCCAAATAAACAGCTTAGGGAAATGCTTCAAAACTCTTTTTTTTTTTTCCCATGCTAGGTCAAGACAATATTAATGTAGGACTCAAATGTTTCATTGAGAAATAGAGTTCCAAGAAACTTTGCTAGATATGTGCCCATTCTTTCAATTACCATTCTAGCAGTATTAAAACACATTCTGGGACATTCTATGTCACCCTTTTAAAAGTATAGCACATGATCAAGAATACAGAAGAAAACTAATACAAGGTGCTCCCACAAGGACATGACCAGAGCTGTACTGGAATAGTAAAACCCACATTTGGTTGTGTTAATGAGAGGTAATTAAAGAAACTTATACAACATTTCAAAACCTGAAGACTTCTGTTTACATATTTACTAACCCTGGTACAACCATGTTCCCTTACATGATTTAAAATAATCTTTGATTAGAAAGTAGTCTCACTGCCTAAAGAAAGAATGCAAAATCACCCAGACTGATGTGAATTCAAGTTTTAGGTACCATTAAATTAGGCAACATGGTATATGTTTTTGGAACAAAAGAAATGGTAATCTGAGAAAGGTAACAGAGTTGAAATAAAATAAGCCTTTCAAAAAAGTTCTGATTTGTGCCAATACAGCACGATGTGTGTGCTGCATAATGTTTTGAGGTGTGCGTTGGAAGCACAAAGTAGGAGGCACATGGACAGTTAGAGAGCTTGAATGATAAACCAAGGCCAGTTCATAAATAATAAGAAATGAGAATTACCCTGCTCCTCATTTATTCTAGAACAGAATCCTAATAGTAAATCTCTTTGGGGACAGTTCTGCAGGCATTTTGTAACCTTAGAAACACTGGTTAGCGTACACATTGCATTAGCTGAGCTAAAGAATTGCTGTTTTTTAACTGTACAAGCTTCATGCCATAAAGGTGCTGTATCATTCATATGATTTGTAATAAATCTTTTGTATTTTTTCCTCCCAATAATTTATCTGAAAGAGAAGCCAACACCTTCCGGGTTAGTAAGCCTAGCTATTGAATTAATTCATGAGGTTGACTGGAAAAATGGGCCATTCTTCACCGCTAGGATCGTGAATATTTTAATGTCTGAATAAAGATAAGAATAAAGTTAAAGCAACTCAACTTTGTGGAGATGCTCCCAAAAGGAAAATAGAACTAGATGTTAAAATTGATACTTTATTTTATTATAACCCTATTGAGATAATGACTAAAAAATGAACTGATTGTTATCAGGTGCAAAAAACAAAAATTTGAACATTTATTATGGTTAATTCATGAAAAAAGTGGAGAATTATCATCATCTCATGATTTGGACCATCCTAAAGAGAAATGAAGGCTTTTTTAGTAAGATCCATGTGAATTCATCACTGAAGGTTAGTATCTGTACTAATAAGTTGAGAATTCCATCAATGCAATAACAAAAATACATTTAGAACAATTTCCCCAAATGGAATTAGATTTGATTAGGGTCCAAAGCAAAATTGAATACACAGAAGAGGGTGTAAGTAACCAGAGATAAAAATGACCTTTTGAAGCTTCTGGGCCTCTGCCAATCACAATTTGACAACCCAAAAGGAAGTTGTAGAGTAGTTGACATAATTTTTCACTTTTCTCAAACAACACTGTTTCTTTTTACTAAAATCAAAAAAAGAGGGAAAAAATATACCTGCAGACAACTGATGATAAAATATTTGAGAAAATACATGAAAGATTTGAATAAAGTAATGCTTAACTTCGTTTTCCTTGATCCATAAAATAAATGGTCCATTGCATTCAAGCCAATATGAACCCACTGGTAGATACTCTCCCTTATTTATGGCAAATAGTATCAACAAATCCCTACCATGACTACCACCTGGAGCTCAGTCACCCTCTATGTAGCACAGTGATTTTTAACACTGGGGGCTGCATGTTAACAATTGCCTAGGGGAAACTGAATCAACATTCCTGAAGGTAGAACTTGTCATCTGCATTTGTTAAAGCTTTCCTATAGAAAGTTGTCTAATGTGTAGTAAAGATTGAGGACTGCTAGCATCCTGGGCAAAATTGAAGAATGTGAATGTGAGATTATTTGATGTACTTTTATTGCAGGCAAATGAGGCCTGATAAAGAGAAAGCATCACCCATTCGAACACCTGTGTTTGAAAGAGGATGGGCTTTATTTCAGCCCGGAAGCAGCAGCTGACTAGAGTTCAAAATGGCCGAGCTCCCTGTCCTGCTTTGTCTCTGTCCTTTTTAGGGTTTACAGAAAGCCCCACAAAGGAATGATTACATTGTCCTCATTGGAGGTGTCAAAGCATGGGCAGGATTTACAGCAAAGTTTCAGGAAGTTAATCTTTTACAAAGAAGCTGTGAGGAAGGCTGAGTCATCATGAGTAACAACCCTTGTGGAGGTATCAGCAAAATGCAAAAACTTCCGGCATTTCAGATGAAGACACAATACTTCAGAGTTTCCTCCCTCACTTTCATGACTTGAAAATCATTAGAGGTAAAAACATTTCACCAACCACCTTTCATCACTAGAAAAAATAATACTCTTCTTACACTGTAGGTGTTGGTGAAAATTCCTTAAAAACAAATATTAAATACAAATTTTGCCATGTTCAGATTTCTTAGAGTTTTATTCTTGTGTGATCTTAAGCCCATTCATTCTCCTAGCTTGTTTACTCATTTGTAAAATGGGGGCGATTGTACCTACTTTAGAGGGTTATTATGAAACAAAATGAGTAAGCACATGGGAACGTACCCAGAAAAATGCTCACATTCAATAAACATTCATGACATGGGAGCTATCAACAGATAATTATAAATTGTAAAATTTTGAATATGTTATTATAGCCATAATTGCAGTGAGTTAAGAGGCTTAATTGTTCGTATGTTTTACTTAAAATGTACACTACAAATATTTACTAAACACCATGGTAAGGCACTATTCTGTGGGCTGAAAATAGAGCAGGCACAAATCAAACTAAAATCCCTGTTCTTCATTAAATTTCAATTTTCAGGGAAACATAAACAAAGTCTTATGTAATATGTTGATAAGGACCAAGGAAGGGAATTTTAAAAAATGGAGGGTGGTGTAGCAAGAGGCATTTTTGCTTGTTTGTTTTGTTTTGTTTCTGTTTTCCTATTACCATAGTTTTAGCAGAATACAGCCATGCTCATTTGCTTTTGTGCTGTCCATAGCTGTTTTTGCACTACAGTGATGCAATTGAGTAGTTGTGATGGAAACCATAAGAGACCTACAGACTAGAACATTTATATGGACCTCCGTTCAGAAAAAAAAAGTTGCCAACTTACGCAATGGATAACTAGATAATGAAATCTTAACAATGTTGAGTCCTCTGCCCCATGAGCAGAGGGATTCGTTTTTGATTAAGAGGAGTTCCCTTAACAATTACATGTGAGTAAAGCCCAGACAGAAGGGAGGGAACTGACTGTGGAGATATCTGGGGGAAACACATTTTAAGCAGGTGTTCAGGTGGCATCAAGAAGGCTATTGTGAGCTTGGTGCCTGTGGCTCAAGTAGCTAAGGTGCCAGCCACATACACCTAAGTTGGTGGGTTCGAATCCAGCCCGGGCCGCCAAACAACAATGATGGCTGCAACCAAAAAAATAGCCAGGCATTGTGGTGGGCGCGTGTGGTCTCAACTACTTGGGAGGCTGAGGCAGGAGACTTGCTTGCTTGAGCCCAGGAGTTGGAGGTTGCTGTGAGCTGTGGTGCCACGGCACTCTGCCCAGGGGGATAGCTGGAGGCTCTGTCTCAAAAAAAAAAAAAAAAAAAGAAGAAGGCTATTGTGCCAGAATTAAAATCAGTGAGGGAGGAAGTAGCAGGAAATGAAATCACAGAAATAATAAGGGCAGAGGGGTGATGTGATCATGTACGGCCTTGTAAGCACCTTTTCAGGTGCTCTTTCAGAAAGATTTCCATTTCCTGCCCCTATGTTTCAGTGCTATCATGTGAAAGACTTCGAGAAAAAAAGTAATGTGCAAAAATGATGTGCCATTTAAGCAGGCCACGTATTTAATTGCTTCAGCATGGTGACAGGCGCATTTGAGATATTGCCTGCTCCCTCCGTCTTTGTCCCTAGAGGCTCTGGAGAGCAGAATTCACAGGCTCCACAGGAGAAACAGAGCAGAAGGCATAAAGAAACTTGGATTCTGTGGCTGCTTGTTACTGCTTATAAAATATCCTGACTCGTACATAGCTCATAATAAGAAGGTTTGCTTTCATTCTGAGCCACAGGCAAACCAGTGGAGATGTTTAAGACACCTGTAAAATTAAGTAAACTATCTTTAGGAATGATCACTCTATTTTGTTGAGAATAGGCTATGGGCTCAGGCAGAAAGGTTGAAAGTCTAGATTAAAAAAAAAAAAAAAACCAACTATTGAGAATGTGCAGGTTTGGATGGGGTGGGTTAGCTCAAACATCTCTTTAATCAAAACCCATGTTAAGTGAGTCATCTGCCTAGCCTCAGTACCTACATTGTTATCTATCAGTTTACTTAAAAAAAAAAAAATTCAGGTTAATATGAGCATACGGATGATTAGGTTACAATCTTTGTATTTGTTAGGTAAGGTCCTTGTTATAGTTGTGCCCTCCCCTGCAGGTGTGCCATGTACCCTTACATTGTGCCAGTAGGTGAGAGCACACTGCTACCCTTCCCTCTCTCTCTATGCCAATTCCAACTTGAATTGAGTTTTTCTCTTGCATGGATGTGTATTAGTTTGTCTACCAGCTTCATATTAGTATTGAATATGTTGACGACTTGCTTTGCCATTCTTGCGATACTTCACTAATGACAATGTTCTTTGCCTTCTAGTCTTTCTTTGGCCCATCATCTTTAACCGAGATGCTTTTCTTCCACACTTTTTCCTGTTTACCTTCTTCCAGTCTAATTCTACACACAAACTTTGATTTTAACCAAAGTAAATGATTGAGTTAAACCACAATCACATATATTCAGGATCTATCATGAGAGATTCAGGCAAATACAAATACTTTTCTCTTTTCCTTGAAGTCTCTCAGTCCAGCTGGTGTCTCAGGAAAAAAGGCAACAAGAATTCATGCAACTTTAAAAGTATCAAATATTTTTAAGAATAGGTATGTTAGAGTAGTTTATGAAAGAGCTAAACCACATGATTAATATTTATTTCATACAGCAGGTATGATGTAAGGTTTTGGGATAAGAGGGAACTTCCATGAGTGAAGAGCTAAAGAGGCATTTTTATCAAAAACTAAAGGCATATCAGTGAGCCAGTGACACCATTCAGCAGTCACTTTCAGGCAAAGTACGTAGACTTCTGAGAGAACATGCTATTTATTGAAAATAAGGTAAAGAAAAAAGAATGCAATCTGGAAAAGTAGTAAAATAGAAAATTATAAAGTGCCTTAAATAATGGACTAGAGAAAACTCAGTATAGCTAAAGAGAATGCCTTCATATTATTGCAATTTCAACATGATCAAAGAATGTTTAAAATTTTAGTATTGTAAAGATGGAATGGGCAATTTAAAACATGGCTGTTACAACATATTTAATTTTGTATACAATTTTGTCCCTACTATGAGAAAACAACACTACTTTGACTTTTTATTATATACTATGTTATTCTAAGTGAACGCCTAAGGTAATAAATGATTGAAGTAGTTTTATTCAATAAGTATTTTATATTTGCAAGCCAGCAAGAAAGAATTGACTAAGAAACAATTGCATCAAAGGTTAATAAAAATACTTTAAAAAAAAATCTCAGAAACAATACTTAAGAACATTACATTATTCATTTTGCTAAACATACCCCATGTAAGAAGAAAGCTTTTGAATATTTACCAATGCTACTATTGTCAAGAAAATTTCTAAAGTATTAAAACAAATCTTATCATTTCCATTGGCATAATGTTCCATTATAAGTCCAGTCTTCTGTAAAGGTCAAAAGGATTTCTAGAGAAAAAAAAATAGATTTTATCTAGTAAACAATTATTCAAAGGAAAATTAAATTAGGGGATATTCTAGAAAGGAACCAATATGACCTAAGGATGAGGATAAAAAGGTTTCGTGTGTCCTTCGGGATCAGTTACATTGCCATTCTGAAACATAAACTATTATAATTGTGTTAGCAGAGTCATCAATGACAAACAATATACGATATTGTGATTCTTAAGCAGGCCCTCATATTTCAGCTTGATGGAAAATACCGTATGAATTTTTTAACTGCTTATGTTTGATGGTGTTTCCTTCTCTCAAAAAGGAATGGCTTTAATTTCTTTTAAGCATAAAAATTCAATTGCAAGCTGCAAGACTAAGAAATTAGCACTAACTAGCCTTTTTTAAAAACACTGGTAGTGGTTTCAGTTTCACTTGCAAGTACTTTAAAAGATGATTATCTTAAAATATGAGTACAAAGTAATGTTGCTCTGAGTATTCAACATTTATATTTTTGAATGTTGAGTTTCAATTGGCAAATGTTATTTAGAAAAACATTGATATTGAATAATAAGAGAAAGAAATCAAAAGATCCTGTGTGTACAGTACTCTGTGTTTATTATTAGGGCTTGATAATAAAACTGTCTACATTGTTCATTTGTTTGTTTCTTGAACAATGTGTAGAGGAGATAAGCAAGAAGGGTGGTAAGGGGGAGTACTAACCATCACTAGAGAAGGTCTCAGTCTATGACACTTCATATGGATCTCTGGATGTCATGGAAGACACAAAGCACAGCACACACAAAAGATAACTGAGTATCTTATTGGTGAACATTGCTGTGTCAACATTTAGAGGTGGACTTAGTCTATAATGTCAGAGGCGGGTGTTACTTTTGTACAGTTTATCCAACTCTGACATTTTCCACTCCTAGAATCTATTCCTCCAGATTGGTAATTTTAGTTTTTTATATAATTTTTACCCTAGGCCACCCTGTCTTCCTACATCCAATGCAATCTGGAAACTTCTTTTTATCCTTCCGCATAAGCACATCCAGTCCACTGCAATCGATTTCCTTTGAGTACTTCAGAGGAATAAGGTCATACATAATTCTGCAGACACTTTCCATGGCACTCATTTCATTTTGGTTTTGTCCAACTGTCTTCAATTGTCTTTCCTCATATATAATCAAATAATTACTGCTCAAACTTCCTTTTTTCTCCTATGGCAAATCATAGGTTTTGTAGTAGGCATAGAATACTCAGCACATTTTGTCTTTTAAAAAACTAAATTCGTGTTTATTTTCCCCTTCTCATTTACTAGGTCAGATAAACTGGAGGCCATGTTGAACAATATTGCCAGTTATAAAAGCCACATTTCAAAAGTCAATAATGCTGGCGTTAAGTCACATGATACAATATAAATCAGTGGTCCTTAAACATTTTCTGTAAAGGCTCAAGTATTAACTATTTTAAACATTCTAGGACACATACATCGCTGACACATATTTTTTACTTTCTAATAATATATTAACATATTTTTCACTTTTTAACCATGATTTAAATATTTTAATGTGTAACAAATATTCTCAGCATGCAGGCTTTATTTAAGTAGACAGTGGGATGGATTTCACCTGTTGACAGTAGTTTGACTACTTCTACGATAAGTTACTGAACTCATTTATCATAGTTTTATCTATGAAAGGACATGAGGATTGAATAAGATATATAAAAAGCTTATCTCCTATCAAATGCTTGACATATACTGGCTACTATTTATGACAATTTTATGATTTGCATACCCAAAAGTAATGGGGGGTACAATGCTAATAGACACATTGCTAACCATCTTTAATCCCTATTCAGAGAAGGAATTAGAGACACTATAAAATTATTTTTACCATAAATAAAATGCAAATCAAAACCATAATGATGGGCAACCCCTGTGGCTCAAGGAGTAGGACGCTGGCCCAATATGCCGAGGGTGGCGGATTCATACTCAGCCCTGGCCAAAAAAAAACCCTGCAAAACCACAATGAAATGCCACTTTATACCTTCAGCTTTAATTTAAAAAAATGACAAAAACTGGTGTGGTCAGATACAAACTAGAAATAATGCCCTCACTAGAACCAACCTAGATGGTGCCTTAAACTTGGATTATCTAGATCTTGATGCCTCTAAAAGCACAAGAAAATAATTTTTTGTTATATTAGCCACTGAGTTTCTGGTATTCGGTCATGGCACTCTGTCTAATATATAAGGGAATTATAAGTTAATAACAGAAACATTTCCAAACTTCTAAATTTTTGGAAATGAAACAACACATTCCTCTTTAACCTATTGATCACAGAAGAAAGCAAAAGATAAATCACAAAGAATTTTGAACTGAATGAAAACAAAATTGAAACACAACATCAAAATTTGTGGAATTCAGCTGAAGAAAACCTTAGGATTAAAACTTCTAGCACTAAATTCCTATATCAGGGAAAGAATAGTGGTCTGAACTCAATAAATACAGCTTACATGACATACAAAAATCTACAAAGAGAAGAACAAAGTAGATCAAAGGTAACCAGAACAAAGAAGATGATAAAGATCAGAATGAAAAATCAATGAAATAGAGAACAGAGAAATAATGAAGAAAAATAAAATCAAGGGTGGCGCCTGTGACTCAGTGAGTAGGGCACCAGCCCCATATACCAAGGGTGGCAGGTTCGAACCCGGCCCCAGCCAAACTACAACAAAAAAATAGCCAGGCATTGTGGCAGGTGCCTGCAGTCCCAGCTACTTGGGAGGCTGAGGCAAGAGAATCTCTTAAGCCCAAGAGCTGGAGATTCTTATGAGCTGTGATGCCATAGCACTCTCCCAAGTGTAATAAAGTAAAACTTCATCTCTAAAAAAATAAAAAAATAAAAAACTGGTCATTTTTGAATATCAACAAGTCGATCAACTACTAGATAGAATGCTTAGGAAATAAATGAGAAAAAAACAAGTTAAGAACACCAGTAATGAAAGCTGTGATACTATCAAGAGATTAAAACACACACACACGCACATATGGTATATAGAGGATAGCAACAGAATATCATAAACAACTTTATGCCAATAATTTTGACACCATAAGTAAAATGAAAATTTATCAAAGTATTAAAACTATCAAATTTCACACAAGAAGAAATAAATTAATTTAGTAGCTCTCTAATTTTACATTTTAAATTTGTGCTTTAAAAACCTCACAAAAATAATCCTGTTTCACATGAATTCATGGCATTCTACCAAATAATTAAGGAAGAATAAACATTAGTTCTGTACAAACTCTTTCAGAAAACCCAAAGATGACAGGATAATCACTCATTCTGAGGCCAAATTTATTCTGATACCAAAATCAGATAAAGATATTACAAAGAAAAAAAAAATTACACACAAATGTTCTTCATGAACAAGGACATAAACATTCTAAATAAAATTATAGCAAGTATAAACCAACAACAAATATCTTGCAATTCATCCTGTCAAACTAAAAAAGAAAAATCATACAATATCCTTGATACATAGAAAAAAATAAAATCACTTTACCCAATATCAACTTCCAAATAAATTTACAAAGCACTCAGAAAATAAGAAATAAAAGGGAAATTTATTTACCTGAATAAAAAAATGAAATTAAAAATAGAAAACAAGATTTCCTATTTAACAAATGGTGCTGGGCGAACTGGCTGGCAACCTGTAGAAGACTGAAACTGGACCCACACCTTTCACCACTAACTAAGATAGACCATCACTGGATTAAAGATTTAAAGTTAAGACATGAAACTATAAAAATACTAGAAGAAAGTGCAGGGAAAACTCTTAAAGAAATAAGCCTGGGAGAATATTTTATGAGGAGGACCCCCCGAGCAATTGAAGCAACATCAAAAACACACTACTGGGACCTCATCAAACTAAAAAGCTTCTGCGCAGCCAAGAACACAGTAAGTAAAGCAAGTGGACAGCCCTCAGAATGGAAGAAGATATTTTCAAGTTATGTCTCCGAGGTTTAATAACCAGATTTAATAGGTTTAATAACCAGAATCCACAGAGAACTCAAACGTATTAGCAAGAAAAGAACAAGTGATCCCATCTCATCGTGGGCAAGGGACTTGAAGAGAAACTTCTCTGAAGAAGACAGGTACATGGCCTACAGACATGAAAAAATGCTCACCAACATTAATCATCAGAGAAATGCAAATCAAAACTACTTTGAGATATCATGAAACTCCTATAAGATTAGCCCATATCACAAAACCCCAAAACCAGAGATGTTGGCATAGATGTGGAGAAAAGGGAACACTTCCCCACTGCTGGTGGTAATGCAAACTAATATGCTCCTTTTGGAAAGATGTTTGGAGAACACTTAGAGAACTAAAAATAGACCTACCATTCGATGCTACAATTCCTCTACTAGGTATATATCCAAAAGACTAAAAATCACACTATGAAAAGATATTTGTACCAGAATGTTTATTGCAGCCCAATTCATAATTGCTAAATCATGGAAGAAGCCCAAGTGCCCATTGACCCACAAATGGATCAATAAATTGTGGTATATGTACACCATGAAATATGCAGCCTTAAAGAAAGATGGAGACTTTACCTCTTTCATGTTTATGTGGATGGAGCTGGAACATATTCTTCTTAGCAAAGGATCCCAAGAATGGAAGAAAAAGTATCCAATGTACTCAGCCCTACTATGAAACCAATTTATAGCTTTCATATGAAAGCTATAACCCAATTAAAGCCCAATAATATGGGGAAAGGGGAAAGGGAGGGAAGGGGAGGGGGAAGGATGGGTGGAGGAAGGGTAATTGGTGGAACCACACCTATAGTACATCTTATAAGGGTACATGTGAATCTTTCTAAATGTAGAATATAAAGGTCTTAACACAATAAAAGAAAATGCCACGAAGGCTATGTTAACCAGTTTGATGAAAATATTTCAAATTGTATATAAACCAGCACATTATACCCCAGACTGCATTAATGTACACAGCTATGCTTTAATTAAAAAAAAAAAAAGAAGAAAACATAGTGATCTAACATTATTTTGAATGTATGAAACCTAACTGTTTTTTCTTAATGTTAAGAATGAAATAAGGATGCCCACTTTCTCTGCTCCTACATGACACTGTATGGAACATTATATCCAGTGTAATAAAGCAAGAAAGAAAAATTTAAAATGCATCTAGATTGTAAGGCAAGATCTAAAACTGTTTTTATTTTCAAATAGTATGATTTTCTATATAGAAAATCTAAAAGAATTTATTTAAATGTTCCTAAAATTAATTAGTAAATTTTGTAAAGTCAATTGTAATACTGAAAACCAGCAATAAAGAAATAAAACTGATATTTTATGTACAATAGTACATAAATAAAAATACATCAGAATAAATCTACCAGATATTAAAATTATAAATACTGCTTAGAGAAGATTTTAAAGATCTAAACAAATTGACTAATATCATGCATTCATTGTCTACAAGACTTAGTATTGCTTGGATATCAATTCCCTCCATACTGATCTAGAGCTTTAATATAATTTCAATCAATATACTAGCAGCTCTCATGTAAATTAACAAGTTTATTGTAACACCTATATGGAAATACAAAGAACCAGAATAGGTAAAGCAACTTTGAAAACATAATTAAGTTAGAGACCCTAAACTACCTGATTTCAAGATTTACTTTAAAGTGATAGAGGTTGAGATAATGTGGTTGGCCTCAAGACAGACAAATAGATCAATGGAACATAATAGAGTCCAGAAATAGACCCGAATGTACATGGCCAATTGATTTTTGCCAAAGTGCAAGGTGTATAATGTTGAAATATTTATCTTTTCCAAAAATGTCACAAGAACTATTGGATGCATATTATCTATGAAAAATAACTTTTTGATTATTCACAAGATATAGAAAAATTACCTTGAAATTAGTGTTAGTCCTAAATGTCCAATCTGAGTTTTTAAAAATTTGAGCAGAAACATAGGAGAAAATCTCTTTAGCTTGGGTTAGTCAGACATTCCTTAAATATGACACATAAGAAGGATCCACTTACAAATGATAAACTTTAGCTGAGAAAATTTAATAATATCTGTCCTTTTAAAGATACTATTCAAAAAATGAAAAGACAAGACATAGGCAGGGTGAAATGTTTATAAGTCATATATGTGATAAAAGGCTTTTATCAAGAATATGTAATAATGCAATATCAGAGTATGTAAATACATTTCAAAACTCAATAATAAGAAAACAAACAACTCAACTAAAGAATTAGCCACAAACTGATAGTATTGTGTGAAAATCTCAGATTTATTTTTGAGCTAAATTCATATTTGAAATTTCTGGGAATATTAAAGCTATTTATCAATCAACCAACAACTATTAATTGAAATGATAAGGATATTTAATATTCTTTCCATAGTATTTGAGTCTTAAGAGCATGTATTAAAAAATATACATATGAGCCATCTTAAACAATTTTCTTGTAGAACTGAAAAAGGGAATTATCTTTTAATTCAATTATTTGGAAAAAATAGAAAATCAAATGTTTAAAGCAATTAATAAAGATACACCATATTTTTAACATATAATGAATAGGAGCATTTTTTAATTGAAAATTATATCTATTCTGCTAACAAACTCTTAGATATCATTTTTTTCATTCCACTGATATCTTAATTCTATCCTGGGTCAAGTAAATTAAATTAAAGCATAAAATAAAGTTAGGTTTTGTAATAAAATCATGGAATAGGAAATCTTCTGTTTATATCCATTCCCTCAAAGAAACAATAATTTGGCAGCTACCCATAGATAAAAGTGCCTTTGTGGAAGCTTTGGGATTTAGGTAGGAGATTGTGAAACCCCTGTAGTGCCCAAGACCTAGAAGTGCTATTTTGAAAGTGCAGGCCTGTGTTCAGTAGGCAGGTTTGCAACTGTGGTCAATCTAGAAACTTGGAATCAGCCTTATCTATGTGGACTCAGCTACTGGCCAGTTTGGACTTGGTACTGCCACCAGAACTGTCTACCAAGCGGCTAAGAAAGATTCACACCTACCTGTGCTTTGGGTGACAGGCCCACCAACCTCAATGTAAATCAATGTGGACCTTAAAGTGGACCTGTAACTTGGTTCCAGCTGCTCTAAGTTTGATAGCAGTCCTGTCTTCCTAAGAATTCACATGGAGACATATCCCTCTGTCCTCAATGGCACTCCTGCTGCTGGTGAACTCCATCCCACATCAGGTTTTAAACAGCTTAGTAACTCAATTTTAGTACCTCTCACCTACAATTATAGATCAGTCTTGCCCTCAAATGGATAGCTAAGATGCAGGATACACACCCATCCACACTCCCCTCAGAGACAGGGCCACCAAATTTACTCCCATGGAAAATCCTGAAGCAGATCTGTAGCCTAGTAACACTCCTCTCAGTTATAGCCTAGGAGAAGTTCTGCCTGCCCAGGAACCCTATAGGGCACATATATATCCATGCCCCAAAAGATTGGCATATAGACCTCAGCCTCAGTTGTGGATCCTGAAATAGCCCAGTGACTCAGTTTTAGCCCCTTTCATCTATTTCACAGTTAGTCCTTCCTATTGATCAGGACATCTGGTGGGCGCCCTCCTGAGGACCTGATGGGGAGACATAACTGTTAATGCACCTGTTACATACATACTGTAGATTCTAAAAAGGATCTCTATCTCAGTGCTAGCTCCACTGACAAAGTCCTTGATATAGTCCAGTCTTCCTAGGGGCCAGACAAAATTATACCTGTTTGAGACTCTAGTAACAGGTTAATGAGCCAAAGATCTTACTTCAGACTCAGCAACAGCCACATGACCCAGCTTCATTCAACCCTCCTTGACTGTGAGATTCTCAAGGCAACCTCATCAGCTCAGAGACCCAAAGGAGAAGGCCTCTATGTATGCAGAAGAGTCCATTCTTGGCAAAGGAAAACAGCCCCTGCGAAATAAGCTGAGCAAGGTGGAATAAAAACAGTTCAGGTAAACCAGCTGCTAAATTTCTTATCTGAGCAGTTTCCTGCTTTTCCTAGAAGCCTGGCCTGTAATGGATACAGCTTGCAAACACTCCTGCTGAGTCTGTGAACACTCTGAAGAAACAAGGGCTGCCGAGGAAGTTGCATGCAAGGCCTGAGTAGAAAGATTAACCAGGCCATCTCCTGCCCAGTTAATAGTCAAACCAAATACTCATTGTGGAGATTTGTATTTGGCCAGGGCACAGATCAAGGGAATAGCTCAGGCCCTGAAATATTGGTAGGAGAGCTTATATACCTTATCACAGAGGAAGACCCTCTGAGTGGAAATCAGAAGAAAATTCTTCTGTCCCCTTGATTCTTCAGAGGACACTGATGCCACTGGTGGTGTTTTACTACACAGTGAATTAGTGGTGATTAAACCACCCCTAAGTAATCTGTGTGTGTGTCCGCAGAGAGGAGGCTGCTCCCACACAGGTTCAGGTCTTGGATATCTCATGGCTGCTCAGACCCTTAAAGTTAATAATTATAGATAGAATAAGAACTAACATGCTTACTCAGAGAAACTGCTGACATTTTTGTTCCCTTCCTCAGCTTACCCTCTGGGTTAATCAGGAAATAGCCTTCAATAAAATCTGAGTAAAATGAACAGTCAGGGCCATTCACCAGAACCCCAATAATGGGTGATGGCCCCTTGTGTGTTCCACCTTTGAAAATTCTATTCTGCAGTGTCCTATCTCCCACTTTTAGCTTTATTTTTCTTCAATCAGTTGCCACCAGCTCCATAAGTCTTAAAGGGCCCTGCCCCAGGGCAGGACCCTGGCACATTTTCATGCCTAAATCACTCCATGCCTACTGCTCCTTCAAGTTAACAGACACTGATCCAAGGCTATGCAGATGGTGATGAATAAGGCAAATATGATACAAAAGAAATAAAGAAAGTTTCAGTAGGCCAAAGAAAAAGATGATGAAAAGAAAAGAGATGCATGAAAATTCTGACAAATAATTCAAAACAATTATCTTAAAGAAGCTCATTGAGGTACAAAAGGACACATACAAATAAATATCATCAAAGAAGAAAGTACATGAACAAAATTAAAAGCTTAATAAATAAATGAAACCATAACAAAGAACAAAATCATGAAGAATACAATGACTGAAAGGAAAATTCAACAATGAGCTCTAGCAGACTTGATCACACAAGAAAAAGAATTAAGGAACTAAAAGAAAGATTTAGTGGGAATTAGTAAATTAGAGGAACAAAAACAAGAAAAGAATAAAAAAGACTGAAGAAAGCTTGGAGATTTATGGGATATGATTTAATAAATGAATGTATAAATTATGGGAGTCTAAAAAGTGAAAAAAGAAAGGGGCAAAAGATATATTTAATGAAATAATTGCTGAAAATGCCATTCATCTTTGAAAAAATATGGACATCCAAATTCATGAAGTTCAAAACATTCCAAGTGAGATTAGATCAAAAATAGTTGAAATATTATAATATCTTATAATTAAATTGTCAAAAGTCAAATATAATATAACCTTGAAAATAGTAATAGAGAGTCATTACATACAAATGAAGTCCTTTAAGATTATCAAGGACTTCTCAACCTTGAAGTCCAAGAGGGAGTTAGATGATATATTCAAAGAATTAAAAGAGAGAGAGAAAAAAAAAAAATCTACCAACCAAGAATACTACACATGGCTGTCCTTCAGAAACAAAGGAGAGATAAAGACATTCATGGATAAGTAAAAGCTAAGGGACCAAAAGACATATCATATAAAAATGCCAACGGGAGTTCTTTGAGATGAATAAAAAGATCTTATGGAATAACATGAACACATGTATGAATAAGACTCACTAGGAAAAGTAAATATATAGTCAAATTCAGAATACTCTAATAAGGTAATAGAAGGAGGCACAATAGTGCTCCCATATGGGCAGTTTTGTTATCCATGGTTTCTGTTACCTGTGGTATGGCACAATAAGGTATTTTTGAGAGAGATAGTATGAGAGAGAGAGATAAAATATTTACATAATTTTTATTAAAAATATATTGTTGTAATTGTCCTAGTTTATTATTAGTTATTTTGATTGATCTCTTACTGAGCCTAATTTATAAACTAAACTTTTTCATAGGAATGTACACATAAGAGAAAACATAGTAGGTATGTATGCGCTCTTACCATTTTCAGGGTTGATACTCTCCACAGTTTTAGGATACATTCTTGAAGTATATCCTCTAAACATAAATGACTATATATTACTTTTAACTGTAGTACAAAAGCCAAAGTCAAAATGTTAAAAGCACCATAGCTATATACATTTTTAAAGGACACAAAATACAATATGTAAAGTATAACATCAAAAGCATAAAATTTGAGTCAAAGAGAGAATATAGTGTTATATACAGTTACAATTAAATCATTATCAACTAAAAATAGAATAACTCAGATATTTCATGTAAACCTCAGGGTAACCACAAAGAAAAAAATTCCAGTAGATTAAAAAAATAGTTAAAAGAAAAGAAATCAAAGCATACTGCTAGAAAAAAAATACTGAAGTTGAAAAAAGTAAAAAAAAAAAAAAACTGCAAAAGAGATAGAAAAAAATTAAGTCCTTCTTTAAAAATAATTACTTTAAATTTAAAAGAAATTTTCTGATAAAAAGACACAGAATGGCTGAATAGATAGAAAACAAAATCTAACAACGTGCTGGACTCAGTTTAGCCTTTAAGGGCAAGCATGTGCTGCAGAAAGTGACAAAGTGGAAAAAGATAGTCCATGTCAATGGCAACCAAAAGACATTAGGAGTGGCATTATTTGCATCAGACAAAATAGACATTCAGTCAAAATCTGTCACAAAGGAAAAAGAAGGTTATTGTCTAATGAATAATTGGTCAGTTTATCAAAAGATTGTATTGATTTTAAATCTGTATGCATTCAACATCATAACTCATAAATATGTATGGTAAACATTAACAGAAATGAAAAAAGAATCAGTAATACAATAATAGTGGGAAACTTCAGTACCCCAATTTCAACAATAAATAGATCATTCAGATGCAAAATCAATGCAAAACAGCAGATTTGAATAATACTATGGACCAAATAGAACTAACAGACATACAAAAGAAATTCTATTCAACAGTTTTGGAATACCAGCAAACACAGTCCATTTTTTTTTATTAAGTCATATACATATAGTTTTATGCATATGTGGGGTACATGTGTGATTTTTTTATACAATTTGATGTGCTTGCATCAAACTAATTAATATAGCTTTTGCCTCATTTACTTGATTATTGTGTTAAGACATTTATGTTTGACACTTGATAGATTTGACTTGTACCCTTGCAATATGCTCCATAGGTGTGGTCCTGCCATTTACCCTCCCTCTATCAAACTTCCCCTCCTCCCCTCCCTTCCCACTCCATTTCTTTCCTTCATCCTGGGCTACAGTTGTGTTCTATCTTTCATAAGAAAGCATGAGTGAATATAAGTTGGTTTCATAGAAATACTGATAACACTGGATACTTTTTTCTCCATTCTTGTTAGATCACAAAAAAAGTCTTCAGAAATTTAAGACAATTTCAATCATTTCAAATATCTTTTGGACCACAATGACATAAAACTAAAACCAATAGCATTAAGAATATGGAAAAATTCACAAATACATGGAAATTAAACAACATAATTGTTAACCCAAATAACTAATATGTCAAAGAAGAAACCAAAAGAGAAATCAAAAATTATCTTAGGACAAATAAAAATGGAAATACAACACACCCAAACTTATGAGATTCATTAAAAGCAGTTTGCGTGGTATAGCACATACTTATAGTTCCAGTATGGAGTTTCCTCAAAAACATGAAAAATAGAGCTTTTATATGATTAGAAAAATTCACTTCTGGATTTATATCCAAAAGACAGGAGATCAGTCTTTAAAAGAAAAATTCACACTCCCATGTTCTTTGCAGCATTATGGACAATAACACCAAGATATGGAAACAATCTAAGTCCATCAACAACTGAAAAGATAACAAATGTGGGATATTTGCTTATGTGTATATGTGTGTGTGTATACACAAGGAGATATTATTAAGCCATATAAAAGAAAGAATTACTGCCATTCGTGGCAAAATGGTGAACTTGGAGTACATCTTAGTGAAGTAAACCAGACAAAGAAAGACAAATACTGTGTGATCTCCTTCAATGTAGATATGGAAACTAAAAATGTTGAACTCTCATAAGGAGAAAGTAATAACTAGCAGGGACTGGAAGTAGGGAAGTCATATTAGTCAAAAAGTACAAACCTATTATAAAATGAACACATTCTGTAGGTTTAATATACAGCATGGTAACTACAGTTTATAATACTGTACTGAATTTTCTAAGGTCTTAAGTTTCCTTAACACACTTGCACACATAGAAATGGTAACTGAACTGTGAGGCAGTGTATTAATCAATTTGATCTTAGCAATCATTCCACAATGTCATTCCACACATATCAAACCATCACATTGCATACCTTGAATAGATACAATTTTGACTTATACGTTATACTTCAAATAAGGTAGAGAAAAAAAGAAATTTTGAGGCAAAAATTTAAGGAAGAGAAAAAGTGCTAATGAGAAATAAGTCAACATTTCTAAACTCTTGGGGCCATAGCTAACAGAGTTATAAGAAATTCCTGTATGTTCTTCCTATAGGATCATTCTATGCCTCTTATTGTGGACCTGGCATATTTATAATTGTTTTGAGTGCTTAAATAAGTATTTAAAACTGAGTAAAACTGGGTAACACTTTAGATGTATATTCAGAGCAAAGTCTCTATTTAAAAGGACCTCTGGAAGGTGGTTATATCCCCTTTCTCCTCTGTTTACTAGCAGGTATGGATTAGCAGGCTACACAGTACCACCTAATTCCAGCTAATACCGAAGCAATACAAGCAAGTTAACAGTAACCGACAGGAGAGCAATTACAGCCCACACAATTCATTACCCCTCTTAACAGAGTTCTTTGTTTAGTAGCATAAAGGAAAAAGAAATCCTGAATTGATACCCAGTCTTGTATCACTAAAGCTATAAATTCGGTAGAGTTATGTGCCCAAATACTGTTTGGTGCTACTCCTGTTGACTTCTTTGCTGCTCTGTTTTGACTAAGGGAATAAGAAGTCTTCCAGAGAAACCACTTGCCTGCTTCCTCATAACTTACTTTATTTTTTAAAACCACAGTGTCATTTTCATTTGGTCATGTTTTAAAAATCATATCAATTTTGACTTAAAATTTAGAATGAAACATGAATTTCAGGTTTATTTTCTTCCTTTTTATTTATGATGAAATAAAATGTTCCCTCTCTAAGAAAAATACAAATATAAGAAGCTTTCCCAATATCTAATTTTTAAAACATTTAAATAAATCAATACCATATGGATTTTCTTTCCCTTACAATGTATGTTTTAAGAAATCTGTAGAAGAAAATGTCTTACATTTTTACCAAAAACAGAATCTGTCAAGAAATGTTCTCAGCTGCTCAATGCTCTGCACTTGCTCCACTCTCCAGGTGTCCAAAAGCACTTTTTGCTCAGCCATAAATCATCTGTTAAGGATGGTTGACGATCTGCTCAGATTAGGGAACTTTGGCAGCTGTGAGAATAAGGAGCCTACACTACCAAACTCTTGGTCTGAATAGAATTTCTGAAATACTAGGGAGAGAACACTGGGATAAAAATAGATGGTTCCTATACTATGCTTTGATGTTTTAAAAGAATGGAAAAAAGTGCTTTAATTTATCTTTCTTCTCTATTTTTTCTTTTCTTTCTTTCTTTTTTCTTTTCTTTCTGGTTTTTTTTTTTTTTTTTTTTTTTGAGACAGATCCTCAAGCTGTCGCCCTGGTTATAGCTGTGGCATCACAGCTCACAGCAAACTCCAACTCCTGGGCTCAAGCGACTCTCCTGCCTCTGCCTCCCAAGTAGCTGGGACTACAGATGCCCACCACAATGCCTGGCTATTTTTTAATTGCAGCCATCATTGTTGTTTGGTAGGCCCTGGCTGGATTCAAACCCACCAGCTCAGGTGTATATGGCTGGAGCCTCAGAAACTTGAGCCACAGATACCGAGCCTATCTTTCTTCTCTTAGTGTTGAACATCAATTGAAACATGACACAAGCCACAGAGGTAGCATCCTAACTGTTCTTTTCAGCAATGTTTCTAACATAGAGGGCATCTTGATAAAGTTCGTCAACATTCATTTCTTTGTTGGTTTTACAGAAAAAGATAAAATTCATTCATTCATTGTGTTGATGGTATCATTTCCAGTTGCAGAAGAAAGCCCTCCTACCACATGGCCTCAATGAATGAATCTCCAATTAAAAACTCATGCTGACTATATTTATGTACTATACTTATATTCTTTATTTTCATTTTGTTCATTGCATTTTCTACCAAAAATAAAAAACCTAAGTGGGAAAGCATCTCACTCTCTCTCTGTTTCTCTCTCCCTCTGTGTATATATATATATACACAACAGAAAAAGCCAATGGATATAATTAGGTTGAAGGTATGGTAAAATTTCAAAAGGAGCCAGGAGTGCTGAATTCTAAGTCTAGCACTGCCCTAGCCACAATCATTAAGGCTTTAAAGTATTCTAGCATGTAGTATGGGCACTAAAAGAGCTACTATCTTATTTGACATTTAAATCAGATAAATCCATGATAAACCTCAGCACAATGCCTGGCACATAATAATGACACATCATCATTACATAGTAGCTATTTGTTATTGTCATTATTATTAATTTGTATCTTTCAATGTTTTTATTATTTAAATTATAAAATTGCTCTCTGATTAAGTGAAGTATATAGAAGGTGCGTAATATTCCACTATAAGTATCAATATAATACTAAAATAGAATATCACATAATAACAAAAGCTATTGAGAACATCTGGGAAATTCTCTCATTATAGGTAAGGCAGTTGAGAACCAAAGTGATACGATATGTTAACTGATTTCCCTAATACACAGTACAAAACAGACACACTCTAAACGGAAGGCTAGTGTGCATCTATGAATTTCGCTTTTGCATTATTCTACTTAAGGCTGCAGAATGTGAGGAGCTGGAAAGTTTTGCTGGCTCATCTGAGAGAGAACACCTTGTTTTCTGAGCATACTAGTCAGAGGGAGTGCCAACCACGTTTTCCTAAATTCTCCTACATATGCACGTGGTAACACCACCAAACACAATAGCACATTTGCACTTTAATTTTGAACCCTTAAAAATGCTACTCTTGGGTCCAATAATGTCATCTGCTGTCTGAGATACATCGCCTAGGAAGGAGGCAGAAGTAGAGCAACTGAAGTCTTGAATTGTATCTTAGCTTTCCTGAAATCTTTCAGACCCTAATTCTGTCCTTCATAACTTGATTTTCTGATTCATAACAGCTTGAGACAAAATATAAATATGACAAGATGACTTGTAAATAGGATTTATGACCCCAAATATCTCTTCTGTAACAACTCCCAAATGCTTCTAGGAATCCTGAAGTCGCTCTCATCTATGAATTAGTCTTCTGGGATACTTCTTGGAATTCATTTTCCTGCTCTCTTCCTACAGCTGCTAAATCCTACTACAAGTTTCATTTCCAGTGCTCAGCAGAAATGAATGATGCTCTCACTGCTCACCAGTAGTTCCCATATCTGTACTGAAGCTGGCAGAGGCTCTGTGGGTACAGGTGAATATCCAGAGAAGCAGGGTAACTTCCCTCCAAACACAAAAGTTCTTGTATCGAACAGCTCATTACTTTAGCTACATGAAATTACCAGTATCTTACCAATTAGGATTAATTACATATGCTTCAATATAATAAATTTACTGAATCATCTCTTATGAAAATTCCCACCCCCTGGGATTCAGAAATGAGTCTATGGAGGATGGGCCATTATATAATCTGAATGAAGTCCTGAGCTCAGAATCCCCTCTCCCTCCAACTCCAACTCATAAAGCCCCTTCCCATGGGAAGAATTATTTCTCAGAACACTCCTTACTTCTTCATCTGAAACAACTCTACCTAATACCCCTGGTCACATTTAAGTAGATATTTAATAATAGTTTAGAAGTACGATTTGCCCCTTACCACTGACATTGACCATGATGGTTTGTTTCATATAATGATAATAGCTGAGCCACTCTTGATACAGAAGAGTCAAAAATCAGTCACAATAAAACATTCTCATCAACATTATCAATGCTAACATCATCACCAAAGAAGTAATGATGGCACAAAGAACTGCTTAAATGTCTCAGCTATTTAAATTTGACTATCTTTTCTCAAAGATAAACTCCAGTTTATCTCTAGTTTATCTCCAGTTTATCTCCAATAAACTCCAGTTTATTTCTCTTCACTTTGTCTAACTCCTCTAAGTCTTGTGGGTTTGTTGTTGTTGTTTGTTTGTTTGTTTTTGTTTTTTTGAGACTGAGTCTCACTTTGTTGTCCTCAGCAAAGTGCCATGATGTGTTATTGTCGTCAGCAAAGTGCCATGATGTCACAGTTCACAGAAACCTCCAAGCCTTGGGCTTAAGTGATTCTCTTGCCTCGGCCTCCCAAAGAGTTGGGATTATAGACTCCTGCCACAGCACCTGGCTATTTTTTGGTTGTAGTTGTCATTGTTGTTTGGCAAGCCTGGGCTGGGTCCAAACCCGCCAGCTCTGGTGTATGTGGCTGGAGCTACAGGCACCGCGCCAAGTCTTGCATTTTTTTTCTTACTTTTTCCTGGTGTCCCTGGCACCTCCCAATTTAGCAAACCAGTGAATTCAGTTACTGAGCTCTTCACTCTTCCTTCCTTTAACAAAGGCATTAAATAAAAGCAATTCTAACACCTATCCCTGCATCTTCCCACCGGCTACCTCCTCCTCCAAGTGTACACACTGCTGTATGTTATCACCATGTTTTAAATTCTGTGGCAAAAAGAAGTCAAAGATTTTTTAAAGTTGATAGTAAATACATTAGTAATATCTTTCATTTTGGTCTATTATTCTAGGATAGAGTATAGTACTAGAGAAAATGCATCTTATCCATAGTTACAAATTCATCTTCTCATTTATTAAAAAAAAAAAAGAAAGAAAAACTCTGATGGAGACAAAGCCTGTCTTCTGGTTGCCCTTCCCCACTTGTCAAATATTAACTCTGAACTCTCCTTACTCGTTTCTGCCTCCACCTCTCCTCAGTGCTCTCGTACTGGCATACCCTCATGTTTCCCATTCAAAGTCCAATCCTAAGAAAAGATCATTTAAAAATTCATTCTTTTAATTATTCAAAAATATTTGGCACCTACTGTATGAATCAATGCTGCACAGAAAACTAAAGCAGACTAAGAAATAACATGGGATATCAAGTTGGGTGAAGGGGACTGTTATCAAATATTCTTGGGAAAATGGTTTTCATTGATAAGATGACTTATGAGCAAAGAGCCAAAGGAAGTGAGGGAATAAGTTACATAACCAAAGGGAGAAGGAAATTCCAGTCTGAGAGTGAAGCGAGTGCCAAAGCCCTGAGTCACAAGAATGAGCAAGTTGACCAACTGGGCAGGAGGGCAGTGAATCAGCAGATGAATGGTAGGAGAGAAAGCAGAGGAGGGTTTAACAGAATGCTCAAATGATATGTGTATAATCCTGTCTCGGCCATGGTAGAGATTTAGGGTTTTATCCAGATTGCAATGGAAATTAACTAAAGGAAAAATGTCATATTACTTAAAATGTTAAAAGAATACTCCAGCAGTATTTCTAAGATTGTTAGCAATAAAAGAATCACCAAAACATGTTAATATACAAGATTCTAATTCAGTGAGTTTGGAGTGGAGCCTAAAAATGGTGGATTTCTAATAAGCTCTCAGGTTTTGCTGATACTCAGCAAATGCTACTCGTATAGCAAAACCCTATATAAGGAGTTCTCAAGAGTTTGTCTCTAAACTAGGAGCACTCCCATTGTGCAGTAACTTTTTTGAAGTGCAAATTCTGTGGCCCACTTACTAAGTCATAACTCTAGGGATGGAGTCCACTAAGCCACCTTTTTTTTCTTTTTTTTTTCTTTGAAAGAGTCTTGCTCTGTCACTCCCAGTAGAGTGCAACGATGTGATTATAGTTCAGTGCAACTTCAAACTCCTGGGCTCAAGCGACCCTCCTGCCTCAGCCTCCCAGAGTACTAGAGTAACAGGCATGAGCTACTACACCTAGCTGCCATGCTATGCTTTAATCAGACTTCTTACTTATTTTGATTCATTTGTGATGAAGTTTGAGAACCACAGCCCTATATTTTATATTGAGAATGGAAAGAGTGGAAACAAGAAAAGTCAGAAACCCCTGAGATAGGATGTTTGAGCCAAGATGTTTTAGTGAATGTAATGAAAGGTGATTGAAATGTAAATATATTTTGAAGACAGCCACGCCAATAGGAGATGTGGGGTATGGGAGACTAAGAGAAATCAAGTGTAATCCTCCAATGCCTTATGTTTCATTGAATAACTGAAAGAATGGAGTTGTCATATACTGATTATAAAGTGGAAGACTTCAGGAGGAATGAAGTGGACACAGGAGAGAGTCATAAATATTATTGGACCTCTTGTTGAAAGGCATATATACAAAAGTTGAAGTGATGAGTAGGTATTAGAAATACCATCTTGGCCATCAGGAAAAAGTATAGGCTAGAGATCTAAAATGAATGATTGCATTTGAGAGCTGATAGCATTATAGCCCCAAAAATGAATGAGAACACTTAGACAAAAAAGGAGAAAAACGGTCCAAGTACCATGAACTCTGGAACATTTTAGATGTCTGAGTGATGAAGAATGACCAGCAAAAGAGCCTCAGAGAAGCAATCTGCAAGGAACAAAGAGAAGCCAAGTAAAAGCCATGGAAGTGGCAGTGCCCAGGTTGGAAGCCGTTCTACTCCAGGAAGACTCAAGGTTTCTAAGGTAATGCCTTTCCAATGAACGTTTCAAGTGGAGAGGTGTGCATTTCAGGCCAGTGAACCAAAGTCCTGAAGTGACAGCACCTAAGTCACTGCCCGATTATACTCAGAAATTTATTTTATTATAAATCCCTTCCAATCCAATTTTCTGCCACACACATACTCCCCAGGTCTTACTTATTTTGGGAGGGCCATTTTCCTACAAGCACAACCACGTAGAAACAACACACGATCACTTGTTCACATGAAAACCCATGGCCTGCTGAGAACAGTTAGAGCACAACCTGCTCTACTGCCGGCTGGAGTCCCCACTGCGTGAGGAAATGGGTTGCACAGCTCGCAGCTGCGAGGAAGTCCAACATAGGGACTGGAAAGGGCTGATGGTTTTTCACATGTACTTGATAAAAGGATAAGGCCTATATTTTTCTCTTCTACTCATAAATAAGATCATCCCTTTATTAGGATTATTAGTCCTGTGCTTTCTCCATTCAATGTAAGAACGGAGAAAAATAAACTAGCATATAGGAATATAGCAACCACAATGAACCTATAACTAATATCTCTGAGTTATCTATAATATCTTCACCATATACACCACAGCCACTCAATACATCCTCTTCCCATGCCAACCATGGGTGCCCTCACTAGTAAATATGTTTTTTCAACTGTTGCATCAAAGAATTAAAATATGAGCTCCTGAAGGCTCTATTTCCATCTATAGAAATATATTTTATATAATTTTTATTTGAAAAATGCTTTAAAATAATAAAATACTTTCATATACTTGTCACATTTAACCATCAATCATCTCTGTGATATAGGCCAGGCAGGTAACATTACCACCAGCTTAGAGTTGAGAAAAATAAGTTTCAAGGTTGGACAGGTAGCTAATGAAAAAACAAAGGATAGAATCAACAGTCCCTTGTGTACCCAGCCAGGACACTCTCCATCATGCTACACGACTTCAAATGTGCTCCACCAGCAAATGGAAAATCCAACCTCAAGTCTATAAATATCTCGTAAAGGATCAATAAACATGATTTTGAACCTGTTCTCATTTTACGGCATTCATTTCATTACCAAATAAGTATAATACAATTTATATTATTTGAAGTTACAAATTTTCTTATAATAAAATACTGTGTTATTAATATACATATATACACATAATCATAATTAATTATATCATTGCTGGGGGAGCAGTTCTAGTCAATTTGCCACCTCACAGAGGCGTTGTAAAAATTAATTAGAATTAATTAGGGGTATTATTTGAAGACAAAAGCATTCTAAAAGTGCTAAGCATTGTCACGTCTCTTCAAAATGAGTTTTAAGTTAAAATAGCAATCATTGATCAGTAACATACTCCTGAAAGCAATTCAGTCTTCAGATAATTACATTTCTGATTCATTCTTAGAGAAGATTGCAAATGGTGATTTCTTTGGTTATGCCCAAAAAACAGTAAATAGAAACAAACATGCTAACCTGTTAGTACAAGTATAAAAGTGGATAATTTTATTTTGTTGAAGGATACATTTGATATTCTTTCTTTCATTATCCTTCTCTACCTTTATTATGCAAGCTTTGAATTCATATTCCTATTCTCAGCATTAATTTTTTCACAATGTACTGAAAATGTCACTTGACAAAATCTCTATTGGTAAGAGCAACAGAAAATATACTCAGCACATTAGGCCGCATTTAAAATATTTAAGCATTTTTCATGAATGCGTTTTTTGTTAAAATAGCTTTCATTTCAAAATGTCAAAACTTATGAAAAAAACATTTAGCACAACTGTAGATATTTTACCTAGAGATAAGGAAAGTTACTTTTATGCAACATTCCTTAATGCGTGTTGGTACCGTTTGAGGGAACTCCTTGTAAATACATTCACATATCTTCTTTCCCTTGGCTAGATTTGTTTTCTCTTCTACTTACCTTACTTATCTGGGAGAATTCATTTTAAATGTATATGGGAAGGAAAATAGATCAATGTTAGTGACTATAAAATACTGACAACAGCCAATTTTGTGGCAAATTTTTATTACTACCAGGTCTGTAAGAGAGTATTCAACCATTTCAAATACACATTTTAAAAGTCTAATCCCATATGTAACTGACATGAAAGGCATAATGAATTTTATTGGGTACAAAAAATTAAAAAGAATTGCATGTAAAAATTTCATGGGCAAAGAGTTGTGCTTTTCTCTGATATGAGAATTGTCTGGTTAGTCCGTCATTTATTCATCTTGCTATATGAAAAAGTAATCAGTGATGAGTTAATTTGTTTAATAGATTTTGAAGAAATGGTCTGACAACTGATATCTTCCTCCCCTAATGATTTCTAAAAGGCAAAGAGAAACAGTTTTTACAGGATATTAAATGTATTCCCAACTTTCCCTCTTTAAAAAACAAAAAATGCTTTCATGTGGCCAGAAAAGGCAATACCAAATCATGTTTCTTTATAGAGATCCAAACCAGTTTCAGTTTGAACTGGCATACCTTACACATTTGTTGGTTATCAATTCATCCTTTACTTTCTATACTACTTACCAGCAATGCCCACCATTCCCGAAGTGGTTTTCTAAAACAAAGCAAAACTCAAAAATAACAATCTTGTTCATGTATATTAATACAATAATCTTGCTCAGATGTATTAGTCCCCATTAATTGCAATTACAAAAAAAAAAAGAAAGAAAGAAAACTTTAGGGAATGAATACTTGCATATAAATTTCTCTGTGGGAGATAGTCTCTTCTTGTTTTTTATTTTCTTATCTTTCGTAGGTAGGAAGAATAAGGTAATGGAAAGACTACAAACATATTGTGGAATCATTCAACCCCATAATACAAATTGAGCTCTACCTCTTTGATTGTGTAACTTTATTTTATTTTAATTTTTTGCAGTTTTTGGCCAGGGCTGGGTTTGAACCCACCACCCCCGGTATATGGGGCCGGTGCCCTACTCCTTTGAGCCAGAGGCACCACCCTTTGATTGTGTAACTTTAAACATTAAACTCTTGGAGTCTCAGTTTCTAGGTCTTTTAAAGACAAGAATAAATTCAGCTTACAAGGTTCATTTGACAATCAGATTAGATGTGCAAAGTTTCTTCTGAAGTATGCCACATAATAAGTGCTTAGCACACACCAGCCGATACTGTTATTATTATGCTCATGGAAGAAGAGAGATGCCAAATAAAGGCCCAATTAGCCTGAGAACGCACAAACCTTTCCCAAACACGCCATTTGTCCATGGGAATCACTGATTATCCAATTAAATATAAATACCCAAGTTCGAGACAAAAGTGAATAGTAACGTAGGAACAGGGAATTACTGTAAATGAACTGAGCAAATGTTTAACAGGAAACGCATTTACTATTTCCTACAATGTCGCCAGCGTGCTTCAAGTAAATCACAGGATTATTTAAATTCTAGATGAATCATTGCGCAACACCTCTTTTCCTGATTAATGTATTTATAAGCTTAATGCAGTATTTGTTGGCACGAGCCCATAGAGAAGATTAAAAACATCTTCAGCATCTAACTTTCTTAAATGCTGCCTATTTCTCAGTGGAACGGCTGTGGTTTCAGCATCACGAACCCCTTGTCACATATAATGTCTAAAATATTTAACATGTAGTTAATTTTATGTTTTATTTATTCTTTATCTTATTCAAAAACAGGATTTATGGTAGCAAAATAGTGTGCAATTTTAACTTCTTGCTCCACTTAATGTATTTAATGAAGTAATTGGATCCCTCCCAGTTAAAGATTAAGTCATTTACAGTCCCATTCATATCCCCAGAGCTTCATACAGCACAGTGACGCCAACTTCTATATCTTTTCTGAGGCCTTTATTCTTTATGTCTTACGCTTTAAACCTCTATTTCCAGCTCCTACTAGAAAAATTGACCTGGATAAATTTCACATATTTCCCAGCCAACTCTCCAAAATTGAACTCATATCCCTACCTTATCTGACTTCTCTTTGTCAAGTAATCATACCACCATTTCACCTATCGCTCAAGCCAAACCTGGTGTACGTGGCTCCTCCTTTTTATCTTTCTTATTTTTGGTCTAATAGTCACTAAATCACATGGCTTCCAAAATCCTATCCTGGGCATCTCTTGAAGCTGTCCCAGTTGGAGGCCTTGATTCAGGGTCTCATCATCATCTCAGTATTTCAAGTCCCTTTCCTCATCTGACTATTTTTATTCTCATTCTGTTTCCAAATCGAGTATGGTAAACCCCTGCCTGTGGCTCTGCATATGTCCTTAGAACAGTGTTTGCCAATGTGTATTTTGGATTCTAGTTGTAGATGTTATTAATAATTATTAACAGTTATAACAGGAAAGGCAGGGTTTTTGAACAAATATACTTGGAGAGGTCCTTGATTTTTAAAAAAAAGTGGTTCTTTACTTTTAGGCTTGACGTGGTATTTAAGAGATTAATGCGAACTTTTAGAATTCAAATAGAGTAGGAGTTTGCCAAGCCTTTTTAAGTAAGAAGATTGTGTGTAGTCTCTGTGTATAAGTTGGCGATGTCAGGACAACTCACAGAATTAATGTTCCATAAAACATCGTTTTGAACATTTTGAAAAACACATTCTAAGACTACATTAACTACATATCATAATGGTTGTGATATGATGTTTTCATGTTTACCTTCATATCTTCATCCTAACATGTAATTTCTAAACTGGCTTCCCAATTCTTAGGCTAAGAGGAAGGAGATACAGAAGTTTTCCTTTTTAAAGTTCTAAGAAAAATATCTTCCATAGAAGCACACAGCAGGGTCTCCAAAAAACGTAAACACATTGAAATGATTGGAGAAAGTTAAAGTAAGAATGCTGGTATTAAAAAAGAATTTAAATAAACATTTCCTTTCAACATAACTATCCTTAATCAATATATATATATATATATATATTTTTACAAATCTGACTGAAAAGTTAAATTAATGATCTACTTAAGATAAAAAAAAAAGTTGTACTACTGATATTAAAATCAATGTAAAAAAGAGAATTAGATTCAATTTACAAATACGTAATCGCTACTTAACATGTTAGCTATTGATTTTAAGTATTAAATGACACCATCTAGCTTTTCTAAAGCATCGCTCTTCATGTTATTGAAACATCTGTTTTCTGAACCACAAAAAGGGAACTTGATGAAGCTAAGGATCCATTTTGCATCTCTACAAAGACCCTGGAGGAATGGGAAGTATCATTAAGGCCAGAGAGATGGAGCTTTACATATTTGCTCTTCATTTCCCAAGTGTATGACTTGAACACGCGAACAGATCTATTGGAGTTGCTTCCTTAGTACAAATGAAAAAGTAAGGCTGATTTCAAGCAAAGGTTGAAAAGCACCTGTCATAATCCCTGGCAATAACAGGTGCTCAAAAATGTATTTTCTTTTGCTGTGAATCTTTTGTATTCCCATCTAATGGAAAAAAAGAGAGAAGAAAAAATGAAGAGCAGAGGATATATACCCCTTCCTAAAGCCACACCTCCAGAATCAAGTCAGCTTCATGCTGGGTATTAGACATTTTTTAAAAACTATTCTCATTTCTTAATAAATATAATAACCAACCAACTCTTTTTTAGGTATTAGGTTGTTTACAATGTGATTTTATTCATGTCTTAAGTATAATATTAATCCAGCAAGTGTAATCTTGAAGTCACACAAGATCTTAATTATCTTTGAACTTATTATCATTATGACACAATATTTATTCCAAGAGAAACATTAACATTTGCCTGATCTCACAAAAGAGGAAAGATGTTTTTCTTCATTCTTAAAACCAATTTTACCAAGAGTATCAATTGTACTAAAGTCTTTTGGTTATTTTGCTGATCAAAATAAAAAACAATCTAACTCCACATAATTAACTTTTAACCTATTAACATTAGTGAAAAAAATGAACATTCAAACATATTAAACAATTAATTACATACAAAGCAACACAGAACAGCCGCCTTAAAAAATATAAACCAATTAAGTGCATATTAGTTTGGTAGAATGTGGACTCTTTAGCAACAGAGAGAATTGGCTTAATTTCTTTCTCGGTTATAAATTACAGATGATGAGATTTACTTCGTGGTTACTTTGTGAAAATTAAGTGAATCGATGTACCTGAAGTTCCAAACACAGTACATGATAGATGAATGGCACATAAATACTATCTCTTGACAAGAGAGGAAAAGATAAAATCTGAAATATACCTCTCAGTCTTTTAGGTAAAAGATATGAAAGCAGTACCTTTTATTCCACACTGACATTATTTCTTTATGTATTTCTCAGATCCATCTTACTCTTTAAAACTTTACTTTTAAGGTGTTGTGTTTTAGATCTCCTGTCCCAGTATCCCAAATTCAAAACATGGCTGCCATTGCCACACAACACTCTGGCGCCTCGTCCTTAGGATGGGTTTGACACATGGCTCATTTTCACTAAGCTTTTTGAGTTCAATACTTGACCTTTATGGTCAGAAATATAATTGATTCACGTTTTTGACATTCCTTGTGCATGTGGAGTCTAACGCTGTCTACTGGCCTGTGGGAGGAACCAGTCACACTAAACTCGTGGATGTCAGGTGAGGGTGATTTGGAAAGTTGGTAGATAGAAATATTCAGTAGATTCAATGTTTTGTATTAAATTGGGCAATTTACTTTCAAATACTGTCAGTACTGTGTGCTTCTACACAACCAAATATGTACACAGTATTTTACAAAATTGTTTTTATGGTGGCAAAACAAACTCTACTAAGTTAACCCTATTTACCTATTTCAGTCAAATACTCTCTACAAAAAAAAAAAAAAAAGAAACAAACAAACAAAATGCAATGGACTTAAATACATTTAATATATTTAGTATTGAATACTAAAGTATTAAGTACTCAATACTTTACAGATTGACTAGGAGTCGGAGAGCACCTACGGCTCCCCAGGGAGCCCACTGACCACCAGTCCAGTTACCTATTAGAGCCTCTGCAAGCATAGCTGGTGTGTGTTCTACCAATTAACAGGGCTGAATACAGCATTTCATGTAAATCTATAGCAAAATATTTACTGGTAGAAACAACCTTTAAAATGTTTTGATGTTTGTTTCGGTAATATGGCAAATGGTACCTACCTTATAGAAATACTTTGAAGATTTGTACTATATTCCTTATTGTTTTAATTTTTAAAAGCTGATAACTGTTTTATTATATCCGTTGAACTTGTACTAAACGTACATGAGGCAAATCTTTACCTTAGAAATCCTGAGAATGTATAAGCATCAAGAGAAGTGGTTCCTTCTTGAAACCTTACATAATCTGAATACTTGAATTTGGGAGAAATCTTCTGTTGGTAAATCAAACCTGAACTTCCCACCGTGAAACAGAAAAGAAAAGACAAATTGATCTCTTAATAGAAGAGTTAGTGCCTTGCCGAGTAGACAACCCCTCTTAAGTTATAAACTGTGGGGTTTATTTGCTTATTTTTGTTTTTACTGCAGACCTGTTATTCTATATTATTAACAAGTGCATGGCATTATGTTTCTGGGGGGTTTTGTCTGTTTTGCGGGTCAAAAGCCATATAGAGAATTTTTGATTGAAATAGGTAAACAGGGGTTAACGTAATAGAGTTTGTTTTGACACAATAAAAAGAAACAGTTTTGTAAAATATTGTGCACATGTAATATTTAGTTGTATAGAAGCACATAGTACTGATAGTATTTTAAAGTACTGGAAATTGCCTGATTTAATACAAAATATCGAATCTACTGAATATTTCTATCTACTAACTTTCCAAATCAACCTCATGTGACAATGACGAGCTTAGTGTGACTGGCGGCCTCCCCGCCTTGCCTCAGAAGGCATTGCAGACCATTTCTCATGCTGCTTTACCTAAGTGAACCCAGTTTCAGAAAGGTAAAAACCTTCTGGAAATCCCAGGGTTTTTTATTGCACCTGCCAGGACCCTGAAGTGCTTCTTTCTCAGTGGAAAATGGAGGGAGCTCAATGCTAAAGGGAGCAGTAAATAGACCCACAAACTGATTTTCACTGTAAGTCAATGCAGCATTTACTAAAAGCACCAGGTCTCCTCCTCAGGGTCTCCTCAAGTTTTCATTACAAACTGCAAGATGACATTTATACAGGAGAGGGGGTCCTTTTCAATGCGGAAAGGACTTGGATTTTTCCACTTCCTTAGGCAACCAGTCTCCTGTCCCTTACAATGGTGAGTTCTGTTCCTTCCTACAAGTCACCTATACCTTGTAGGATTATCAGGTCTAGGTTAGCAATGTATAGACAAGTATTTGATATGCCGCTAGCTGTATCATTAATAACGTATTTTTTATGTCAACTTGATTCAAATACTGTAATTTGGAGGCTCCTAAACTTTTTTGGCCTTTTTTTAATGCCTTTTGGTTGCAAGAGGAGTGATTATAGCAAACTTATGTATATTGAACGGCAGACAAAATGTTCAAAAGGTGGTAATATGAAATATTTGTTTCAATCAGGTTTCTTTCTTATGTAATATAATTATCTAGGAAGGGGAAAGGTAAAGATTTCAACAATTAAATATAGAATTTTTACTTGTTTAATAATCTCCCCATAATTATTTCTCCTTTTACATGTTACCATAAAATTTCATTTCCTCTACAACATTCCTTAAGAATAACAAAATTCCATTTTTTAAACTCTTTGCTGTAATTCGCATATTTGACCTTTGCAGCCTTAAGTTGAAATTTGTTTTTCAAAGTTGGAGGTGGGGCTTAAGGAGTGTTTGGCTTGAGGAGGAGATTTCTCATGAATTAGTACCCTCTCTGGGATGGGCAGGGGTGAATCACTCCATTAGTTTCTTGAGAAACGGTTGTTGAAAAGAGCTTGGCAATGGCAACTCCCCTAGTGCAATTCTCTCTCTCTCTCTCTTTCTCAATCTCTCTCTCTCATTCCCTTTCTTGCCATCTCTGTACACACTGGTTCCTTTTGCTTTCCTCAATGAATGGAAGCAGCCTGAGACCCTCCCCAGAAGCTGAGTGGATATGGCCTCACACTACTTGCACAACCTGCAGAATCATAAGCCAAGTAAATCCCTTATTTTAAATAAATTGCCCAGTCTCACATATTCCATTAGACTAGAACAACACAAGCGGACTAAGATACACTTTATGTTCTTTAAGTTTTAATATAATATTTCTTATCTTACAAATTTTACCTTGAAATTCATCATATGCAATAAGTTTTAGTTCCACAAGTCAGTTTGGGACCTTCATTATATTTAGACTTTAGAATTTATAATGCATTCAATTTATTTAACCTAGAAGAAATTGTTCACAACTTGGTTTCCATACCCAGCAACAAACACAGAGGTACTTTACAGTCATCTCTTATTAAATAGAAACAGAGAAGAGAAGAAATGAGTTTTCAGTTTATATAATTAGAAGGAAATGTCTTTCTGTTGATTTCTACAGTGCAGTTTTAAACAGGTAAATAAATTAGGATTCTAGCAGGCAGTAGTCTATCCCCTCCTCCCTGCTGGTACAGTAGATTGGTGACCAAGTGTTACAGTTTCCCCTGGAATGTCTCATTGTGATCCACTTGAATGCATCTTGGTTAGAATAAGAGGTATGGTTACCTGGACATGACAGTACTTGGCTCAGAGACACAGCCAGCACATTGATTTTCCAGGTCTAAATCCATCCGAGGAGGGAGAGACA
>NW_003852401.1:3846833-3851235 GCF_000181295.1 Otolemur garnettii
GGTATCTGAAAGGGACTTTTAAACAGATTCTGATTCTAACCTCCCAAGGGTGAATGCACAAGCTTGCCTTCTGTGTTTTCAGTAGTACTGTAGCTGCGCTAGAATTCTTCTCTCTCTTGCCCTCTAGTGCAGCTTGTCAATATGACATTGCTTATCCCTCACGACTCCTTCAGCGAGTTTGTCTGTCTGATGCAATTGTTTTGTCTTTTATTAAGGATTATTATTTATACTCTGCCCATAGCAGACAAAAGCCCAAAGGGTAGTGAAATAAATTAGGGGGGAAAAGAAGGGAAATTGCACAGACTAAAAGTCCTGAGGATTTAGGGACAAGACAATGCTGATAAAGAAGTTTGGGTCACTTTGTTTTTAAAAATACTGCTACCAATTATGGACAAAGTAAGGTGGTACAAATCTACAACTATCTATTTGCACCCACATCTAAGGATAAAAAAAAAAAGCAACCAGGACCTTGCCTCTTTTTGTTAGTATGTATGCTACCATATCAATAATACGTGTTTCAATTACAAAATGCTATAATTTTTCTTTATTGGAAAAAAAATCCCTGTTCACCTAATACCTTAGTATTTTAGAGAGTGTTGATTTTTGAATACAAGATGAATCATTGTCACATATTCTTTTTTTTTTTCACATCTGTTATCACCATTCTCTTAAATCATCTGCAATCTTTGAGGCATTGCCATTGTCTAGATCCTCAATGACAACATACAGTTTTTATCAGCCCTATAGAAAAACTGATTGCCAATTCAGATGCTATTTGATCATTGTTTCATCCACATACTAAATCCTTCACTAAATTCCAAATTGCACTGGTAGAAATAAAATCTATATGTTTATATAATGAGTAATAAAATTTAAAACTAATGCTAGTAAATATGGTTGAGCTAAGCTAAAGTAATTATTCTTTTAGTCCTCCTCTATAGAATTGATTCTTCCATAATCCTTCTCATTTCCTGAAAATAGCTAAGTCAAAAGGTGACACAGACACAGACCACAAACTAACTAATTCAGGTCAAAGGGAGCTCCAATTCTTAACTACTTAGTCAAATTGATCAGAAGGCAATTATAATTCAGATACTATATGTCTTAAACAACTGGAAGTTTTTAGATGTTTCTCATTTGTATTAATAGCAGAAGCCATTTCCTATAGTTTAAGACTAAGGTAAATGTAATGGAAAAGAAATTATGGTGATGTATTATACTTTCTAGCTTCAATTCTTAAAATATGAAGTTAATTTATTTTTTTCCTTTTTTTATTAAATTGTAAACACATGAATCACATATACATTAATGCATTTATGGGGTACAATGTGCTGATTTCATATAGAATTAGGAACGCTTACATCACACTGGTTAATATATACCTCATCTCGTTTACTTATTGTGTTAAGACATTTATACTCTATGGAAGTGGTTAATTTCAATTGCAATTTTTGTTTCTCAAGAGAGTGATTTGACTCAAAATGATCTAAATCAGTATTTCTCAATCTAAGTACTATTGAAACTTTGAAGCAAATAATTCTTTGTTGTGGTGGAGAATTCCACATCTCTGGATGTAGATTCCTGTACCACTCTTGATCCCTCAGGACATAACAAACAAAAATATCTCCAGACATTCATAAATGCTTCTGGGGAATAAATGGAAAGAGGCAAAAATCCCTCTCCCCTGGTGGAGAATCACTGATCTAAATCAACAGTTTCACGTAACGTTAATAACAAGAAATACAATAGTCTTGAAAGAGGCAGTATTTTGAATGACAACTATGGGCAACTGCTGTTCTGGGCTATCTGTTCTTATTTGTAATCTTCTAAATAATACAAGTGGAGATCTGGTGCTATTTTATAGATAAGCCACATAGAGCAACATAAACCATTTCAATACTATATAGAAAACCCAAGAATTAAATCCAGTTCAAATAAGTTCCAAAGCTAATATTTTCCACTACTGACTTTTTCCTCATTGATGCTTTTCTAGCCCCTGCTACCAAACATCATGATGATTTCCCACTCTAAATGATAAGTCAGTACCTGGTCTTGTCACTGACAATTGGAAAGAGAACAAGAATCTCAGCATTTAAAATGATGTATCTGAAGGTTTTTGTGAATATAAAGCGTAACACTTCATCCTAAAGATATCCCAATATAATCAGGAATTCTGAAATTTTTGAGGTATACCATTAATCAGGAGAGGTAGAAAGTTTGCTGTTTAACCAATCCGATGTTTGAATGAATACAGAAGCTAATGTAGGACATCTGTACACTGAGAATAAAACGATTGGTGCAAGAGGCTTAAAATAAAACATGATTCCAACAGTTTTATGTAAAAATATTCCATCACCTCAGCTTCATGACCCAGAATTTGTGATGTAAATAATTTACAATAATATAAGTGAGATATCACCTGGTGTGTGTGGACTTGAGATAATTTTAGGTTCAAAAATAAGTGGTGAAATCCATAATAAGTTGCAGGGGAAACAGGTTATTATAACCAAAGAAATTCCCTAGTCCACTTTAGTCTGACTTTGCCTCCTCTTCGTTCCCTGTAAGTGACGGTATTTGATTGATACTTGTGCACAGGACACCACAGACATTTTTGTAAGCATCGGCTCTGCTCTGCTTTTTCAGGGGCCATGGTCGCATAAGATAATAGATAAATAAGGACTATGTGCTCATTTGTTCACTTCTTATGTTTGTTATAAATAATTTGGAGAATGGAAACTTATCTCTATGTATCACTCACCTTATCCTATGTATGAACCTAACATAGTATTATGTATATTATTTTCATTAATTAAACTACTAACATTACTAAAAACTGACTGTGGGTTAGGGAACATCTTAAAGTGGTCGGGCTACAAAGATGACTGCATATTACATTCATTTAAGGCTTATATTTTTCAAGTACTTTCATTCATATAATTGCTCTAAAAAGTGAGAAAGTAAGAAAGTCAGAAATGGGATAAGTTATTATGCAGAGATATATGATAATATTTTTTCTACCCCAGTAGTTTTTATTTTCTATGTCTACAAGATATTTGTATTTGACTATTGAACCAGAAATGAGGACCTGTTCTTAGAAAATGTCTGATTCTGATAGGAACACAGATAGGAAAAATACCAAATATAATTATAGGTAACATTATAATTTTATTATTTTTTTCAAAGATTTTGGAATTTGTTCCATATTCTTTATGCTTCCACTGAACGACTATCCACCTACATTGACCCAAAGATCATGGACTAAAATATAGAGAGATAAAGAGGACAAATGGGAAAACAAAGAAAAAACATAAGGCCCATTATTCACTTGGACTTTAGAGATTTTGCCTGCTCTATAAACAATTCTGCTTCTTCAGAATATAGAGACACAAATGTGAAATACTTTTAAACATTTAAACATATACACTTAATACAAAGAAGTTTACTGATGTTCATTTTCATATTGTACATTATTCAACTCAATGGCAGCACAATAGAAAGGACAGAGGAATTGGTTCCAAATACCATGTTTCTTTCATTCAGAACATTTAAATGAGTTCATATGAAATGGGAGGCATGCTATTACCTAAATCATAAAATTCCTACCTTATAGGAATTGAGCAATTATGCATTCTAGTCATTTTCGAATGGTTTTACCTATGTGGACATGTATGCAAAGGGAATTGTCCAAAGGAAATTCTACATAAAACATTAAAAACAAACAGTACCAAAATTCCTCTGAGAATAGTGAGCCATTGTTCTCAAGTCTCATCCCTCCATATCTCCCTCAGCCACAGTGGGGATCTGCAGAACCCCCTGTCTTCCGGAAGTACTAATTAAATATTATTAATTCTAGTTCTGATCCCCCATTCTATATGGGAAGATAATAATATTCAGAAAAGTAGTAGGACTTATTCAAGGTCATTCATTAGCTGCATGTAGAGTGTAACTCAAACACTCTGGAAGTTCATAGTCCTACCAATAGTGGTGACTTCATTTAATCTGTCATAAGCCTGCTGTTGGAGTCAATATACTTAAGAGAGAACTCACTAACAAAGCTTCTGGTCTCACCAGAGATCAAATAAGAATGTTCAGAATCTTGAGAATTTTTCTGCTTTCATTTATACTCAATTTTCTGATGTGTCCAAGGTCCAGAACTGGCCTAGAAGGTGTTGCTGAAAGTATGAATATGCAATACGGGATCCAGGAATGGAGCTAATACAAAGAAGATCTCACAATATGGTTTGCTTGCTTTCTCATAATGTAGACCATTTCTTAAGTGAATTATTATTTGTCTTTTTATTCATCAGCTGACATAAATACTAGAGTCATTCTCACCAGTGAGGATAAATCACTGGAGAAAAATAGATATAAATAGAGCCAAAATAATAATAATAATAATAAT
>NW_003852401.1:3852036-3868971 GCF_000181295.1 Otolemur garnettii
AGGAGGAGGGAGGGAGAAAGAAAGGGAGGGTGGAAGGGGGAGGGAGATGGAAAAAATGCAATTAAGCTAATGCAAGTTGGGTGTCACAAGGTTATAGATATTTCAAGAGCTGAGCAATTTACCGTCTGGAAAAGGAGAAGAGCTCTTGCATAAAATGTCCCCCAGTTCAGATTTATTATGCTTTTAGTTGTGTTATATGTGATACAATTAGCAGGAGGTGCCAATAAGGCGTTCTCTCAAGGACGTGGTCATCCCGTGCCATCTGTTATTAATTGCATTGTCCTTTCCACATCCAGCTAGAGGGGAAAAAGTTCTCTGAGAAACACCTGCAAATTCTCACTGCACAATGACTAGAATTTAAAAATTCTTAAACAAAGAGAGAAGGATGGGTCAGATCTCTAAAATGCCCTCTGTGAGTGGAAAAAGAAAAAAAAAATACAAACATAAAGAATCCTAATGCAACAGAATTCTAAGTTACCGGGTTTATTTTTCCTATTATATTCTGCTAGACTGATGGCTTTTCAAGCCACAAAATGTATTATATAAATGAAAAATAAATAACTGGAACATTCTCCTAGACATACAGGCACTCTTTGTAGGACTTAGTGAAGACTTAGATGTTTCAATAGATGGATAACATGAGCATAGAAATTGAATGGGATTTTCTGTTTTTAACTTTGAGATTTTGGTATTTGGGGTGATTCATATCAGTCTTAACTAGTCTTAAACCTCTGGGTGACTAGATGAGTTATAAAAATTAATATTCTTATAAATACACAAACGCTTTCTCAGTTTGGTGCCTATTTTCATGGATTTAATCTCAAAATAGGAATCTTGAAAGGCTGCTGTTAAAATACAAATAGCTATTAAAACAATTTAAACTCATTTCAGAAAAACTGACTTACTTTTACCCATCTGTGCAGCCTGCTCTTTTCTCTGATTTCCACCGGACTTGAATCTTTGATGCAGACAACTGCTATAGCCAGTCTTGTTTTCTGCTCTCTTGTTGGAATAAGAATGAATACTTCTGACACCAGGGCGAAGCTCTAAAGCACTTCACAGGAATGTTTTAAAACTCCTTTATGACCAGTAATCCAAAATATTTTCAAAAATAGCATGATTTTGAGGAGAGGAGGTAAGGAAGTACTTGGAAGGAAATAAATGCTATTTAACTGAGACTTTCCTCAAAGAAAAACAATCATATCTACCTGAAAAACCACGGTTTGTTTGACAGTTAAATTATCCACCACATCTTACGCATCTAGTTGCATTAAATTCAACTAAATTCTATTTACTGCAACCTGGGAAAAGAAAATAAAGCCTTCTTCAACAGAGGGTGGCCATGGCTAACATAAGAAGAAAGAAAAACAGGGAAACATTTTCTTTCCACGGCTTTCAATTACTAAATTAGGAAAGTACTGTATGCCTAAAATATATTGTTATATTTAAAATCTGCGGTAAAATTAATTTCATGTATCAAAAAAAAAATCAAACAGGAAAAGATTTTGAAATTTGGTTACAATTGACTCCTTTTATTGAAAGAGGCAATTCCCCTGTGCCAGCAACCACAGGACCTGCTCACTTTTGTGTACTAAGCAGACTTTTCTGTCTGAGCGCATTGATTATCTTTATCTTCTCTCGTTTGTCGGTTCTTTAGAGATATGCTTCATTTTGCCCTCAGGTTCAAAATATCCATTCTGCCATTATTGCAGTTATTTCTTTTTTTAAAAATGTAAAACATGTTATTTGATAGTTACTTCAGTAGATTCATTAAAATGTGTAAAATAACCATCTCATAATGAATAGGACACACATAGAAAAGCCCATTCTCAGGACCTGTATTTGAGGCGTAGCTAATCAAACTGTAGGCCAAAACCGCTTTATATTGTGGTTTTCTTTCTTTCAAAGAAAGAGTACAACCATGGCTTATCATCACTAAAAATAACGATGCATATAACAAAATACATTCATGAACACATTGCATGAATCAGTAACTACACAAATGTTGTCTAAATAATTTTCATTGGAATGGACCCGCAACCATCAAACTATCAAATTTCTGATTTCCTTTCCTTTCCTTTCTTTTGCTTTCTTGCTTGTATAATCTTGTTATTTCCGACTACTTTTAGTTCACAACACATCCAAGCAACTAACTTCAGGGTCTCAAAAGTGAATTAGTATAGACTGAGTAACTCTCCTAGGGGAAGACTCACATTAAAGTAATGATCTGATAAATTATTCTCTTAGGAACCTACCTTTCAAGTCTTTAGTCACAGAGGCACCAGATCTTAGACTGTCCACTAAAGAGTGCATCTGAGAAAGACGTGTGCTTTAATAAGAAATAGTTTGGAGACTATTTCTCCAAAAAATAGTTTGGAGATAATATGCACAACTATCAAAAATGCTAACATAATCTTAAATACTATCTACAAAGGTAGAACAGACCTTCAATATATTCAAATTCAGTTCCCTTGTATTAATAACTCAGAGGTTGCCAGAGAGGTATATGATATATATTAATTTAAATTGCAAAAAGACCAGCCTCATAGTTAAGCACTAAATGAAATAATATACTTAAATTTCACTATGTGGATTGGAATTCTATTTACCATATTTTGCCATGTACAATGCACACATTTCTGCCTAAAAATTTTGAGGGAAAATAGGGATTTGTATTATAGGGAGAAAGAGAGCCCACGGGGCCTCCTGGAGCCATTGGACCCTCCCAACAGGCCTGCAGGGAGCAGGGAGCTCTAGTCTGGGAGGATCTGGGATCCAGTGGGAGTGGACTGGACCAGCTTCAGGCAAGTGCTGTGATCAGAAGAGGGGGAGTTGGTAGAGTGGTGAGGTGGGCCGTGGCTGTGCAGGGAGGGGCCCCAGGCTTGCATCCTGGCCATGCAGAGGGTACTGGGAGCCCTGAGACCCCAGTACCTGGCTGCCCTCAGCTGAGCAGCCCCAGAATCTCCCACCCCATTGGCCACATGTGTGGCCATCTCAGCTACAACCCTCTACATGGAAGGAAGGAAAGGGTCCCTGGACTAGAGAAGGAGCAGCCTTCACAGAGCGGGCAGCTGCTGGAGGGCAGTACAATCTGCACACTTACCAGGGGAAAGTCAGCCCCCCTTCCCAGTTTAGTCTCTCCCAGCTGAGAGCCAACCATTTTCTCAAGAGATATTTTCCTGAAAGTATGGGCCAAAATCGTGAGTGCCCATTACAGACAGGAGCATATTTTACATGGCAAAATATAGTAATTTGCAGGAGCCTAATTCTACTTCTTAGGAAGTTTTTTGTTGTTGTTGTTGTCATTGTTGCTGATTTTTTGTTTAGTTTTTATTTTACTTTTGGGAATAAGGTCTCATACATATCTTTCAAGATTACAAGGGTTTACACCATGGTGTCCAGAAAAAGGCAAACAATATTGCAACAGAATGGACAGGTAAAAGCTCAATTTATCCAGAGGGAAAACATAAAAACACAAAGGTTTGAGAGCTGACCCTCAGGGTGACTAGATGTGGCTAGTGATACAAGCAAGTTAGATCCCATTTTCTCCAATGAAGAAATGATGGTAATGAAATCTGCCTTATGAGAGTTTGGACAAAGGGAGAACTATATCATCTACTGACTTACTATAGTGCTTGTAGTAGTTATTAATGATCCCACTGGGCACAAGTCAGATGTCTTTAGTCTCTATTATGTCCTGGTCGTGGTATATACAAGAATACATTTACAAATCAGAATGATTGAATTGGTACTTCTCAGAAAAACCAAGTCAATTAAGAGCAAAGGAAAGTTTTACCCAGACAGTAGTAATAATTCCTAGAATCTACCACTTACCATTAGTACAGGGGATAACTATTAACCAACTTTGTAAAGTTCCAGAGGTTAAAGCTAGCAACAATGAACAAAACTAGATGCATTCAAAATTCATTTTAATTTAAGAAAAATATTTTGCAAGACAACAATGTTAATCCATTGATGCAAGTTAAGGACTTGAACTAAGTGAACTAAATAACTTCTAAGAAAGCAAACCTAATAACTTCTAAGTTTAAATTTCTATAATGTCCCTGAATCTTATCTTTATGAAGATGCTGTGCACAGTTTGTGTATTGGTTCATTAATTTCTTAAACACACAAGGAAATATCTAATACTAGCTGAGCATTAAGTTATATAATATTGGTAGTTTTATTAATAATAAACAATATTTTTGTGCAGTTATGAATCGGGGATGTCTAAAGGTGTTACAAGTAATATTTTATTTATTATCACAGTATCCCGATTAGTTTACCCATTTTAAAAATGTGGAATTTTTTTATTTTGAGACAAAGTCTCATTGTGTTACCCCAGGCTAGAGTATCATGGCATTAGCCTAATTCACAGCAACCTCAAACTCTCAGGTTCAGAAGATCCTCTTGCCTCAGCCTCCTGAGTAGCTCAGGCTACAGGTGCTCATTGTTTTTTAGTTTTAGTGGAGAAGGGATCTCATTCATGCTCAGGCTAGAACTCAGGAGTTCAAGCATTCCTCTCTCCTTGTCTTCCTGAGTACTGGAATTACATGTGTGAGCCACCATGTCTGGCCAAAGATATGGAAATTTAGGCAGAAAAGAATTTAAGTAGCCCCTTGCTCAAGCTAGAAGTTGGCAGAGTGGGGTATTATATTGAAATGAAAAAAAACAAACAAAAACACAAGTCTTGTTTAATGGTTAGTAGTAATCTGGATGAATGATAATAGAATATATCAATCTATATTTAATATAAAAAGGTCATATCTAACTTAAATTTTCTTCTGATTTAGTTTTGCTTTTTTCCAGACAGGAGATGTCTACTAAGGAAGAACTTTTTGGTATGACTAAAGCTTTATACACAAAACTGTCTTTTTAAAAGTAGTTTTTGACAAAATATCTTCCTAGAGTGTGTTTTAATTCCATTTTAGTGTTTTAGTGCATTTCCCACGAACTGCACTAAATGTCTTGATCAAATTGACATAATAGCTTCAGAAATTTCATTGCAAACACCAAGTAAGCAACATATATCAAGACAGTTAGACTTGCACATGTTTCTGAGAAAATTTCCTGAATTTTTAAGGTTTTGATTATTTTCTACTTGATTATTGTTTTGTTGTAGCAAAGTGAATATAAAAGGAAAATGGATTTTAATTGTACATTCACTGAATACACGGAGAAGGGTGTTCTTTCCTTTCCAGGCTGATCCATTTTGTGAATTTGTGGCTAATTAACTTTACTAAATCACATTTTGCTATAATAAATAGGTTCATTGCTCCTCTTTGCATAAGTTGTGAAGCCCACTAGAAAAAAAAAAAAAAAGAAAAAGAAAAGGAGTAATCTGGGTCTAAAAAAATTAATTCAAGAATTTTATGACTTTATTTTTTGGTTCACTGTTTTAGATTCACTAAAATTTCAAAACAAAGAAAAATTACACAAATGTATATATCTTTACCTTTCCCTCCCAAAACTAAAATGCAATTTCCTTTGATGTGACTTTGGTGTCAAGATTAAGGCTGGTGTCTGGAAAGGGGTGATCCAGAAGTTAACACTCCCCCTACACTTTAAGTAAGTGCAAGTGTCTACTGTAACTCTTGTTCCAAAAAAAATTAGAACAAAAAGAATGCTTTTTCAAAATGAAAAGCACCATATAAGGACTAACACAGAGAAGGAAAAAATATCAATCTGTCCATTAACATAGAATGGAGCAAATGAAATAATGTACCACAGTGAATGTGCCACAGGGGAACAGAGGGGAAGACCTCTCTGTTAACACAGACTAGAGCAAGCAACTTGACACCAGAAACATACTGAGATGAACAGAAATGAAATAGATCATGTCCCTATTCCTAACCTTAACCATACACAAACCCTAATCATAATTCCTTACACACTAACCCCTCATTCGAACCTCCACAGAAATGCCAGCTTCCTCAATTGGAACACTGATTTCCCAAACAGATGTCAGACATTAGCCACTGGCCTTAGCTGCCATCAATATTAATCAGCTATTCTTAACATTAGCAAAACATATGCATCTTAAGGATGAACTTGTACTACCATTATATAAAGGACAATTATTAACAAAGTCACATAATTAGAATGATGTCAGCTATCTATTGTTAACTACAATCATCTTTAAAAAAACATACATGTCTCGTTGGCTTAATAGGGATATTATTGTCACGTAGAGTTTTAGAGTTTATATGCTTAAATTTCCTCAATTGATGGTAGTAACACATGAGCATTGCTTTTCTATATCAGTATGAATACATTTAATTAAGCTATTAATTATCTTTTATTATCAGGAGGATCTCAATTGCAAATTTGCTAAGGTAAATTTATTATTTGTATATAGACATTTCTAACATCTATAGCAAGTCTATGATTTAGTGTAGGAAATTTGCTGACCATCTGTGTTGGTTGGATTTTTACATCCTTTTGTTAATAGGTAACTACACATAAAACTCGTTCTGAGAATGTTTTCATAAAATGAGCTAATTTTTATTTTTTAAAAAATGAAATCATAGAGTAGCACAAAAATGGAAAAATTTTTTTCTTAATTTTGATATCAAACTGGCCTGAATTCTGCTTTTTTTTTCCTGCTCTAGCATGTCAGAGTGTACATCAGAGATGCCTGTCAAACTCTCTAAATTTTGTGCTTTTCCTTTCTTCCTACACTATCACATATACCTCCATGGACAATTAAGCATTTATAAGCACTTTTGTGGTTATTGCTGCTAAGGGCAATGATAATCAGAGTAAATTATTTCCTCTTATGATGCAACATGACTCAGATCCTGATGCAATACTCAGACACATATTTTAGTAGCTGGACTAAAAAACAGCCCTTGCTATGTGGAAGTTCAAAATGCAATGGACTCACAAGCAAATATGTTAACAAATGCCTACTGTGTTCCATACAGTACATTCAGTCTTGGAAAGGCATGATTTATCTAAATAAGCAAAGCTCTTGTCATTAGAGGACTTAGAGTCTGTAGTTTAAGTACAAGTGAAAAAAAAATTCAGCCCTGGTATATACTGCATGGAATTTCAGGCCTATCTATTTGAGGATCAGTCTTTATAACAGATAATATAATTACAAAACAACTGCAGGAACAATGTGAGAAAAGACTGTAACATGCAAGACTAAAGAAAAGAAAGAGGCAAATATCTCTGAATGGAAGGAAGTATAGATAAAAAGATGGTGGCAAATTAAGGTCTGTCCATGACATCTTCGCCAGGCACATTTGCTCAAATCAGACAAGATACTGAAATAAAATGAAGGTCAAGTTATAAGACAAAGGACAGAGTAAGGAGGCTTTAGAGTTCTCTGCAACAGTGAAGTTTGGGGCCTCCCACGGTGTTCACTTATGCTAAAAACGCAGCCCCAATTACTGGAGTGATAATTGAGAATTGGTTTTATCCATAAGCATTGCAAGAGTCATTAAGAATGGCCATAGTCACAGGATGTTAGCGATACTAATTTTGATTCTATGTATACAGCAAAAGCTAATGGGCTATGTATAGAGGATGTCACCTGCATCCTTGTACCTAAGTAGAATTTTTAGAAGTGAAATGCACGTATCATGGCTCTGGCACTGCTTTCTAAAGAATATAGTACTTTTATTATATTTCCTTTATATAATGAATTTGATTTCTAACTGAAATGTATTTATGGGAAGAGAAAGGGATCTTTGGGCTTCCCCAGGCAGTAAGAAAGCATGGGCTTATGTAATGCTGTACCAATTTATCATATGCATGCCAGTTAATTTTCTATTTATGAAATAGTTTCATTTGTAAGCATGTATTTTTTATGCATGTGCATATATACGTATATGTTTTAAGTTTTACTCCCAAACTAGTAACCTTCTCTAGAGGGAAATACTTATGGAGTATACAATTTCTGTGAAAAATATTTGTCTACTCATGTAAATGTTTTGATGTGTCAAAAATATACTAACAAACACATGCCTATAAGCACAGATTTTATACGTTATTCTGGGTTATGTGGACATTAATCAAAAGGTCTAAATCAGATTAGGATTCCGAAAGTCTTTAAAAATAATAAAGAGTTAAGTAATATAACTGACTTTTCCTGATAAGTGCACATTCATCATACCAGTGTTCTCATAAAAGTGCCAGATTATAGATGCTGAGAAATTCTAATCTTACAGAGAGGAACTAGGGGAATATTCAGATCTGTCTCTGTTTTCTGTATTCACTATCAAGGTTTTTCATAATTGCACGTATATTTTTTAGGAATGCAAGGATATAGAGCTACCTAAACATAGATTTGTTCAAATAGAAGATAATTAACTGTCTTCTAAGAATTAAGAAGATCAGATTGTTCCGAGCCTGGAGATTTTACCACACACTTTTAAAAGACACAAATATTTGAAAAAGAAAAATATTTGTTTGACTTTCCATGTTTCTTTTCACGATGTAGAGAAGAATCACTTCTTAATACCTAGCAGTAGGACAGGAATGTGATCTATATGCCCTTGAAGGAGACAAGGAAGTTTTCCCTGGAAAGAATTAAGTGTAAACAACCTGCCAAATCTGTTAAATCAACTACGAACAAAGCTAATGGCACTGATTTTTTAAATAGCATTGGTCCATCTGTCCATGCTTCTCTGCCTGATCAACAGGAAAATCTTGCCTGTTTTCCACCCCCCTCTCCTTTTCCTCTTTTGTATTAGACAGCCATGGATTCTGTTGAATAGACATCTAAACATTGCCAGGGTATTTATGTATAAGGCACGCATTCACTTATTTGTTTATTCAACACATATTTAATGAGTGCTCATTATGTGCTGATGATAGGCCATGGATATAGAACTGCATTTAAATTAAACTGCATTCTCTCTTCATGGTAGATTATCATCTAGTTAACCTGGTTAACAAATTATACTTCTAATGAATCATTGCTTACAATTATTTATCTCATCTCCCTTCTTGGGCTTCACCAATGTGATGGCATATTACTATAAATTTAAGGATGGAAAACAAGAGAACAGGAAACAGCAGGCCAGTTACTTCTAGTTGTTAGAAACCAGAGGAAGGATGACAGGCTTAAAAGAGTGGAAGGAATAATGTGAATGCCTAGGATGGCAAAGAACAACCAAGCTTGCTGCTTCTTCTCCTGAGGAAATTCAGTTGGAAAAGCTCTAGATCCATGGTTGTTGGCCCACTTGCGGGCAGAATTGAGGCATCAGCTGAAAAGAGAGGAATACAGAACTGCATGTTGAATTGCAGCTCGTTAATTTCTCTATCCTACTTCCAGAATCCTGGTAACAAGTAGTGACTTCCCCTCAACCATACCTGTTCCAACCAACACATACCCAGGAAATGGACTGCAGGATTCCATGACAAAAACACCAAATGTCACTTAGGAAAACACAAAAAGCTGACTCAGACTAATATTTGAGGGTCCCTAACAAAATGGATGAACCAACAACCCACATCTACAGAAAAGCTCCTTGCCACGATGACCCACCTCATCTTAATAAAGATTCCAGTCAGGAAAACACCGGGCCTGAAAAAGGAGACTCCACAATGAACTGAACAACAAACAAAAAACCCACTACACAAAGACTAGAAAACTCATAGATACCATGGATAGATCCTTAATATCCTCAGGAAAAAAGAGATGAAAATGTAGCCATAAAATATGACTTTATAAGAAATATTCAAAGAAAAAGGAGGGATGCTGAAGATTTAAAGATAAATCCACTAATTTTTTTTCATTCCGTGGCAATGAAAGCTAACATCATAGGAATATTCCAAAATTAAATATAAAATATGAGACAAAAGATCAGTCAATCGAGAAGGTCTAATATTTAAAATACAGGAGCTCTAAAAAGAGGAAAAAATAAAATGAGATTTATAAAAGAAAACTGCTAGAAATGAAGAATTTGTATCTCTAGAATAAAAGGATAGATCAAGAAGTCAGTGCAATAAATAACAAAAGATCCCTATTAGCGTTGATCGCTGTGAATTCAAAACCACTGTCTAAAGAGGCATTGCTAAAATATTTCATAAAAAAAATAAGCTCTCAAATAAATGAACATTCTGATACAGAATAACTCTTAACCTGAGCTTTTTGTATTATTTAGTGACTTCGTAAAAATGCTGTTACAAGTTATACCATAATTCAGAGACTTGTAGAAACAAGCATCTATTTTTTACGCATTCTTCTAGAGACTTTTTAAAGTTAAACCCCATAAGCTAAGCTCGACTGGGTTTGCCTTACATGTCTTTCATTTTTGAGGCATGTTTTTCTTGAGATGAAGGTGGAAATAAGAGAGAAATTCATCCTGCAAGCAAGTATTAGTCCTTTGCTTGAGTCATATGCACTAAAATACCATTGTTCCAAGCAAGGCACATCACCAAACCCTCACTAGTGAGACAGAGTAATGAGCTCTGCCTCTAATGGAAAGGACTGCAAAGTCACACCACAGAAGGCTTGGATACAGGAGGCATGAGGAATTCTAGGGAACATGGGTATTATAATAGCAAAGTAGCAAGACATGAAAGCTCGCCAAAATTTGGCTTCCCTGTACCCTAGAATAGTAGTTTTCAAAATGCCAAATCAGCCTCATCACACGAGAATTTATTAGAGAAGCAAATTCACTCTCCTCACCCTGAACATACTGAACCAGTAACTGAAGGGGAACCGTGTACTTTGTGCTTTAGCAAGATCTCTGGGTAATTGTGATACATTTTAAAGTCTAAGAAAACTATGCTAGGAGATGTGCTCAACAAACCCCAAAAGGAAGATGTAAGATCCAGAAAGGAGGAGATGCAACGAGAGAGAGATAATAGGAATATATAAATACATTCAAATATATAAATATTTTCAAATATATAACTGTAAATGGGTATATATAAGATATGGGGATATATAAATGACATCTTTGTATTCAGCCTAGACTGCAAAAACCTGGGCTAAAAGATTTCCAGGAGGAGGAATAGAAATCCAGTAAATTAATCCATTCCTGGGTTGCTGGGCATTTAGGTTGTTTCCACGCTTTGGTGATTGTGAACTGTGCTGCGATAAACACTCTTGTGTAAATGTCCTTATGATAAAAGGATTTTTTTTTTTCTGTCTGGGTAGATGCCTAGTAATGGAGAGGCAGCCTTTACATCTTTTGTATTAACCTGGATAGAGGTGAAACACATTCGTCTTAGTAAAGCATCACAAGAATGGAAAAGCAAGAATCCAATGTACTTTATTCTAATACAAAGGCAGTAGATGAGCTAGTACAAGGGGTGGGATAGTGGAATGAGGGACCAGTGAGAGGGGAGGTGGGAGGGCTTGTGGGGTCACTGTGTATGGCATACTTCTTGGGAGTGGGACACAATTACAAGACGGACTTTATCTACCAACCACAATGGGTGTAACCTAATTCTTTGTACCCTCAACGAAATCTGAACAATAAACAAAAGAAAAAAGAAATCCAGTAAACTGACAGATTGAGGCAACTGCAGAAAAATACTCATATATAGAAAACTAATATAAATTAAGGAAACCAGTATAAATTAAGCAATCATTATCTCCAGCATGGAGCAGTGAAGGGTGGCAATAGGAAAAGAAAGGTCATCATAGCACAATACATCATTTAGAAGTGAAATGCATTTACACACAGTCATCACGGTGAAAATATCTTCTCTTTATATAATAATAATGTAGGGGTCTCTAGGCCAAAGCCTGATAAGAGGGAAAGCATGAGACCATGGATGGGTTGAAAGTTAAGTGTTTAACAACCACAACAGGAATCAATAATTACTAAAATGAGTAAATGAAGTAGCTGAAATAATCCACATTACATTTGAAATGTGATTTTTTACATTTAAACATATAATTTTAAAATATAGGAGAGGAAAAAATAAACCCAAAGAAGCAGTTAGAAAAGTGATACCATCTGGAGAGGAACTGGGGAGAGGGAGTGAAAAATTGCTGGTGTCTGACCCTTCTGGCATAAAGTTACCTACTATCATTCTAGTTTAAAAAATAAGTACCTACATGAGTACCTTTAGTAAAATTAGAACTTCTTTCTTAAAAAAAATGATAAGCAGTAAATAGTCTTGTGATACGCGCAAGAAATAAAGTACAACACACCATGAGAATGAAGAACATCTTAGTGAAGCCTGTCAGACTGTCTCTTTTACATTATTTAGTATTTATTCAATCCATCAGCAACTCCTACTGACATAAACCTCAAAACATACCCAAGTTCTGACCTTTTTAATAACATTGCTGCAGGAACCCTTTATTTCTCTGGATTTTTCTTCAATAGCCTGAGAACTCACAGCCCTAACTCTCCAGCCGTTGAATAGGCCCTCTCATCTCTGTCCACGTCCCTCCCTGTCTTGTGCTCTGTCTCCTCATCCCCCTCTGACAGTGAAAAGGGGGCCTTAGTCATATGTGACTTTACTCCCTCCCTACTAATTCTGCTCTCCCTTAGGACGCAGGGTCAGCTGTCTAGAGTCAGATCTAAGGTCTATTTATCTGACACTGCTCTTCAAGTTTAAACTAGTGTCAACAGTCCTACTTATGCCCTAGTGGACAAATGTTTCTATTGAAGGACTGTATTCGTTCTTAGTTGATTATCCCAACATGCATACTCCGGGGGCATCAGGAAGGAAGTGCACTGGGCCTTGGGGCAAACTGATTAGCAATGTGCATAATGACATTCCCATTCACTTTTCAATTTATTTATTTATTTTGTGAATTTCACTATGTTTCCCAGGAAATACTTGAACTCCTGGACTCATGTCATCCTCCCACTTCAGTCTCCTGAGTAGCTGGACCACAGGTGTACACCATAGCACCTGGCAAATTCCACATTTTGTCTGCATTGTTCTGACTCTACCAGTCTCTATTCTAAAAATGTATGTGACTAATTATCATCTTTAAACCTCAATAGATAACAATTGTAATGTTTGACTGTTAAAATGTGATATTTTTAATATTTTACATGAGGTAGAGGCAACAGATATAACAAAATGTTCTAACATCTCATAAAAGTGTTATTATATGAGTTTATTTTATATGGTAATTTGTTCTATACAATAGCCATATATTTTGAAACATGATATAAACATTTTATGCTCTGCCAATGAAGGAGATAAAATTATTTAAAAATAAAAATGAGTGATTTTTAAAATCAATAATATTAGCTAACTTATAAATACTCCTAAAACATGGGAATAGTAGAAAACATAGTACAGGAAGAGACCTGATTCTTTTTCTGCCCAGTACTTTAAATTCACTGACAATGATGACATTTTATTAAACTTTAACTGTGTGCCAGATTCTATTGTTAACTTGTGCAGTTCTCACAACCCACTGAAGGATATGTGTTACTATCTTGAATAGATGAAAAACTGGTGTCCAAAGGGAATGAATAATGTTTAAAGTCATAGAGTAGCTAAGAATAAATCTTAAGCACTGTAATATTTAAGATGGAATAAGAGAATGTATAAAAGCATTGGGTCCATAATTGCTAAAATTTATTTGAGACAATAGTAGAGGTGGGAGCATTGTACGGAAAAGAAAACCAAATACTAGAGAAACATTATGTCCTCATTATTATTTCTGTTGGGCCAGCTCTAGGAAATCATTGGACATAGGAGAATTTTAGATAATTAATATAGATGAAATAAGAGAATTTTAAAATCATCACTTTTGTAAACACAGGTATAACAATTGCTTAAATACATAATCAGTAAGGGCTTTAAAACTTTCATATGAAATATTCTGGCAGTTGAGGACCAGGGCAAATTATTCATATTTCTAAAAGTGAGATAGCTGAAAAGATTTTACAGTCACTCCCCTAACCAAGGGACCTAACTTATCTCCAATAAGAGACAGTCTTACAGTGTTAGTACTCTCACAAGAAGCGATCAAAACTATACAAGGTGGCTCATATAATGAAAAAATCTATTTAACAAAAGACTAAACTAAAATGCAAAACATTCTACAAGTCAATTAATGTAGACTCACACAAAGTAAAGATAATGAAAAAGAAATAAAGAGGTAGGAGGAATCCTCTTGATTAGAAGAGACTAGAGAAATAATCGGAAGCAATATGTGAACCTTCACTGGACCTTGACTTCTAAAAATGTGAAAAGGCAGTTACATGCATGCAAATTAAGGAGCGAAGTTCCTTACTGTCTGCAACTTGCTCATTAATAATTCAAAATACACAAAGATGTAGCAAGAGAAATCAAAAGTAGCAAAATGATAACTAGTCCTTCTAAGTTTCTAAGTACTAGATATTAGGTTTGGATAAGCAATTTATTGTACTTTTCTTTAGGTTTGATAATGTATTAAAATTGGGGGAAATAATTTATTGGAAAGCAGTTGATTAATCAATATCAATGTACTGATGAAACACAGTGATCAAGTTACAATCCTAAAAACATAGACTTGAACAAATTTCCTGAGAAGCCAAGCAATTTTCTGCTGAATACTTCCCTCAGCTTCAAGGGTCAGATAGGAACTATTTTCCATAAGAAGTAGGAGAAAAAAATGTATTTAAAAAGTCACCGAAAATTCAAAGTAATTTAGGGTATATTTGGTTAATTGACTTTGAAATTGACAACACAACAAAGAAACACATTCATTGCATTTTGCAGGTCAAACTCAGAATTTCAGGGGACATAATTTTTACTTTCTTACCCACTAAAAACACCTGGTTTAGGTGAGTCTGTTTCTCAATTTTCAGATTTGTCCTCCTACTCACATCTTTCAGTCTAAGGTGAGACACATTGTAACTGTGTCTTAGTTTAAAAGTCAATTTCTACAGCAAGAAATGTTGGCTGAAATCTATTTTGGAAGATGGTACACGTCAATGACTTTGGTAATGATTTTAACTCTGAGTATTAAATAGAATGAGACAAATCAATTATTTTAATATTGAAGATTTACTATTATAAATTAAGCACAAATAATTTTAGAAGCATTAAAGTAGTGTCTGTATTTTAGTTCTATTCCAATCCCGTTATCTTAAGCAGTGTTAACTGCCTGTGGTTAGGCTGCACTTGAGTTTGAGTTTTATAATCCAGACCTATCATGCAGGTTTTTCCTTTAACATAGTATATATAATGACCTTACTAGCCACACAAGTCAGTGGTCCAACATGAGCCCAAGCGAACCCCCTCAGCACTGATACCCCGTTTGCAATTCCTTGCTGTGCCTTCTTCCTTATTAGTCCTCATTTTACCGTTATTTGGCATCTACAGTCTGAGTTAGTAAAAACTGCTTTCCATGTCTTCAAAACTATCTTTCAATTTGCCAAATTTAATGGACTTCTTAAGTCTTATCTTACTGCACTTCACTATTGTTTAGTTCACTTTGATCACACCCTTCTTGAACTCCTACAGCATCACATTTTTCTACTTTTGATGAAGGTAGTTTAGGTAGTTTAAAGCTCCGCCCAAAATGGGCTGGCAAAGAAGTGACTGACAATCAAGCGGCCCAATCTACAACACTAGATATAATTGTATAGGACATGTGCATGTGACTGTGCTTATTTTTTCTCTTATCTGCATATTCTATAAGTATATATCATAATTGCATTTCACACTCTTCAACAACATCACATTTGAGATAGTGATAGGATTTCTATCTGGGTGGATAGTGGAGGAACTGAATGTGATAGGTGTGCAACAATTTTTTTTTAATCAAAATACAAGAAACTTCACAAATGAATTCATTAAAACTATGAACTTAGGATTTTTTATTTAAACCAACTTTAATAATATAAGGCCGACAATACTTCAGTAAACAGAGTAAAGTGCATCATTTGTATAATGTGGGGACTTATAAAATCAGAAAATTGTATCCTTAATTAGAATCAGCATGCTTCTAGGAGTATAAAACTTTTGGGTTGATGGTAACCTAGGTTATGTGTAAGCAAACACAAGTACAAAATATAAATTTCTGGTGTTTGAATTTTATTTTTGTAGATGTTAGTAAACATAACTAAGGAATGTGTTCCTCATCAGTATAGAATTTGGTTATAATTGACATCTTAGGATTGTAGAACAATGGAAAATAATGACCTATTATGAGTCGCTAAATATTGATACATCTATTAAGCACTTCATCAACAGGCATTTATTAATGATAACTCTCCTTTTAAATAAACAAAGCACTTGGGTTAAAACCATAAATACACACACAGAATGCTCAGTGTATTGTGCAATATATTACAACCTACGACAATAAACATTAAGGTAGAGATGTAAGAAGTTTGCTTGATTAAAGCTAATATCCTTAACCAGAAGTAATTCAATAAAAATTAACTTTTTGATTATTAAGTTAGGAAGAAAACCTCCACCAAGTGATGACTATTTCCTTGACTACAATTATTATTCTTGATAACGAACAGTGTTCTATGAATATGAGGATTTAATATGTAACCAATTAGTAAAAAAATTAAGCCAATTACCAAACACAATTTTCTATGTTAAACATTAATTAAATTCTAGAACAATTTTTAATAAATTTAATATAGAAAAAGTGAATTAAAGCAAAAGTTCAATTTAACTAATTAATCAAATTACTGTTTATCATCTCATATAGGTATATTTTTATCAGAAAAATGTTATAAATGGTAAATTATTTATGCATTATTTTAAGAGCCAATTTACTGTTTGGAGTTCTAATCATATTTTATGTGGCAGAAAAATTATTTTTTTAAACTGATATTTTTTAAACTGATATTTTTTTAAACTGATATTCCACTGTGGTGGAAAGGAGTTTATTGAAGGCTGGAAGAACATGAACACTAAATCAAAATTTTTATGTAGGTTAGTGAAAAGTCTGATAAAACTATTGAAATCTGGGTAAGGGCCAAAGAGCATGTTTTTAGAATAATGCATATAAATGTAGCCATAATCATATATATACATGAATATACA
>NW_003852401.1:3869321-3873475 GCF_000181295.1 Otolemur garnettii
TATGAGAGAAAACAAGAAGGGAAATACATGGCTGACTGGAATTTGCACAAATTGACTAGCAGAGTAAACCTTCACACAATTCTTGCTTTTAAAATAACTAGACAGGGGACCTCAAAGCAATCCCCCTATGAAGCTCAGTGTCTTCATGTAGAAAAAGGGGCTCAGGTGATTGCTAAAGTGGTTTCCACCTTGATAATCCCATCGATTCTATGATCCTAGGGCAGAGAAAGGTGACAAGGTTAGGAAACTGATGACTTTTGACAAAGAGGGAACAGAAGCTCTGTGGTATGGGAATAAAAGTGCAGAGAAAGTGACTCCTATCAACACGCTTTACTACAGTTTAAAAACTGGCAGAATGGGAACGAAAAACAATATATTTTGAAAGAGAGGCTTTGGTTTGGGGAACACACACATTTAATTTTACAGCCTGGTGATCTAAATCTTCCCAACAACCTTAATGTTGTGTGTCTCTGGGTCAATTTTAATTTAATTTCTACTAGTGACTTGGCTTTCAGCAGATTTGAACTATTTTAGAAATGGGTCGTTTCCACAAGGAAGTGAATAAGAATTATGTTGTTCTTTGTGAGACTAAATTAGTATGGAAAAATGGCTGGTTTCAGTAAAAGAAGGGAAAAATAATCTATCAAAATTGAATTGATTTAATACACAGTGGGAATGTTATTGGAGATATTCTCTTAGATGCTAATAAGCAGCACTCAAATACCATGCAATGCTTTACTAATTAGAAACTTTAAGGTCAGGAATTAAAATATGAAACAATCTGTTTGTAGTTGCCATAATGGTCCCTTAAAACTGAGTGTGGGGTGGCTGGAAGAGCTTTTGAATCAATTAAGATTGAACATTTAAATTTTACTGAAGTGTTAATATTTTAGAATAATAAAGATTTTTCAAATAATAATGAATGCATTTACAAAAGAATAATAACCTGGTGACTTAATTTCTGGAATTTAAGAACTGAATGAAAGAGATAAGAGAGAAATTGGTGCATTGTAAAAATCATGTTGGTAATTTCCTGAGGAGGATTATTAAATATAAGATAAATATGGAATTACTAGAATTTATTAAAAATTTCAATAAGAAGACAAAATGGGAATATGAGTCAACTCTAAGTGACAAATGGCTTCATTTTGTAATGCTTTTGTAATTTGAAACCTTGGACTATGTTGTCAGTTTCCATCTTTCAAATTTTCTTGCACATTACCTGAGGCATTTATGTTAAATGCCCCAACTTTATTGTGAGGTCAATTGTTTACTTTATTTTTAATGTTTTATTTCTTTGTGTTGACTTTCTGGTTTAACTATTTTTAGATATCTGGACTCATGATATTTATACTTTACAAAAAAAAAAAGAAAGTAATTAAAACTTTATTTAAATTCCATATATATTGTTAAATTACTAAACCTTCTACTGCAACTAGAGGCAAAATATAGATGTTGGTATTCAAATATAATTAAAATTGATTCTAAAGGTTGTTGATACAAATTTACCAAAAGAATCACAACATTATGCTAATTTACACTGTCGAAATTTTGAGACATCTACATCTGGAACATGACTAGGAATAAAATTTTTAAATTGAACCTGATTAAATTTTCTTTCTAGAAGTTAATTAATAGAATATAATTAGAAGCAAATCTCTTGCTAAAATGTATAGTCTTACAGTCTCAATTCAAAAAGCAACCTGAGAAAAAATAATCAACATTCTAATCTATTTAAGAGTAGACCATAAATGCCTACAGTTAGCCTGTAGATTACAAGGTAGTAGTTGTTTGTATAAATTTGCCTTTTCAAAAAAACAATGGCCAGACAGATTAAGGCAGGTTAAGGAAGTGAGAAATTAAGTATAGCAGGGAAATGAGCTAAATGTGCAAAATGCTGGCTTTCTCTAATCCAAGGCCATGAACATAATATCCTATATAATATTCTAAAAGAAGTAGATCTCAAATCTAACTGGATTTTTTTATAGGGTGTCAGATTTCATTGTTCATATATGAAAACACCATTGTTCTAGTACAATTTATTTAAAACAATCCATCTTTTCACTTTTTTTGAAATGCCAACCTTGTAATAAGTTGTATGTACAATAAAAATGGTTGTTTTCTAGATTATTTATTTATTTCTTCTGATTTCTTTTCTAATGCATATTTATGAAAATTTCAGCATAGTAGTATTATACCAGTGGTATAGTTGCTGGAATCAGTACTGGTAAAGTTATGCCTCCCTATCATTTCTCTAGAGCCTTTACTATATTTCAAATGATTTCTACCTAAATTTTATAATCAATTCTACAAAGAAAAAAAAGAACTGTTAGAAACTGAATTGGGATAATTTAGACCTTTTCAATATTGACTTTCACACATATGAATTTTGCTCCATTTATTTAGTTTTTTTTTTTTACTTTCTCTTAATATAGATTTCACAGTTTTCTATGCAGAGATCTTCCATATGTTTAAAGTTAAAATTATACCATTAAAGTTATACCAATATATTTCATATTATTATGTTATTATAATATATTCTTTTATTTCATTTTCCAATTTCGTATTGTTGCTATATGAAATTATAAGTGTAACCTCACTTGTCAATTGTAATTGTACTTATATTCTTGCAGTGGTTCTCAACCTTCCTAATGATGCAGCCCTTTAATACAGTTCCTGTGGGTCACAACTCACAGGTTGAGAACTGTTGCTTTAGAGTTTTCTATGTATGTAAATAGTGTATATAAATATCCACAATTTCATTGGTCAGTCTCTATATTTTGTTTTTTTTTTTTCTCATCTTAATACATTTTCTAAACTTTCAGAACAATGTTGATTAGAAGCAGAGACAGTGGACATTTGGTCATGTGTAAAAAACAATCTAGTATTTCCTCATTATTATGTTATTATACAAAACTTACTTTTATCCCTATTTTTTCTGAGGTAGGCTAAAAACCAGATCTCTGGCATCAGTTAGCCAAGTTGTGAAAGTAAATGAAAAATTCTTGAAGGAAATTAATAATGCTACTCCAGTGAACACACACACACAAAACAGTATTTTTGATGATACTGCAAAATGCTGTACAGTTTGATCTATCCAGACCACTAAAATTATGGGTAATGGCCTGGATAGATCAAACCAGCCACAGCATTCCATTAAACCAAAACCTAATCTAGAGCAAGGCCCTAACTCTGTTCAGTTCTGTGAAGGTCAAGGGAACTAGGAAAGCTGCAAAAGAAAAGTTTGAAGTATCAGAGTTTGATTCATGAGGTTTCAGGAAAGAAAATTTTCCCAGCACAAAAGTATAAAATGAAGCAGCAAGTGCTGATGTAGGAGCTGCAGTAAGTGAGCCAGAAGATCTAGCTAAGAACACTAATAAAATTGGTACACTATACAGCAGATTCTTCAATGTAGAGAGATAACCTATGGGAAGAAGATGCTATCCAGGCCTCCCATAACTAGAGAGACGTCAATAGACAGGCTCGCTTTCTTGTTAGGGGCTATTGTAGCTTGTGACTTTAAGTTGAATCCAATGCTCTTTCATCATTCCAAAAATCCTAGGGCTCTTAAGAATTATGCCAAATCTACTCTGCCTGTGCTCTAGAAATGCAACAGTAAAGCCTGAATGACAGCCTATGTGTTTAAAGCATAATTTACTGTCAATGTTAAGCCCACTGTTGAGATCTACTACTCAAAAAAATGGAGTCTTTTCAAAATATTACTGGTCATTGACAATGAACCTGGTTAAACAAGAGGTCTAATAAAGACATACAGGAAAATAATGTTGTATGCCTGGTTTAAAAAAATCCATTCTGTAAACCATGGATCAAGAAGTTGTTTTGACTTCCAAGTCTTATTATTTAAGAAATACATTTATAAGGCTATAGCTGCCATACATAATGATTCCTCTGATGCTCTGATGTATCTGGGCAAAGTAAATTGAAAATCTTGTGAAAGGAATTTATTATACTAGATTTCATTAAGAACATTACTGATTTATGGGAAGAGGTTAAAATATCAACATTTGGAGGAGTTTGGGAGAAGTTTATTACAGCCATCACGGGTGACTTTGAAGGGATCAAGGTTTCAGTGGTGGGCAGGCATGGTGACTTACACCTATAATCCCAGGGCTCTGGGAGTCTGAGTCAAGTGG
>NW_003852401.1:3873526-3893180 GCF_000181295.1 Otolemur garnettii
GGGAATTGTGATAGCACCAGTAGCCCCAGCTAATTAGGAGGCTGAGGTAGGAGAATCACTTGAACTTAGGAGTCTGAGGTTGCAGCGAGCTAAGTTGACTCCACAGCATCTTGTGGATGTAACTGCAGATGGAATGGAAATAGCAAAAGAAGTAGATCCTAAAAATGTAACTTTATGGCTTTAATCTAATGACAAAATGAATAGGTGAGGAATTACTTCTTATGGACGAGCAAAGAAAGTGGTTTCTTGAGATGAAAACTATTCCTGGTGAAATGCTGTGAACATTGTGGAAATGAAAACAAAGGTTTAGAATATTATACAAAGTTATTGATAAAGACACATCGTCATTTGAGAGGATTGACTCCAATTTTAGAAGTTCTACTGTGAATAAATGCTGTACACAATACCACATGCTACAAAGAAATCTTCTGTGAAAGGAAGAAACATGAATGTGGAAAACTCCACTGTCATCTTATTTTACGAAACTGCCATAGCCACCTCAGCCTTCAGCAATCACTATTCTAATCAGTCAGGGGCCATCAACCTCAAGGCATGTTTCTCTTCCCACAAGAAGATAAACATTTTTTCATCTAGCTGAAGGTTTAGATGATCATATCCTTTATAATACTTATAATGAAGTATTTTTAATTAAAGTTAGTACATGGTATGTTTAGATATAATGCTACCTCACACTTAATAAACTATAATATTGTCTACACATAACTTTTATATCTACTTAGAAACCAAAAAAAATTATATATCTCACTTTATCACAATAATCAATTTATTGCAGTGGTCTCAAACCAAATTTCCAATATGGCAAAGGTATATGCGTGTATTGTGTTTAAAATATTAGTATAAAAATCTCTGTAGAGATATCAAGAAAATGTGGAAGAAAATTTGAAACTGAATTCTTAGGTCTGACATTATTACCTGAAAGACAAGAGTTGAAGTCATAGGTGTGGACAAGGACCTACTTTCTAGTTTCCACCTCAGCCCTGCCATTGAACAATCATAAAAGAAACTATTTACAATGAGATACTCTTCATACTGAATACATTAAAAAGTGGACCAGAATACTTTAATTTGTATTGACTCACATACAAGACAGAATTTGCAAGTCTAATCCATAAATAATAGGCTTTCTTTGGCTTATCTGAAACAATAAAATTCAATATTCCTATTATACAGATCTTGAGTAACAGGAAACATCTTCTACTTAAAGACATATCATTATTAATTCAGCTCTGTGAGGTGAGATTATGCAGATTTATTGTAATAGATCTTTATCATATCTATTAATGTCTTCTCCATCTACATTTGGTTTGTAATTAACAATAGCATGTATCAAACAAAAATTTGTTCTCTCTTCCAATGAGCTCCCATCCTTATTTCATAGAATGGCAGCTACTATTTCAAGGAAGTCCTTCATATTCAGTCACTGAGTTTCACAGCTGTTAAGAGGCTTGTTCAATATCATTCATTGATGAAAATTTCAGCTCTATAACCTATAAATTAGTATACTTCTCATAATTTAAATATGTTGGTAGTAAAAAGATAGCAAACAAAATGTTTAAAATTGCCTTTGTGCATTTTATGTACAATTTGAAATTTATCTTAGAAACATAAATAATGTAGCCTCATCATTTGTACCCTCATATTAATCTGAAATTTTAAAAAAGAAATAAAAATTAAATGAGACAGGCATTATTAACTTTTATACCTCTAGACAAAGGAAATAAAATTTTAAAAATACATATTAAAATATATCAAAATGTATCAAGTAATACACTTAATTTTGATATTGAAAAATATACCAGGGATTCAGCATAAGGATAATGATCTAAATGATTATAAAGTTTAAGTTCTTCTAATGCGTTATGTTAATAAAATGTAAACTAATTTATAAAAAGGAAGAGAATTAAAGATTCTATGAATTTCAATAACCATATGATTGTAGTGAATTTCTGAGAATGTACTATTTATATGAATTAATTTGTTTCAATGGACATACATATAATATACATAGCATAAATTACATTTATATTGGGTACCATGTATGCTTCATAGCTGATCTACCTAGTCCTGTAATAGTTAAGTGCTATAGTTCAAAGAGCAAATATACAAGATTTCACCATAAAATGGTACCATTTGTGACCTGGAAAAATGAATTTTCATTCAAAATTTAATCTAATGTGATGATTAACTATTTAAAGTTTTTTCCTGGTCTGCACATTCTACTAAACAATAGAAAATAAACATGAATAGGAGCTTGCATGTGGACGGAGGCACATAAGCAGTATAATAACTTTAAAGTGCACTGGGAGCACAGAAGTCCCAGGAAAAACAAGAGTTTTTTAGAGAGGAGGTGAGACATGAGACATACTTTAAAGCTGCCAGAGTACTTGCCACATAAAGAGGATGGACTGGTCCTCTCGACAGAGATGGCAGGAGCCCAGGCATGGGTCCCTGCAGATGCACAGCATGCTCTGAGGGCCCTCAAGGGCTCAGCCCCATTAAACATACAAGAAGGGAATTTGTAGGATTCCCTTGTTTCAACTCTGGCCCAAAATGTATGGTAATAAAAACCATGAAAATACCTGTGGGATACTGCAAAAGCAGTTTTGAGAGGAAAATTTATCTCTTGAGATGCCCACATTCAAAAAACAGAAAGAGGCACATCAACAAACTCACAAGCCATCTTATGGAACTGGAAAAAGAAAAATCTAAGTCTAAACCCAGCAGAAAAAAAGAAATATCCAAAATTAAATTAGAGATCAATGAAATTGAAAACAAAAGAATCACTCAGAAAATTAACGAAACAAGGAGTTGGTTTTTTGAAAAAATAAAATAGATAAATCTTTGACCAGACTAGAAATAAATAAGTAAAATCTCTATCTTTGAGATTAAATAGTCTAAGTAAATCTAAATAAGTAACCTTAATCAGAAATGATAACGGGGAAATAACAATTGATGCCAGAGAGATACAAGAGATCATCTCTGAATAATATCAGAAATGCTATGCTCTAAAATCTGACAATGTGAAGGAAATGAATCAATATTTGGAATCAGACCCTTTCCCTAGAGTTAGACAGGAAGAAATAAAGCTCCTGAACAGGCCAATTTCAAGCATTGAGATTAAAAAAACAATAAAAAATATTCCAACAAAAAAATGCCCTGGTCCAGATGGCTTCACACTAGAATTCTATCAAACCTTCAAAAAGAGCTTATTCCTGTACTCCAGAAATTATTCCAAAAAATTGAGGAAGAAGGAATCTTCCCCAACACCGTCTATGAAGCAAACATCACCCTGATACCAAAACCAGGAAAAGACCCAACTAAAAAGGAGAATTTCAGACCAATTTCACTAATGAATATAGATGCAAAAATTCTCAACAAAATTGTAGCCAATAGATTACAGTTTATCATCAAAAAAATCATACATCATGATCAAATAGGTTTCATCCCAGGGATGCAAGGCTGCTTTAACATACACAAGTCCATAAACGTTATCCACTGTATTAACGGAAGCAAAAACAAAGACTATATTATCCTCTCAATAGATGCAGAAAAAGCATTCAATAAAATCCAACATCCTTTTCGAATTAGAACACTGAAGAGTATAGGCATATGTTGCACATTTCTGAAACTGATCAAAGCTATCTATGACAAACCCACAGCTAATATTTTACTGAATGGAGTAAAACTGAAAGCTTTTCCTCTCTGATCTGGAACCAGACAAGGTTATCACCATTACTATTCAACATAGTGCTGGAAGTTCTAGCCAATACAATATGGCAAGACGAGGAAATAAAGGACTCCAAATGGGAGCAGAGGAGGTCAAAGTCTCTCTTTTTGCTGACGATATGATCTTATACTTAGAGAACCCCAAAGACTCAACCACAAGGCTCCTGGAAGTCATCAAAAAATACAGTAATGTTTCAGGATATAGAATCAATGTCCACAAGTCAGTTGCCTTTGTATACGCCAATAACAGCCAAGATGAGAGGCTAATTAAGGACACAATCCCCTTCACCATAGCTTCAAAGAAAATGAAATACCTAGGAATATACCTAACAAAGGAGGTGAAGGACCTCTATAAATAAAATTATGAAATCCTAAGAAAGGAAATAGCAGAGTATATCAAAAAATGGAAGAACATATCATGCTCATGGCTGGGGAGAATCGACATTGTTAAAATGTCTATACTTCCCAAAGCAATCTACCTATTCAATGCCATCCCTATTAAAACACCAACATTGTATTTTCAAGATTTGGAAAAAATGATTCTGTGGTTTGTATGGAACCAAAAAAAAATTCCATATAGGTAAGGCAGTTTTTAGTAATAAAAACAAGCTGGGGGCATCACCATACCAGATTTTAGGCTGTACTACAAGGCCATAGTGGTCAAGACAGCATGGTACTGGCACAGAAATAGAAACATAGACATTTGGAATTGAATAGAAAACCAGGAAATGAAACTAACATCTCACAACCACCTAATCTTCAATAAACCAAACAAGAACATACCTTGGGGGAAAGACTCCCTATTCAATAAATGGTGCTAGGAGAACTGGATATCCACATGTAAAAAACTGAAATTGGACCCACACCTTTCTCTACTCACAAAAATTGATTCAAGATGGATAAATGACTTAAATTTAAGGCATGAAACAATAAAAATCCTTAAAGAAAGTATAGGAAAAACACTGGAAGATATTGGCCTAAGGAAAGACTTCATGAAGAAGACTGCCATGGCAATTCTAACAACAATAAAAATGAAGGGGACTTAATTAAACTGAAAAGCTTCTGTACAGCTAAGGAGACAACAGCCAAAACAAACAGACAACCTACACAATGGGAAAAGATATTTGCACATTTTGAATCAGACAAAAGCTTGATATCTAGGATCTATAGAGAACTCAAATTAATCCACATGAAAAAAGCCAACAATCCCATATATCAATGGGCAAGAGACGTGAGTAGAACCTTCTCTAGAGAAGGCAGAGGAATGGCTGACAAACATATGAAAAAATGCTCATCATTCCTAATTATTAGGGAAATGCAAATCAAAACCACCCTGAGATACCATCTAACCCCAGGACAATGGCCCACATATAAAATCTCCAAACTGCAAATGCTGGCATGGATGTGGAGAGAAGGGAACGCTTTTATATTGCTGGTGGGACTGCAAACTAATACTTCCTTTTTGGAAGGAAGTATGAAGAACCCTCAAAAAACTCCAGATGGACTTCCCATTTGATCCTGCAATCCCATTACTAGGTATCTACCCAGAAGGAAAAAAATCCTTTTATCATAAGGACACTTGCACAAGACTGTTTATTGCAGCTCAATTTACAATCGCCAAAATGTGGAAACAGCCTAAATGCCCACCAACCCAGGAATGGATTAACAAGCTGTGGTATATGTATACCATAGAATACTATTCAGCCATTAAAAAAATGGAGACTTTATAGCCTTTGTATTAACATGGATGGAAGTGGAACACATTATTCTTAGTAAAGCATCACAAGAATGGAGAAGCATAAATCCTATGTACTCAATTTTGATATGAGGACAATTAATGACACTGTGGGGGTAGGGGAAGGGGAGAGCAGAGAGAGGAAGAAGGAGGGAGGGGTGGGGAAGGGACTTAAGAAAGCAGAGATAAAATATGGAATCTCCTATAATTTAACTGTATGTCTCACTTTTTTCAACTCCCTTAAAGTTAAATTTCAAATTCAACCTTTACCTATATACCCAGTAAAAGAGAAGAAGGAGATGAATCAATTATTTCCTCTAATTAACAGTTTTCATCTTAGAGAATTAGCAGACTGATGCTCATGATTTCTAAATTCCCTTCTCTTGTTAACATTTCATGAGCCCTTCTTATTCTTTTACAGAAGTCATGAACAGTTAGAGTGGTCATCTAGTTACTTCACACCTCCCGCTCTTACTTTGAACTGCACAATGACACTGGGTAAACTTTCCCTCTGCCTTCATTCTCATAGTTTCAACCTTCCTCTCTTCTGTTTTAAATAGATCTGAAGTGATTTTTGAGACCTGTGTGGTTATCTTTCCTTTCTCCTCTTTGAATTTACTTTAGAGGGTAAATCACAGTTTCTCATGCCTTATGGCAGTGTGTCATTATAAAATATTTCATACCTGATGACCTTTGAGCATTTCTTATTCAAAGACTCATGGAAGCATAGCATGAGGTGTATCTAATGATCCCTGTGTAAACACACTGAAAGCTCCCTCCTACAAAGGCACAGGCAGGTGGAAGACATATTTTCAACACTATGTCTTCAATCTAAGCATCACTGGCAGTTCCTGACAGGTCTCATTTGCTAAATAAAGTACAATGTGTCAATTTGAAATAAATGTAAATTATCACCTTTCTTCCTTGTTAATTAAGGTCTGATTAATGCAATACAGGCAGTTGTTGAGAGTACAGTAAGAGAATGGCTTTTGTTGCAAAAACAAAACAAAAAGCCTCACATATAAATCATGGTCTGCCTCATCCATTGAACTTTGGGTTAGAAAGGTTATTTGGAATGATTTGTTCTGTTGGAAACATGGACAGATGTTCACATCTCAGCCTCTTAATAAATGAATCCCCAGGAGCGGATAGCAAAAGGCACTGATGCTTTAGAGGTAAGAGTTGCAGTGGAATGACCTAGACTCAGGGTAAACTATGAAAGGCTAAATTTTAGGCTCAGTTTCACAAAGAAATATCCAAGAAGTTTAACTCCAGACTTATGCATGTTATTTGTGCATAGGATACATTTCATAAATGTTTTGTTAAGCAAAAAGATGGATTTTTATGTGGGTCCTCTTTTTCTAGAGGCTTAAGAAATGATGCATGAGTGTATATGAAAGGGTTCCCAAGTAGAAATTAACAGAAGCTAATTTTAGAAAGACCATCTCTAAATGAGGAAATTTAATTATACTCTCCAACTCCATTTGGATAGTAGTATAATCCCAAAATAGTTTACAATGCATAGAGAATGTGATTTTTGTGTCACAGAATTTTTAGACCTAAAAAGGAACATGGAAATCATCTAGCATTTCATATTAGACAGAACAGTGACTCTTAAAAAACAACAAAGAATATTCATCCTGCCTTTCTAATTGGGGTTAACTTTTCTACAACAGCAGAAGAGTGGATTCCAAAAAGAATCACAGTCTCCTTGAGCCACAGAACAAAATATTTATCCTACTGCAATATGTGAATGAGATATCAAAGAAAGGGCAGGAGGCAAGGGTAAAGGCTAGAGGCAGCTTCACAAATTAGCAACATTTATTTTGCCAAAATACATATTTTGCAAATATGTAAGTAAAACTCTGTGAAAACTAGCAGAATGAAAGTCAGAAAGAAGATACCAGAGGTCTCACAGTGCTAGGCGATGTCGGAGTTTCAGCTCTGCAAGAGTAAAGCACCTTATGCATTCAGTGGAGACTTCAGAAGGTTAGAGTTAGAAGCAAAGAACATGCTAGGACATGCAAGCAGTAAAAACAAAAGTGAAAAATATTCATTTTCATAAAGAAAATAAAACTAAATCTTCCAAGTTGAAAAGAAAGATCCTGGAATGTTAATTTCTTTCTAGAACATACTTCAAAACCCCTTTTAAAGGAATCTGACATAATTCAGATTCCCTACAACATAATATTTGCAATGGCTATCAGAGAATGATGATCACATGTGAGAAGAAGCAGAGAAAATTAACCCAAAACCAAGAAAGAAAGCAATCAATACAAAGAGACTGTAGGAAAGAACTTTGAAACAGTTAAATAGATAATAAAAAAAAATTACTAATCATATTAACCTATATAATTGGTTCCTTTGTGTATGTTTATATTTATATGTTTGTAGGTAGGTAAAGTGAAATTTGAGAAGAAAGTCTTGCCAGCAGATCTTCATTTAAGAGCACAATAGTTCTTTAGGTCTGTATTTTATATAAAATAAAATCCATATAAAAGGTTAAATCTATAGAGAAAAATGCCTTGTAAATATATGAGTATACATTCCCTTAATTAATTAAAAGGTCCAACTGTTAGTTGAAAAAAGAAAATTGCTATGGGCTGCATGTTGTACCCTATAAAAGTCATGTGTTCAAACCTAATCTTGAATGTGACAATGTTAAGAGATGAGGGTTTTAGGAGGAGATTAGGTCATGAGGGTATATGACCCATGAAAATGTTTGAACTTTCATGAATGAGATTAGGGCCCTTATAAAAGCGGGCAAAGAAGTTCCCTTTGCCCTTCCATGTTATGAAGACCAACTGGAGCATCATAGAAATAGGTCCTCCTCCAGACTTTGAATCAGCCAGTAACTTCAGCTTGGACTTCCCAGAATACAGAACAGTAAGATACAAATTTCTGTTATTTATAAACTACCCATTTGTTGTAGAAGCCAGAAGAGACTAAGACAATAATAGCATCCTATGGAATTTATAACACACATGATAGGACAATAATAACATAAGGGGTAGGGAATTACACTGTTGTAATACGGGTACAACCTCACAAGACAGGTTGTGAGTAGAATGCGATAAATTATGGTTGCTTATACCAAAAGTAATCTCATGCACACACACACAGAGTTACAGGTTAAGAATAATAGATTAAAAAAGAAGCATAACTGTAATTCTAAAAAAGAAAAAAATATTCAAATCCAGAAGAAAGCAGAGAAGGAAGAAAAAGTAATAGGACTAGAAAGCAATAGCAAAGTTTTAAATGATATTTCCAATAGTCACAAAAACAGAAGCAATATAGGGATGACTTAAAGGAACATCCATCTAAAACCTACAGAGTAACATGGAAAATAATTTTAAAAATATATAAACAAATGGAAAGATCTTTCCTCTTCATTGACTGGAAGACTCAACATTATTAAAATATCAATTCTCTCAAATCAATGTATAGATTTAACACATTCCAAATTAAACTCACAAAAGATATTTTGCAGAAATAAACAAGCAGACTCTATGAATTCATAAGAAAATGCAAAAAAACAAAAGGCTGAGTATTCTTGAAAAAGCATAAAATAGAAAAACTCATCCTATCGTATTTTAAGACTCAATGTAAAACTGCAACTTTCAGAAAAGTGTTATTAATTTAAGAGTAGATAAATGTAACTTAAGGGAAAATCCAGAAATTCACTCACACACCTATAGATAAATGATTTTACTACGTTATCCAGGCAAAAGACTGAGAAACAAATTTTTTCTCAACAAATAGATGCCGAAGCACCAAAATAAATACACAGAGAGAGATACATTTTGAATGCTACCTTAGACCCAACCCAGAAATTTATTTGAGATGAATCAGAAAACTGAATATACAACTAAATCTGTAGCTTCTAGAAGAAAACGTAGAAAAATATCTTTGTGACCTTGAGATGGGCAAAGGTTTCTTAAATGGGCGACAAAACATATATGGAAAAATGATGCATGGAATTCCATCAATATTAAACCCTTCTCTTAATATGAACACTAAAAAAATAGAAAAGATGATAGACAGCATTAGAGAAAATATTTTCAGTGCACCTGACAAAGGGCTTTTCAATAAGAAAACACTTGAGGGTGAAGAATAGAAGAGGAAAACACATGGTTTGTGTATTTCACAAAAGAAAATATGGTGAAAAGTCAATGAGTACTAAAAAGGTTCTCAACATCATGAAACCCAGAGAAACACGAAATTAAAACCACAATGGGGCACTAGTTTACTAGAATGGTGAAAATTCAAAAGAGCATTTCTACTGACACCAGCGCTGGTGATGAGCTGGAGCAAAGCGCACGTGTTCGGGATAGAGGAGTGTAGACAGATACAAAAACTTTAGAAAACAGTTTGCAGCTGTTGTCATACATACACTTACCCCATGACCCAGCGATTTCCTCTTTTAGATATGTATCCAACAGAAATAAAAATACATATCCACAAAAATACATATCCAAAAATATTCAGATCAGCTTCATTCATTATAGCTACAAACAAGCAATGATCCAAATGTCTATCAATAGCATAAACATTCAACTTGTGGTATATTCACACAATTAAATTCTACTCGGATTAAAATATAACTACTGACATATGCAACAACATGTATGGATCTCAAAAATATTTTGTTCAGCAAAAGAAACCCAACATAAAAGAACATGTAATTTATGATTGCATATAAATAAAGTTCAGGAAAAGGCCACACCAGTCTATGGTGATGGAAATCAGATCAGTAGCTGCTTTCGTTTGTGAATGGAGACTGGAAGGGCATAAAAGCACTTTCTAAAGAAATAAATGCAAATGTTCTATATCGTCATTGAAGTACACTTACATGCCTCTAAACGGTTATCAGAAATCATGGAATTGCATACTTCAGGTCTGTGCCTTTTTTACTATGGAAATTTTCTTTCAATTTTTAGAAAGTAAAACTGAATACCAAATTATGTGATAGGTATGCTAAAGAAAATGGGAATTCAATAATAAGTGCTAAAATATTCGGGAGAGATTTAACCAGAAAGATATGTTTTTTCAAGCATATTTATAATAAACACTGAGGTTTTGAAGAGCTGCTCCAGGAGAAGAACACGAAAATCACACAAAAAGTAATGATTGATGTCCAACCCTCACTTCTACCAAGTAGTTTCAATTTTATGTCATTCATTTCTTTGCTCTTCTAAAAATACATTTCTCCTATAAAGAATATGAAAAAGAATTTCTAGAGGATTAAGACTGATTTGAAAAGTGTTAGAGAAACCTCTATCTTTTGCAGAACCCTTGTGTTGCAGCGCTGAGTTGCATACCCACAGTCACATCTTCACCCTGCTGCTGAACTACTCCTTCTAGAAAATATTTTGCATCAGAACCCTGAACCAGATCCACCCTAGTGTGGGTCAGCAAGGAGAATCAAAACATTACTGCTATGTAGATATGGGTAGATTGTCCCAATGTGGGTCATGTCCACACAGCTGAGCTTTTATCTGGATGTCCCTACCTTGTACACTTGTCAGTCTATGGAATTTAATCTTCTGATTTTAATCCTGTTGGACATTGCAATCCCACTGTGGTCCATCAAATTAGTAGCTGTTTCTTAGCCCATCCCATCATGTGCACCCTTTCCATGCCTCATTACTGGACTTGGCTGCGTGACTTGCTTTGGCAAAAGGAAGGGAGTAGAAGAGACAATATGCCACTTTCGAGCTGTGACCTTGAAAAGCCTTGCAGGTTTCTGCTTGACTTTACGGGAGCACCACCTAAAACTCTGCCCCAACCATTTTACTAATTCCATGTAAAGAATAAGAAAAACATGGAGCAGAGCTCTGAGCAGAGACAGCCACATGAGCTCTCCTCTGACCTCCATAGCCTACAGTAGAGCCATGATAACAATCATTGACAATCCCTTAGCTTTAAGGTTGTCTGTTATGCAGCAGTGTTGTGGCAATAGTTAACTGATAGATCCTTCCCTAGAAAATGCATACAGCCCTTAGGCCCATCTGCCAGATAAAATGGAAAATAACATACTACTCCTGCATTCTATAAGCTTAATTCAAAGATAAAGAGATGATATATGTTCCAGAAAATGGGACTGCCATAACTGTTAACTCTGTTTGTCTAAAGTGATCAGAATAGAGATACTCATGGATGCCATTCTCGATATGCTATCTGTGGAATTTTTGTGAACTGACTGACCTTTATTTTCATCACAAAATTATCTTTTCTTATTTTAAAATTGCCTATTTCCTGGCTTCCTAGGTAAGATTTTTAGCTTGTGCATTAAATATTCTGGCAATAGACCACCCCATTTCAACTGAATTCTTCAAACCCTTTGATAATGTTGCACTGGATTTTCCTAAACTTCCTGGGACTCACCACTATGTTAAGAGAGTTTTCTTAGCATTGACTTCAGCAATATAATCTCTTATTTTCATACCTACCACTTCATGAGAGAGGTACTGGGAACGTCATTTATGAACATCTCCATTGTGTGAAACTGAGCCTGGAATAATGGAACCTGTTCCAGTTATCATTTGCTTTGTTACAAGTTACACTATAGTGAAATGAAACAATACTTATTTTATTAAGTTCATGGATGCTGTGCGTCAGGAATTCAAATAGAACGGAGTAGAGATTTCCTGTTTCTGCTCCAGTGTAGTCTTAGCTAGGAAACTTCAAATGGCTGGGAGTGACTCACAAAGGGTTCAGAGATACATCCGCTCGGGGTCTTCTTCACTCATTTACCTGGAACTTGGGGCTATGGGTAGAGGGTGAAAGTGGGGACTCAGCTAGGGTTATCAATCAGAGTTTCTGTATCCGGCCTCTCCCAGATACAGGAAGTCTCAGGGGCATTCTCAGGGGCATCAGGCTTTTTATATGATGCTGTGGGTTGCAAGAGTGAATATTTCAGCAGCAGAAGATAGAAACTGCAGACCTTTTATGACTTAGATTCAGAAAACACACAGTGTCACTTGCACTGAACTTTGTCAAAATATTCACAAGCACATGTTTATTCCAAGACAGAATCTACTGCTTGATGAGAGTAGTTTAGAGCATTTGTGAACCAGGCAGTAAAAGTCCAGCTAGAAAAAGCTAGAAAAAGCATGGTCTTTATTGTTACTTTATTTGTTCTTGCATCCTCAGGTGAAATTGTGAGCATTTCTTTCTGGCAGAATATCACTTCTTAACAAAGAGATAATCAAAACTAGAGAAAAAGTAACATTCCCAGTTTCCTAATTCTGTGCACTAAGCAAGTTCAGTCTCTTCTGTTCCTCACTTCTTGCATATTCACCTCCATTCTCCGAGAAAAAAAAAATCCATTACCAAAAATAATAATAATAATAATGTTGACCTTGAAGTATGTTTTTATTTTTGTTTGCTTTTGGTAAAAATATTATTAATTTCTCCCTGAATAAAAACTGTCTCAAAAAAAAAGAAGTTTGGAATGGAATTTTTTCATCTTAAATAAATAAATGATTATCTTGTATTAGAAAGACCACAATTTGAGGGGAAATACCTAAGTTTTATTATTTATTGGTGGGCTTTTACCTTTTCTATAAGCCCAAATGAAATAAGGTAAATAAAAAAAAAATTATATCTGAGGATTCACTTTATCTCCTGCATTCACCGTGGTGAACAAAGAAAGGGAGGTCTTCAGCTGCTGTGTATTCCTTCCCTTTATCCTGCTAGGACATTAGGAATAATATCCAAACCCTGAAACAGAGTTTGGACTATAAGCAGCCACAGTAGACAATAAAGCCCATGCTTTTTCTAGCTGGACTTTGACTCCATGCTTAAAGATATTCCTTAGCGTGAGCTGAACTACACCCACACAGGAGGCCTTTTGCAGAAAATAGATGCAGGAAAAGAGCATGTCAGGAGGAAAGCTTCTCTGTAAGTCTGTTTCCTAACCGGCTTTATGACCCACAGGTTTTGGCAGATGTTTTAGGCCCCCTTACCTGCATATTTAGGAAGTCATAAAAAGTATACAAGAGGTAAAGATAGCTGGGCTTCTATTCGGTAAGAATCTCTGGTTTATCTCTTCACCCTCCCAGAAGTAAGAAGAGTACTAATGGAGGGTAATGACGGTGCCATTTTTTGAGAAGGAGAAATCTCTTACCCCAGCTTTGGGGTGGGGGGAGGGACAAAAGAGCTAAATGGTGAAACTTTCATAGGAGCCCAACTTTAACTCTTTTCAACAGCACAGTGGCACATAAAATGACTTCAAACTTATTTTAGCAATATTTTTGGCTAATTTTTATTTTTACTATAAAGCAAATTAACCACTGGATTACTGAAATTAATAACAGAACATTTACAAATCACTGGGGTTTTACACACAGATAAAACTCACAAGAAGGCTTGGCGCCTGTGGCTCAAGCGGCTAAGGCGCCAGCCACATACACCTAAGGTGGTGGGTTCGAATCCCCAGCCCAGGCCCGCCAAACAACAATGATGGCTGCAACCAGAAAAAAAAAAAAAAAAAAAACAACCTCACGAGAAAAAGGAACTAGGCTGTTTTCTTAGTGCCCCAGAACCACAAAAGGGCCTTCATAATTTTTTCACATTAATACTTTAACATTTTTCTCCAGATAAACAAAATTCCCTGTAGCACTCCAATTGCTTACTACCTGCTTCTAGCCATTGGACCAGCCCTTGGTCTTCCTCCCTTACTTTTTCTGCCTTTCCTAGTATCTGTTCCTCTTTCTAGCGTAAAGACACATACTACATCACTCTTTCAGAAAGCATTCTGTGATCTTCAACCTTACATGTTCTTTCTCTTATCTAGTATCACTGTATGTATACCTTTATTATATTAATACAATAATGAACACCATTATTAACAATAATGCAGACAAACCTAAATATACCACGTACTATGACAGTTGATTGAAACTTATTTAATTTTTATGACATCTTTGTGTCTCTATTACGATTGGTATCCCCACAGATGTTGGATGGCTACCCATGGCTATATAGTCCAAAATGAAGGAATTTCAACTTCTCACTCAGTTGTGCTGAACTCCAGGTCTCAGACCACCAACTACTATCTATCGTCCCTTGATCACCATGCGTTATAGTTTTCTACTTATTTCGCTTTATCTACTAAGTTGTGATAAATTTGAATGTATAAAAGATGCCATTGACATTTGAATTCCCATCACTGTGGAAATTACCTTGCTCAATAAGTGATCCTTAAAATATGTGAAGTGAAAGAGGATAAATAAATCATACTCTATTTCTTGTGATATCTATTGCTTCAACTCTTCTGTTACAGTAACAAAAGGAAATAGAACAAATAATAAATAACATATGTAAAGGTCACAAAATCTAGTATCAAGATTCACATATAAGATTAGCAATTATTTTATGACTATCACTCTGTAGTCATACGATGGCACACTGGTACACCCAAGCAGCTCAAATATTGGACTTATTCTCACACAATTCTTTCTCTTGTTTATCCCCATTCTCATTAACAATTGTTTAAGGTGATTGAAGGTTTAACAATGCATTATCATGGGGGGGGCACCTGTGGCTCAGTGAGTAGGGCACTGGTCCCATATACTGAGGGTGGCAGTGCAAACCCAACCCTGGCCAAACTGCAACAATAACAAGAAAAAATAGCTGGACATTGTGGCAGACACCTGTCGTCCCAGCTACTCGGGGGAGGCTGAGGCAAAAGAATCACCTAAGCCCAAGAGCTGGAGGTAGCTGTGAGCTGTGACACGACAGCACTTTATTGAGGTTGACAAAGTGAGACTCTGTCTCTAAAAAACAAAAATAAAATAAAATAAAAATAAAAGTACATTATCAGACCTAACGGTATGCACTGGACTGCACTACACATTGGCTCTAAGCTAGAACATGACTTAAACAGAAACTTATCCAGTACTATTTATGGAGTAGCAGCAAAAAATAAATAAATAAAATCTCTATTAAAAAGTCATTTTTTAGAATTTACCATGATTTTATGACCATCTCAAAGCTAATAATTCACATGTGCTAGGAGTTTAGACTACCTTAGTGGTAGTTGGCATAAACAGCCCTCAAAGTACAGCAAATGATACAAGCAACTATAAGTATATTCTAACTACCATGCAGGAAGTTTCAGTCCCACCACTAAAATTAGATAAATGTCACACAAATGTAATAATTTGATAAATGTCTATGTAATTTTGAAAATTTCACAAATTTCTAATTCAAAATATAGGCAGAATTGCTGCTGGAAAAATTGGAGGGGAAAATCTAAAGCTCCTACTCCAAATGAAGTAAAATCACTTGCAAAAGCATAAAAATTGGACCTACTATGTGATCCGAAATGACTCACTTCATTTATTCAAGCACATAGATATGTTCACACATATTTATGTTTTCTATCACTAAGAAACAAGTGGCTTGAGGACAGTAGACTTCCTGCGTTTAGGGAAATGCCAAACTATGAATGAAAATTAATTATCAGCTAAGGAATTGGCAATAGAGGGCCAAAAGGAGGTCAAGACCACTCAACAAAGGGATAGAAGAAGATGGGAACTTGAGAAGGCAGCAAGGCATCAGGCTTCCCATGCGTTTTTCTGTGTAGGGACCCAGGGTATCTAACACATTTCTGGTGAAGGCATCTTGTCATCTGAGGACGTTTAAATGTTCCAGGTTAAGTGTACATCTGGTCCTACTGTAGCCTATCTGAAAGGATGAGCTTCTGGTCAAATTGATAATATAACCCCAATATTTAGATTTTGTCTTTCAGTGTAAATATTCTGATGACTTATTTTACTTTTGTACAACTGTCAATTCCAAATTTGTCTAACTGGAATTATAATATGTGGCTCAGTACCCAGTAGAATTAATCTGATGTTTCTCTCACTGTCAAAAGACCCATCCTTCCCTTCCCAACCATTAAATAATAGTATTCTTCAAAGCTAAATCTTACTTCCTTTTTTATTCGCATTCTACATTTTCTCAGAGAGGCAATTTCATCAAATCAAATTACTTTAATTACTACTTAAATACTATTAACCCCTAAATTTATCTGTGGTCTAGACCTTTCCTCTGAAATCCATTTTGCTGGCTATAATGCACTTCCATGTATAATGGACACCTATGTTTTTGGCCCAAACTTTGTAGGAAAATGTCTTTTAACTTTTTAAACAAAATGTTTGTTTATATTTAGGTACTTATTTTTGTGTGTTAAAATGAATTTTAGCATTAATTTTTAACATATTAATTTATAAAAAATTGTGTAATAGTAACAAATTTATGAAATTAACCTATCGTAGAAGGTTAAGAACTCTTTGTTTACTATCCATATCAGAAATATCTTCTTTAATTTCCACATTATTGGTGTCTTCTGAAGAGTGACTTTCCTCATCCCAGTAAATTCCATCATTCTCAATTCTCTTCATAGCATTCCTGATGCTGCATTTTTTAAACAGCCTCACAACTTCTTGACACTTTTCCATGATCTTAGGATCCCCACAAACCTGGGTGATGGATGTTTTCTTTATTATGTCCATAGATGGTAGATAATTACCAGCTGACTGCATCTACAAGCAAATCTTTCTTCATTAGGACCTGAAAGGCCCTGTTTACTGATACATTAAGAGGTTGCAGTAGGCTGGTTAGTGCAATAAGTATCACAGTAAATTGGGTTTTCAAATGAGCTGAAATTACTTTTTTGCTTTGTTCAATATGGGCTTTGAAGTGATCAAAACAAGCAAAGCTGTTTTTTAAGTAATCCCCCAGGCCATCATGACCAGATTTTTTTAACAATATTTTCACATCTTCATCATCTATTATCCTTTTACACGCATCGGACAATAACTCCACTTGGAATCTTTTCTTTGGGAAATGTTTTTCTTTATAATATTACCATACATAGTAGCTTTGTCCCATCAGCATAACAGACTAGAACAACAATGAAATTTATTTTGTCAAGTCTACGACTTTTAACAGCAGCGGTCTGGTCTTTGTTCCCTAAATGCCCACTCAAATGCGAGTGGGACCTCATTCATACCAGCAATTTGGAAGAGCTTAACATGGTAGGTCTTGTCTTTCAAAAATTGATAATGTAAGAGAGAAGTTTGATTCCCATAAGCTTCTAGGGGGCAAATTTTTTTTGTTTGTTTGTTTTTATTTGTTTGTTTTTATGGTCTCATGCTTAAACCTTCTTTCCTCATACAGTTAAATCACCATTTAGGTATCCCTGAGAAATCATCAATGTTTTTTCCTCATGAAATTGTCTTACTCTCTTCTTGTATGTCTTTATCAAAATAGATCTGCCTGATCCTGCTCCCAGGTCGTGATTTTCTACCCACCTTGGGGGTGTCTCTCACATGGCCTTCTTCTGTCCTGGCAGCTGAAGAAGCTGCTTTTTCCTGTCGCCTCCACAATCTGATGACATCTCCATGTGCAGAGGTCTCAAGTGTCTCTTGACAGCTCTGTTGCCACGCTCTTTAGCATATCTAATGACTGTTAGCTTAAAGTGTGAAGGGCACAACAACATTTTTAACATTTTCCAAGGTATTTGCCAATAATTTTTTATAAAAATATCAGCTACATTGTTAACTCTTGCCTGAAGTATACAAAGAAACACATCAGTCTTCATTAGCTAAAAATGCTTTTGTTGTAGTCTTCATAAGCTCAACAAACCAATGACCTTATTTGGGGTATTATTTTACTTATAGATATTGTTATTGCTATATAGAGTTACACTTTTGACACATAAAAGCATAAATAATAGAAATGAAAACATTTATATAGATACGGAATTTGTTGCATCGATGTATAACGCGTATCTTTATTTTCTCTCAAAAATTTTGGCAAAAGGTACATATTATACATGACAAAATCATGGTATCTAAAAGCTTACTCAGCACCTCTATTAGAATGATCAAAAGTACCTAACATTCCACATTTCCAAAATGGATCTTATCCATAGTAACATATTAACTTTTTGCCATGGACCATATAATGTTTCAGATAAAATAGGTGGTGTGATCATCATGATATTTCCTATCTTATAGATGAGGAAAAGGAGTCACAACAGAAACGAATCATCCCACTAAGCCTCATACAGAGGCATTAAACTCAGCCATTCTGAGTCCAGGGATCACTTTCCCAACCACTGTATTACAGTGCTTTTGTAACTCTGATCTTTCCCTGTTAACCCTTTCTGTGAGTGGCCCTTTACTGGTCACCTATACAGTATGAAGAAAAACAACTTCATTCTTTCTCCATCCCATTTGACTGCTGGTTCAAATATATTCTATAAAGGAAAATTTCCCCTTGCTATTTTGAAAAAATTTTCAGTGTAATCCATATCTGCTCATATGAGGTAAAAAACCAGCCTAATTTTACTAGTTAAAATGCCAAGGCCCCTGTAATAGTTCAAAATCCAAAATGCATTTATTGACTCTCATGGCCACCTGTTTCATCCATCAGGTCAAAATGACATTATCTTTCACCTTACTATTGATCAAAAGCTCCTGCTTTTCCTACATACATTCTTCTACCCTCGAATGTTTTCCAGACTAAAGTTTGAGTCATGTTTTTCAAAGATACATCTGGTAACATCAGCTGCTACTTAAACTATTTCAGTGGATTCTCTGTTTCTAGGCCAAATATCAAAATATTTAACCTTTCCTGTGTAATATTTATCTTTTTCTGGAAGTTCATCTCATTGTTCTGTGCCTTGATTCAATCCAACTTCATTCAGTTCTGTGAATTCTTCTCCCTCTCCTGTGGGGGCCTTTGCACACACTTCCTCCTTTATGTGAAATATTCTGTCAAAATTCCTTACCATAGTTAACACCTACGCATTGTTCAGATCTCAGCTGAAATTTATTTCTATTATGAGAAAAATCCCTTTTGGCCCCATTGTAAGCAACGTCCCTTTGCAGTTCTAAAACCAGGTTGTTGTCCTTGAGGGCCTTTTCCACAATTTTAATCATTCTTTTCCTTATAGTATTAGGCTGTGAGATACATAAGAACAGGAAGCTTCATTTCACTTGCTTGTGTATCCCCAGCACCCAGCTCAATGCCTGGCATATTATAGAAACTAAATAAATATGTTAGTTCAGTGACTGACTTAACTATGATAATATACTTTTTTATGCTACAATGCCTATTAATATGCTAACATTCTCCTTATAAAAATATTTT
>NW_003852401.1:3893565-3900483 GCF_000181295.1 Otolemur garnettii
CTCATAAACCGTATTAAGGATGGACTGATTCTTCTTTTAGTTCAACACACCTTGATAATCCCCATATGGATCAATCAGTATTATTCTTCCATGACCTCAGTTTATACCATCTGTCCCATAAACACATGGCCTAGGCTAAAGGGAGACAGAGTGAGTCACTTTAAATGAATTAGCACGAATTTAATTTTTATAACTTGAAAAATCACTGGTTAGCATTCAATCACATCACATTATATAGGACATTACAATAATGTTGCTTTCCTTTGTAGAGAACTAATAGGATGACAGTCTAGGTGAGCAGAAAAAGCCGATCTGGGGCTGTGAGAGATCTGGGTTTGAATCTTGCCTCTGGCATAGAACAAATTTATGACATGGGCAGCCACTGTAACATTCATAAATCTAAATTTTATGTGCAAATAAATTCCTTCCCCACATGGTTTTCACTAACCAAGAAATTACACATAGTAATTATATTGATCCTGAATTAATCAATAATGAGCTGTAACTTGGTTTTATTTGAAAACCTCAGTTTTTACACATCAGATAATTTTTTAGTCTTTCAGGCTTGTGCAACAAAGCTTTCTCATAAATTTCCAAAGATTTTGTTCATATTTTTACAGTGATTTCTTCTCTTTAAATAGTCTTAGTTTTCTTCCTCTTTGAAATATACTATTCATTGCTAACACAATTAACAAGCAGTCTCTATAGAATACTCATATCAACAAAGTATAGCAATACCATATGTTTGTATTTGCTCAAGCATTATTAAGCATTCTTACTCATTTGGAATTCAAAATTTGAAAAGTCAGGTAATACAGTTTCTGTGAGTAGATTCTGTTATCTTTTCTGTCTGTGGAGTTTTATAGACTTAAATGAGAGGAATTTTTTGTAAACTACAATTCAATTCCATAAATACATAAAGTGAAATACTTATCTAGTACCTCAAACTTTTCTGTATTTCTTATTACCATGTTACATCAGCAGTGGTAATTATTCCCCCAAAAGGAGATATCTTCTAATTATAAAACAGTATCTTTTTCAGTTCAGATTCATGTATCAATTTTTACTTGATGGAGTTAATGTTTACTTTTTCTTTCACATTGAATTAAAATTAGAGGCAAGATTTTTAAATGGAGCATTTATAAGGGAACTCAATTTTCCAGTTTAATTCATGCTATGGTAACCCAGAATCTAAAGCTGGTGCAAGGAACTTGAAACCAGAAATAATCTCCTTCAAGCCCTATGATTACCTCTCCCTTTTCTGTCAGAAAACTTAGTATTCTGCACACAATTAGTACTAAATAAATACTTCGTGGAAAAGCAAGTGGATGAGGAAGAGGAGAATGCTATAAATGAAATGCCAGAATAATCTCCATCATAACTGAAATGGGATGGATTTGCTTAGTTTGTCCTCAGAGGCTACTTAATTCTTCCCAAAAGCCTATAGCAAAGAATTGTGATAAATATCTCATTTTAATGGTGTCTGATAGTGCAGCTTAATTACTTCTACAACAAAATACAGAAGGATTAATAGGGTTGGATATAGCTTTATAAGGTTTATTCAATATATTATGAAGATCACTAATCATTTGGTCATTGTCAAGTCCTATTTTGGAAATTTCACTTTAAGATGAGGTCTAGGGCTAGCATATAAATAGGGATTTAGATGGCAAAGGCATAGGAGTAGTTAAGATTAAGTAGAATAAGAAAAGGGGCTTTGGAGGAGCCCTGTGGAACACTCAACAATTATTAGGTCAAAACAGAAATGGCATTCTGCAAAGGAAGTGAAAAAGAATTGGCCAGACAGAGTAGAAAATAGTGAAGAAAAAAAATTAAGAAAAAAAGTGAATTCTACTATTTTGCAAAAGGTAGTGACTCTCTCTGCCAAATAAATGCTGCAAGTGCCAATACGCTGTGGACCGAGAAGATGTGTAGGCTTTTGTAGTGAGGATGTTATTGAGATATCACTTCCCTTAATTTATATTTTAAAAAAACCCCAGCAGGATGGCACCTGTGGCTCAAGGAGTAGGGCATCAGCCCCATATATCAGAGGTGGTGGGTTCAAACCCGCCCCAGCCAAAAACTGCAACCAAAAAATATAAACAAATCAAAATAAATAAATAAATAAAATACAGCCAAACAAATGCAATCACTGTAACCTGGTTCTTTGTACCATCAATGAGTTCCCAAAAATTAAAAAAAAAAAACAAAAAAACCCCAGCAAGGCCTCAATGTTATTCTTAAGTTCTTGGCAAGTATGACTTTAAGTAAAATGAAGCATAATGAAATCATTTTTTTTCCTCAGTGTTATAACAAAACAATGTTGAAAATAATGACATTATACAAGGATCTTGAAGGCATGGTTTCCAAGGACCTATTAACAATGTTAAGTGAGAACTTGTTTTACTTTGATTTTTGTTTTCAGTTGAAGCCTCAGAACAACCTCCCAAGATCAACATGATAGCATACTAGAGCCGTTTTTATGAATGAGGACACTAAGCCTTAAAGAGCCCCAAAGAATTACTGCTACTCAGTGCAAGAGGAAGGCCACTGCTTTGTTTTCAATCACAATAACATCTATAGCAACTAAGATTTAATTTTTACACTTAACAAATATCAGATACCGTGGTTAACGTACTGTCATCTAATTTAACCCTCAGAAGAATCTTATGAACATATTATTATTCTCACATCACAAATGCAAAGCCTCAGGCCCCTAAATGGTGACTGACTTCACCAAGTTCATAGTGCTAGTACTTTGACTAGCTTTTTGGGCTGGGTACAGTGGCTCATGCCTACAATCTGAGCATTTTGGGAGGCTGAGAAGGTTAGGATTGTTTGAGGACAAGAGTTAGATATCAGCCTGGGCAATGTTATGTGGCCCCAGTTCTAGAGCTCAGGAGTGCAATGTTACGGTGAGCTGTGACTGGGCCACTGCATTCCAGCCTGGGCAACAGCAATACCCTATCTCTTGAGAGAGAGAGAGAAGAAGAAAAAAACATAACATACTAGGTATTTTGATGAGACAGACAATGCTACTTCCCCAAATCCTTCTGTCTCTCTGAGTCACCTAGCTGGTACTATGAAATAGAAATATTGGTTATTTCATCTTAACAAAAAGCTCTACATTTATTCCACTCACTTAAAAAGTCATATGACTTTGAACATGTGTGCGGGCCTTTTCTTTAGCCTACTAAAATTTTCCAAAAAACAATCTAGGTCAGAGAAAAAGCTTTCAGATTCCACTATCATCAAATGTTTTTATAACTAAACTTTGATGTGTGAGGATTACTTTAACTGTCCCAGTGCCTTGCGCTCTGTTTCACTTTTTCTGCCTTGTAAACAAAACTAAAGGTACATTTCCCTTTTATTTTGCATTCCTCTTGAATCCATTATCTTTTTTATTGGGCTAAAGTGAAATATATATCAAAATATTTAGTTGATGAGATCTTATTCAGCTAAGTATGGCATTGGAATTCGACTCAAACTCATGACCTCACACAACATGTAAGCTTTGACAAGTAATTTTTCCTTTTTGAAATTTTGATTCTTATGTGGAATAGATGAGACCTTTGTCTTTGAGGCTGCCATGATAATTAAATAGCATAGTACATCTAAAAGAGCCTAACACATAATAGGAGTCTATTAAATACTTAAGACCTAACTCCTTTGCTAATATTATCACTAAATTCACAAGAAATGTTTTTCTAGAAAAATTCTGTTTAAAGAATGAGCTTGTGATTTGTTGTATCATAATTTAAATATAATCAAAATCTTTGCTTTGGTGTGAAATATATTAGTACAAATCTGGTAGGATTTATTTGTTCATTGTTAACGTGTACTAAACATTTTATTTCCATCTCAGTAGAATTATGTGCCTCACTGCTTCCCAGTCGTATTAAATAGAAGTTTTCATTTGCCCACATTGTTATTTTGGCATTTTCTTTCTGTTTAGTCTCAGTTCCTAAACTAAATGGCTAATCATTCAGTGATTGCAACAGAACGATAGATGTGGCATTACAAATCTTACTGGAGCAACACTTAGGTAATTTTATTAGAGTATATATTGCAAATTTTATTAAAGTAGATCCTACAGTTGGAATCAGTTCATAGGTCAATACTACATTTTGTTTAACTACTTAACCTTTACCTCTGCAGGCAACACACCCTTCAACGATTAAAATGCCTTTTCCGAATTATCACCCCTTGAGTGTCTGCCCACCAGATGGACCTTAAGAAGAAGAGTTACATACACAAATCTGTCTAGCCCTCTCTCAAGATTTCTACCACACATATTCTCTTTTTATGTGACCCCAATTAGCATTTAAAAACTCTATTGAAGTAATGCTCATTTGGAATATTCTACCTTCCAAAAACAATGTACATTGACTACAAAATTTGTTATTTTAGGGGGGAAAATAACATGCTCATGTAAGTAAAAATTCCAGAGATAAGGCAGGCTGCTACTAAAACCTGATTTAATAGTTTAATTTATAGTATCAAGACCTCGCTGCTCATGACTCTCCATGTATGCTAAGTCCTCTGCTAAGTAATTCTCTACTCCATGGACTCTTAACTGCTACCTTATGGGAGGGACATACCAGTAAGCTGACTCTTCTACCCCCACCCCTCAAAAAAAAGAAAAGAGAAGAAAAGAAAAAAGTTTAAAAAGCATTTACATGGCTTTGTACCATTTGTGTTTTCCAGAGATAAATACCCCCACCATCGTGAGTTATAAGCTATCAACATGATGTCACTAAGGGCAGAGCTGGTTGTCTGACACTTTCACGACCCACAGTTCAGGGTAGTCCCAGCATAGCTCTGGCAGTCACAGGTCCAGTGTTCACTTTCTTACATAATTAAGACCTGGGAAACAGTTTCCTCTGGTAGCTCATGAAGAAGGAGGAGAAAATGTCTTTTCCCCAAAATCTTCCATTAACATTTGCCAGTATCTCATGGGTTCTGATTGACTAATATCCCAGTCTTGATATAATATCTGGAGGAATAAAATGTACTAATTGATTTAAGGAAGGGCTACCCTTTGATCTGCGAACCATCTGAGCCAAGAGATTCCCCATTTGTTTAGAATGGAGCAAAATCCCCATTCAGAAATTTAAGGACTGTTCATTAAAAAATACACATGTATTATATACACATATCTATCCATCCATCTGTATTTATGTATGAGTGTGCACCTATGTGCAATGAAAATGAACATCTGAGAACAAAAACATGCCACTTGAGCACGTAAAAATACCTAAAACTTAGACGGAAGTACTAAGCTCACCACTTGATAGTATATAGCAGCAGGAATCCTCCTCCTGTTGACATCACCTAGCTTCGTTTCTGACAAATGATACATGCTCAACAAATGTTTCTTGAATGTAAGCTAAATAGTATGCACTCATATATTGTTTTGACCGGATGAATAAAGTAAAAGAATTTAAACAAATAAGTGTTACTGGCTTCTTATTTTTATAATTTTCCATGGATTTTGATACATGGACCAGTACCAGTGTCAATAGTTCTATAAACCATTCTACTACTTAGAGATTCACCTCCTTAAAAATAATTTGGTGCCGTTGTATTAAATTCTAACTCCTATGGCAGATTATGTTGAAGTATTACTGTATGTTTCTGTTTTTCACTACGAGATTGGCCCATTATCACTACACACGATGATGTTGTTGTGAAAGAATTCATTTTAGCATTTTCATAGGGATTTATCATCCAACTAAAGTTTCATGCTGTTGAATTGTGCCATGGTGAGCCATACATGAGATTGGAGAAAACAAAGAGTCCACAATAAGAATTAATCTCTGCATTGATCATCCGTGGGTACTACATCAACATTAGCAGGTCATTATTGAATAATTTCAAAGTTTTTCCATCCTTGGGAGATTAGAAATAATATAGGAAAATTGTGATTGGACAAGCATCTTCCTTTTATTTCCTCTCCATACAGCGTTTTGCAAATGTTAAAATAGCAATTCAATTGTTTTCTCCCTAGTGTCCTATGTATTTTGTGGACTATGTGGAGACTAATAGCAGCCTGAAATAATCTGTTGTCCTTTGCAGAAAAAAAAAAATATGCTGCTGTTTCTGGAAAGAAATAATTGGTACATAGGTTATGGAGTCAACGTCTGTATTTAATGGAGCATAAAGGGGTGGTATTTCTCATGAAGGAGGCATATTATCCGTTTAAACAGCTTTCAGTCTTGCACATAAATTAGGCCTTCGACAAGCTTTGGAAAAAGAGAAAAACCACACAGTAATGAATTAACATGCTTGCATATTCCTAACAAAGAAAGCTTCCCTTCTGAAAAGAGAAAGCTCCGATGTCTCTGTTACATTTGGAAATCTGAAATTAATTATTGACTTTTCCATAGTGTTTGCAGCCACTTTGTTTGCCCATTTATTGTAAAATATGTATATGGTAATTGTTTTATGAGAGCTCATAAAACTCAAGACTGCAAATGAGATAATGTATGACCAATTTATCCATATGCCCTTCAGACATAGAGCTAAACTTGGCATAAAAGTGGTCAATACACACTTTCTCAAGGTCTTTCTGTAAGGCATAAATAGAATATTTATGGTAAAATGCTCAAATAGCTGCAATTGAAAACAATTTTATATTTTTATCTAAAGTATACCCTTCTTACTGCCATTTAAAACACTGATTTGGTGTGTTTTGTAGAATCCATCTTGGAAAACATGTTGATTTCGAAAATGCCTTATGAATGTGCAAAATATGGAACCCAACAAACACCTCTATTGTCTAGTACATGTAATACAAAAATTTCCATGTTTTGAAAAATAAATTAAATATATATATCTGTTGTTATACTTGCAGTGAAATTAAAAACACAACCAATATAACATAAAGCAGAATTTTTTTTTTTTTTTTTTTTTTTT
>NW_003852401.1:3901093-3902183 GCF_000181295.1 Otolemur garnettii
AACCTTAAAACCAGATGACAAACAGAACTCTACAAATAGAAAAAGGAACAAATGCAAAATTTTATATGAAATTCAATGAAAGGCAATATAATAAAAAATAAAATTACCTACAATAAAATTAGTTTGTAAAAGCTGGTAATTATTGAGTTCAAATTCAGCTAAGAGTTTCCTGTCTTGACACTCAAATTTGAAATCTATTCCTATAGGGACCAGAGTTAAAACCAAAATTGTGCCACACTTAGATCACAATGCTTAACCCTCATAAGTGTTAGTTTTCCAGAAATATAATAGTTTATTAGGAAAAAAAGTAGGGTGGTTTCTCTTTTCATTTTGGCTAAGTAAAAACAATGAGAATTTGGTGGTCAAAAGAAGGTAAGGAGGGCTATCTGTCAAAACAGGATAAGAATGCAAGTTCTGCCACCTGAGAGCTCTGTGGTCTGGGACAAAATTCTTAACAAGTCATCCTCAATTCTTTCATCTCTAAATGGAAATACTAGACATATTATTTGTTTGAAGTAGCTCCTTACAATCTTCCATACAGGTTATACTAATTTGGACTCCACCAACATTGCTGAAGAGTCCCTTTCTCTCCACATCCTTCTGGCGTCTGATGTATAGGGACTTTTAATATCAGCCATTCTCACTGGAGTTAGATGATATCTCACTGTCATTTTTTTCTGCATTTCCCTCATGATTAGAGACATTGAGCACTTTTCATGAGTTTCTTGGATATTAGTGCAGCTTCATTTGAAAAGTTACTGTTTATGTGTTTTGTCCACTTTCTAATAGAGTTATTTGGGTTGTTTTCTGGCTGATGTGCTTGAATTCTTTGTAGGTTCTGATTATCAGCCCTTTATCACATGTACAGAATAAGAATGTTCTCTGCCACCTGTGGGTTGTCTATTTCCTCTTTTGATTGTATCCTTGACTATACAGAAGCTTTTTAATTTTATTAGGTATCATTTACTTGTTTTTGCTTCTGCTATGATTCCTGTTGGGGTCTTCTTTTCAAATCCTACATACAAGTAGTTATGAAGAAGGGGAAAAATGAATTGGGAATGGGAAGATTAAAGGCTGGTTAGAATTACAG
>NW_003852401.1:3902766-3904448 GCF_000181295.1 Otolemur garnettii
TTTCCTTCTTCTTTGCAGAGCAGCATGTAGGAATGGGGAGGTGGGGAGCTGATGTCACCTCAAGGCATGGTGAAATTGAAAGGTCCGCATGGATAACATTAGAGAAAAGTTTTCTTAGAGCTGTGACTGCCCAGGTGATATCAAAACTTTTGTTTCATCCCAACTAGTTATAACCGCTTGAAAATGTTCCCATTAAAGCTTCCAAATATTTATTGGCCAGTTACTGTTTCTAATCTTTTGGTACCAAACTTTGTGTAATAAATCTCCCTAACTTTGTGAGTGCTGATCTGTCTTTCCATAAACCTCTAAGTGTACCTCTGCCCTCACCATTAGCACACTGTGTTATTATGTGCTTACTGTTTACTCCATAAGACTGAGACTACTTTAATAGTTACTTCCTTTCACTTCAATTACAAGTACTACTGGTCTCATTAGTACTCTTTCCAATCTTTCCTAAACTACCTTAAAGCCAAATTATTTTCTCTCCATCTTAAGAATCTAGATTGAAAATTAAGCAGGAAGGGTGAGGCAAGGATAAAAATGGCACATGAGCCACTTAGTCTGGGTCACAAAATGTGCAATGGAATAAATAAGGTACAATTACTCAGTAATGTGGTGGAGGATTTCTTTAAGCTGTCCAAGTGAAAGTATGTGTAAATGAATGGAAAATGTCTATAACACATATCTTCTCTTAAAGAAAAGTTTGTTCTCATACCTGGCCACCCATCTGGGAAGTTTCTTAGCCACCTTAGTGTCCAATATTGATTCCAGAGTTCATTTAAACTAAGTAGCTCAATTGCCGTAGAACTTCAACATGTAAAAATCCTGTGGAGGATCACCTAAGTATGAAATTATCTTGAAATTAGAGGATAAAACTCATAGCTCAGGCTCAACACCCATAGCACAGAGGTTACAGCTACTTACATGGAAATTGGAGGGTTTGAACCTGGCCTGGGCCAACTAAACAACAATGACAACTGCAACAAAAATTAGCCGGGCATTGAGGCTGTTGCCTGTACTCCCAGATACTTGGGAGGCTGAGCCAAGAGAATCACTTGAGCCCAACAGTTTGAGGTTGTTGTGAGCAGGAACGCCACAACTTCTACTGAGGGCAATGCAGTGAGACTCGGTCTCAAAAAAACTAAAACAAATAAACAAAAAAAAAAATAGTACATACATGCGAATTTTAACCATAAGTGAAACCAAAATATTATTGGTTTCCCCTTATCTCATAATTTATCAAGTTCCATGAGGGGTTGTTGAGAGGAACTGAAGCATATGGTTTGGAGTCAGACAGGAGTTTAAACCCACAGTCCATATAACTAAATGATTCTTGCAGAGAATATTCTTGCATGTCTCTGACCCTAAGTTCCTTATGTGTAACATGGAGATGACCATCTCTCAAAATATGCTTGTGAGGATTTGCTGATAATAAATCAGAATTGTTGCAGCACAGTGTTTTTCACATGTAAATGTATAATTAAGGATAATTATTTAAACCTCCATGATAATTTTCCATTCCATGATTATCTTATTATAATAGATAACATTATAATAAGTGGTAATTCTACCACTAACCATTTAGAACACTAGCATCTCCTGGTTTCCAGAAGGTCACACTCATATAAGTATATATTAGAAAAGGGCTAATAGGTGCTCTTAAAAGTCCGTAAGGCAGCCCG
>NW_003852401.1:3906804-3908807 GCF_000181295.1 Otolemur garnettii
CCTTTGATTATCTTCTCTTTATTAGTTGTGGTCGAAGGTCCCATCCTTGATTGTTGGACCTGTCTTCGGATGAGCACCAGGTGCTTCAAAGGAAAATATTGTGGAGGTAACAAAGATTGTGGTGTAGAAGTTTGAGGTCCAGGAACCAAAAAATTAGATCATGCATCCATTTATCCAAGAAATATTGATTGAGTACCTTCCATGAAGGTTATGACAATGCTACCAAATAAGTAATATAATGTTGGACAAATTTGGGGCCAACATAAAGAATGTGTTACAGGGCCAATGGAAGGGCTGAGAAATAAAAAACCTTAAATATATGTGGAGAAACATTATCTAGACACAGCAAGGTTAAATGTTTGGTAGAACATAGATGTCTAAGAATAATAAAGATCAAAATAACCCGGGAACAATGATGATGCAGTGAATAGGAGATATTGTATGGGGTTAAAAGACTCTTCTATTCTAGATCATTTTTCCCACAAAATTTTCTTTTTTTCTTTCATGTATCCCCTGCCAGATGAAGATGTCAGGTCGACTGAAAGTAAAGAGATTTCATTATTTCTGACCTTACTGTCAATAACTGTAATACTGGGATCTGTTGTGTTACTGTGAGTTTTCTTCCTTCTAAATAAACACTAAGTCAAACATTCCTTGGGTAAAGAAAAGGCCCAAATTTCTTTATACTCTTGAAGTAAAAAGGAGTAGAGAGTCGTTTCAAAATCTGGCATATGATATTGATAGGAATGAAATGGATGGATGTTTGATGGGATAATAGTTGGAACATAAGAAAATGGAGTAGAAGTATCTAGAAAAGGACAAAACACTGTATGATTGTTATAAAGAATAGTGCTACTGACATTGAAGTTGGGATTCTTTCCTTTTCTATTCTAGACACCATTTTTGTATCTTTCATCGGAGGACTATGAAAGAAGCACGAAATTCACTAAAGGAATATTTGATAAATAAACTTGAACAAATAATGCTAAGGTTAGAAAACAAACAAGCCAACTATATCGACATCGGAAGAGAAAATATATAGACACAGACCAGATCTTCAATTCTCAAGTTTTGAATCCTGGTAGAAAACTGTGAAATTAAGCTCTTTTGTGATCATAAAGTCATAGTGTTTTAAAACTGAAATAGAACTTAGAGTTTCTATCACAGAGAGCCTTATTGGGACCCTGAGACAACGGAAGCAACGAGACAGCAAAGGTTTTTACACAGAGTTGTACAAATAGTAACTAATACTTGTATGTTACAATGCATATAAAATATGATATACCTTATGATAATAAAGAATGCATTGTAATTCCCTTTGGTGGCTGTAATTAGGACAAATTTACATTTTTGTGGTTGCTTCTTATTTTATTCTTAGTTTGTTTTGAGACAGTCTCATCTGTGGCACTGGATAGAGTGCCATGGTGTTACAGCCCACAGCCTCTGCAAACTCTTGGGCTCAATTAATTCTCTTGTCTCAGCCTCCCAAGTAGCTGGGACTACAGGTGCCCACCACAACACCTGGCTATTTTTAGAGATGAGTTCTGGCTCTTGCTTGGGCTGGTCTCAAGTCCTGAGCTCAGGCAGTCCACACAACTTGGCCTCCCAGAGAGCTAGGAATTCAGGCATGAGCCACTGCGTCTGACCTGAAAAGTTTCTGTTCATGTCTTTTGCCCACTTTCTAATGGGGCTATTTGGGTTGTTTCTTGCTAATGTGCTTGAGTTCTTTGTAGGTTCTGATTATCAGCCCTTTATCACATGTACAGAATAAGAATGTTCTCTGCCACCTGTGGGTTGTCTGTTTCCTCTTTTGATTATATCCTTGACTATTCAGAAGTTTTTTTAATTTGATTAGGTACCATTTATTTGTTTTTTCTTCTGCTATGATTCCTGTTGGGGTCTTCTTTACAAATCCTACATACAAGTAGTTATGAAGAAGGGGAAAAATGAATTGGGAATGGGAAGATTAAAGGCTGGTTAGAATTACAGACTCCATTTGTTTA
>NW_003852401.1:3909439-3911620 GCF_000181295.1 Otolemur garnettii
CATGGATAGCATTAGAGAAAAGTTTTCTTACAGCAGCTACTGACCAAGAGATATCAATACTGTTATGTGTCATCCCAACTAGTTCTAAACCCTTCAAAATAATAAGATACTATAAAGTTTAATTCTGGATGTTAGACCCTTCTGAGGCCCAGGTAAAAAACTTTCCTAAACATTGAAATTTGGGCTTGATCCTGAATTCCCCTGCACATCTATCCCCAGCATCCAGGAGAAACCTCTTAGATCTTCCTCTCCACATGGGAGCTAACATTTTCTCAGGAGCACATATTAGCAAATCCTTCTATGTTAACACATTCTTCACGTAGAGTTGTGCATACCTGGGTATGGAAATAGTATTGAAAGCTTGGAATACCCCTTGGAATTCACTAAAGGAAGAGCTTGTGTTTCCTTACTCATCTATTATATCGCCCTTTCTGGAATCTTAGCCTAGGGAGAAGAGGGAATGACATACATCATCTTCTATTACCCCACCTATTTCATTCAGAGTTCCCACAATCATTCCAATACAATTGGCTTTCCTATTGGTCCATTTCTGTCAGATGGAGATTCCTTCTAAGTCTTCCAAATCTTTCAGGCTACCCAATAATTTACAACTTTATGACTGTTTCTAAAAGATAAGTAGAAAATAGGTAGGGAAATTGGCTTAATAATAATGAGCTATAGATACATGGGAGGTGGGTGTCTCCACTTAGTTCACATGTTAAACATCTGGAATATAGTTATTATTTTGCCTATTATTACTATACTGCCTAGAAAGATAATTTATAACATGACCAAAAATCAAGTAATGCACTCCTAATCTCAGATTACAGTCAAGAATATGGTTAAGTTCATTTGACAACAAAAGAATAAACTTCTTCAATTTTTGCACCTTATTAGTACATGACTTGTAACAAAAACCCAAATGCTACAAAACAACTGATTCTAGACTTTGCAAGTGGATTTTCTGATGGCTAGTATATTACAAAAACAGCTGCCATGAATATTTTGTCTGTGTAAGAACCACAAATGAGTATTTATTCACTTACATATAAATACAAATATGGTATAAAATTATGAATGCCTGTGCTACTGTGTATTTGGTATAGTATTTTAAACAAAGAGATTAGGTATCTATTCTGAAGATTTATGCTGACTATAAATCATATACTCTACTGTCAATCCATACCAAATACAAGCATAATCTATAATTTGAATGTAGCCTATTGTCTCCTAGACCCAAGTATTATAAGTAATATAATTACTATATTATTAATCAATTTCTAGACAATTTTTCCCAAGGCTCAAATATTTCACATTTATGAAATTGAAAGCACTATCTCACAATAATAGTGGTTATATTCTTACATGTTAAACATCTCATTAGTACTTCCAGAATGTTCCAAATAAAGGTTCCCAAATACAATTCAATTCTGAATATTTATTGGTCAGTTACTGTTTCTAATTCTTCTGGTTCCAGACTTTGTGTAATAAATCTCCCTAGACTTTGTGAGTGCTGATCTGTCTTTCCATAAACCTCTAAGAGTACCTCTGCCCTCACCATTAGCACACTGTGTTATTATGTGCTTACTGTTTGCTCCACAAGACTGAGACTACTTTAACAGTTACTTCCTTTCATGTTCCCTTCAATGACAAGTACTACTGGTCTCAGTAGGAATTGACTTGTCTCTTCCCAATTTTTCCATGACTACCTTAAAGCCAAATTATTTTTTCTCCCTCATCCTAAGAACTCAGATTGAAAATTAAGCTGGAAGTGTGAGGCAAGGATAAAAATGGCAGATGAACCACTAAGTCTAGGTCACAAAATATGCAATGGAACAAATAAGGTAGAATTACTCAGTAATGTGGTGGAGGATTTCTTTAAGTTGTCAGAGTAAAGGTATAGGTAAATGACTGGGAAATATCTATAATGTATGTCTTCTCTTAAAGAACAGTTTATCCTCATACCTGGCCACATGTCTGTAAAATTTCTTAGCCAACTTATTGTCCCATATTGATTTCTAGAGTTCATTTAAACTAATTAGCTCAATTTCCTTAAAACTTCAGCATGTAAAAATCCTTTGGAGGAACACTAAGTATTAGATTATCTAGTAAAGGAATAAAAAATCATAGCATAGAGATGCCAATTTGAAGCATAAGTCAAATCAAAATAGTTATGTTGAC
>NW_003852401.1:3913601-3926023 GCF_000181295.1 Otolemur garnettii
AGAAATTCTCTGAAGTCGGTAATAAAAACTTTCTGTCTGTAAACACAGAAATAGTGTGAAGGAAATAGAAAATGAGGGGTGAGAAGAAGAATGTGGTTTCACAATACAATCATTCAGAATGAGTGGAGGGAGTGGCGCCTGTGTCTCAGGTAATAGGGTGCCAGTCCCATATACCGAGGAATGCGGTTTCACAATACAGTCATTTAGAATGAGTGCAGGAGTAGCTGAAAATTTATGGGTAAACAAAAACTTATTGGGTATAAATATGGTACATTCTAAGTTGATTTTAAGCTCACTAGAACTTTCTGATTCTCTTCTAGCATGTTCTGAAGATTGCAGTGAGTACAGTGCATCTGACGTCTTGAAGTTTTAGCCCATATTTCCTATCTCCTTTGCTCTATATAGTCCTATTTCTCCCTGGTTACAATGAGAACTCAATTCTCAGAACTGTGGTTTATAGGGGCTATGTCAATAATATCTAGCAAAACCTATCTCTGAAACCCACAGATTTTGGAGGTAGTTAGTGGCCTCCTAAAGTATCATTTACAACCTATTGCCCTATTGCCACAATTTTCCTCAGCGATTTGATAACTTTCTTAAATCAAGAAACTTAATTGCTAAGGGAAGAAGGAATTCACTGTAAAGGGAAAGCTTGGGTTCTAATCCATACTTGATTTGAAAGCTAAATAACTCTTGTGCCATAGCCCCCTTTGATTATCTTCTCTTTATTAGTTGTGGTCGAAGGTCCCATCCTTGATTGTTGGACCTGTCTTCGGATGAGCACCAGGTGCTTCAAAGGACAATATTGTGGAGGTAACAAAGATTATGGTGTGGAAGTTTGAGGTCCAGGTGCCAAAAAAACTGTGTCATGCATCCATTTATCCAAGAAATATTGATTGTGTACCTTCTATCCTGATCATGACAATGCTACCAAATAAGTAATATAGTGTTGGGCAAATTTGGGGCCAGCATAAAGAATGTGTTACAGGACCAATGGAAGGGCTGAGAAATGAAAAGCCTGAACTAAAGGTGGACAAACTTATCTAAATGCAGCAAGGGTAAATTGTTGCTGGAATGTTACCACTAGGGTCTCACAGAGAAGCGGTGTCACAGAGAATAAGACCCACAATGGAAATTGTATGTGTAAATAAAGGTGGCCACCGCTCTCTACAGCAAGTGGCAAGCTTCTTTATTTCCTCTTGGTTTAAGTAGCCAGCACTGCATGTGCACACTGTCAATAAATACTTCAATGACTTCATTACAATCTATAATCCATTTCATGACTAAACATGTTGTGACTATCTTGTGACTAGATCCTCCCTGGCCTAGAGCCCAGTAATCTACAGATTAACTGATACTACTTTATCTAACATAATCCTCCTAAAAACTACATGACTTAATGGAGAACACGTTGTTAGCCATTACTTATCTGATGAAGACTGAGCCTCTGTGGGAGAAAGATAAATTGAGTACCTGCCCTACTGCACTCACCGTTTGGAGGCAATTACTTTAATCTTTAAGCAAGATATAGTCAGGAAATTCCTAAGACACACAGAAACTTGTTTGCAAGCCTCTGCTCCCATGTGCACCTTAAGTCAGAGTATTTTTACACCCGCAACCAACCAGGCTGACCTTAGGTCGGGCGTGGGGGGGGGGTTATGCCCACAACCAACCTGGCCATATGGGATTCTGCCACAGTTTCTCACAAGTATGCCTGCACAAAGTCTTTTCACTGCTCTTTCTCAAACAGCCTTTTTTAGCCAGAGACATATAGGACTTTAACCTATAGTAAATGTTCTGTAGAACCTAGATGTCTAAGAGTAATAAAGATCAGAATAACCCAGGAACAATGATGAAGTAGTGAATAGGAGATATTAAATGGAGTTAAAAGACTCTTCTATTCTACATCATTTTTCCCTCAAAACTCTCTTTTTTTATTTCTCTTTTTTCTTTCATGTATCTCCTGCCAGATGAAGATGTCAGGACGGCTGAAAGTAAAGAGATTTCACTATTTCTGACATTAGTCTCAATAATTGTAATGCTGGGATGTTTTATCTTGCTGTGAGTTTTTTCCCCTCCAAATAAACACTACGTCAAACATTTTCTGGGCAAAGAGAAAGCCAAAATTTCCTCCTCCTCTTGATAAAAAAAGAAAAGGAGGAGAGAGTCATTTCAAAATTGGGGATATGATATTGATAGGAATGATATGGATAGAAGTTTGATAGGATAATAGTTGAAACATATGGAAATGGAGTAGAACTATCCAGAAAAGGGGAAAACACTGTGTGATTGTTTTAAAGAATGGCGCTACTGACATTGAAGTTGGGATTCTTTTCTTTTCCTGTTCTAGACATTATATTTGTGTTCTTCATCGGATGAATATGCTGGTGGTACGAAAGTCACTAAAGGAATATTTGAAGGATAAAGTTGAAGACATACTGCGAAGGATAGATGGGAAAGAGCACTCTGCCAGAGTCCCAAAAGCAAATGTATCCACACAGACAGGAAATCTTCGATTCTAAGTTCTGAATCATGGTAGAAAACTGTGAAATTAAGCCCTTTTGTGATCATAAAGTCATAGTATTTTAAAACTGAAATAGAACTTAGAGTTTCTATCATGAAGAGGCTATTTGAGATCCTGAGGCAATGGAAGCAACAAGAGGGCAATGAATTTTCACCCAGAGTTGTACCAATGTACATAAGAGATGTGCGCTGCCCATAAAAGATGATACAGCATATGCTAATAAAGAATGCATTGTTAGTAATTCTCATCAATGGCTGCAATTAGGACAACTTCACATTTCTGTGGTGCTTTTCATTTTTTTGTTAGTGTTTCCATATTTATCCCTGGGTTAAATGTGGATAATTTTCCTTGATAATATGTAGCATTTTTATTTTCATCATTATGTCTCACACACGGACATGCAAATAAAATACATTCCTGAGCAGCTGAGGTTTACCTGAATCATTTTCCCCCAAGTCTATATTCTAAGACCACATTTACAGATGACATTTTTTGCAGTTAAGAAATTATGAATAGGGGCAGTGCCTATGGCTCAAAGGAGTAGGGCACCAGCCCCATGTGCTGGAGGTGGCAGGTTTAAACCCAGCCCTGGCCAAAAACTGAAAGAAAAAAAAAAAAAAAAGAAAGAAAAAAAAGAAAAAAGAAATTATGAATACTTCTGTATGCTGATTTTGACACAAATATTTTGTTGGAATTATTTTAATATTCCAATTCCAATAAAATATTTTGTTGGAGTTAGCTTAATTCATTCTTTTGGGGGGTTATGCATAAAACTATGTCGTGAAAGGCACAATAATTATTCCAATAGTCCTCTATTGATGGACAATTCCTTTATCATGTCATTGTGAATAATGCTGCAGTAAATATCTGTAGACATATATCCCTACTTACTAAATTTTATTTATAAGAGATAATGGTACAGTCAAGATACTGGAAGTGAAAGTTATATTCTTTGAAATGTAATGAATGTGACATAAATATTATAATAATCTGCATGGACCAGTGATAATCAGTTGTCCACATTTGTCACATCTCCACCAGCAATAAGTTGTACAGCTCTTTTAAAGTTTTCAGTCTGATAAGCGTTAATTTACTTTTTTCTACTAGTGAGTCAGCATTTTTTATACATAATTCATTGACATTGGAATTGACTGAACAGTGAGTTGCTTATTCATACACTCTGCTAATTTTGAGTAAAGAGATTTTTTGTTAATTTAAAAGTGGTCCTTCCATAGACATTAATTTGATTTTTTGCAAATGTAAAAATATATTTTTTCCAACTCTATCTTTTGTCAATTGAATATTTAAGGCATTGTTGTAGCCATCTATATGTCCACCCTCCTTCCTACTTCCATTCTGAGTTCTTTATCACTTAAGAATTTTTGATTAATTTTTGAATGTTCATCTCACATTGGGCCATGTAATAAACTTGTTTTACTGATCATTTTTCATTTAATTTTATTTTCATGTTTCTTACAGGCTTTCTTATTTTTAAGTCCAAAATATTAAGGGGTTACAGATATTCTTGTTACATGGATAACTCGTACAATGCTAAGACAGGCCTTTTAGTGTGTTCATCACCAGGAAACTGTTCATTGCCCCCAATAGGTAAGCTTTCATCTCTCAGTCCCCTCCCAACCTCCTCAGTTTCTAAAAGCCCTTACATCTCTTTGTTCCTGTATGTGCCCATTGTTTAGCTCCAACTTATTTGTGAGACATGGAGTGTTTCTCATTCCTGAGGTACTTCCCATAGGGTACTGGTCTCCAGCTCCATCCTAGTTTTTGTAAAAGACATTATTTCATTCCTTTTTATGGTTGAGTAGTACTTCATGGTGTGTGGGTGGGTGGGTGTGGGGGTGTGCAGTAGAACTTCTATAGGTACTGTAAGTACTATGTATGTATTTGTGTGTGTGTATATGTGAACTGGTCAAAATGTGGAGCTGGTCAACATAAGGATCTAGATCTACGGTACTGATATGTACATGTAATGCACGTCTGATCTATTAAAATTAAGTCAAGAGGTAATCAGTGTAAGGAAATGATCAACTATGGAGGTTTTACTATATTTAGGTATGTGTATATATGTATATGGAGGTTATATCAGTAGAACCTCCATAATATATACACACACACATATACGCACCACTGTTCTCTACCCATTTATGAATTGATAGGCACTGAGGTTGCTTCCAGACCCTTGCAATTATGTGCTGTGCAGCAATAAACATTCAAATGTCTTTTTGACAAAATGATTGTCCCCCCCTCCTTGGGTAGATACCCAGTAGAAGGATTACTGGATCAAATGATAGGTCTACATTTATTTCATTGAAGAATCTCCATTTTGTTATCCATAGAGGTTGTACTAACTTGAAACCCCACTAACAGTGTACAAGCATTCCTTTCTCTCTGCACCCTCGATAGCATCTTTTGGTTTTTGACTTTTTAATAATGGCCATTCTGACATAAGTAAGGTGGCACCTTTTGTGGTTTTAATTTGTGCTTCCCTGATGATTAGTGATATTGAGCATTTTGTCATGTTTGCCAGTCATTTAACTATCTTTTAAAAACCCCCAAAAACTTCTGGGCAGCACTTGTGGCTCAAACGAATAGGGCTCTGGCCCCATATGCCGGAGATGGCAGACTCAAACTCAGCCCCAGTCAAAAACTGCAAAAAAACATCTGTTCATGTTTTTTACTCACTTTTTGAGGGGGTTGTCCTCTTCTTGTTAATTTATTTGACTTTGTAGATTCTATTAGTCCTTTCTCAGGTATAGAGTTTGTAAATCTTATCTTTCATTCTGTACGTGGCCTATTTTTGTTGATTACCTCCTTTGCTATGCAGAACCCTCTAAACTTAATTCTCATTAATTTATTTTTTTTGATGGCGTATATATTATTTTTTATAGATACATGATAATCTATCTTTGTACAGACACGTGATGCTTTAATACAGGCATACAATATGAATTAATCAAATCAGGGTACTTGGGGTATCCATTACCTCAGGCATTTGTCATTTCTTTGCATTAGGAACATTCCAGTTTTGCTACTGGAGTTAAAGTCTACCCTACCTTATTGTTGATTATAGTCATCTTAGAGTGCTTTCAAATATTGTTCATGCTATCTAATTATATTCTACACCTGTTAACCACCCCCACTTTGTGCCCTCCTCCTCACTACCCTTCCCACACTCTTATAACCATCATTCTACTCTATGTCTCTGTGAGATCAATTTTTTTTCCTAATATTTAATTCTCTTATATGAGTAAGAACATATGAGATTTGTCTTTCTGTGTTTGGCTTATTTCACTTAACATAATGTTCTTCAGTTGTGTCCACATTGTTGCTAATGGTAAGATTTCATTCTTTTTGTGGCTATGTAATATCTATTGTGTATATGGACCACAATTTCTTTATCCATTCAGCTATTATTGAGTTAAGTTGATTCCAAATATTGCCTTTTTTTTTGTTTGTTTTTGGCAGTTTTTGACAGGACTGGGTTTGAACCCACCAGCTCCAGTATATGGGGCTGACACCCTGCTCCTTGAGTTGCAGGCACTGCCCCCAACTATTTTCTATTGAAAATAGTGCTACAGTAAACATAGGAGGACAGATTCTTTTAAATATACTGAATTCTCCTCCTTTGGATAGAGTAGAGCCAGCAGTGGGATTTCTGAATCATATGGTTGTTCTATTTTTAGTTTCTTGAGCAATAATCATCCTTTTTGTTGTAGCGATTGCACTCATTTACTTTCACACCAACTGCACAAGGGTTTTCCCTTTCACCATATCATCACCAGCATTTATCATCACTTGTCTTTTTGATAAAAGCCATTTTAACTGGGACAAGACAGTATCTTATTGTAGTTTTGATTCCCATTTCTGACCACTAAAGACGCTGAACATTTTTTCATATACCTCTAGTTCACTTGTATGTCTTCTTTTGCGAAAATGTCTATTAAGATTCTCTGTCCATTTTTATAATGAAATTAAATTTTTTCTATTAAGTTACTGAAGTTTTTTACATACTCTAGTTATTAATCCCTAGTCATATGGAAAATGGATAGTTTGTAAACACTTTCCCCATTCTGTGGGGTTTTTCTTTGCTTTGTTGACTGATTCTTTGGCTGTACAGAAGCTTTTCAGCTTGATGTCATCTCATTTGTGCAATTTTATTTTGCTTGCCTATGTTTTGAATGTATTACTCAAGGATTTCTTTCCCAGACCAATTTCCTGAAATGTTTCCTCAATGTTTTATTTAAGTAGTTTTATATTTTCAGATCTTAAGATTTAAGTCATCAACTCATTATTATTAGATTGTGTATAAGGTAAGAGATAAGAGCATAGTTTCATTTTTCTGCATCTAGATATCCAGTATTCCCAGAACCATTTATTCAAGTGACTGGCCTTACCCCAATGTATGTTCTTGGCATCTTTATTGAAAAAAGAATTCATAATGTGTGAATTTATTTCTGCATTCTCTATTCTGTTGCATTTTTAAATTTTTTTAATCAAATCATAACTATATATATTAATGCATTTATGGGGTACAATGTGCTGATTTTATATATAATTTGTAATGCTTTTTATCAAAGTGGTTAATATAACCTTCACCTCACTTACTTATTTGTTGTGTTAAGACATTCATACTCTTAATAGTTTTGACATATACCCTTGCATTGTGCACAATAGGTGAGGTCTCACCAATTTACCCTTCCTCCTCCCAACCTTCCCCTTCCTTTCCCTTCTTCCTCCTCTTCTTTCTTTCATTCTGGATTACAGTTGTCTTTTATCATTCATATGAAAGTGTGTGTGATTATATGTTGGTTTCATAATAGTATTGAGTATACCAGATACTTTTTCTTCCATTCTTGAGATAATTTATTAAGAAGAATATGTTCTAGCTCCATCCAGGTAAACATAAAGTCTCCATCTTTTTTATGGCTACATAATATTCTATGGTATACATATACCACAATTTGTTAATCCATTCATGGGTCAAAGGGCACTTGGGCTGCTTCATGACACAGTCTCATGTTGTTGCTCTCAGTAGAGTACCCTGGTGTCATAGCTCACAGCAACTTCAAACTCTAGGGCTTGAGTGATTCTCTTGTCTCAGCCTTCCAAGCAGCTGGGACTATAGACACCCACCACAATGCCTGGGTATTTTTTTTTTCAAAGACAGGGTCTTGCATTTGCTCAGGCTGGTCTAGAACCTATGAGCTCAGGCAATCTACTCACCTCAGGCTCCTAGAGTGCTGGGATTATACATGTAAGCCACCGTGCCCAGCCCCTGTTGCATTCTTTTATGTGTCTGTTTTTATGAAATTACCATGTCGTTTTGGTTGCTAAAGCTTTGTAATATAATTTGAAATCAGATAATGTGTATAGTTTTCTTCTTTTTGCCTAGGCTAACTTTGGCTATTCTGAGTCTTTTTTAGTACCTTATAAATTTTAGAACTATTCTATTTTTTGTGAAGAATGTCATTATTTTGATGAGGAATGCATTGAATCTGTTGATTGCTTTGGACAGTATGGATATTGTAACAGTATCTTTTTTCCAAATCCTAAGCATGAAATACCTTTCCATTTTTTGTGTTTTCTTCAATTTCTTTCATCAATGTTTGCAGTTTTCATTATAGAGATCTTTCACTTCTTTGGTTAACTTTGCCACATGTTTTGTTTTTACTTAGAGCAGTGGTTCTCAACCTTCCTAATGCCATGATGTATTCTCATTTCAAAGGGGTTGCTACCCACAGGTTAAGAACCACTGATTTAGAGATATTTTATTCATAGCTTTGTATTATTTACTCTTGGCCTATGGAAATGCCACTTATTTTTATGGTGATTTTATACTCTGCAATTTACTGAATTGATCAGTTCAGATCACTTATGTTTCTCTAAACATCAGAGAGTATCTGTAAATAAGGATAATTTGACTTCTTCCTTTCCAATTTGCATGCCCTTTATTCCTATCTCTTCTCAGATTGCTCTAGCTAGAATTTCCTATTCAATATTGAATACCAATGGTGAACATTGGCATCTGTGTCTTATTCCAGATCTTGGAAGAACTTTCAGATTTTCCTCAGTGAATATATACTAGCTGTAGATCTGTCATATATCACGTAGAAATAAGTTGTTTTTTTTTTAACATAGGCACTTACTGCTATAAAATATCCTCTTAGTATCCCTTTTTTTTCTGTATCCTAAACATTTGTTGTGTCGCATTTTAATTTTCATTTGTTTTGAGAATTTCTTTTAATTTTCTTCTTAAACCTTCATGGACCCACTTGCTATATAAGAGCACATTGCTTAATTTCCACGTGCATGCATTTTTTAAATGTTCCTTTTGTTACTGATTTCCGGTTTTATTCAGGTCAGAGAAAATTTTTGGTATAATTTCTTTCTTTTTTTGTTTTTGTATTATTAAGACTTGTTTTATGGCCTAACATATGATCTATCCTAGGGAATGATCCATGAACATGAGGAGAAGGATGTGTCTTCCACAACCATGGGATGAAAAATTCTATAAATAATTATGCACTTGGTCTCAGTGCAGATTATGCCCAAAGTTTGCCTGTTGATTTTCTGTCTAAATGATCTGTCCAGTGCTGAAAGTACAGTGTAGAAGTCTCCAATGATTATTTTGTTGGTCTCTCTCTCTCTCTCTCTCTTGCTAGATCTGATATTTGCTTTGGACATCTGAGTGCTTTAGTGTTGGGTACATATATATTTAGAAGTGTTAACTCTGTTTGCTGAACCGACTGCTTATATCGCCTTTTTTGTCTTGACATCTATTTTATGTGTTAAGAGTGTAATTGCTCCTGCTGTCTTTTGGTTTCCATTTGTTTGGAATATCCTTCTCCATCCTATGATTTTTTAGTCTCTGTGTATCTTTTTAGGTGAAGTGGGCTTCTTGCAGACAATACAGTTTTATAAGGGATATTGGTCTGTAGCTTTCTTTGTTCATCGTTTCCTTTCGTTGTTTAGGTATCATGATAAAACTGTCTTCATAAAATTAGTTAGGGAGAATTCTTTTCAGCTCAGTGTTATGGAATTATTTCTTTAGGTTAGGTACAGTTCTTTGTGAGTCTAGAATAAAACTTCTGTGAATCTGTCTGGTACAGGGCTGCTTATTTGTGAGAGATTTTTTTTTAATATTTTTTTCTTTTTTGTTTTTCATTTATTTTTTATTTTTTTAAATTTCTGATTCAATTTCACTCCTAGTGATTGTTCTACTCAAAATATTTTATTTGTCCTGATTCAGGTTTGGGATTTTGTGTGTTTTCAAGAACTTATCCATTTCCTCTAGGTTTTCCAGTTTGTGTGTGTAGAAGATATTATTGTATTAATAGATAATATTCTATAGTTCTGTGGTATTGTCTGCAATGTATCTCTCTCTCTCTCTCTGTCTCTCTTTTCTCCTTTGTGATTGAATCTATTCAAGTCATTTCTCTTCACTTTCTGGTTAAGTTGACTAGTGGTCTACTGATTTTATCTTTCCAAATAACCAATTTTTTGTTTTGTTGATCCTTTTTGTTTCTTTGTTTTTGGTGCCCAGTTTCTTTAGTTCTTTTATGAGCTTTTCTATTTCTTTTCTTCTGATGGTTTGGGTTTTGGTTTCTAGTTTCAAGAGATATCACCCAAAGCTGTGGTTTGTGATCATCCTGTCTTATTGATAGAAGCATTTAAGGTTACTAATTTCCTCCTTAGGACTACTTTTGCTGTATCCCATAGATTTTAACATCTTATGTCCCCTTTGTCATACAGTTCAAGGAATCTTTTGATTTCTACATTACTTTCATCATTGACCCAGATCTAGATCGTTTGGCAGCAGGTTGCTTAGTTTCAGTGATTTGGTGTGGATTGCAGAGTTTTTCTTAGAATTATTTCCAGTTCTGTTCCACTGTGGTCTAGAAGATAAATGGTATACTTTTGAACTTTTTGATTGTGTTTAGACATGTTTGGTGGCCTAAGATATGATCAGTCTTGGGAAATGTCCAGTATGCTGATGAGAAGACTGTATATTCAGTAGGTTTTGGATTGAACATTCTGAAAATGTCTGTTAGGTCCATCTGTTCTAGAGCCTAGTTTAAGCCTAGTGTTTCTTTATCAATTTTCTGCTTTGATGAGCTGTCCAGTTCTGTGAGTGGGACATTTAAGTCCCCCAAAATTGTGATGCTGCTGTTTATTTCATTGCTTAAATCTAGTACAATTTGTTTCATGAATCTGGGAGCTCCTATGTCAGTGCATATGTATTTAGGTTTATTATTTCTTCTTGTTGAACTGCTCCTTTTAATATTATAAAATAACCATCTTTGTCTTTGTTTAATGTTGCTGATTTAAGGTCCATTTTATCTGATATAAGAATGGTAATGCTTGCTTTTAGTTTCTATGAGCATGTAATATTTTATTGAATTCCTGTCTTTTGAGTCTATGTGAGTCCTTGCAAGTTATTGTTATTGTTTTGAGACATAATTTATTTAGGTTGTATTTTATATTTTCTTTTCCACTATTTATACAAGTTACTTTACTTGTTTTCTAGTATACCTGTAAGGACTTCTAAGATACTGCTAAATAATAATCTATGCAGTTATCAACTTTAAAAGAATGAGAACCTAATCATTACCTAAGTCTTTAAACTGCAACTATAAGAAAAGTTAACACATTAGGTGTCTCAAATAAATATAAATTATTATATTGTAATTATTTGATAAAACCAGAAAATGTATTTGAATACTCATTACAAATGTTTTTTGGGGGTGAAGAAATCTAGTTTCATGGAAAATAATTCTGATGTACAAGTGTCTTTAGATAATATCATTGCCTTTAGAAGATCAAATCTTAAAATCTTTCAAGAATTAGTTATAATATTCAAAATAATCTAGACACATTCTTATCAACAATATGGTTTCTATGTCTCCTTGGTCCTAGGATGTATACAAAATTGTCAAAAACTAGGGAAAAAAGTAAAAAATAAGGAAGAAATTCCCAGGGAACCATCAAAATTAAAAAGAAATTTTTCACCCTTCCACTCTTAATTATTTCATTATATCTCTTTGTGGTATGTGATTTTAACAAAACTACAGGAAAAATATAAACAGATATTAATATTACAATTAAATACTCAAAGTAGAAAAAGTTTTGTTGTTTAAAAAGCAAAAGGAACTGTGTGTGCTATATAGAGAAAAATTAAACTAAAAGTGAATGAATGATGAATAAGGAAGTTTAAATAAAAGTTGACAAGATCTTTGAAACATACACACTCACACACAAACATAAAATTCTCATCCACACTGAACACATTTTTTTTTGGCAGTTTTTGGCCGGGCTGGGTTTGAACCCGCCACCTCTGGCATATGGGGCCGGTGCCTCACTTCTTTGAGTCACAGGCGCCGCCCTGAACACATTTTTTATTTATTTTATTTATTTTTGTTGTTCTGAGACAGAGTCTTACTTTGTCACCTTGGTTAGAGTACTGTGGCATCATAGCTCGTAGCACACTCAAACTCCTGGGCTTAAGCAATTTTCTTGCCTCAGCCTCCCAAGTAGCTGGAACTATAGGCATCCACCACAGCACCTGGCTATTTCTAGAGACTAGGTCTCTCTCTGGTTCAGGCTGCTCTCAAACCTGTGAGCTCAGTCAATTTACTTGTCTCAGCCTCCCAAGTGCTGGGATTACAGGCATAAACCACTGAAGTCAGTCCCGTGAACACATTTTTTAAAAGATATATTTACCCTTGCAAGATGAACCACAGGAGTGAACCCTCGAATCCCTCTCCCTCCCGCCAAGTGAATCTCTCTATGAGTAGAATATGAATGTTTTGACATAATAACTAAGAAAGTTACATGAAGGCTATGTTAACCAGTTTGATGGAAGTGTCTTGGATTTTCTATG